>NC_045795.1:39348172-39994003 GCF_009873245.2 Balaenoptera musculus
ACAAAGAGCAGTTTACATTTACTTAGAGCCAACAATGAAAAGCTGTTTTCCCAAGGCCACACAGAGTGTCAGGGTGGGAAAAACTGAAATGGAAGGTGACTCCAAGGTGTCTTTTGAAATAAAGTCAAGCCCTACATTATATATTTCATCATCATCATAATCACCTAACACCCAAAGCCCTGGCTGGCCTGTCCAATCAGTATCTCCTGGCTGCTCAACCCATGACATTTTGCCAAAGGACCTTTGGAGGTCAGAGTGAGCAGAGTTGGACACGCTGCTGCTCCTCTGCTGCTGCTGCTTCTCTGCTCTGTTCCCTCCTGCTTGCCCCAGGGGTCACCCTCAGGTGAAAAGCTCAGCTTCCACAGCCCTGTGGGTGCTTCAGCCTGCAGGCCAGCTGGGAAGTGCTAGCCGGGCACTCTCAGAACCAATGTCATCCAAACTAGAAAGTGTGCTTTGTTTTCTGTGAACTGCAGTAGCTAAGTCCAGCTGAGAAGATTCTAGTTTATAGAGGAACTGAGAGCTCTCCAACAGTTTGCAACCCAGGACCCCTTCCATCCTTGGTGAAAGCACAGGGCTAGGAGGGAAGTGGCAGTGAAGCGGGCCTGCGCGGGCAGAGACTGGCAGGTCCCCACCCAGCCCCTCAGCCAGTCCGTGGACACAGGGAGGAGCGGGACCTCATCACCTCCCCCTGCCACACCCCCAGGGCCCAGAACCAGCGAAGGGGGAATATGGTCATTTCAGTCTAGACACAGAGGAGCGGTCATAGGAGACAGATACCGTTCTGATCTACACACTTCGTGTAGTTTAACCATTTAGGCTTGAGCTAAAAAACAATTTGATTAGGCTGCTTTCCCAGAAACATTCTGCATCTCAGGGGACTGTCAGGGGAAGAGGCAGATGGAATGTACCAGAAGGGAACAGTTCAACATTCTCTTCTTCTTCTATTGTTTGGGATCCATGACATTTTTGGAGAGAGATGGGAAATGGCCATGATTTAATACTGCACTTTGGGACTTCCCTGACGGCCCACTGGTTGAGACTTTGCCTTCCAATGCAGGGGGTGTGGGTTGGATCCCTGGTAGGTGAGCTGGGGTCCTGCATGCCTCCGGGCCAAAAAACCAAAAAAGCACAGAACAGAAGCAGTATTGTGGCAAATTCAATAAAGACTTTAAAAAATGGTCCACATCAAAAAATCTTAAAAAAAAAAAAATACTGTGCTTCACATGAACTCTATAGAGAGCTCATATTTGTGTTTAGTAAAGTAAAGCCTGAAACTTATCACCATAATGGACTCATCTATTCAAAAAATGCTTGGAAATATTCCATTTTCAGCAAGTATTCAGAATTATTCCATTTAGACTTTTTTTTCCCCCTACTAGGGCTGTATAAAATGTGTTCCCTGTATGGCTAAAAACAGAACCAAAACCAAACACTAGAAATCCTGCCACTGAGGCCCTCTCCCATCTGCTTGTTAGGAACACAGGATCCCGGATGCCCACAGGCTGGCAATGGGAAGTGACATTCTATATCCAGAGAGGCTCCACTCTGGTCACCATAACCTGGCTGCCAGGAGCAACTCAGATTATACTAGGCTTTTCCATGGACACTGGGAGTCACGGGGGCAGGGGGGAGAAGACAGCTGCTGCGGGGATAAATACCTCCCTAGGTTTTTTTTTTTTTTAATAAATTTATTTATTTATTTATATTTATTTTTTGGCTGTGTTGGGTCTTCATTTCTGTGCAAGGGCTTTCTCTAGTTGAGACGAGAGGGGGCCACTCTTCATCGCAGTGCGCGGGCCTTTCACTGTCGCGGCCTCTCCTGTTGCGGAGCACAGGCTCCAGATGCGCAGGCTCAGTAGTTGTGGCTCACGGGCTCAGTTGCTCTGCGGCATGTGGGATCTTCCCAGACCAGGGCTCGAACCCGTGTCTCCTGCATTGGCAGGCAGATTCTCAACCACTGCGCCACCAGGGAAGCCCCTCCCTAGGTTTTGATGGGTCTTCTGTGCCCCAGGAAGTGCGCTGGATAAAGGCGGTCCAAGGAGAACCACAGCCTCGGTGCAACATGGCTCTGAGGCCCGTGGGGAGCCTCCCTCCTAGGAGGTGGTACGAGTGAGAAGCAATGGGCATTTTCAGGGGCTCTCACTGCAAAAACATCAGGGGAACAGGAATCAGTCTGGTCATAAGCTGAGGCCTGAGAGGAGAAAGAGAAAGAGATTGCCTTTCTCCAACCTTCTTTTGGTGCAAATGGGAACCTGAAGGGAGATGTTTCTGGAATTCACTGGCAACTGAATTTGGTGCCTGACGTCAGACACTCCCCCCGACCCCCTTTTGCTGCCTGCAGAGCTATCAGCTCCCAAAGACCCTGCCACCAGATGGAAAACACACCAGTCCCGTTGGGCCTGTACCACCAGGGCTGGAGACACCGTCTACCTCTCCTTCTCTGCCCCCAACACTTAATACTTTACTGGCCCAGAAACACACTGTGCTTGCACTGTAACTTCCCGATTAGCTGTTTTATGGTGTGTCCCAGAGACACTATAGGACCAATAAAGGTAAGAACCCCGTTTCATACTGTTTCTTTAAGAGGCCACATGGTGACCTGCACAGAGCTGGCACATGGAGGGGCCGGGTAACAAACAAGTTACCATTTGTTAAATGCCCAGGCCAGGCTAGTCACCTCACTGATACAGTAAGAGGGGAAAGGCAGCCAACACTCTGAACCCCAGTCTGGATTCTCTAACTCCCCTTCCCTCCTCATTTTTATCTTTTTCCAACCTCCCTGAGTTGCTGGCACAGTGACCTCACACCCCACGACTACCAGCTGGCCCTTTCTCTCAACAGTCCCTCAGAGCCTCGACTCACTGCCAAGGAAACGTGTCATCCCATTTTTCAGGTGAGGATGCTGAAGCGCTACCCCACAGCTAGACGCCCAGCCCCCAGCTGATGGCACTGCTCCCAGTGGGGGGGCCGAGCCTGCCCTCTGGCGGGGACCAGGGGGCAGACCCTCTCCCCGGGGCCAGACAGCCTGGCTTGGACAGCGCCCCCCATTCCCGGGAGCACAGGCTGAGCCCTCGCCTCCTCGACCTCCCCAGAGGCCCCGAGCCCCTGCCCTCAGGTGACCGACGACACTGGAGGTGGCCCCTTGGCTGTGCAGGGCACCCTGATGCTGCTGACGCTGCCTCCCAGGCCCAGCGAGCGCATAAGAATGCATCACCATCTCTGTCTTCTGGGGCTCAGCGGCCGACAGGCACTCCTCAGCCTAGAGTGGGCTTTGATTCCCCACATTTGAAAAAGGGTCACCGACCAGGGTCTGAGTTATTTGTTCCCTCTCTCCCCAGACTGAATTGCACAAGGCCTGGGGAAAGACAAAGATGGATTGAAGTAAATTATTTGTCCTGATTTTCTAACCTTGTCAACTGCGTTTAGGAGAGGGACAGGGTGGGGGGAGGGGAGAAGACAGCAGGGGATGAATACAGATCTGCCAGCGGGCTCAGGGCTGTCCCTTCCGAGGCAGCTCCACTAACAATGAGTCACTTCTTTTCCACAGAGCAAGGTTAGTCTGAGTCTCATGGGGTTGGGGGGACCTTGGATCTTTACCATATTTATTGTTGTATCCCCATTTGAATCCCCTTTATGCTGCCACCTTCCTTCTCAATCCCCCTTTTCCTAAGAGACTGGGAGACCACAGAGCTGTTTTGTTTCAAAAGTCTCTGTCCTTCTGTCTCTGACACAGGCTCAAACGAAAGCCCAAGCCCAAGCCCGAGGTGTGCTTGCCCCAGGCTATGTTGGCCGAGATTGGAAGCCCGTGACCTCAGTCTAAGTCTCTAACTCCCCTTCTCCCTCCTCATTTTTATCGTTCCCATACCTCTTGAGTGGCTGATACCGGCCTTGCTCCCCAAAGCATCGCACACCCCACAACTACCTGCTGGCCCTTTCCTTGACCGGTGCTCGTGCCCCAGACCTGCCCCTTGGCAGAAAGTAGACGAGACCTGCCAAGTGACCTTCTCATTCTAGAACAGCCTACTATACAAGCACTCTTTAACTCAAAGCCCCAAGAAACTGCTGAAAGAAGAAGAAAAGTTGGGAGACCTAGATTCCAATTAACTTATTATTGCTGCCACGTAACTCTAGGTTATTCGCCAAGTACTGGCTTTAATAAGTGGGACAAGACTCTAAAAGATTAATGAGGATTATGTATTTGGGTTCTAGTCCAATTTACGCAATCTACTTTCTGTCCAGGAGCAGGCTTATTTGGGTGAGGAGGGTAGGAATGAGGAGGAAGCCACTCAGAAAGGCTGCAGTTCTCTCAAACACTGGGGAACCTGCCTCTTGGTCCTTCTTCAATTTTGCTCTCACCGCCAACAATTTCCAAGTAACCTTCCCTTGTTGGTCCTGTTCTTCCACAGCCTGAATTTCACTACAGTGTGCTGCACTGTTAGTATGGCTATGGATTAAAGTAGCCCAAAGAAAACACTCTAAGCGCCCACTCAGAATTGATTTCCTCAGCAGTGCGGCCAGAGAAAGAAAGGGGTCCTATATCCATTGGCTCCTCAGATTCTGCAGGGGAACACTTGCCTTGTAATATCAGGGGAGACAAATGTAGAATTTTGAGTACGAAATTATATATACTTAAGATGTTAAAAAAAAATTATATATGCTTGATACAAATACACTACCAGTAACCATCAGATGCCCAGAGACTTCCTGCAGCCTGCCACTCCTAAGTATCTCTGAACTTGTGAAATAGGAAGAAGTTGGATAGATGAAGTTGATAGAGTCCCCTAAATTCATTTTAAAGCACTAGTTAAAATCTTTCACATAAGCCTTACACAAAAGAGCACATACTGCACTGATTCCAGTATGTGCTCTAGTTTATATAAAGGTCTAGAATAGGCAGAACTAATATCCAGGATTGGGAAAATGTCAGAAGAGTAGTTGCTGTGGGGTGGGGAGGGGTAAAGATTGACTGGGAAGGGACACGAGGGAACTTCCTGTGGTGATAGTAATATTCCTGTATCTTGACAGGAATTTGGGTCACACAAACGTATGCATTTATCAAAACTCAGGGAATGGTAGACTCAAGATTTATGCATTTTATTTGTATAAATCCCCCCCCCCCAAAACTATAAACAAATACCAAACTCTAGGTAATGATATACATGTTAAAATGTTTAGCGATGAAATGTACTGATGTTTGCAAGTTATTCTGAAATGCATCAAAATATAAAATGGATTTTATTTTATATTTTGATGGGATGGATAGATATGAGATAAAGCAAGTACAGCAAAATCTCAATGTAGAATCTAGGCTCTAGGTAGTGAATATATAGGCATTCACTCACTATTCAAAAGTCTCTTTCAAGTTTTCTGTACATTAGACGTTTTTCAGAATAAAATACTGGGACAAAAATCTCTTTTAGGATCAAATCCTTTAGAGAATAATAAATGGTAAGATCAATACTGGTTTGAGCTTCATCATTTGTAATGAACTCTGCTCAACATGCTAATAAGCAGAGACATGCCCAATAGGCAAAGGAAACAAAGAGAAAGGAATGTGGGAAAGCTGACTTCACCATTATTCTGAGTCACGAAGCTTTCAGGGTTAAGAGCTCTCAGCCCCGCTCCTCTGTGGTGTGGCCTTCTCTATTCTGGAACCCAGGTTAACCCCAGTCTTGACAGTCTGAAAACTCAATTATCAAAGTGTTCCCAGGGAGGCACAGGCCCTGGGAAACTGGTTCATATAATCAGACTCAAAGGACACTGATCCCTCTGTGAGTTGCTTTAGCATGACAAGGAGCACGTTAGGACACTTGGCTAGTAGGATACATTTGTATCCGCTACAGCACGGTCCCCAACCTTTTTGGCACCAGGGACTGGTTTTGTGGAAGACAATTTTTCCACGGACTGGGGGTGGGGAGGGGTGGAGGGGGTTCAGGCGGTAGTGGGAGCAATGGGGGAGCAGCAGACGAAGCTTCACTCGCTCACCCACGGCTCACCTCCTGCTGTGCGGCCCGGTTCCAAACAGGCCGTGGCCCGGGGGTTGGGGACCCCTGCTCTACAGCCTGAAATCAATAAAATGGGATCAAATCCACCCTCAGAATACTGCAAGGGAAAGGTGTGTGGACCATGACGAGAGCTTATTCAGTTATCCCTTGGGACTTCCCTGGTGGTCCAGTGCTTAAGAATCCGTCTTGCAGTGCAGGGGACTCCGGTTCGACACCTGGTCGGGGAACTAAGATCGCACATGCTGCAGGGCAACTAAGCCCGCGTGCCTCAATGAGAGAACCCGCGTGCTGCAGCTACAGAGCCCCCACGCCCTGGAGCCCATGCGCCGCGACTAGAGAGAAGCCCACTAGAGAGAAGCCCACTAGAGAGAAGCCTGTGTGCCGCCACGAAAGATCCTGCATGCCGCAACTAAGATTCCGTGTGCTGCAACTAAGACCCGACGCAGCCAAAGAAAAAAAATTATCCCTTTCCTACTTCAGGAGGTCATCTTTCCGGAAAATCATGTACAGGTGCTCACAGCAAGGTACCCTTCTCCTTGGAAAGTACTTGGGATCAACACTGTTAAGACTCCAGCCTTCCAGGGTGGACAGGTTCCAGGGCTAAGTTCTCTCAGTCAGGTGCCGTGCACTGAGTACCCCCTGAGTGCCCTCCCGGCGATTCAGTTCATCCTCATAACCAGCTGGGGGGCAGGGGGGACTTCCCTGGTGGCGCAGTGGTTAAGAATCTGCCTGCCAATGCAGGGGACACAGGTTCGAGCCCTGGTCGGGGAAGATCCCACATACTGTGGAGCAACTAAGCCCATGCGTCACAACTACTGAGCCTGTACTCTAGAGCCCACGAGTCACAACTACTGAGCCCATGTGCCACAACTACTGAAGCCCGCACGCCTAGAGCCCCTGCTCCACAACAAGAGAAGCCACCGTAATGAGAAGCCCACGCACCGCAACAAAGAGTAGCCCCATGCTCGCGACAACTAGAGAAAGCCCGCGCACAGTAATGAAGACCCGATGCAGCCAAAGATAAATTAAAATAAAAAAAAAACTTCCTCCCACTTTAAAGAAGAGGAAACCAAACATGAGAAAAGTTAAATAACTTTTAACTTCAATAACATGATCACAGGAGTAGAAATATGTGGCCAGTGCCTGATTAATTATCTTCCTAATTCAGCTTATTTAGGGCCTAGCTTCTACTCTAGTAAAGCTCAGAGCAGAATTTCAAATATGTGGGACTGAGGACATTGGAAAGGCAGTGTACACTGATGGAAAGAATGAGAACTTTGAAATAAGAAACCTGAGTTCAAAATCCACTTTTAAAAAAGTCCACTTAATTAGCTGTGGAACCTTGGATAAGTCATTTAACATCTCTTTCAATTTCCCTTTCTATAAAATGTGAAAAAATTCCTTACTCATGCAATCATTGCTACAGGCAAATTACTTGACCTGTCTTCTTAAAGCCTCAGTTTCTTCAAAGGCAAAATGAAGACCTCAACACGAGGTTCCTATAAAGATGTGAGACAGCGCATAAGGAGTCTTAGTGAAGTGTTTGGTTCCCAAACAGAACTCTAATGAGGAATTAATTTATTATGACATGAGTTTGAGCAAGCTCTGCACCACCTAAAAGACATGGGCTTCGCTGGATGACATCATCCTAGAAGGAATGACAAGGTTCTTGCTCCCATAAGCACAGATGGAGAGATTTGCTCCTTATCCAACAGCAGTGTCTGTCTGCCCCTGCTCCTGGGAGATTTGAGGCCCTGCCACATCCCGGGGCCCCAGCAGGAGGTACTAAAGTGCCTTCTTAAATTAAGTCCTTAGAAAACAGGGTTGAGCCTAAAAGTCATTTAGTTTTCACTCTGTAACCCACTTGAGCAGATGCAAGCCTTCCTTACACCAAGAAACACCTGCAGCCCTTGTAAAACCACAGAGGCCAGGCAAAGGAGTCTGCACGGTCCCCCTCCACTGCTCATTTCAGCTTATAGAGCTTAGAAGGGGTTTGCCCTCATGATTCACGTTCATCTGGTTCCAAAAGAAACAGAATTCTACCCAAAAAACAAGTTAATCAAAACCCAGATTCCTTTTTTTTTTTTTTTTTTTTAAAAGGACAGACCAGAGGGAAACAGCTTCCTTCTGCCAGAAAATATTTGGAACTTGCTGGGTGAACAATAGCTCACTTCCTGGATGCTCAGCGGGAGGCTGCTTCTCCGTTCAGGACAAAAGTTTCATGTGAGGGAGGTGACGCCTTTCTACAAGGCAGCTCCTCAGCAGGAGCACAGAGAACCCCGGACAATACCGAACAGAGGAGAGGGGAGGGCTAGAAGCCGTGGTGTGGGCACCATCCCCTCACCTCAGAGAAAGCTGGGGAAACAGGCGGAGGCTGTGGAATCCCATCACCCACCCTGCAAGTCTCTTAACAACTCAACTGACGGACGAATTAGCTACTCAGTAACTAGCCCAATGCCAACCATGTTCTCAGCGGGCAGGAGTCTCCCAGGCACACCTGTGGGTCTTCTGCTTCCTCCCACTGAGGGTTCTGCTCATCAAGAACCAGTTGGGATCACTTCCAAAACTGTTTAAGATGGTTGTTATTTGTTGATGGAAACAGAAAATTAAACATTACATAAGCGATGAAATAAGTGCAAAAAGCTGTTTCTGTGGCAACCTGGTAGAGGCTTCGAAGAGACTCAATAACAGGATCATTTTTTAAAAATGTGCCCTTGAATTGTGTTGTTGGAGAAATAAACCATATAAATTTCTAAAAGGATTCTGTGCTCCGTCTGCTTCCCAAGTGGCCAAATTCTTGCTTTACTTTCAAGAAACTCAATCCAGGGGGCTTCCCTGGTGGCGCAGTGGTTGAGAATCTGCCTGCCGATGCAGGGGACACGGGTTCGGGCCCTGGTCTGGGAAGATCCCACATGCCACGGGGCAACTGGGCCCGTGAGCCACAACTGCTGAGCCTGCGCGTCTGGAGCCTGTGCTCCGCAACAAGAGAGGCCGCGACAGTGAGAGGCCCGTGCACCGCGATGAAGAGTGGCCCCCACTCACCACAACTAGAGAAAGCCCTCGCACAGAAACGAAGACCCAACACAGCCAAAAATAAATAAATAAAATAAAATAAATTAAAAAGAAAAAAACTCAATCTAGAAGTTTAAATCAATCATGTATTATAGATGTGGTTCATGTAATAAACAGGACAGAGAACTCCAAATAAGCAGGTCCACACGGAAAGAAAAAGCCTCAGCTCCACAAAAGACTAGCCTGCTCACCTATGCCTTTGGAGTTAAAGTAAAACGTTTGTATCCTTTTTAAAGATGACTTCCTCCCTTAAAAGAGTTTTGTGATTAACCAAACAACCCTAGTCCTGACTGGCCATGTCGAAAGCCTCCTTGGGGAGCTGGCAGCAGTGTCTGATAAGCTCTCGCCTCTATTATCAATACCCCAAGCTGTGCATGTAGGAATTCTCAAACCACTTTCATTATCTAGTAAGTTTAAACTCCCACAGACACAGAACCCTTCTCTGGCTGCTTTCTCCTAAAGAGCCTCTCCGCTGAGGGCTGGAAAACCATCCCAGGTGACTCAAAGCATACTTCCAGCCCTTCCTTCTTCCTCATCGTGGTTCCTGTTTGAACAGTGCCTTATACTTTCACTGATCATCACGGCCATGGTCCAGGGCCAAGCAGCCCAGGCTGCGTGATCGCTCCTGGTTACAGAGCAAAGTCATGGGCTCTTATCTGCTATCACCTCAGAGGCCACATCTCACTAGTCAAACTTCCAGCTTCCACTCATTGCATCCGTGGTGGTGAACGGGAACCGCCGTCAGCCCACCCAGATCTCCAGCTGGGAGCACAGAGACAGAGGGGCATTTTATCTAAGACCTCCACCTGGTCCCCTTACCTTTCCTGGCAGACCATGGGGCAGGGAGGCAAAGCAACTAGAGTCCTCCAAGTCTCAGAGGTGTGTTCTAAAGCTCAAGAGCATCCAAGGTCATCCTAAACAAAAAACCTGAGCTAGGAACTAGTCTGTGCCCTGCCCCAACCCCAATCCCAAAAGGCAGTGCAAAAAATTATGGAAATGGCATCCTTATATCCCCCAAATATGATCATGGAAGATAAGACACATGGAAATACTCCACAGGAGTGGTAGGTACATGGAGGATAATTATTTTCCACTGGAAAGCAGAGCTCAGGGGTACGGACAACAGTGAAGTTGAGATGCCTGACCCTGGCTGCAGGCTGATGTGGGGCCCACTGCTCAGCCCACCATTCCCACCGACCCACGTCCCTACTGTTCCCGAGATCCCACGCCTGGGCCTGGCAGGCCTCTGCCTCCTCTGCAGCCCCCAAATCTTCACTCTATAATTCCTTCCAGGTCCAGCTCTAGTCACCTGTGCTCTTCCACGCCGTGTGGTCTAATATAAAAAAGTATTCCAAGTCAGAACAAGAAGAAGGCTTTACCCTTGGTTTGTAACTTTGGCAAAATACATTAACCTACCTGAACCTTGTCTGTAAACGGGGATGAGAACACCTGCTTCGAGGTACAGGATGGGGATTAGACGTGATAACACAGGGAGAGTGGCCGGCACACAGCAAGTGTTCGATAAGCTCTGGTGCCCTGCCAGCACCCTTTTTGGACTGACTGCATCTGAGGTTTCTGTTTTAGGATCCTTACAGCAGAGGCATGTAAATATGGTCCGAGGACTGTGCCCAGTCCTTTGACAGAAGTGTACCACGCGTCTTCCGCTTCTTTTGTGTTTCCCACTGGTGCTCCTAGCAGGTACTGAGCGCTGGGTGGGCTTAGTCAATACCCAGTGGAAAACACACAAAGAGCTTTTAAAGTGGTTACACCTTAACCAATTCTTAGGGAGGAATTTGTTTAGGACATAAATCTTTCTTCCATCTGAGATTTTTCCCGAAGAGGAAATGAGAGGAGGAAAGTGGTGGCTTTCCCAGCAGCTGTGTGGCATCTTTCCTCCTAAAATTCCTCCAACGGCATCCTCACTGCGTCACTAAGTTCCTGCCAACATCCCCTTGCATATCAGCCCTGTGCTGACCTCAACCACAAGGAACTGTGTTCTTTCCTCTTAAAAAAATGAAATATTTCCTAAATTACAAAGAGTATGTTTTATAATATTGTAATTTCAACAATAATAAATGACCCATCCACATGCTCACCACCTGGTTCAGGAAATAGAACACGGCCAATACAACACAGCCTTTCCTGGATCAAGGCTCCCCTTCCCTGCCCCTCTGAGGCCACCAGCCTCCTGCATTAAATGCTGTCATCCTCTTGCTTTTCTTTAGAATTTGTCACCCACGTCAGTGCTCCTAAGCAACATGGGTTCCTGTCCCTCTTTCCTGGCCAAGTGGACAGGAGCACAACTCGATGGCCCTGAAGGAACACAATAGGCTCTGAGCCCAGAGCTCAGGGACAGGGCTCCCTTTGGCTGGTGAGGAAATGGGAGGCCATGGAACAGCCCCAGCATTTGAAGACACAGTACTGGTAGAGGGAGAGCAACAAGCCCTCGCTTCTCATCAGGCTGGCAGGGCGAGGTCACATGCCTTCTGGGACTCCTGAGAAAACCCATTCCCTACATGGGCAGTGGCATGAAACGGCTGTGGGCTAACCACACCAGACAACCAGAAAGAACACAGCCTTTCCCAAACAGTCTCAGTGGGGACCGCCGGCCCTGGGAATGCCCTGGGGACCTGCACTCTTGGGCCTGTTGACAAGGGAGTCTGGCAAGCTGCGATGACAGAGTACATGGACTTTCTCAGGAAGAACATGAAAGGCTGCACACGGGAGAGGAAAGGCAGAAAAGATGGCCACACTGCCCCTCTCCACACTGTGAGATCCTGGCACTGGGAGACCCCTGGGCCACCTACCCTGCCAAGACCGTCTCTCGCCTTGGCCTGCACCAAGATTCCAGAGCGACCACAACCCACCAGTCCCAACTGTTCTGCAAGCATTTACCACAGCCAAGACCGTTCCCCAGGGGCTGTGGGTGCGCCTAGGAGGGAGAGCCCTTCGGAAAAGGAGTGGGAGCTACATACAGCCTCAAGACAACACCGAGAGGGAAAGGTCGGTCAGAGGAGCCAAAGAAAGACTGAGTTTACTCATGTTTGAGTGAGACCCAGGACAACCATTACTTTTAATATTTCTCATAACTTCATAACATCTCTACTGTTGGCTATTTCTCTGTTTCCCGTTTTTGTCTTGTTTGATAAGCAGTAACAATTGAAAAGGGGGCTGCGTGCTTACTTCAGAGGCAGCAAAACTGGGGCAACACTTCCAACTTTGTCCCTTCCTCGCAGAGTTCTGGAATAAGAGGAAAGAAGGGGGAGACAGAGTGGGGAAGGCAGGCTGAGGAGGTGTGCCGGCCCCGGGGGTCTACAGAGAGAAGAAAGGGTGGAGAGGAGGCTTGCTGATGCCCCCAGGAGTCCCAGGCCAAAGGTCAGGGGTCCCAGGTTGGGCTTCTCACCTCCACTGTTAACTGAGGTACAGGAACCTTGTCTTCTAAGATTCTACCTCTTACACAATCAAATACTTGAGCGACAGATGAACTCAGAGAGAGAGTACAAGTTCAGACTGAAGGAGTGTAGTACTCACGGCAACCGTGATCAACAAGAGATTTGTTTTTCTCAAGTATCTTTGAGCTCAGTCTGTGTGTGTGTGTGTGTGTGTGTGTGTGTTTGCACACACATGCATCAGAATCTCAAATATGCTCCTACACTGTTGAAAATAAACAGGATGGCTCTAGTCAAAACTGTGAAGTACGAAACCTCTACCCTCCTTTTTTTCTTTTTATACTTTGCTCCCAGAAGTGAGAATAAGTCCTTGGGCCCTCATCACTGTGTCGATGGCAATGGAGGACAGGAAGGTGGGGGCCACGTGAGGCAGGAAGCCGCAGACTCATCCAGCAGGGACCTTAGAGATGATCCAGGCGAGTCTCTGTTTTGCAGATAAGGAAACTGAGGCTCAGAGACATTCAATAACTTAACCAAGGCAACGAGAGGGGCGATACAGGGCTGACCCTTGCTTCTTGCCTCTCTGCTGAGTCGCCCCACTGATCTGGCAGCTGGGGAAGTGGCAGAATACGGAGCAGCCCTTAGGGAAGCCTCCAGAGGGCTGAACCCTGAAGGAAAAAGACCTGAGGTAAAAATGAGCTTCTCTGCATTCCGGGGCTCTTGCCTCTTTTCGGAAAACGGCTTCTGTGCAGAACACTGTGCTGTTCCACTTCAAGAGGGGACACGGGGCAGAGGTCCCTGAACTTAGCAAATGTGTGGGCCATTTACCCCGCTAACTGGGATGATGGGAATGTTATAAGGTTGCCTTTTCATCGCGACACACAAGGACTTTAAAAATCAACACGATGGAAGCATGAGGGAGATCTTCGTGATGATAGAACAATTCTGCATCTTGACTGTGATGATGGTTACATGAACCTACACGTAATAAAACTGCATAGAATGACAATCCCCCCCCCGCCCCCCGCCAAATGGTGAAATGAGAACTGGGTCTGTGGATTATACCAACGTCAATTTCCTGACTCTGATATTGTGTGAGAGTTATGTAATGCATTATACCATTGGCAGAAACTGGGTGATGGGTACCAAATAAAGGCCCTCTCTGTACCATTTTCTGAACTCTCTATGAATCTATAATTATTTCAAAACAAAGAATATGAAGAAAGAAAATTTTTAAGTTAACATGAAAACTATCCCTTGTTTATAAAAGGACAACTGAAATACAAAAAAAGGATGGACATATTTAGAATAAAGGCGGTTGGCAACCAAATACCATCAGCACCGCCATGACACTCCTCATTGTCCCTAATTTTCTCCTTTTATCGTGATTCAGTCAAAATTGTGTTGAGGACTAACTATCTTAGTAAGAATGCAAAATTCCAGTCCTCCATCCTCACCTGCCTGGCAAGCAAACTCACTGTGCCAACAGACCCACCTGAAGGGATGCCTGGCATACAGCCCCCTTTCTTCCCAGCCCGGTTGGCTTCGGACAGTTCTCTGCAGCCCGGAGAGACTAGAACACAAAAGTGGGACAGGATGGGAGTGCTGTTTGAGGCCTAGGGGAAAGGGCACATAGGGGTTGCTGGCAAGAAATTGAAGTTTCTCTTCTTCTCCTCTTACCAATGCCCAGAACCCTCTGCTTTTCCTCTTCTCCTCTACCAGAGCAAAGAGACTCAATGCCAGCCATTTACAATCCCAGGTTTTTTTTACTGCCCCCTGCCCTCTTTCTGGCTCAGACTCTGAGATCCAGGGTCTATTCTCACAGCACCCTCTCCTTTCCTGCTGCCACCACCCCTGGCAGCTGCTTTCAGAGCCCTGAGGACTTGCCTAGCACATCCCCTTAAGCACCCGGACCCCAGGAGCACTTATCTGTCCTGATAAGTGCCAAAAGGGACGGGGTGGGGGGGTGGGGGGGGAGGGTGCTCCTCAAAGACTCCCGGGGGTGGGGGAGGTTAGCCGCCAAGAAAGCAGGGGAAGCCTCAGCCTTGGGGACACTGACAGGGTGGTGTCAGCATTCATCATTTCTGAGCCCAACAAGCCCACAGTTTCCAAGTGCAAACACCTGCAGCTCTCTGAGGGCTCTTTTGGGCCCCCAGAGCCCTTAGGCCTGGATCCCAGGTGGACTGGAGTGGGGGGGAGTCAATGTCCCACCCCACCTTCCCGCTAAGGGAGCAGCTCTCACCGGACTGACTGGCTCCCTCCACCCCAGGTCCCTGGCAGGTCTGAGCCCAGGTCCAGAGCGGTGACCCCTCGTTAACAAACCCTTTACTGGTTCCCTTTCCTTCTCACTCCCTCACTCCCCAAGGAGTGCTTCCTGGGATCCCCCCCAGATAAACTATTTGCATCTAGATACTGCTTTGGGGGGAACTCAACCTAAGATAGATGGTCACAGGGAATCCCAACAGTGGGGAAATTGGGACCGAATTTCCACCATGAATGAACGTATCTCTGTGGGAGTCTGAAAGATGTACATCAACCTAAGGAGGGAAACTGCCAACGGCGTGGCCACTATCAGATACTAGAAAGCTAATAAGGGGGCGAAAAAAGAACGATTAAAAACTTGATTTGCCTGGGTAATACTCATTATAGCCATTTATATGAACTGCTTTTCATTTGCCTAATTACCACTAGCACAATAATTACCACAGATATATTAAATGTGTCAGATAAAACTTGTATTACATTTTATTTGGTTTCTAGTGTTATGCAGCCCTACACTTAGCTCTTGTATGTTCATAACTGCGTGCTCCATTGCATTGTCTGTTCACAACTGGAGAAAACACGCCTGAGGCTTACCTCCTAAAGCAGAGGCTGTCAAACTTCAGCATGCATGGAATCACCCGGAGAGCAGAGTCTCTAACAACCTTGGTTGCTGGGCTCTCCGCAGAGCGTCTAATTCAGTAGGCCTGGGGAGGAGCCGAGAATTTGAATTCTAGCAAGTTCCCAGGTGAAGCTGCTGCTGCTGCTCTGTCATCAAGCTTTGAGACCCACTGCTTTAAAGTGCCATAATGAAGGAGAGAACAAAGGTCAAACTACAGGTCAAACTTTCCAGCTTGCAACATGAAAGGCTGACAGTCTCTTTCAAGAAAATAGGTGGAATCTTCTAACCGTCTAGATCAGTCACTCAAGCCAAATCAGATTTGGTATGCTGGTACCTTTACCAAAAAGGGTAAAATTAACTCTGTTACTCAAACAAGTCCCAGGAGATCTGGGTTTGCTCCTTTGTTCAACCAGTGCCGAGTGCCCCCTCTGTGCCGAAGATGTTGCTAAGCAACAGAGGTTTGGGCACTGTCAAAGGTCTCATGAGACTCTGGGTAGGTCACATCCTCTATGGGCCTCAGTTTACTAAGTCTAAAGGAGATAACTCATAATTAGGGAAACTTCCAGATCTGACATTTTACAATGAATCAAAGCAGTATTGTGGCTCAAAGCAAAAATATTCTGCCCGGGTGTGTGGGTAGCATGATGAGAAATATAGGTAAGATCGTAACTGTTCCAACAGGCCGACTGTGACGGGGCAGGTGAAGCCCTGGTCAGTCCAATTTGAGTCAACGAATGACCCCAATTAAAGGTGTTGCCAAGGTAGGTCAGTACTATGCCCAATTCCAACCAAAGAATGTAAAAGCACCCAGCGTGAAATCCATGTTCATAATTGGTACTCCCCTGATACATTATGACATTTAGTCACTCCAACTGCTGAAGGGAAAACCAGAGCCACTCACTAGAATTAAGGATGCTATGATAACCTCCTCAACTGGGGTTTTAAATGAGCCTTGTGCTAACAGCTTTCCTGCTTTGAATGCAAAGCAGGATGCCAGTGTAGAGGCGGGGCAGCCACCTGTGAAGGGCAGCCACTGATGCCACCGCTCTATTTCTGAGAGGCCTGGCTTCTGAACGAATCTCCTGATGTGTCCCAGGCAAAGCACTGACTTTCCAGATTCCACGGGGAACCTGCAGGAAACATTCTTGTTTTATTCTACTTTACGGATAGAGAAACCCAGAGATGACCACAATTTGTTCAAAATCACCAACAAATCAACTGTGGAACTGAGGAGAGGAGTGAGGCCAACCCAGGTTGGCAACATCCAATCAGCACGCGGCTAAGTGTGAGGGTGAAAAGAACTCAGTTAAAACACTCATCTGCCCTATGACCCACATGACAACGTGGCATTAAGGTTAAACAGGCAGAAACGGAGTCCAGCAATGGCAGTATCGAGGAGGGGCACCACAGGGCAGGGGCACACTTATCCCCGCCAAGCCAACCCAGAGAAAAATACAATTCTTTCATATATAAACAACTAACATTTTCTTAGTCTCACATAAGGTATAAACAAAAGCATATTCAGGAAACTATTTTTGTTGAACACACAAAACAAGCAAAAACACTGAAGCACATCATTAAGACAAGCCCCAAGCCCCTACTTTCAATCAGACTGCTGCCCCGAAACCCTCCTTATACAGAATTCAGGAGCCACAGACTCCCTTCACAGAAGCTCCCAGAGACAAGCAACAATGTCTTTTATCTGTGCCCCCGGCACTCAGCCCCTAGCACAGTGCCTGACACAGAGCTGGCACCTAATAAATACCTGCTGATAAAGTGGACGGTCTCAGCCCGCCTGGACAGGCACTGACAGTGCGGCCAAGAAGAGGGCTCCAGGGAGGCCAGCCAGTGCCTCTGCACCTGTTACTCATGGCGAGACGGTTCCTAAGCCAATGTGTGCCACCTACTCACAGGCTAATGAGTCCCACAGGCTTAGGATCACCCGTGTAAAGTGAGCTGTCTCCTTGATCTGCCCTAATATACAACCTTTAAGTGTCTGCATCTGCATTTCATCTCATTGTGCCGGGATTTAGGAACAAGGCTGTGCTTTGCCTATTTAGTCCTGCTGTGATTTCACAGGTGTCAATCATACTCTCAGCCCAGGCTTCCTTTCTTCAGACATGGAGCCCTTACCTGTGGAGAGCTAACTGCCTCTAACCAAGCTCGCCTCGGATTTATGATGCTGCATTTCCTTTCGTAGCTCAAAACTGAGAAAATATAGACACGATTAACCATGTTACATAAAATTGAGCAAATAATGCGATGATATTGGCCTGAGTAATGCTAAGCATACAAAGGCTTGGAAATGTATTTTAATTAATACAAATAGGAAGCATTTGTCTAAACAATCAAGTAAAGGGCAAAGCCACAAACTTGGTAGCGGTACACCATGCTCCCCAAATGTAGCATTTTCCACAAGCCGGGTTGGGACCAGTAAATGCGGCTTTGTGGAATGACTGTGGGTGTTTCCCCCAGTGATGACTTCAAATAAAGCACTCAGCAGAGCTCTCTCCCAGGAACGGGGCCTGAACAGGCTGCAACATCCAACCTGTTCAGGTCCATCTGGGCAGGCGAACCCCTTCCAGAGCACTGAGGGACGTTACTGCATCTGTACATGAGGACCAGTAGAAGCTTTCTTCCCTGAGATCAGCCTCTGTTCCCATCCTCAAGGGTCCAGGAGATTTGACATTGAAATCTCTGTCGGCGGTGAAACAAATGCATCCATCACTAAGCTCTGGCCTTGTATACTGGCAGTTCTCAAATGGCTGCCTGGGATGAAAAAAGGCCGAATCTAATTGAACCTGCAGGAGGAATTTAGCACAGAGAAACAGCATTATCTGAGCTGGAGCACGGCCAGACCTCTGGGTTAATAACCCAACAGGGGAAACTCATCAAGGACCTTCACTCTGGATCAGCAGCAATATTTCTGATTTTTAAAAAACGGGCTTTGGAAAATTTCCTTTTTCGACAAATCAATTCCACCAGCACCATATATGTCAGAGATGCTAACTCTTCGCTCTATCAAATAAGTGCCTGTGAAGCCTGTAAATGGCTTTAAACACACGGACCCAGCTGAGGAGGGTTCGTTGAGTTCTGCAGTCACTTCACCGCAGCAAGTCCTTCTGGAGACCTACAGGGACGGATGGAACTACCTGGGCAGGAGCTGATATTTTAACTGAAATATTCCGTGTTTGGTTCTTTTCTCCTTTCAATCTAATTTAAAAGATTAGGGGCCAAAAACTGGCCAATGCTATTTCTGGCCTTGACTTAAATATATGATACTTGAAAGCAGAAAGAGTTGTAACATCCACTGTGACATTTGCAAGGAGGGCTTTTATTTTCAACATTCTTTATAAATGTTAACTATTTTATGTATGGGGGAAGGGGCAAGCAGGAAACAGAGTTACCTTAAAACTTATACTGGCATTTAAATGTAAAATTCAACACTCCCTCTTCAAATTAGAATGTTTTCGCAAAACATTTTTTGGCTTAAAAAAAAATGGGGTGGGGCTTCCCTGGTGGCGCAGTGGTTGAGAATCTGCCTGCTAATGCAGGGGACACGGGTTCGAGCCCTGGTCTGGGAAGATCCCACATGCCAAGGAGCAACTGGGCCCGTGAGCCACAACTACTGAGCCTGCGCATCTGGAGCTTGTGCTCCGCAACAAGAGAGGCCGCGATAGTGAGAGGCCCGCGCACCGCGATGAAGAGTGGCCCCCGCTTGCCGCAACTAGAGAAAGCCCTCGCACAGAAACGAAGACCCAACACAGCCATAAATAAAAAAAAAAAAAAAAAAAAAAAAAATTGGGGTGGGGGAGCTAATCTATCAAATTGAGTGAGAAATCCATAAAACATTGGCAGTAAACCCTTTCTGAAATCCATAAATTTCTATGTGCCCATCTGTGAAGCAAATTATTCTGCATATTCTCCAGAATCCCTCATTTGTAGTATAAAAGGGCTACTACTTATTACTAGAGAATGAAAAAGTAAATAAAATTCAAGATTTAAGGGTGAGTTGGAGAAGGACTTAGTTATTCTATCTCCCTCTGGAAGAAAAAGAAAGCTATCTATGCCCAAGCCTGGCAAGGTCCTCAGCCATCCAAACCTGAGCCCTTTGGAGTGACCACAACATTTTAAGGACAGAGGACCTCCGACATCCTTCCGAGGTCCTTAATCACTGACATGTTTCTAAGTGTCTCTTTTGGGCTGGGAAGCCTACGGGCTTGTAAAAATGAACTGTGATTACTATCCTTGAAATGTCTCTAATCTGGTTAGGGAGACAGGCCATGCACAAAAAGACAAGATCAGCAATGCCCGATGTGCCAAATTAGTGCCTGAGGAGAGACTGCCAAATGAAAAGCCTCTGCAATCTCAGGCTGCGAGTGGGCAGGTTCTGTGGCCGACAGAGACTTGCCCTCCTCCTCTCCCTGACTGGGCCCTGGTCCTCACGACTCTTGTCAGGCTAATGCCGTTGATCTAAACTGAGGCACCCCGCCCCCACCCTTCCCACCTCTCACAGCATTTTGTTCTTTTTCTTCAAGAGCGCTTATCTTTCTTTGCGACAATATATTTTTTTTGTTTGTACTTGTTTAATATGTCTTTCCCTTTTGACCGTAAGTCCCTCAAAAGCTGGGTAAGTGTCTATTCTGTTTACTATTTCACTTCTGTATGCCCAGCACCTACAACAATGAGCACACAGTAGGCTCTCAATAACTGTGTTGAATGAATGAATGAGCAAGACTTTAAAGAAGGGCGGCATTTCAACAAGAAGAAATGGAGAAAGCCATTCCAACAGCGACAAAGGTATAAACCAAAGTGTAGAGGAAAAGAGTTGGTAAAGGAATTGACAGGAACCAGATAGAGTACAAGATGAGAGAGAAAGCCACGTATAGAAGCTGGAATCGCGTCATTCCCTGGAGAACCATGAATCCACCAGGCCAGGGAATTTGGACTTTGTACTGTAGCAATAGGGCACCGGGGAAGGTTTTCAGTCAGGGGAGATAATACAAAATATTTAGGAACATGACAAGGCAGCCACACGTATGATGGCCTAGAGGAGAAGCCCAGAGGCAAGCAGAATACTGAGGAGGTGGCTATCGAGGTGACACCAGGAAGGCAGGTGGGAATGGAGAGGAAGGGGAGAGATTCTGGGAGGAAACCTTGGTGACTGACACAGGATGGCGAGAAGAGGGAGTGTTCAGAGTGAAGCACATAAGAGGGCTTGAGACATCCTTTACAGGGCCAGGTGTGGGGATCACTTATACCACACAGACTTTCCCACTTCTCATCTTTCTATTGATTTCAAAAGGAAAATTGGTATTTTAAAAAAAAGCATCTTTACCTACAAATTAAGACCATGGTGGGTTCTACAGCTGCTAAACACTACCTGAGAAGCCCTCAGGGACCAGGCAAGACGATCACGCTGTCAGGTGGTGAGCAGGTATAGTCACTCTTCCATGATGGGGTACAGAGACCTATGCTGATTTTGCCAAAAAGCACAACGGGGGAGAGGCTGAGCTCTGTCTCCCAGGCAGGAAGCACAGGAAGAAGCTTCACAAGGCAACAAGCAGCCCCCAGTCACTTCACAGAGCAGCTTTCTGTACGACCCCCTCAGGGGGAAGTGGGGGCTCTGAAAGGGTCACACACACTGTCCCTTGATATGGGTTCACTGACAAATTGGTCTCCGTAATTTTTCAGGAGAGTAGGAGGCATGTCAAACTCCTTGGTGAAGCATTACTGGGTGGCATGTGACAAGAAAACCTCATCAGAATATATATTGCAATCTGTGATGATGTCATACGACTCCAAGAGGACCTGAGGACCTCGATGCAGCCAGAGAACAGAAGCGGTGTGAGAACAAGCCATCTGAGCAGAGGGGGAAGGAGCTGGGTTAGCTGGCAAAGAAATGAGAAGGTTTGAGGGTGGGAGAACATAACTGCAGCCTTAAATATCTGAAGAACTGTTAAGCAGGACAGTGTGCATGGTCCAGAAGGTAGAACCAGAACTGATGGGGTGGAAGTCACAGATTTTAGCTGGAAACAAGAAAGGAGTGTCCACAATTTCACACACAAGTGATGGCGGATGGCAGAGGGGGTCACTTGGGGCTTCCGAGCAAAAGCCTGACGATCACTTCAGGGAACACAGAAGTGACTTTGTTCATAAGGCAGTTGGACTACCTGGTAACTCAGACTCCTTCTGATTTCTTGATTTGAGAATTTGCTAGAAATCGCCCTATCACTCTGCGAGTCACAAAAGAAAACATCTTACAGTCTTCCCTCCGGGACATCAGTAGAGGGAGGAAATGCTTTGAACCTTAAAAGTGAAAAAGGGGGCTTCCCTGGTGGCGCAGTGGTTGAGAATCTGCCTGCTAATGCAGGGGACATGGGTTCGAGCCCTGGTCTGGGAAGATCCCACATGCCGCGGAGCAACTGGGCCCATGGGCCACAACTACTGAGCCTGCGCATCTGGAGCCTGTGCTCCGCAACAAGAGAGGCCACGATAGTGAGAGGCCCGCGCACCGCAATGAAGAGTGGCCCCCGCTTGCCGCAACTAGAGGAAGCCCTCGCACAGAAACGAAGACCCAACACAGCCAAATAAATAAATAATAATTAAAGGTGCTAATAATTAAAAAAAAAAAAAAAGTGAAAAGGAAAACTCATGCTTTTTCCTAGGAATCCCCTCTTCCAAGTTACTTTCCTTCGTATACCTAGACAAAACTTCTTTCTGGAGTTGGGGAGAAAAGTAAAATAGTACTGCAATAAATTGGGGTTAAACAAGAGGAATTGAAAAGTAACTGCTAATTAATGCCAAAACAAAAATTCAGCTCACCTATGTGCTAACTACAATCTCATTAAGACTTAGAAGCTCCAACTGGCTTCCCTCATTTAACAACTCCAACATCTTAAACAAGTCATTTCAGCTTGCAGACTTTAGTCTCCTCACTTGGAAAACTAAATCAAATAGTGGGCAAGATCATATAGCTGCTATAAAAATCAACAGGATGTTTGGTCTTGACAACGATTTTTTGGATTTGACACCAAAAGCAAAGGCAACAAAAGCAAAAATAAACAAACTAAAAAGCTTCTGCACAGCAAAGGAAACCAGTAACAAAATGAAAAGGTAACTAATGGAATGGGAGAGAATATTTGCAAACCACATACCCAATAAGGGGTTAATATCCAAGATATACAAGGAATTCAACTCAAAAGCAAAAAAAACCAAGTAACTCAATTTAAAAATGGGCAAAGGACCTAAACAGACATTTTCCTAAAGAAGACATACAAATGGCCAACAGGTACATGAAAAGGTCCTCAACATCATTAAGCAACAGAGAAATGCAAATCAAAACCACAGTGAGATATCACCTCACACCTGTTAGAATGGCTGTTATCAAAAAGACAAAAGTGTTGGTGAGGATGCAGAGAAAGGGAACCCTTGTACACTGTTGGTGGGAACGTAAACCAGTACCGTCACTGTGGAAAACCATATGGAGGTTCCTCAAGAAACTAAAAACAGAACTACCATATGATCCAGCAATTCTACTTCTGCGTTTATATTCAAAGGAAATGAAATCACTATCTCAAAGAGATGTATCTGTGCTCCCATGTTCATAGCAGCATTGTTTACGATAGCCAAGGTATGGAAACAACCCAAGAGTCTGGTGACAGATGAATGAATAAAGAAAATGTGGAGTATTACTTTTATTACTTTATAAAAAAAATTATGTTATAAATTATAATATTACACACACAATGGAATATTAATCAGCCTTAAAAAAGAAGGAAATCCTGTCATTTGAAACCACATGGATGAACCTGGAGTATATTTTGCTAAGTGAAATAAGCCAAGACAGAGAAAGAGAAATACCCCATGATATCACTTATGTGTAGAAACTTAAAAAAAAGTCAAACTCATAGAACCAGGGGAAATAGGGGAAGGCTGGTAAAACAGTACAAACTTTCAGTGATAAGATAAATAAGGTCTGAGGATCTAATGTATAACATAGTGACTGACTATAGCTGATAATACTGTGTTTATCATATAATCAAAATTTGCTAATAGAGTAGAATGTCAATATTCACACCAAAAGAAAAAAGTAAATACGTGAGATGACAGACGTACTAATTAACGCAATGTGGGGAATACTTTCACAACGTATATGTATATTAAATCATCACGTTGTATTCTTTAAATACCTTACAATTCTATTTTACCTCAATAAAGCTGGGAAAAAGTCAACGGATTGCATTACTCCCTATATAAAAATAAACTCCAGAAGAAACAAAGATTTAAACCTAAAAAATGAAATGATAAAAGTACTAGAAGAAAATAAGAAAATGCCACTTTTTTTCCCTGGTATTCTTATAATAAGGAAGATCTTTTTAACTAGGACACAAAATCCTGGTTTAAAAAAAGTCATTAAAGGAGGAGGAACCAAGATGGCGGAGTAGAAGGACATGCTCTCATTCCCTCTTGCGAGAACACCAGAATCACAACTAGATGCTGGACAATCATCGACAAGAAGACACTGGAACTAACCAAAAAAGATACCCCACATCCAAAGACAAAGGAGAAGCCACAATGAGACGGTAGGAGGGGCGCAATCACAGTAAAATCAAATTCCATAACTGGTATGTGGGTGACTCACAGACTGGCGAACACTTATACCACAGAAGTCCACCCACTGGAGTGAAGGTTCTGAGCCCCACGTCAGGTTTCCCAACCTGGGGGTCCAGCAACAGGAGGAGGAATTCCTAGGGAATCAGACTTTGAAGCCTAGTGGGAATTGATTGTAGGACTTCAACAGGACTGGGGGAAACAGAGACTCCACTTTTGGAGGGCACACACAAAGTAGTATGCACATCGGGACCCAGGGGAAGGAGCAGTGACCCCAGGGGAGAGGGAACCAGACCTACCTGCTAGTGTTGGAGGGTCTCCTGCAGAGGTGGGGGGTGGCTCTGTTTCACGGTGGGGACAAGGACACTGGTAGCAGAAGTTCTGGGAAGTACTCCTTGGCATGAGCCCTCCCAGAGTCCGCCATTAGCCCCACCAAAGAGTCCGGGTAGGCTCCAGTGTTGGGTTGCCTCAGGCCAAGCAACCAACAGGGAGGGAACCCAGCCCCACCCATCAACAGTCAAGTGGATTAAAGTTTTACTGAGCTCTGCCCACCAGAGCAACAGTCAGCTCTACCCACCGCCAGTCCCTCCCATCAAGCCTCTTAGATAGCCTCATCCACCAGAGGGCAGACAGCAGAAGCAAGAAGGATGACAATCCTGCAGCCTGTGGAACAAAAACCATATTCACAGAAAGATAGACAAGATGAAAACGCAGAGGGCTATATACCAGATGAAGGAACAAGATAAAACCCCAGAAAAACAACTAAATGAAGTGGAGATAGGCAACCTTCCAGAAAAAGAATTCAGAATAATGATAGTGAAGATGATCTAGGACCTCGGAAAAAGAATGGAGGCAAAGATCAAGAAGATGCAAGAAATGTTTAACAAAGACCTAAAAGAATTAAAGAACAAACAGAGATGACCAATACAATAACTGAAATGAAAAATACACTAGAAGGAATCAATAGCAGAATAACTGAGGCAAAAGAACGGATAAGTGACCTGAAAGACAGAATGGTGGAATTCACTGCTGCAGAACAGAATAAAGAAAAAAGAATGAAAAGAAATGAAGACAGCCTAAGAGACCTCTGGGACAACATTAAACGCAACAACATTCACATTATAGGGGTCCCAGAAGGAGAAGAGAGAGTGAAAGGACCAGAGAAAATATTTGAAGAGATTATAGTCGAACACTTCCCTAACGTGGGAAAGGAAATAGCCACCCAAGTCCAGGAAGCGCAGACAGTCACATACAGGATAAACCAAAGGAGAAACACACCAAGACACACAGTAATCAAATTGGTAAAAATTCAAGACAAAGAAAAATTATTGAAAGCAGCAAGGGAAAAATGACAAATAACATACAAGGGAACTGGGCTTCCCTGGTGGCGCAGTGGTTGAGAGTCTGCCTGCCAATGCAGGGGACACGGGTTCGTGCCCTGGTCTGGGAGGATCCCACATGCCGCGGAGCAACTAGGCCCGTGAGCCACAACTACTGAGCCTGCGCGTCTGGAGCCTGTGCTCCACACAAGAGAGGCCGCGATAGTGAGAGGCCCGCGCACCGCGATGAAGAGTGGCCCCCGCTTGCCACAACTAGAGAAAGCCCTCGCACAGAAACGAAGACCCAACACAGCCATAAATAAATAAATAAATAATTTAAAAAAAAAAAAAAAAAAAAAAAAAGAAAAATTATTGAAAGCAGCAAGGGAAAAATGACAAATAACATACAAGGGAACTGGGCTTCCCTGGTGGCGCAGTGGTTGAGAATCTGCCTGCCAATGCAGGGGACACGGGTTCGAGCCCTGGTCTGGGAAGATCCCACATGCCGCGGAGCAACTGGGCCCGTGAGCCACAACTACTGAGCCTGAGCGTCTGGAGCCTCTGCTCCGCAACAAGAGAGGCCGCGATAGTGACAGGCCCGCGCACCGCGATGAAGAGTGGCCCCCACTCGCCGCAACTGGAGAAAGCCCTCACACAGAAACGAAGACCCAACACAGCCAAAAATAAACATAATAAATAAATAATAAATAAAAGTTTAAAAAAAAAAAAAAAAAACATACAAGGGAACTCCCATAAGGTTAACAGTTGATTTCTCAGCAGAAACTCTACAAGCCAGAAGGGAGTGGCATGATATACTTCAAGTGATGAAAGGGAAGAACCTACAACCCAGATTACTCTACCTAGCAAGGATCTCATTCAGAGTCGATGGAGAAATCAAAAGCTTTACAGACAAGCAAAAGCTAAGAGAATTCAGCACCACCAAACCAGCTCTACAACAAATGCTAAAGGAACTTCTCTAAGTGGGAAATACAAGAGAAGAAAAGGACCTACAAAAACAAACCCAAAACAATTCAGAAAATGGTCATAGGAACATACATATCGATAATTACCTTAAACGTGAATGGATTAAATGCTTCAACCAAAAGACACAGGCTTGCTGAATGGATGCAAAAACAAGACCCATATATATGCTGTCTACAAGAGACCCACATCAGACCTAGGGACACATACAGACTGAAAGTGAGGGGATGGAAAAAGATATTCCATGCAAATGGAAATCAAAAGAAAGCTGGAGTAGCTATACTCATATCAGATAAAATAGACTTTAAAATAAAGAATGTTACAAGAGACAAGGAAGGACACTACATAATGATCAAGGGATCAATCCAAGAAGAAGCTATAACAATTATAAATATATATGCACCCAACATAGGAGCACCTCAATACATAAGGCAACTGCTAACAGCTATAAAAGAGGAAATCGACAGTAACACAATAATAGTGGGGGACTTTAACACCTCACTTACACCAATGGACAGATCATCCAAAATGAAAATAAATAAGGAAACAGAAGCTTTAAATGACACAATAGACCAGATAGATTTAATTGATATTTATAGGACATTCCATCCAAAAACAGCAGATTACACTTTCTTCTCAAGTGTGCACAGAACATTCTCCAGGATAGATCACATCTTGGGTCACAAATCAAGCCTCAGTAAATTTAAGAAAATTGAAATCATATCAAGCATCTTTTCTGACCACAACGCTATGCGATTAGAAATGAATTACAGGGAAAAAAACATAAAAAAGACAAACACATGGAGGCTAAACAATACGTTACTAAATAACCAAGAGATCACTGAAGAAATCAAAGAGGAAACCAGAAACTACCTAGAGACAAATGACAATGAAAACACGATGACCCAAAACCTATGGGATGCAGCAAAAGCAGTTCTAAGAGGGAAGTTTATAGCTATACAAGCCTACCTAAAGAAACAAGAAAAATCTCAAGTAAACAATCTAACCTTACACCTAAAGGAACTAGAGAAAGAAGAACAAACAAAACCCAAAGTTAGCAGAAGGAAAGAAATCATAAAGATCAGAGCGGAAATAAATGAAATAGAAACAAAGAAAACAATAGCAAAGATCAATAAAACTAAAAGCTGGTTGTTTGAGAAGATAAACAAAATGATAAACCATTAGCCAGACTGATTAAGAAAAAGAGGGAGAGGACTCAAATCAATAAAATTAGAAATGAAAAAGGAGAAGTTACAACAGACACCGCAGAAATACAAAGCATCCTAAGAGACTACTACAAGCAACTCTATGCCAATAAAATGGACAACCTGGAAGAAATGGACAAATTCTTAGAAAGGTATAACCTTCCAGGATTGAACCAGGAAGAAACAGAAAATATGAACAGACCAATCACAAGTAATGAAATTGAAACTGTGATTAAAAATCTTCCAACAAACAGAAGTCCAGGACCAGATGGCTTCACAGGTGAATTCTATCAAACGTTTAGAGAAGAGCTAACACCCATCCTTCTCAAACTCTTCCAAAAAATTGCAGACAAAGGAACACTCCCAAACTCATTCTGTGAGGCCACCATCACCCTGATACCAAAACCAGACAAAGATACTACAAAAAAAGAAAATTACAGACCAATATCACTGATGAATACAGATGCAAAAATCCTCAACAAAATACTAGCAAACAGAATCCAAGAACACATTAAAAGGATCATACACCACGATCAAGTGGGATTTATCCCTGGGATGCAAGGATTCTTCAATACACACAAATCAATCAATGTGATACACCATATTAACAAATTGAAGAATAAAAACCATATGATCATCTCAATAGATGCAGAAAAAGCTTTGGACAAAATTCAACACCCATTTATGATAAAAACTCTCCAGAAGGTGGGCATAGAGGGAACCTACCTCAACATAATAAAGGCCATATACGACAAACCCACAGCAAACATCATTCTCAACGGTGAAAAACTGAAAGCATTTCCTCTAAGATCAGGAACAAGACAAGGATGTCCACTCTCACCACTATTATTCAACAGAGTTTTGGAAGTCCTAGCCACGGCAATCAGAGAAGAAAAAGAAATAAAAGGAATACAAATTGGAAAAGAGCAAGTAAAACTGTCACTGTTTGCAGATGACATGATACTATACACAGAGAATCCTAAAGATGCCACCAGAAAACTACTAGAGCTAATCAATGAATTTGGTAAAGTTGCAGGATACAAAATTAATGCACAGAAATCTCTTGTATTCCTATACACTAATGATGAAAAATCTGAAGGAGAACTTATGGACACACTCTCATTTACCATCGCAACAAAAAGAATAAAATACCTAGGAATAAACCTACCTAGGGAGACAAAAGACCTGTATGCAGAAAACTACAAGACACTGATGAAAGAAATTAAAGATGATACCAACAGATGGAGAGATATACCATGTTCTTGGATTGGAAGAATCAATATTGTGAAAATGACTATACTACCCAAATCAATCTACAGATTCAATGCAATCCTTATCAAATTACCAATAGCATTTTTTACGGAACTAGAACAAATCATCTTAAAATTTGTATGGAGACACAAAAGACCTCGAGTAGCCAAAGCAGTCTTGAGGGAAAAAAACGGAGCTGGAGGAATCAGACTCCCTGACTTCAGACTATACTACAAAGCTACAGTAATCAAGACAATATGGTACTGGCACAAAAACAGAAACATAGATCAATGGAACAAGATAGAAACCCCAGAGATAAACCCATGCACATATGGTCAACTAATCTATGACAAAGGAGGCGAAGATATACAATGGAGAAAAGACAGTCTCTTCAATAAGTGGTGCTGGGAAAACTGGACAGCTACATGTAAAAGAATGAAATTAGAACACTCCGTAACACCATACACAAAAATAAACTCAAAATGGATTCAAGACCTAAATGTAAGACCGGACACTATAAAACTCTTAGAGGAAAACATAGGAAGAACACTCTTTGACATCAATCACAGCAAGATCTTTTTTTGATCCACCTTCTAGAGTAATGGAAATAAAAACAAAAATAAACAAATGGGACCTAATGAAACTTCAAAGCTTTTGCACAGCAAAGGAAACCATAAACAAGATGAAAAGACAACCCTCAGAATGGGAGAAAATATTTGCAAACGAATCAACAGACAAAGGATTAATCTCCAAAATATATAAACAGCTCATGCAGTTCAATATTAAAGAAACAAACAACCCAATACAAAAATGGGCAGAAGACCGAAATAGACATTTCTCCAAAGGAGACATACAGATGGCCAAGAAGCACATGAAAAGCTGCTCAACATCACTAATTATTAGAGAAATGCAAATCAAAACTACAATGAGGTATCACCTCATACCAGTTAGAATGGGCATCATCAGAAAATCTACAAACAACAAATGCTGGAGAGGGTGTGGAGAAAAGGGAACCCTCTTGCACTGTTGGTGGGAATGTAAATTGATACAGCCACTATGGAGAACATATGGAGGTTCCTTAAAAAACTAAAAATAGAATTACCATATGATCCAGCAATCCCACTACTGGGCATATACCCAGAGAAAACCATAATTCAAAAAGACACATGCACCCCAATAACATTGGTTCATTGCAGCACTATTTACAATAGCCAGGTCATGGAAGCAACCTAAATGCCCATCGACAGACAAATGGATAAATTAGTTGTGGTACATATATATATGATGGAATATTACTCAGCCATAAAAAGGAATGAAATTGAGTCATTTGTTGAGACTTGGACGGATCTAGAGACTGTCATAGAGAGTGAAGTAAGTCAGAAAGAGAAAAACAAATATCGTATATTAACGCATGTATGTGGAACCTAGAAAAATGGTACAGATGAGCCAGTTTGCAGGGCAGAAGTTGAGACACAGATGTAGAGAACAGACGTATGGACACCAAGAGGGGAAAACCGCGGTGGGGTGGGCATGGTGGTGTGCTGAATTGGGCGATTGGGATTGACATGTATACACTGATGTGTATAAAACTGATGACTAATAAGAACCTGCAGTATAAACAAACAAAGAAAAAAAACAACTAATACTAAACTTTCTTTGGGTTATTTGTATGGAAATATGTTAATATAAATGTTTCAGACATTACATGAAATTTCTAAAAATCTTATATTTTCTGGTATAATGTTATAAGTCATAATTCTAGTTATTACTTTAAAATGTATATCTCAGAAATAACTAAATTTCGTTGTCCATTGCATTATTATGAACTTTCATCAAATCTTTAACCATGGTCATTTTTAAGTCTTTTGTCATTTACAGACAGTTCTGGGTGTACTCTGATGCTTTTGCAAATATGTTCCTATAAAAGGGTTTCATCTTCAAGGAATTCATGGAAAAGACTCTGACAAGTACAGCTTTCTGGTAACTGACTATACTGCTGAACTGAATGAATAAGCATTTTCAGAACTCTAATGGAAAACTGATGAACTCATAAAAGTGCTAACAAAAGATCAAGATGAAAAAAAAAAAATTACATGGGACTGAGTGAACTGATGAGGATGATTATAATTTTTGTGACTTTCTGTTTGAATAAAAAAAAAAAATCCCACAAGGACTCAAAGGCAAAAAATATACAAATCAATTTTCACTGCAAAGTAAAGGAGCTGTTACAGTGGAGGATTACTGGACTGAATGTCAATATTATGACATAGTATGAGTATGTTTCGTGTTTGGTAATTGCAATCATTGTTGCTTTTGTTGTGGTCATCCATTTACAATGCTTGGCGTCAGTCTATTTATCTCTTGTAAAAATAAAATACAGTGTGTGTGTGTGTGTGAAAAAAAAGTCATTAAAGAAAAGATTGATAGATTCATTTATATAAAAATTTCATATTTCTGCATGTTAAAAAAAAAACCAACCAAACTCCAAATACCATAAACAAAGCCAAAAGACAAACTCATATCACAGATAAAAGGTCAATTTCTTCAAACATAAAGAGCTTCTACAAATGAAAAGAGATCAATTCAAAGAAAAGAAAGGAACAAGCACAATCCAGAAAAGAAAACAGGTTTTTTTTTAAGCATATGAAAAGATGGTACCTCACTCTTAATAAAGGACACCCACTTCAAAACTATACTAAAATAACATTACCAACCTGTTAACCAAAAAGAGATTAAAAAGCCAACAACCCCCAGGTTGGTGAGGTATAGAGAAACAGATGCTCTTTGTGTTTATGAGAGTAAATTTAACATGCATAAACCCTTTAAGATACCTGTTTACCTTCTGGAAATTTATCTTAAAATAACTTTGTATAAGGACACGCATTGCAGCATTACTTTTCATTAGTGTCGACTAAAAAAGATGCACGTGAGAGTTACGAGTTAAGTTTTAATGGGGGCAAAGTGAGGACTACAGCCCGGGAGTCAGCATTTCAGATAGCCCTGAGAAACTGCTCCAAAGAGGTAGGGGGGAAGGTCAGTATGTATGTGATTTTAGTGAAGAAGGAGTACATGTAATCAAGCACATATTTTTTTGCAGAAGGTTTCTTCTAGTCTTGTGAAGGTTACTGCTCGTCATCACCATGAAGGATTTTAGTGCTTTTCTAGATATGCGGAGATACAAGAATTGGGCTCATAGAGCTTCCCTGGTAGCGCAGTGGTTAAGAATCTGCCTGCCAACGCAGGAGACACGGGTTTGAACCCTGGTCAGGGAAGATCCCACATGCCGCGGAGCAACTAAGCCCCCTACTGAAGCCCACACGCCTAGAGCCCGTGCTCCGCACAGCAGTAAGAAGCCCACGCACTGCAACGAAGTGTAGCCCTGCTCGCTGCAACTAGAGGAAGCCCGCGCACAGCAACGAAGACCCAACGTAGCCAAAAATCAAAAAAAAAAAAAAAAAAAAATAGTGCTTTAAAGAAAAAAAAAAAATTGGGCTCATAAAATTGGCTCCTGAAAATATCTAACTATCTGAAGACCTGTTGTGCCAGTTTTTCCCAGAGCACAGAGTGCCTCATTTCTGCTCTCCACCCTGAACTTCTTTCAGGGGGTGTTGAAAGTCAGCAGCTGCAGCAGCACATGATTTAATCCTTGTAGAGGTAGATGGCAAGTGCCAATGGCGAGTGCCAATTTGTAGCTGACGTTAGTAAAAACTTGGTAACATCCAAAATGTCCATCTGCAGGAAATGATAAATGACAGTATATCCATACTACGGATACGAAGTATAAAAATGAAAAGGAAACACTTCATACTGAATTAGAGTGATTTTCAAAAAAATACTATTAAATGAAGAAAGTGAGATTCTGAGTAATATGTATAACATGGCACCATTTATTTTAAAAAGAAAGAAAAATATTCAACGTGTCTGAAATGCTTACAGATGCACAGAGTATTTCAAGGAGTATGTAGGAGAGATGCTTGAAAAACTTGTGATAGGAACTGGGTGTCTAGGGAGCAGAGAGGGAGGGAGACTTAAAACATTATATATTCTTCAGTACCTTTTAAATGTCAGCCACATTCAGGTATTATAACTCAAAAAAAAAAAAAAATCCCCAGGTATAAAAATTCCATTTCCAGAGTTGGCTTTGCCTAGACTTCTATCTGCAGTTGGGTATGGCGGTTGAGACAAATATTCCCACCAAGGGCACAGAGACAGCTCAAGACCTTGGGGTTTGGCTATCCCCACCCTTGAAGTGCTCTCCTCTGCCACTACACCCCGAGATCCACAGCGTTCTCTCCTGTCCTATGAGCCAGCACAGAGGTTTGGCCAGCCCCTGAAGATAAGCTTCTCCAGGCTTATCTGCCTTCTGAGTGTCAGTGAGGGAAGCTATTTCCCCAGCAGCAAAACCCAGGACGGCATGCCTAAATGCATAACAGATACAAGGCAGCCCCCTGGTTTTTTGGAGGTCCTGTTGAAAATAACTAGCTCCAAAGTAGAAAGGAACTGGAACATTTATACAAAACACACCATTTCAACTGAGTTTACAACAGCTTCCTGGTTGTTTAAATCAGGACAGGCAAGAACAGATTGCCAGACAAATTGTCATTTGTAGGCCCCTAGTGAGCTTACGCAGTTTTCCACCTGTCCAGATAGATAAACAGGCCGCTTTGAGTTATGGACAGGTGGGCCCTGTGGCGCCAGAGACTGGAGTCATTCGAGCTCGTGAGCAAGACAGAGCAGAACGCCTGCGGAAGAGCGCTCAGCACCTTGGCCCTGCCCAGAATCTTCAGGTCACAAGCATTCCTCTTACCCACTGGCTACCCCCATGGTGGCATCAAAACGGAACATCCATGGGGAAGAAAGCAGGACAAAGGAAAGTAAATGAACCCTAGGCAGGGAGGGCAGTGTTCCATGAAAACACAGAGCTGAGACAGGATCACATCTCTGAGGGCGCGAGCACAACACTGGCATCCAGAAAAGAGCTCTGTGTTGTTGCTGAGGATCATGGATTCCAAACGAAGCCTAAGTGAGGTCCAGATTAATTGCTTTCCTAGGGTCTTACATAATGAAAAGCCTGTCCCTCATTATCTGGCCGGGTAATTACTTAGCTGCCTCTCTGACCACACAGCACATCTCTGAACAAACTAAACTTCTCTGGGGTCTATTCATTTCAAGGAGGAAAAAACATAGAAACATAGTTGTCCTATGAGAATGTAATGAAGCCAGCGTGTTTAGTGATACTTCATGGGGCTCCACGTGAGCCAGAGATGATGAGGGCTAAAGCAGTCAGCAGTGGGTCACCTGGGCAGATTTACAGGGAAGGAGCAAGGACAGACCAGAGGTATCAAAATGCTTGGCATCTCAACCTGAACCAGACCCAGGCCTGCATGCACTACACACTCACTAACTAGGCAACTACAGTCCCTGGGCACAACTGACCCCTAGCTGGACACATCAGATGTAAGTAGTTCACCATCTGAAATAACACAGAACCTACACATATGTACACACACACACACACACACACACACACACACACACACACACACACACATACAATCTCTGTACCTGGCACCTCAGAAGCTCCTCCTACATCGACCACCCTAAGTCCACTCAGGGTCAGAGAATCTCTGAGGCCACCAGTATCTCGCACTTTAACTGACTGTAATTAACTGTTGGGAACCCCTGGGCTTGGGGCTCCTAAGAAGAAGCATTTAAGATTAATCAGGGCATCAGCCCCAAGATGCCTTCCAGGGCATCAGCAAGCACCATTCTGTGCTCCAAACGATGGTGCCAACACCTGCACTCATCTGCCCTGACTCCTTAAACACCTAGTCAGCTGTCCTCCTCTCACGGGAGCTCCTGTTTTCAGATTCCTGGCCATTTTCTGGTCTAAATCATTTTGAATTCCCTTCCTTTTGCCTTATAATCCTGGTTTTTAGATTTTATTTCTGCTTTGAGCATGTGATGCACCCATGGAAATGTATTTCCTAAGACACTGACCTAGAACCCAACCCCTCTGCTCTGTCAGAACCCACCCGATGATCATGGCCCAGGATGACGACAAGGACAATGATCAAGTTTGAGAAATTCTTAGAAATTCAGATTTTATTCTAGTTCAATAGTTTAAAAAATACATATATGTATATACGTGTGTGTATACATGTATGCGTGTACATGTGTATGTACATACATATGTATGTATGTTTAAAAAGGCCCCAACACAGCTTAATAGAAAAAAATCAAGGGGAAAAAAAACAGGATGAGAAAAGAAGCAGGTGGCGATAGTGGCTAAAGAGAAAGAGAAAGGAAGTTAAAGGTAACAGTCAGGTAATAAGGTATATTTGTAAGATAATGTAAATGTAGAATGGAATTTTTTTATTGAAGTATAGTTGAGTTACAATGTTGTGTTAGTTTCAAGTGTACAGAAAGTGATTCAGTTATACATATATATGTATATGTATACACGTATATGTGTGTGTGTGTGTGTATATATATATATATATATATAGAAAGAGAGAGAGAGAGGGAGAGAGAATGGAATTTTAAATTTCTCTTACAGGAGAAATAATTGTGTACAAACAGAAGCAGCAGCCCAGTAGCTCTGCTCGTGCTCCGCCCACACCCGCCCAGCTCCCTCTCTCCTCCTTCTCAGAGGGGTCTTCCCAGGCTGCCCCACTGAACTGCAGCCCTGGCCTCCACCGCACTCTATCCCTCTTCTCAGCTTTATTTTTCTTATTAGCACTCTTATCACCAACTAGCACACTATGCATTTTACATATTGTCTCCTTTTATTGCTCTTTCCCCTCTAGCCTTCTAGAAAGTCAGCTCCATGAGGCAGGGGATTTTGTCTGTTTTGTTCACTGCTCAACCCCAGTGCTGAGAACAGTGCCTGGAACATAGCAGGTACTCAATAAGTTAGTCAAACGAATGAATAATTATGATAAAAATATACTTCTATTCTACATTATTTCCAATCATGTGAAAAATACCTCTACTTGTTTCTCAAACAATTGCTTAGAATAACATAAGATAAACTACTATTCCCAAAATTATATAAAATTACTCAGTCCGTATCTTACTGATGCCATGACTAGAAAAAAAGAAGCAAGAGATACAAAACCAGAACCAAAGTATATAAAGAATGTCCCAGAAAGTGTTTCTTTCTGTGATTCTCAGCATTTATATGCACTGGAATAAAGACCAAATTCTTCTCATATATTCACCTACATTCACTGTCACTCAAGCTCTTGGTCTGGTGTTAACAAAGCAAAATGTAATGAAACGAAAAAGAGGAGAAAAGGGAAATTCTCATCTTGCTAGCAATTTCACACATACCACAAAATTGTACATAGTACTTGATGGTGCCTGTCCTGACGCAGCTAAATGGAACTAGACTGTTTGTGAAAGGTCCGAGGACAGACAGTGTGGGTGGTGGCGTGGGGCAGAGGGGAGGTAGCTTACACCACAAGCAGTAAGTGTTCTGTAGAATACAAAAATGGGTGAACCCTGGCAAGAATGTTTTAAAGAAAGAAAATAATAGAAAAATCCTGGTGGAGAAGGCTGAGAATGAATGGCTGTTAGAAAAGCCTCCTTGATGCCACCAGTAAAAATAAGAATGAAGAGGAAAAATAAATGAGAAAAGGAGGAAGAAAGTAAAAAGACAGGAAAGAAAAAAAAAGATAGGAAAGAGCACAGATGAAAAGGGGAGAGGGAGCAAAGGGAAAAAGAGAGATGAAAATAAAGAAGCAAGATGAGTAAAAAGATAGGAAAAGCAGCAATGAGGCAATCTGGAGAAGCAGAGAAAAACGTGAAAATGAGGAAAGGAAAGAGAAAAGTCAGGGTCCAAGAGGCCCGGGATGAGGAGTGGAGGGGCAGCAGCCGGGAGGGCACCCTCTCCCAGGCCAGGTCCCAGCTGCCTCGCCCTTTCCAGCAAGCTGTCCAGGGGGAGGCATGATGTCATCAAGAGATGGTCAGGAGAGGCTCGGGCGGGGGTGGACACACCGACCTTCTCATCACTGGCCAACTGCAGAGCCAGGACTGACTCCAGCTTATTCACAGCACTCTGGTGCGTCTTCTGTTAGCACCAAGGCCATGGAGATGCCCATATATATATATATAAATATATATATATATATTTTTAATCTAGGCTAAAAAAATCACTTGGATTTATCAGACAGAATGGCCAAAATTGTTTATTCAGGACTGCCTATAAAATAAGTGAGATTATTTTTAAAATATGAAAACAAAAACACCCTCAATCTTACCAGACCACTTAAAACCAAAGGAAATGTAGAGGTTCTAGGATAAAAGTTGTGACTACTGTATATACGCAGAAGCAATGTAAATAGACACTCCAGGCTCCAATCTGTCCCTAGAGGTAGGAGGGTCACATTCTTGTTTAGAGTGGGAGGGCTGTGCTCAGCAGAAAGGACTACGTGCTTGTTTACATGTTAAAGAACAATGCACACTGAAGAACAGTGGTGTGGAAAGTTTAGCCACTGTCAGCGGAAACTCAAGCCCAAATCCCTCTGTTTTACATCTAAGTCATTCTTCTTGCACACCTGACTCTCAAGGGTTAAAAGCAACCAAAGCCTCTATGGAGTTGAACCAATCAGTGTTTCTCTTGATGACATCATGCCTCCAACTGGACAGCTTGCTGGAAAGGGCGAGGCGTGTGGGACCTGGCCTGGAAGGGTGCCCTCCTGGTTGCTGTTCCTTCCCTCCTCATGGGGAGATTCAAGGGCCAAGGGTCCCCGCAGCTACCATTTCAGACGAAACCAGGACATTCCCCAGATCCCTGGCCAGAGATTACTCTGTTTGCACAAAATGCATATGAAGCATGCCCCTGCACTTCACCCATTTCTCACTAGTTTAATATTGATGAAAGCCAATTACAAAACATCACTTAAGCCTTTAGCCAAGTTATAAATGGCTCAAATGTTTATGCTAAGTAGACAAGCAGCCTTCTGTGGTTTTCTCTTTCCCAAGCTTCAACCCCATTCAAAGGCAGGTACGTGAGAGACCTATCTGACCCCTTAGACTTGTTATATATTCAAACCACTATCTGACCAGGAGGTTATTTCTGTTCTTCTTGCGAGGTGTTTATTTCGGATGTGGATTGCTGCTGCCGTGTGTGTGTGTGTGTGTGTGTGTGTGTGTGTGTGTGTGTGTGTGTGTGTGTGTGTGTGTGTGTGTGTGTGTGTGTGTGTGTGTGTGTGTGTGTGTGTGTGTGTGTGCGCGCGCACGCGCGTGCGTGTCTGTACCTGCGGGTGCATTGTGCAGCGCAGGAGACTGATTCAGGAGCACACAGCTGAAACGCTGCAGACACTGCCAACACCGTGGAAGGAGAACAGGTTTCTTCCTTAGAGTTGGAAGTGGGAAAGCCTTCGAGTTAAATGATGAATTTCTCCTGCCTCCCAGCACCCTGAATATCCATGCCTTCTGGTTCATCTGCAAATGAAGATTAATTTACAATTTACATGCAAGAGCCATGTTGACTGCTCCAGCACACAGCCATCTATGGTTGCTTAGAGTTGATAGAAACCGTGCTAGAAATGTCCGTATCATTCAGGGTCCCTGCAGGAAAAAGAAGGCACATTTGAACTGGGGAACTGAAGGAGCTTGATAAAGGGATTATTTATACAGGTTTGCGTAGGGGACAGAGAGTAACAAGGGATGGGAGCTAGTCACAGCCAGGAGCCCCAGACCAGGAGGGTCCAGGGGAGGGGCTGGTTACCAGAACGCAGAGAGAGCAGCTACTGGGAAAGGATCTCTCACAAGACTGATGGTCTTCAGCAGAGGGACCCAGCCAATCCAAGATTTCCTTGGCCTAGTGATGCAGTCCACATGGGTCAGCCTCCTGGGGCACACAGGCAGGTAGAGAGGGTAGGGAATGCACTGAAGGGCAGAAGGAAGATGCCCTGACGGTGTCTAACAATCGGAGAATAGCTTAAAGAACAACAAACTAACTAACCTTATGATATAACCAGGGATAGAATACTATGCTTTTTAGAATGAGGATCTGAATCCAGATCTTATTGACACTGCCACGGTATACAGCCATTAGGTAAGAAAAGCAAATTATAAATCAGCAAATGTACTGAGACCCCAAATTTGGATATACATCAAACGTTAACAGAGGTTAACTATGTAGAGAGATGTAGGTGATTTATCACCTACACTCCTTATCTTTATATTTTAAAGTTTTATTTAAGCGTCTCAGTTTAACTTCTATGATGCCCAAGGGATCATTAAGACAAAGAGGGCGCTGACTTGACTGCAGAACATGGAAAGTATCTACTGAAGCTGGGATTTAGAGCTCCTCTTAGGCTGAGCACTTTTAAAAGCAAACTGTTCCTTCTTTGTTACCAGAAATTTAACAGAAAATACGGAGAATACAAGTGTCACTATTGGATACTGTCTCAGAGGTTTCCCTTAACCAGGATAACTTTCAGAAGTCCTTAGTTCAGGGCAATCGACAAGGGCCGTGTTAACACCTATGAGGAGCAGGCTGTACATGGACAAAGTGACCATCCACTGCGCATATTCCCCAACTATACATCATTATCCCAAACACCCAGCCAGTCAAGTGGCCACTGCTGCCCCGGATGCAGAAGGTGCATCGGAACAATAAACAGTAGAGAGGCTGCAGGTTGCTCTCTAACCTCTCCTCTCTCAGGGAGCCAGGCAGAAAGGCTCATTAATTTCTCAAAGAACAATGGCGGGGGTGGGGGGGTGGCGCCTGCCCTACTTTGCCAGGCGGGGCGGGCTCTTCCGTCTTGGGTGGGGCAGAGTAGTGCAGGAGGTTACAGGCTGAAGGGCTTGAACTCCACCACTGGACCACCCATCCCAAAGCTCTGCCTTTTTAAAGGTCTGAAGACACTCCACGCCCCAGTTCTCTTTCTCCAAAGCTGCAGGCACAATAATAATATTAATATCTACCATTCACTCAATACTTCATGCATACTAGGCACTGTGCTGGGCAGTGAAACACATACCTAATTGGTAAAAACACCTCTGAAACACAGATTTGACCACCTCTGTTTCACAGATAAAGATAACAACATCGAGGCTTCCTGGGGCCTCACACATGAAGGCGGAGTCGATGGAGCTGGGGCTCCAAGCGGGATCTGCTGACTTGGGAGAGGAGCCCCGCGTGCTACCCTGCACTGCCTTCCAGAAGCAGCCTGGCTAGCCTGCACACAACTCCATCTGTGCTGGGATCGCAGCTGCCTGGGCCCAGAGCCTCCCTCTTCCTCCCAGGCCCCACGGTGAACAGCTGAGCTGGTCCACAGCTGCTTCACAGCAGCCTTCCCTACCTCCTGGGGATCTAACGACGACAAAGAAAAAAAATCGTGAAGCACAAGATACAGGCAAAGCAGCCTTCAGGCATGGTTCAGGGTAGTGGCGAGCAGCCGTTAACTAGTGCCGGGTTCTAGGAAGTCTGCCCAAGCCCTGCGTTTAGGGCCAACCAGTGGGGGAAACACTCCTGAAGTTTCTCTTTAGACAGAGATAGCCACAAAAACCAAGTATAATATGACTCAAAAACAATGTTGAAGGGTTACACATAAAGGGCCGTGTTAATGTTTACTACGCAAGCAAAGCTTGCTCTTCTGAATTCTTTCCAATAAGACCTCAATTGCCTTTACTTTTTTCACACTTAAAATGTAACAGTGCTTCTGGTGGTTAGCCACACTACAGCCTTGGTCAGGACACCTAGACCTCGAACAGTCCCTGGGTTCACTGGATCCACCTGCAATCTCTACCCGCAAAGGAATTATCAGCATATAAACCTCCTCTCATTAAGATGTCAGGAGACCACTGATATATTAGCCCAAACAGCCAACTTCAATTAAACTGGGCTGTGCCTCGGTGATTGTGTGTTTCTTTTCCAGGAGGAAATGGTGGAGCCCATAACACTGCCTGGAAATGCTGCATGCCAACAGGGCCTGGATATCCCGTGCAGAATCGCCCAGTGACTTCTTGGGGTGGAGGATATGCTCAGGGTAGAGCCATAAAGAAGATTATGGTTAGATTGGTAAAGCTGTCTTCCAGTCCATTTGGAGGATTCTGAGATACTGCCTTGATATCAAATCAAATACTCACTTCTCAGCCTCATGTTCAAGGTCCTCTCACTGTCTGGTCTCAATTTCACTTTCTACCATTATTTCTTACTCTCCTTGTACAAACTCTACACTCTGTAGAAACCAAATGACCTAAGCTTTCCCAGCTCCACGCCCTTGCTCATGCTTTTCTCTCCACCTCAATGCCCTTTCTTCATCCTATGGTTTCAATCTGGTTCTAACCAAAACACTTGGTTCTTTAATTCCATGTCCAATGCCACTTCTCTGTGATCTTTCCTAAAGCCCTTTCCACCCTCTCGTACCCCTTGCCTCTGCCCACCCCACCCCCACTGATGTTTTTCTCTATTGATCTCTCCTGCCATTTCAGAGAATATTGCATTTATCTTACTCTTAAGCTGCCTTATCCTATACTTGACTGTAAATTAGTAAAACTCCATTTTGAAAAACAAAGGTAGAGCACACTTTCCTACAAACACCTACTCTCCTGTGTGTAATCTTCTGGCCCCAGGCGCTCTTGAACACAAACTGATTTTCCTTAAGTGGCCTGGCATCTAGCACAGGCTTACCAAATTCTGGTTTACTAAATAGTGAAGACCTTCTCTGGCACAGGATCTTCCTGTCCCTGACTAAACAGAGTCCTAAACCTCATCATATCTGGAGATGAGTGCTGGAGGAATCGGCCCCGCCCTGTTCCCACATTGGGAATGGGATTAGCTTTGGTTTACATAACTTTTGCAGCTGCAACCCGGATGGGCTGGGTAGGGCATTTAGTCTACAGAGTGTTCAAATGGACATGCCAGCTGCAGTGGTCCCCTCCTCTTCAAGTGCTAAATTCATCTCTTGAAAATGTTCCGGGGAGACAGATCCAGCCTGCTTCAAAGTCAGCTTCCTCCCAGCAAGAAGCTTTCAAGGGTAGTACTTGAACATTCCCTGTGTGTTTACCCATCTTTGAGAAACACATTCTTCTGCCCAGGAAGACATGTCACAGGTCACTGAAAAATATTTGGGCACATATTTCTAACTATTCTATAACAATGGCTATGAAAGGAACCTGGGCCTCAGACTTCAAATGTTTTCTCCTCACTAATCTCTCTTTGTTTCCTGAACCACCTAGCCCTCTGCCCCGACAACCCAGGAATGTGGGATGGGCAGAACGCTTCTGCGGGGAGATCATTCGGTCTTCCTGGGAAACACAGTAAGAATAATCACGAGCTGCGGGAAACAGAAAATCCCCCTTCTGATCCCCTTTCAGCAGCTTCTCCCAAAGCCCCCTCCCCCCAACTCAGGATCTTCCCTCTTCCTCCTGAAAACTCATAGGAAGCACTCTAGCTCTTCTGAAGCATCTTCAGGGTGAGCCTGGCTCCCTCAGTGGGGCTGATGGGATCCAAATATTTCCAAATAGCATATCATTTCTAGGAACCGCCTCTCCCTCAGTCCTGCTCTGCTGGGCCTCCACCCTCCAGATTAACCATGAGTGGACCTGTCCTCTGCCACACAGGCAGGAAGACTCCTGACCTGGCTCCCTGGCACCTGCCTCCCTCCCAGCTGTCAGAAACACTCTGGTTGAAGTGTGAGGGAAGCAGGGCAGCCCTGGCCCACATCCTGGCCTGGGTGTCAGCACCCAGGGGAGCGCGGGGGGCTCAGCCAGCCCAGCTCTCCGAGACATCACGCGGCCTTACCTCATCCCACTCGGAGGCAAAGGAGGGAGACTTCTCCAGCCTCTTCTTCCCGATGCTGCAGTTGGACAGGGACTCGCTCCGGCTCCCCATCGTAGCGTCCTCCGTGGGTGAGCAGGTCAGGAGATCAGAGTCAGACTTGGACAAGCTGCGGCTGAGTTTGAGCTCAGCTTTGGGTCTGCCGGTGGGAGGGGCTCGGCTTCTGGCCCCGCTCCGGTCGCCTTCTTCCTCGGCACCCCCAGGGTGTGGAGATGCGGTGCGCGTCGAAGTTTCGGGGTGCGTCTGGCTGTGGGCGGGAGGCAGGCCGGCCGGATAGCCCACTCTCTTACTCTGGTCCGGCATGCGGGGCGCGGAGGCTCCAGACGTGTGCCCGCCCGTCTCCTCCAGCTGCATGCCTGCCTCGGGGCGGGCACCCTGAGCGGGGGACCCTTCTTGATGGCTCTGGCCAGGGGCTGGAAGCAGCTGGAAAGGGTCCTGCCCCGCCTCACACACTGGGGAGGAGCCGTGGAGGAGACCTGAGAACTGCTCCGGGACCTGCCCGTCCTGCCCCTCTGCAGAGTCCTGGCTCCGGCTGCCGCTGCTCCGCCTGTGGTCTTGGAGTGGACAGAGAGACAGAGAAATAACAAAATTAAACACGGCAAAAACCAACAAAGTTCCAATGCAGCAAGCGCACGGCCGAGCAGAGGGATTCAAAAGCAGAGGGAAAGAGAGAGAAGTTGGATCGTCTGGGGAGAGGACAGAGGGAGAGAAGGGGAGAGAGGAAGGCAGAAAACAGTTTCATATTGTTCTTAATGTCCAATTTGTACCCAAAGTCAGAGCATTTATGAAATTCCAAACACTGGCCTGATTAATGCTATCTGGCAGCCTTCCTTGTTAGATTTCTGTTAACATTAACGACCAGACCTTGCTATATAAGGCGACAAGAGGTGCTAACTATATCCCACAGAAAGGACACAAGTGAGGAGAGAGTGAGTGAACACGGAGCAAAAGTGAGAGAGAGAGAGAGCACGCGCGCGCGAAAGAGAGCAAGCAAGCACAAGCAAGCGAGACTCACTCCTGGAACATCTGATACATTTCCATAAAGGCCAAAGTGTTATTTAGAGCCACCCGCCCCCCCCCCCCTTCCTCTGGCAAGCAGCAACAGAGGGAAAAAAAATGGAAGTCATGATCCACAACCTGCAACTTCTGGAATTCCTTAACTGAAAGTACAAAACAAACCAGCAGAGAAATAACTGCTTCCTTCCTCAGAGGGGGGCGATTCAGAGTTCCACGCCTCATCCTTCCTTCCTCAGGGAGTACAGACTTTTCTACTTTTTTTTTCTCTCTCTTTCTTTCTTTTTTCTTTCTTTTTTCTTTTCTTTCCTTTCTTTTTTTTTTTTTTTTTTTTTTGTACACATCTCACTCCTTCCAAAGCCTCCCAGCTGCTCCTATTTGTTTAAGTTTAACCTTAGTTGATCCACTGAAATCAACATGGTCTGATTTGTCAATGCCAAGAGACATGTGCAGTTCTTCTGAGACGGCCCTAACATCCCAGAAACCTGACACTACTGGCTCGTGAGGCCAACTACTACTGTACACTCCCCCGAGGTATCAAATACCTCTGCCCTGAGGTAGCATAAATAATTGACCAAATCAGAGTCCAATATCAGTATCACACTGGGACACCCAAGGGGCTCTCCCTGCATGAACTCAGAACCATTAGAGATTTTAACCCACATCAGCAGGGCAGATGACAACCCTGTGTCCAGTACTAGCTCACATTCCACAGCTAATACTCAACTCTACTTTCTTTGTGAGTGGAATCTACGGTATATACACCAAATGATTCCCTAGTCTGCCCCAAGCTCCCCAAACTGTTCATGAGATCAGAGAATCTTGGAATCCAAAGGGTCAAGTTCAACTATTTTTACAGATGAGAAATCTAAGGCCCTCAGGCCTTCTGTGGTTTGTCCGGACTGGTGGGGGAGAAGGCTCTAACCTAGGCATCTGAGCACCTGGCTCTGGTCCTGCTGTTCTGCTCTCTCGCTGTGTGGCCTTGGCAGTGATCACATCTTGCCGGGCTTCAGTATCTAAAATAAACAGGTTGGCTGCATGGTCCTTATAAATCCCTTTTATGTTCTGATAGTGATGAGAAGCCAAGTCTCCAGCGTACTGCGATGGCACACTTCCCCCTTGGGGTGCTGCAGAGCCCCGCCTGGGTGTCTCTCCCGGGGCTGCCTGCACAGCACCCTCCCTCCCTCATCATGGCCTGCAGCCCCAAGGCAGTCAGGTGAGGAGGGGCACGCTTCATAACCATGACGCTTCGCTGCCCAAGCATGATGCCAGGGTCCTACAATGCTGGCTCTTCCAGGGCAGCATTTCGGGAAGGACCCCAACAACCAGCTCTCTGAATGAGCCCACTGCCCTGAGGTCTGAGCAGGGATATGGTTCCACGCACCCCACCCTCTCAAGAAGAACAGTTTGGTCTCCACAGTCGGCTCAGCTTTTGGCAACTCTGCAGAGGCTGCTGAGGGGGCAGCCAAGTCCACGTTATGGCTCTGATTACTTATCCACAGGAGCCCAGAAGTATGAACTTTGGCATCTCCTTCCTCTATACTTGACTGCTTCAGGACTTTCACACCCTGAACTCACACACCCCACACCCCAAAGGTCAAGTCCAGAGCACTGAACAAGCACTGAACATCCTGAATCATGTCTCTAGGGAAGAAGATGTGCTGAGTACATAAGAGTTCCACACAGGGCTTCCCTGGTGGCGCAGTGGCTGAGAATCTGCCTGCCAATGCAGGGGACATGGGTTCGAGCCCTGGTCCGGGAAGATCCCACATGCCACGGAGCACCTAAGCCCGTGCGCCACAACTACTGAGCCTGCGCGTCTGGAGCCTGTGCTCTGCAACAGGAGAGGCCGCGATAGTGAGAGGCCCGCGCACCGCGATGAAGAGTGGCCCCCGCTCGCCACAACTAGAGAAAGCCCTCGCACAGAAACGAAGACCCAACACAGCCAAAAATAAATAAATAAATAAATAAATTTATAAAAAAAAAAAAAAAAAAGAGTTCCACACAGCTTCACTCAGGCCCCAGGAAGCGCTGACTTCCAGGCTATGAACACCACGTATGACAACTGACAGCGTGCAAGAAGTGCCCTGTAGGGCTGCACAGTGGGACCACATGACCACCTAATGGTGGTTCGGGCCAGTGGGACTTCCTAGGAGAGGTTGATGGGGAGAGTCAACCAGGGTGCGAAATTCGCCACCTCCAGGACCATATCCTGATGGCTGACTTCCTCCAGATTCTGGCCCAAGGGGCAGTGTCCCCCTGTCTGCCTCTGAACTCGAAAGGGAGCGCCGATAACAGGAGCACAGCCTTCTCTTCCTTTGCACCAGCTTCTATCTCCTTATTTAACAAGTTTTTTGAGGAGATGGGAGTCCAACAACAAAAGAAAAACACCAGTCCAGAACTGGGAGTGAGCCAGGCTCACACTGCCTGGGTGGACCTCGGAACCCAGGCCACAGGGAATGTTCTGACTGCTGCTGGGGGAGCCAACAATGAAGGCCCTGTCCAACAGCCACGCATTCATGCCAGTCATCAATGGAGAAAGAGGGACAGATGCCAAGAGCTCAGTACCAGACAGATGCTGGAGGAAGGAAGTGGGCAGAAAGAAGGAATTTATGGAACTTATGGAAGGAGGAAATATGTGAAGAGCAAGAATTTCTGAGGGTCATAATCCCATTAGAGAAAACACAATCCACCAGAGTAGAAGAAATCATGGAAAGGGATGCTCATAATGAGACAACTTACCCAGGCAATTCCCTAGGAAAGACACCTTGGTATTTGAAAAGCTTGTCAAGATCTAAGAACCTCAGGATCTCAACAAGCTGGTGTTCTCTTTCCCATAAAAAACTATATCCAAGGCTAAGCTAGATTTCCTGGCAAATCAATGAGTGGGAAAAGATCTACTCAATGGTCCCTTCCTTCTGTAAAGTCAGGACAATATTAGGTCTCTTAGGGACAAGATGTTAGCAATATAATGTACTGATCAAAAGCTAGATTTTTTTTTTCTTTTTCCCCCAAAAGCCAGATCTTGAGCAAATTACCTAACTTTTCTGTGCCTGGTATTGTCATCGATAATTTTGGGATATTAATAGTACTTATTTCATAAGCTTGTTATGAGAATTAAATTATATATGTGAAGCATTTAGGACCATGCCTGGCACATGCCAGCTCTCAATAGATGGTAACAACTGTTATTATTCTCCACACAGGATCCATAACAACATATTCTGCTCACAGATGAGACCAACTACTTCTCTGTTCCTCACAGATTCATCACAGGGATCTTCAGCGACAGTGTACGTGACAAGTACCAACATCCATTGCCTTCATCATCCTTGTAACTCTCGACAGCAGAAGGAGGGGACAGAAGGTAACACAATGAGAATGCTGAAGTGAGAAACTGAGATGGGCCCCAGAACTGTCACTGTAACCACCCATTCCCACAATCTGCATGTGCACAATGTCTGTCTTCAGGGGGCACCTGAAGATATAAAGATGAAGACAAGGACTCTGCTCCACGAGCTTACCAGCTATTGGAAGAGACCAGCATATAGAGAAATGACTAGAATGCAAGGCAAAGATTAATACATGCTTTAAGAAAAGTATAAACCAAATGCACTGTGCAGTGAGCAGAAAGGAGAGTGTGATAACTTTGAACCAGGAGGCTTCTCAGAAGAGGTAGATTTTTGAGCTGGGTATTGAAGGAGAAGAAAGGCCTTGACAGGCTTAAAGAGAAGTGGAAACACTTTAGAAAAATCAGTGACAGGAACCTTGTGCCCAGGGGCTCGTGGACTCGCAGGCTCGCAGAAGAGAACCCTCAGGCCCGAGGTCTTCCTTCAACTGAGAATCACTATGCTCCCACCCTGGGAACTCCACAGCTTTTCCAACCCTCCTCCCATGCTGCCCCCAGCACTCCTCACAACCTGCCCTTCTAGGAGAGAAACAAAGCAGGACACGGGGAGGGCTGTGTCCTTACTCTCCCCATACATCAAGGCCAGCTGCTCCACTGAATACTAGGACACCCCAGCATGCTAATTCCCAGTCCCTTCGACTTTCCATTTTTATTCATTCTGGGTGTGCATTTTTCTTTTATCCTGTGACCTGCTTAAGCAAGGGGTCTTCTATGCTGCATTTTAACTACTATCATGATCCATGGGGATTCTCAAGGGCTTCTGAATAATAACATTTACACATTTACCCATTTTCAGTCACCTCTGCCCCTTTATTTATTTATTTATTTTTTCATAGCTACTTTATTTATTTACTTATTTTTGGCTGTGTTGGGTCTTCATTTCGTGCGAGGGCTTTCTCTAGTTGTGGCAAGCGGGGGCCACTCTTCATCGCGGTGCGGGGGCTGCTCTTCATCGCGGTGCGCGGGCCTTTCACTACCGCGGGCCCTCCCGTTGCGGAGTACAGGCTCCAGACGCGCAGGCTCAGTGGTTGTGGCTCACGGGCCCAGCCGCTCCGCGGCATGTGGGATCTTCCCAGACCAGGGCTCGAACCCGTGTCCCCTGCATTAGCAGGCAGATTCTCAACCACTGCGCCACCAGGGAAGCACACCCCTGCCCCTTTAAATGAGGGCTGAAAAATGCAGCTCATGTGAGGACTTGCTACGTTAAATCAATCCTCAGGCTCCGAGGAGAAGGCTGGGGTACTCCAGTTTCCCGGGCTGTTCTGCTTTCTTTGTTCCCTTAGGATTGGAACCTTCCAGATGCTCAGTCACTGTGGTGATCATCAGAAACTGTGTGTGTCCAGGGAACTCCCAAGTCCATGGCTGCTTTTGAAGGGTCACCGTGCTTTCCTCAGAAAGAAGGCACCGAGTATGTTATGCAGACATTCGCTGGAGATCGTGATCTGATAAGACAAATAGACTGAGAGTCCTTTCTGGTCCATGACAACAAGAGAAATAGAAGAAGATCTGGACGGGGATTCAAGAGGTCCAAGTTGGAGCCCCAGCCCTGTGACTTTTCCTCTCTGGGTCTCTTTCAAAAAATGAACGGCTGGGATGCATTCTCTGGGGCTTTGAGATTTAGTACGGTTTGAATCTGTGATTAGACGACCTAAGTTCCCTTCCAGCTCTGTGACATTAAAACATGAATAGTAGCAGGCCTTCAGGGGAAATGATTTAACCTCATGGTTAAACATGCTTTGGATTCGGCCACACTAGAGCTTAAGGGCCAGCTCTAACGCCTAACTTTTTCTTCCTCATCTATTACACAGGGATAAAAATAGCCTCTATTCGGAAGATTTGTCTTGAGCTATTCAATGACCTAATCAGTGTAACTGAACTCGGCACGCGGCTGGCCCATAAGATGCGTTCAGTTAATGTAAGCTGCCATCATTATCATCATTTTTCATTTACAACCGTTTCCAAACTGCTCTTCATGCTAACACTGAACAGTCTCGTTTCCTTTCTCCAGACTCTACAAAGGAGACAGGTTTCTTCTAAGTGGCCCTATGAACCAGGCAAAATAAAACTCAAATGCCAGGGAAGGTCCAGCCGTCTTGCAAGTTTGGTTCAGGGTGATGTGTAACAGCACAGTGGAGGATGCTAGGCTCAGGAACCACCTCCACCCACAGCAGCACCCACGGGCACAGCCCAGCTTTGGAACTCAGGACTGTTCTACCTGGACTTGGTCCTGATTAGCTGACAGCTCCCCTATTTCCCTAAACTCTTCCTGAAGAGTCTATTCACCGCCTGCTGTTGGACCCCTGGCCCCTCAGACTCCCCTATTCAATATTACCAGCTCTGCCTGGATCAGTTTCCAACCAGCCATGATATTTAACCGTGCCTGATTTAATAGCACACTTGCCATCTCTGTTTCCCTTGATCTTCTGCCAGTTCCAACACTGGGTATTCACAACCATTTGCTTTCTCTTCTCCAGTTGCTGGAATGTTGAGCCCTGCTGAATACTCAAGAAACAACTGACTGAGTCCTCTACCAATGTATTTAACTCAGCTGTCTTCCAATAGCTACCAAGTATTAGGTACTAGTTCTTCTGTGCCGGACACTGTGCTAAAGCATGTCCTTTTTTAATAGTCACAGCAACCATGAGGGAAGAATTTGTATCCCTACTTTACCTGTAGAAACTGAGGCTTAAAGAGGTTAAATGGCTTCCTCAAGGCCACCAGCCAAGAAGTGGTAGACAGGAATTCAAACGTGAGCCTGACTACCAGGCTCAGTCGTCCTTTTATTCACTTCTTGAAAACTATGACATCGGCATAAGATCGATTTCTCGCCTCTGCCACTCTTTTCTAATCGTCATCTTTCCCATAGCACCTATACTCTTGGAGGATAATCGCACCAATTTCCTGAGAAGGTTTAGATCAAACTTCCTGAACTATTTTCAACATGATGTCAAAATCTGGGGATAATTTCATCTCTTCCCAATTGCCTCAGAGAAGTATCTCCCCATCTAGGATTTACCAATGGTCAACTGCCCAATCCTTTTTCTAGTCTTTATCCTTCTAGCTCTTTCTGTATCATTTGAAACTGTTTACCAGTTGTCCCCAGTATGCACTCTCTCCTTCCTTGGTCATGGGATTTTTTTTTAGATTGGCTCACAGCCACCTAGAATACAGACTACATTTCTCATCTTTGTGGCTAGGTGTAGCCATGTGACCAAGCTCTGGTCAATGGGTTTTATAAGTGAGAGTGGTATGTGCAACTTCTGAGAACTGTCTTGAAAGTACTCTTCTTCTCTCCTTTCCTCTGGCCTGTGCTGATAGCTTGAACTTGAACAGTCATCCTGAACTATGAGACGGCAGAAGGAGACCGGGTCCTTGACCATCATGAACTGCCATACTAGCCCTGGACTCCTTACTTCTGGACTTCTATCTTGTTTAAACCACAGTGATTTTGGGGTTTTTGGAAGTTCCGTGTTGGCTTCTAAGGCACTGCATTATCCTGGTTATCTTCCCATGTTTTTCCTTTATTTTCCTCTAAAAGTAAGTTCTATTCTTGACCTCTTCAATCTCTCTAGTCTTTCCCTCAGCAATTGATTTTCTCTTACGTTATCCATCACCTCAATGTGGATGATTCATGAATCTGTATTTCTAATCATTACATCTCTCTTGAACATCAGACCCACATTTCCAAGTGCTTATGGAGTATTTTTAGCTGGATATTCTGGTACCTGAAACATCTCAAACTTAACCTATCCAAAACTGAACTTACGTATTTCCTCAAATGCGCCCCTCCTTCAATTCCCTATTTCTGTTAGTTGCACAATATTTCCCCAATTAACCAGGCTCAAAACCTTAGAATCATCCTCAATACTCTCTCCTCCTCTATCATCCATACTTGGTTGTAAGATCCTGTTAATGCTACCTCTTCAAAACCTCTGCTATCCATATTCTCCTTCCTATCACTTTCTATTATCCCCCTAGTTTGGGCTCCAATTTCCTTCAAGAGATTCCTTGAAGTCTCTTGACTTCAGGGTATTCCTGACTCCAGTCTCTCCCAACTGCAATCTAAGATTCTACAATTATACAAACAGTCAGCGCTCCATATCCATGGGTTCTGCATCTGTTGATTCAACCAATCACATATTGAAAATATTCAGAAAAAAAAAAATTCCAGAAAGTTCCAAAAAGAAAAACTTGAATTTACCATGTGCCAGCAACTATCGTACTTATATAGCATTTACATTGTATTAGGTATTAGAAGTAATCTAGAGATGATTTAAAGTATCCAGGAGGATACAGGTAGGTTATATATGAAAACTATGTCATTTTATATAAGGAACTTGAGCGTCTGAGGATTTTGGTATCTGGGGGTATCCTGGAACAAATCCCCTGAGGATACCAAGTGACGATTGTACTTACAGTGTGGCTTCTATCCTGTCACCTCATTCAAAAAGCTTCAACAATACTTCATGGTCTTTGGAATAAAGACTGCCATTTGAGATCCAATATTCTACGACTAGTCCTTTGTTCGAGGACTAGATTATTTTCCATTCTCCAAACATGCTATCGTCTCCTGTCATCTTACTGTTATTTATGCCACTCCCTCTGCCTGGAAGGCCCTCTCTTTCCTCCTTATTTCTGCCGATCAAGTACAATTCTCTGTTTTTGGGTTCAACTCAAATGCACTTCTTTCATAAAGCCATCCCTGATCTCTTACACTGACATTATTTATTCCTCTTTGAACTCTGAAATTACTTTTATACCACTTTACATGAATTTAACATATTCTGCCCTTTTATGATTATTTTACTTATGTCTCATGTATACATATTGTATATAATGGCTGTCGATACATTTGGTGAAAGAAAATATAGATGCATAGCTGACAAAGTTCTAACTTGTTCCATAATGGAAAGAAAAGTAAACTATTCCAACTCAGAAATATAAATTGATAAGAGCACGACAGTTATATAGTAGGGCTCCTCTAATGCAAGGGGAGAGAGAAGAGGAAGCTGCTGAAGATGAGGCTTAATTGTTAAACTCTCTCATTTACATTTTTTGCCTTTGGGAAAAGCACCCAAATTTATACCTTGGAATCTACCAAGAATATCTAGCCTGGACTTCCCGGCAAAGATGGTGGACTGAATACAGGTACTTATTTAAATCTTCTTCCCAAAGTCTTACTAAACTAATAGTAAAAGTGGGCCTCCTTCTAAAAGATGTGCAAATGAAAGCACCCCCAAGAAAACTCAATCCCAAGCTGCCAAAGGGAAAAGCCAAAACTCACACTATAGAATTCCCCGAAGGCTCAGAAGTTGGCAGCCCTTTGGATGTGGGAGTAGAGGGAGAAGCTAAAATAACATTTTCCTCCCCTCCAAGAAGACTGAGGTCTTCATACTCGTGCACAAACTTCACGTGGACCTAAATGCACAGCTCTCAGGAATACTGATTTAACTGCTTCTTAAAACCTCCAAAGTGTAGCTGTGTGCCAAAGAGTCCACATATATCACTGTCTTCAGATAATCATGCATCCCTGTCCTAAGTTAAGTAACCACTTCACCTGGACCTAAGCACTATTAGTGGATGCTGCAGAAAAGCACCAGAGAGAACAATGACTTTTAGAGCTCCTGGCTACTTTCCTATTTGCTAGCAAACCTGGAAAGTTGTCCACTGTTTCTCTGAGCAGTAGCAGGCCCCCAATGTCCAGTGGGCAAAGAGTTAAACACTATAGAGAAATAAGTGATACACAAAACATTGCTCTGCTATGCTAGTCCTGTATAAAGATTTCAGAAGACTTTTTCTACATTGGAAACAATTGAAATAACAGAGGAATATCTAGTCGGATAAAACTGTCATAAAACCATCTGGGCCTAGTGCCTTTGTGGGAGAGGGGAGATGGGCTTTCTACTTCACAGATCTATTAAAGCTTTCTCCTTCTGTCAGTTTTTGTCATTTCTACAGACACAAATGGCATTTCTGGGTGGGAAGATTTGTCACTGTGAAGGTTTGTCCTGCATGGTGCAAGATGCTTAGGATTCCTGGTCACTGGGCACTGAATGCCAGTAGTAACCCTTCCTCAACTAGTCATTGTGATGGACCAATAACTCACCCAGACAATTCATCCCAGGAGGATGGTAGCAACTTCTAACTAACCAAATAAAAAAATTTATTCTTATAAATTCTTTCTATTTATTTTTAAAATCTCTGCATTTATGGTTATATATTTCTTATATTATTCCTACATGTTGTATTTCCCTTTTCTTGATCAGAAATGTCGAGATATTTTAAAAAACACAAGTTTTCATTGCAATATTCAAGTCTATTGCTTTTTTTGTTTTTTAATTTCATTCTTTGTTTTCCTTTTTTTCTTTCTGTGTTTAACTGAGGTGTACATGCATACCATAAAGTAGGTGATGTGTACTATCTGCTTTTATCTTTATTAATTCCTCTCTGATACTTTCTTTTGGTTAAGTTTCAGTCTTTCTTATTTTTTAACAAATGAATTTAAGGATAAAAACTTCCCTCTGAGTGCCACTCTGGTCAAATATTTTCGGTATTTATGCAAAGTATTTCTACTACCATTAGTTTCTAAGTAGAAAAATGGAAAGGAAAAAGATAGGCAACTCATAGACTAAATATATAATATTAATCAATAAGATAAGGTGCTCAATTTCACTAGATCAGGCAAATGCCAAATTCTAAAGTCACTTTTTTTTCTTACCATGGTGAAAAGCATTAAAAAGTGATAATATTCCATGTTAGTAAAGGTATAGGGACAAGAGCATGCTCGTTCACCATTAAGGAAGGGCCATGTGGCTCCACCAATTAGATCTAGACATGTACCTACACTTTGACCTGCTAATTCTACTTTCTATCAATGTCTTTTAGAGAAATACTCGTATAAGCATGTAAGAAAGTCTGTACAGAATGCCACAGCAGCATAAATTATAACAGAAATAATACTGAAGACAACTTAAACATACATCAGCTAGAGAATAGAAAAATGAGTTATGGGATATTTAACAAAAATTTTAAAAGAATAAGGTAGATTTTAGGACTGTGACAAAACTGTATTTATGATCTATGAACAAGGTAAATTGTAAAAAAAAAGTCTGCAAAATAGTTTGTAAAATATGATCCTATTTTAGGTTAAAAAACAAACAAAATCTCACATGGTCACTTTTATATTAAGATAGCAAAGGGCCTGAAGCATACAGCATACTTTCAAACTATGGCCACCAATGGCAACTGTGAGTAGCAGAGAGGTGAGAAGAATCTGAGCATTTTGTGTGTATTCACTTTTCTATTATTTGAAAATTTTCTTTCCAGGGAGCTAAAATGAATGTAATTTTAAAATGTAATTAAAAAAAAATCTCCTAACCCAGCCCTCACATTGTAGTTGCCTCAATTATAAAGGAGGAGCTGAGAGCTCTGGTAGTCTCATTAACATGGCCTTTTTGAAAACTGATGAATTAATTCATAAAAGCTGCCTAAGATAATGACATTAGTGGAAAAGCAGGCAAAATTTAATATGTACTAACATGCGACATCATCTGCTGACTTGCCTCACTTTTACCAATCCTAGCAGGCATTTCTTCCAGGCTACTGAGAAATCGGCAGAGCCTATTTTCATATTTAATGTCTCAGCTCCTTTGTCTGAAAGCTCTTTGAGTGATCTAAGCAGCTAGCCTGGAGGCAGGCACACCTCCCATGCTGTGGTTCAATTAAATCTGTTTCCCCTACTGCCCACTCTCAACAGTTAGCCCAATGCTGCAGAGCTGGAAGAAACCAAAGCAAATGAGGATGAGATGTGAGGTCAGAAATCCTCCTTGGTAGTTCTCTCCTTTACCTGGAGATTTCTTAACCTGAGGATAGAAAATTCCTATCAAGGGCACTTGGCCCCATTTATGAAGTTCATCTGGGAAAGTTTCCCCTTTCCTTCCTTTCAAAGGCTGAGCCAGCTATCTTGTAGGGGTTCCAGATCAAGCCTTTGAAAGAAAGAATTAGAATCTCACTCCTCCATGATACTAAAGATTCTTCCCTCACTAAGAACCACTTTCAAACAGAGCATTCAATAAACTGAGAACTTGTTCTTCAAGGGTTAATTTCAGTATGATTATTACTAAACAACTAGAGTAGGCATCAATGCTCCACTCCACTCTCTGTAAAGTTTTAATTAAAAATCCACCAACATGATTGGAAGACTTAATACAGTTAAGATAGCAATTCTTCCCAAACTGCTATAGAGACTCAGCACAAAATTCCAAGAAAAACCCCAGCAGGACTTTTTGTAGAAATCAATAAGCTGATTCTAAAATTTTGTCTGGAAAGATAAAAGAACTAGAATACCTAAAACAATTCTGAAAGAGTATAACAAAGTAGCAAAGGCAATTCCATGGAGAAAGGACAGTCTTTTCAACAAATAGTGCTAAAACAAGTGGATATTCATGTGCAAAAAAATAAATCGCTACCCATACCACACACCATATAAAAAAATTAACTCAAAATGAATCATAGATCTAAATGTATACCTAAAGCTATAAAATTTATAGAAAAAATATAGGAAAAAATATTCGTGATCTTATCTGTGAAAAAAAGGATTAATCGAACTTCATCAAAATTAAGAAACTCTGCTCTTCAAAAGACACTGTTAAGGGAATAAAAAGACAAATCACAGACTAGGAGAAAATAATATATCTGATAAAAAACTTATATCCAAAATATATAAAGAATCTTTACAACTCAATAATAATAAACAACCCAATTTTTTTGATGAGCAAAAGATCTTGAAATGGCAACTTGATTAGATACAAGGATGGCAAAGAATCACATTAATAGATGCTCAACATCATTAGTCATTAGGGAAATGCAAATTAAATCCAGAATGAAATATCACTACACACCTATTAGAATGGCTAAAATTTTTAAATACTGACAATATTAAGTGCTGGGGAGCACACACAGCAATTGTAATCCTGATAGGAAGGTAAAATGGTAGAACCATTCTGGAAAATGGTTTGGCAGTTCCTTATAAAGTTAAGCATGTATTTATATAGGATCCAGCAATTTCACTTCTTGCATTTACCCAAGAGAAATGAAACCTATGTTCACACAAAAACCTCTATGTAAATGTTTACAGTAGCTTTATTTGCAATTGCCGAGAACTGTAAATGGCCCAAATGGCCCTCAACTAGAGAATGGACAAACTGTGGTATGTCCATACAATGGAATACTACTCAGAAATGAAAAGGAACAAATTACTGATACACTCAACAAGTATGAGTCTCAAATGAATTATGCTAAGTGAAAGGGACCAGACTCAAAAGGGTACTGGAATATTGTGATTTATAGGAAATATATATATATATTTGGCCATTCAGATGACCAAAATATATTTCTCAGATACACTGGGTCTTCATCCATAGTTCCTGGCTTACAGTTCCCCAAACCCAAGGAATTTTCTGATTGATAAGCTGTTAATGAAGGTGACTTTTGGTTAGTTGGTTGGTTGGTTGGTTTGTTTTTGGCCGTGCTGCGCAGCTTGTGGGATCTTGGTTCCCCGACCAGGGATTGAACCCAGGCCACAGCAGTGAAAGTCCTAACCACTGGACCACCAAGGAATTCCCTGAAGGTGACTTTTGGATACCACCCCAGGGTGGGGGCTGCTTGCCAGGAGAACCAATCATGTGATCAGAGGGTTGGAACTTTCGGTCCCATCCCCTGATTTCCCAGGGAAGGGAGAGGGGGTTTGAGGTTGAATCAATGCCATTGGCAGATGATTTAGTCAATCATGACTGTGCAATGAAGCCTCCATAAAAACCAAAAAAGACAGCTTTTTGGTCCCTATTTTTTTCCAAGAGCTTCCACATGGGGGAAACCAGAACACTTTTGCATGCCACCGTGCCAGGCCCCAAGCTCCAGGAGTACAGAAGCTCTGTTCGGGACCTCGCCCTGTGTATCTCTTCATGTGGCTGTTGATTTGTATCCTTTAATATCCTTTTATAATAAATCGGTAATCTAGTGAGTAAATGGGTTTTCCTGAGTTCTGTGAGGCATTCTAGCAAATCAATTGAACCTGAGAAGAGGGTCGTGGGAACCTCTGATTTATAGCTAGTCAGTCAGAAGTCCAGGTAACAACCTGGACTTGCAACTGGCATCCTGAGTTGGAGGGAGTCACTGGAGCCTCCAATTTGTAGCCAGTTGGTCAGAAGCACAGATGTTAACCTGGGCTTGTGATCAGCATCTGAAGCGGAGGGCGGTCTTGTGGGACTGAGCCCTTTACCTGTGGAATCTGATTCTATCCCCAGGCAGATAGTGTCAGAATTAAGTTGAATTCTCATACACCCCACTGACATATACACACACACACACACACACACACACACACACACACACACACACACACACACACACTGGAACTGGGTCTGGGAACCCTTTTCAGGTACGTACTATATGATTCCATTTATACGACATTCTGGAAAAGGCAAAATCATTGCTACAGACATTGGCGCAGTGACTGCCCGGGGTAAGGGAGGGGGGCAGGACTGACAACAAAGGTACACAGGAGAATCTTTTGGTGATGAAACTGTTCTGTATCTTGATTGTGGTGGCAGTCAAATGACTGTATTTGCTAAAACTCAGAGAACTGTACACAAAAAGGGTGAATTTTACTGTTTCTAAATCATAACTTTTTTTAAAAGCTCCAAATGGAAACCATTAAAACAAATCAAAACAAAACAACTACCATGAAAATAACCACAAAATTTCTGCATTTAAGGAGGAGAAACCTTTTACACAGGACCATTAAAAATAAGGTCTGCAGTGTCAGACACATCTGCACACGTTCTCTTAGCCACTCCTACCCTGACAGGCCTCGCAAAGGGTACTTCAAAAGACACCACTGCATCCCCCAGTCTTACCTGAACCATGGGCTGTCAGAGGACTGAAGGAAGCAGTAATAATACCCCGTGAAGGACCTGGGACCTGCAAGCGATAGAGAGCCGGGAGAGGCCGCAGGAGTTCCTTCAAACTGCAGTGGGAATTGCACTGCCCCTTCTTGTTCTTCCTTAGGAGACAGAGGTTGTCCCAAATGCTCCAGCGGTGCACACTCACCCCTGTCGGGACCACGTTTACACCGCCTGGCTGGTTCTCAATCCTGCAGCCCTCACTCCTCGCGGAGGAAACTGAATTTTGCAGAGGCAATGAAAGTAGGCCAAGGCGACAGAGCACTCCAGTTACCGGGTGGCAGCCAATCACGGGCCCCTCCCCAGAAGTGTCTCAGTCTGAGGTCAGGACTCAAAGCAGAGTCTGTGCCGGCAGCCTGAACCCAAGGGGAATGACTTGTTGGGCTTGTTTTTCCACCACATTAACTTGAGGGTTTGTGATTTGAGACCCCAAATCAATCTCTGCCACAATGCTGGCAGCCTCCCCTCCCACGGCGCTCACCTAGTCTGACCCGACCTTTTCCTTGCTTCGCATGCTGAAAGGTGACAAGACCACTCCAGCCCAAGGTATTGAAAATGAAAGGCCATAATACACCCACCGCCCAGACTGCCCTGAAACCCAACTTCCCCAGCCCAAGGAACACCATCATCTCCTTCCGCCCAGGATCACAAACTTTAAAAATCCTTCTTTCAGGGGCTTGCCTGGTGGCGCAGTGGTTGAGAATCTGCCTGCCAATGCAGGGGACACGGGTTCGAGCCCTGGTCTGGGAAGATCCCACATGCCGCGGAGCAACTAGGCCCGTGAGCCACAATTACTGAGCCTGCGCGTCTGGAGCCTGTGCTCCGCAACAAGGGAGGCCGAGACAATGAGAGGCCCGCGCACCGCGATGAAGAGTGGCCCCCGCTTGCCGCAACTAGAGAAAGCCCTCGCACAGAAACGAAGACCCAACACAGCCATAAATAAATAAATAAATAATAAATAAACCCAAAGTTTAAAAAAAAAAAATATCCTTTCAGGACTTCCCTGGTGACGCAGTGGTTAAGAATCCGCCTGCCAATGCAGGGGACATGGGTTCAAGCTCTGGTCCGGGAAGATCCCACATGCCGCGGAGCAACCAGGCCCGTGCGCCACAACTACTGAGCCTGTGCTCCAGAGCCCACGAGCCACAACTACTGAAGCCCGCGCACCTAGAGCTCGTGCTCCGCAACAAGAGAAGCCACCACAATGAGAAGCCCGTGCGCAGCAACGAAGGCCCAACGCAGCCATAAATAAATAAATAAATAATTTTAAAAAAAAATCCTTTCAGAGTTGTTTCTGCCAGGAGCAGGGGTGGGGGCTCTACCTTTTGTCCTTCCGTCCACGGATGCCAGCTTCTTTGTCTCTGCTGTCAGCAGTAGCTCATAAGGATGCTCGTCCTCCTCCCTGGCTGCGCTCCCCTGAATCCAGGGTCTCACAGTCAAGACCTAAGAGAAACAAACACCACGGTACTTCTCATGCGGGGGGCTAACACCCAGACAGGTTATGTCAAACAAATTTGAGATTACTGGCTCCTTTTTCATTGGAGGGAAAGAGAAGGTAAATAAGTCAAGTGTCACAGGGAATCACAATGCTTTCCTGGCTACGCACCTGGACCTCAAATCTCAATGGCCTTGGATTAAAATATTCCCCTTTCCTTCCCTCATTTCATCCTTCAAAATGCCATAAAATCCAAGATCCTCCCCTCCCCTGCCTCTTCCCTCTTCAGTGTTCTGCAGGATCTCTTTTCTGTGGGTAACACCTCCCAAGCGGTTTTTAGCCACCATGCATCACAAGGCCTTCTTTCTCCATGCTTCTTTCCTAATATGCTCACACAGTACCCCAAGGCTGGGATCCTTCCCCTCTTCTCAAGAGGGAATCAGCATGACTTCTGACTGACCCTGACTGACTGGTATTTACTAGGAACAAAGCATTCTGTAAATCCTTCTCTATTTTTGTAGGCCCTTCCTCATAGGCCCTGTGGGTTATAGATGAGGATTTCCCCCAAGCTGGCTTCCTACCACACCTATGAAAATACAATCTTAAATCAATTCCACCAATCTCTGTTCTGAAAAGAGGCAAGTGGATGGGCAGCAGGAATTTCAGTGGAGAAAAAGCAGCTCTGTCTCCTGAGAAATCCCTAATCCAGGCAGCCAAGTGTCTCTGATGAAATGACTGACCAGAGCTGGCCCCTACACCTGCCAACCGGCTTGATTCAGCTGGGGGCCTGGTGGCCACAGCCAGTCACGGTACCAGAGGAGCCAGGCATCTCGAACCAAGCCAGAAACACCACGATTACTGCTACAGTCACACTGAGAGAGAGAATGGAGATACCTGCTTTAGAGGATAATCCTAGCTCATCTCTCCTAAGAAGCCAATGTGTTTCACAGGCAAATTAAGAATAATCATAGACTGGCGATTAGGAAAGCCAACCAAAGCACAAAAGCTCTTCTTGAGCAGTTTGGCTAGAACAAGTAATATATTATGAACGAGGGTGTGAGAGGGATTCACAAGTCTACCTAACAAACAACGGGACCCTACAAGTGTGGCAATGTGGTGCCACTGAAACCTCCTCCTTCACTGATGTGTCCCACGGCGCACCGGAAACAAAGCAGGTTTGTGATTCAGTAGGATCTTGCTTCTTGGAGGCATAGCTCACAGCGTTACAGCCTAATGAGACAACACAGATTCTAGCAGCCTCAGACTCAGTGAGAGACTGCAGCTCCTGTTTGTTAACAAGGCTGCCACTCCAAAGGCAGGATGGTGGTCTCTCCAAAATTCTGCTAAGCACAGCAGGAACCTCCACTGACTGAGAGCCACCTGGAAGCTAAAAGCTCTTTCATTACAATGAGCTACTTGCCTGTATTACTTATTCCTTTTGCCTCTTCACAGGAACACAATTAAGGGAACAAAGAGGGACCGTTAAGCAGTTCAGACAGTGTCAACTTAATACCACAGGCTTTACTGACAGGAATTTGTGTTCTGCAAGTTTACACACCCAGAGCCATCACTGAGGCAGAGCCCTGGAAATCTGATTCTGTGAGTGTTCTGCGCACAGCAAGAGCTCTCACGTAGCCCCAGGCAGACTTCTCTGAGAGGTATCTGACAGCCTGGGTGCCCGGCCTATAATACCCTTTCTTCCCAAGCAGGAAGGGTCTGATGACTTCCATCTGGAAAATCAGACCCACTGGACCTGTGTTTGCTCCGTGCCTGGCTCTTGTGCACAAGTGGAAGCAGGGAACCAGCAAACGGCAGAGCTGGAAGGGACCGGAACCATTACAGTCACAGCTGGAGAGTACCCGGTTCCAGCTCGTTCCTTTTGCAGGTGACAAAACCCGGTTACACAGGGAGCTCCCAGCAGAGCCAGGGCCATAAAATTCACTCCACCTGATTCTGGATCGAGCTGGCCTCATTTTTTTTCTGGGAAGTGTGGTTTCTTCACCCAATTCAGAATCCTCTCCCTCCTTCAGATGTCTAATGAGTGCCCCCTGCTCATACCCACACAACTCATAGGGTGATCTTTTCCTCTTGGTCCTGGCCTCTGCCAGCTATGGGATTAAAATCTCACAAAAAAAGCAATAAACTGCTTTCCTTCAAGTCTTCCTAGCGCCCACTCAAGAAGCCCTGTGTCACAGTGAATATGGCAATAACTGATTCGCAACAGAAAGGATTCTGCTCTTTACTAAATTACTCCTTAATCTTTTCCCCCTTTCTTCCAGGGTTTGCAATAAATCAAAACCAAAAAAAAAAAAGTATTCTCTGCTATATGGAAAACAACATTTTTGCTGCAGAGAAAAGCGACTACCAGTTACCACCCAACTGTGACCAATGGAATGGCCAGTTGGGGTGTGGGCAGCTTTCTGGGAAGAGATACCACAGCAGCTGCAACTTCCCATGAACATTTAGCACATCTGAGCATAGAGAAGACACCGGTCAGTCCGATGCAGTTGGCAGCCCCTTTGGTGGGGTGAAAACAGCTGATTAGCTTGTGTGTGTGCACACACGTATGTGAATATGTGTAATTTTTTTTAAGACAGTTTCAGGATCTGGTCATTACTCTGATCAGCTCTCCTAGAGCCAGTGTACTCAGCTTCTCTTAAAGGCTTTCATGGGTCATCTGACAATGACAAGCCTCAGGAATAGGAAACGAACACTGGGTCAGATTGCTCGCTTGCTAGGATAGGAATGAGGTTTAGGGTATTAAAGCTTTGAGAGTATAAGAAATGAAGACGGTGAAGAATACAGTCCAAAAAAAAAGTCTACTTTTGGAGAAGACTTATCCACTCAGACTATAGCAAACAGAATCTGTCTTGATCATTAAAAGGATAATAACCCAGAGCACATCACCTCTATATCTATGTACTTATAATCATCACTTAGGAAGCAAAGCCAGGGTTCTCAGGGTCTTCCAAATACTGACTATGGTTGTCCAACTGATCCAGAATTCCAGGCTATTCGGAAGCGAGTCCTAGAAGATGTAGCTCAGACACAGTCTCCAATCCAGGAGAGTAATAGGGATATTTCTCCCCCTACTTTTTGATACAGTATTATTGCCAAACTGTATGCCCTAGAAAGCCCTGGGAGAAAAGAAAGTGCTGGTTATCCAATAGTTCTTTAGAAGCCTTGCCCTTATCCTTGGGCACCAGAAAATTTAATCCAAGTCCTTGTTAAAGAGGTGGTATAGGGCATTTACACAGACCCAGCCCCAACTGAATATGCTCTATATTACTAGGTTTCTCTTTGTAAAAAGGGAGTAATAAAGCAAACCTCTATATAAAAACGTGTAGGGGTTTACTACATGCGCTTGTATCTGCTGGCAATGTATTATTACCCTAGAGCCTGTAATTCTAGAGACCCCTTAGTTGAGTCATGATAGTAAGTATTTTGTAATTAAGGGATAGAAAGAAATAAGGACAGAATTTGTACCTAGCATAGAAATCACCCCTATCTCCAACACTGACTTTACATTCTAAAAAGGCCATCCTTGTATTTATACATTTTGTCAAACTGATGTCATCCTTCTGGTTGCGTATGTTTATATTAAATAAAAGAACCTGTCTCACTGGATGGTCCATGGCAGTAAAAAAAACTTAACTCCGACTTCTGGGGACAAAGTAATGAGACTTAATTGACTAGTTTATGTTAGCTGGTTTTTAAGTTAAAGAACAATAGGGCATTGAATGAGCTACAAAAAACTATTGAAATTATATAATATTTTGAATAAACACTCAATAAATATATTCTTTGAATGGCAGGAAGTGTTAAAGGAGCATTGGGAAGATGAAAGATTAAGGAAAACATGATTTTCTTCACATACCTAAGTGAGAAGGTTGAACTATTTGCCCCAGGACAACATTTCTTTTTTGAAAAGGTGAACTATTCTTTTCAAATTACCTCCTTTGATTTCCCCTGCCCCCATGACTCCTATTTCTCTTCTAGTTGAGTTTTCATGACATTTTCCATGTTTGTCCTGGTGCAGATTCTTCATATGAAATGAAGAGGGAAAATGCAAAAACAGAAATAAGCCCTTTGGGTCACAAGCATCAAAGCTTGCTCATCTGACCCAGTCTAGAGAACAGTGATTAGGGGGATACTCTACACTTTGTATCAAAAGACAACACAGGTACAAGAGGCAAAAGTGAGACTGTTTAGCCTAATGGAACCAGGAGAATGTGCATCTTTGGCTTCCCATGTGGCATGGCAGATCAATAATTGGCCCATCTGCTAGAAAGCCTAGTAAAATTCCTTGGTTAGTACTTTTGAGTGAGTTTGAAAGGTCCTATTTTGGATTACTGATATATACACAATGCAAATTTACTAATCCAAAGAGGTGATAAAAAAAATGACAAAGCAAAGTCTTCTTTAAGCACGCATTTGATGCACTTTCCAAAAAATCATATTTCAGTGATGGGAGTAAACCTTCAACCCTCTACCTCAGAAGCTGTCAAGGGAAAATACTTCTTATCTATGCGGTCTTCCTCCTCTTCATCAGGTGGTGGTTTTGCTGGAGGCGGAGGACGTTCCCTCTGTAGAAGAGAAAAAATAAGTATTTTACTATGTCTTTTTTCAAGAATTTAACTCTTTGGTTTATTCTTATCTCAGTCTTTGGAAATAAAAAAGAATAATGTAAAGAATTCCCCTGAAAGACTAAACTCAAGGTTTAGTATCTGAACAAGATGGAGAACCCTGCACACATACACAATTCAATTAGCATTGCTCTTTGTTTTTTGATGTTTGTAGCAGAGTCTATAAACACCTCTGTCATATCCTTGACCACAGTGAGAAATACCAGCACTGAAAACACACAACTACCTCATCAGAAAATGTCCTTCATGATACTGATACACAAACTCGAGTATAGGAAAACCAGTGGCTCAACTTCCAATCTACTCTAAAAAGAGGAAACACTAAATCAAAAGAATCAACTTGTCAGAGTTCTAACAAACCAAAATTATTAGGGAAGTAATGAGGAAATCCATCAAGGGCAAATACATCAACTCCTGCTCAAACTTGAATGTTGTTCAAAGCTCAGAACTGTCTCTTATCCTTGGTCACCTCCTTCAATGATTACTATTATGTATCATTAGCATATGAAAACCCTATTTCATCTCAGCCCATTTAAAAAAGGACTATTTGTCAGTTATCTGCCCTTGCAGGGGTTGGCAAGCTTTTTCTTAAAGGGCTACACAGTAAATATTTTAGGGTTTGCAGTAAACTCTGCCACTGGGGCACAAAAGTAGCCATAGAAAATATGTCAATGACCGGGCATGGATGTGTTCCAAATACAACTTTATTCACAAAAACAGGCAGCTGTCCGTGGGTCTTGGTTCACCAACCCCTTGCCCTAGAGCAAGAAACTCACTGAAGAGGGGATTATCTAGATCATAGGTAGACAGTTTCAGGAATATACAGAATGATCTTTGGTGAAAGAAAGCTGAAGAGAGTTTTGCCACTATCCCTGCTGTACTTTCAGCGTCTTTATATCACACAGTCCTATTTATGCCTGAGAGTCAATGTTCCTACAAGGAAGGGAGTGGGAACCAGAAACAGGAGTTGATCTGCAGGCTCCTTCCCTGGCTTGTAGGTTAGTTCACTGTGTTGCTAGAACGAGAGTATTTTTACACGTCGGTGTGGAGGTGAGTGTTGAATTATGTGACAGCCTCAGAGAAACCTGCAAGGAAAGACACTTCTCATGTTTTAGGAGCTGCCGGGTTAGTTAGCACTTGGCATCCATGATCCCTCTGTTAAACACGCTTTACTGCTTGGTATTATATCTTGATAAATTGGTCATTCCCAAATCCCCTGCCACCGGATGGATGCCCAATGGCAACGACTCCAAAACAAGTTCATATGGTCAAGCTGAACAAAGCTTTTTAGGTCAGATTTCCCACTAAGTCCACTTTCCCCACCCTTCTTTGCTCCAGAAGCGTAGGAACAAGCCTGGTCCAGGGCCACCTTGTAAGGAGGGGAACAGCAGACGGAGCAGGCCCATAATCTCACCAGTTATCCAACTGTGGGACACAAAGAGCTGAGGAAAACCAAAATGAAACGTAACAACAACAAAAATGACTCATCCTAGAAGCCTTCCCAAGGCTAAAGGAGCCTAGAAAGAACAATATGAAAGGCTCTTGTGGAAGAGGTAATCACCAGGGCCCCTGGAAGGAAAGAGAAGCATGGGTCTTTCACGGTCTTTTCTACCATGAAAACTATGGCCCAGGGGCCTGGAACTATGAAGCTGATTTATAGATACCATCCGCTGTGTTTACAAGACGTAGAACAGTCCCTTGGCCACAGTTAATTACCAAGGACCAGGAAGGCAGCACGGCAACAACATACTCAAGTAAAACTGGCAAAGCATGTACCCCAAGATGTATCAGTTTCTACTTAGCAGGACCATAGGAGGCTAGATTACTACAGTGGGATGAACAAAGAACCTGGGTAAATCAGTGGCTAAGCCTCACAGGAACTTGCTCCTTCAAAGCTTACTTCAGGAACCCCGTGTTCTTCTTGCAAAGCCTCCAGCTCCCTCTAATGGGCATCACCTGTAAGTGCCACTGAAAGCAACACCTTCCTCCACAGGTTGGATTTCCCTAATTCATTTGTACCTAACAGTGAAAGAAGTGGAAACAAACAAACAAACAAACAAAAAAACCCCCTAGTTTTGTCTGCAGAAGTACTGTGTGAGCGGTGCTCGGCATATGCACTTGCTTTCACCACCAACAAGGAGTTTCATCACGGTCCTCGATAACACCCGCTCTGGGGGTTCTACCACAAGACTGGTGGGCCTTTTCAAAATCCATACTGAAATGCTGGAACTATCCCAGGGCAGGGCAAAGAGCCTAATGAAAAAGAACACCAAAAACGTCAGGCCATTCCTAGGGCGTTAATGAAAAGCCTGAGGATCACCAGGCAGCCAAAGGATCATCAAAATGGTCATAAGCCACATTTGCACCAAAAGGGAAGGGCCAGCCTCTCCAACAGGAAGTAATATACACCTGAAAATATGCCTCAAGGTGGGACTATCACTGGGATCCTGTCAGAGCAATGCCTGTTTATTAAAAGTGCAATGTTCAAAACCTCAACAGTGCAGGAAGGAAGGGCCATGGGACCACTGATTCAGGCTTAGGCTCACAGTAAAACCCTGGTAGAGAAAATGGGGGTAAGGAATCTGGAGAACAATGTATAAGGCTAGAAGTAGAAGCAAGTGCTAGAGCGACTTCCCTCGTGGCACAGTGGTTACGAATCTGCCTGCCAGTGCAGGGGACACAGGTTTGAGCCCTGGTCTGGGAAGACCCCACATGCCACGAAGCAACTAAGCCCGTGTGCCACAACTACTGAGCCTGCGCTCCAGAGCCTACGAGCCACAACTACTGAAGGCCGTGCGCCGCAACTACCGAGCCCACGCACCAAAACTACTGAAGCCCACGTGCTCTAGGGCCCACATGCCACAACTACTGAAACTGCATGCTGCAACTATTGAAGCCCGTATGCCTAGAGCTCATGCTCCGCAACAAGAGAAGCCACCGCAATGAGAAGCTCGTGCACTGCAACGAAGAGTAGCCCCCACTCGCCACAACTAGAGAAAGCCCACGCTCAGCAAAGAAGACCCAATACAGCCAAAAAAAATAAATAAAAATTAAAAAAAAAAGAAGAAGAAGAAGAAGAAGCAAGGGCTAGAGAAAGAAGCAGTCAGATGGGAAGGTTGACCTTTAGAGGGAAAAATTCAGGGTTGTCCCCATCCTACTATTTCAATGGCTGGAGGGGTTATAACTATGGGAAAAATAGGAATGCACATACTAATACATACACTATCTGATTAAGCCTTGCTACAACCCTGCTGAACACAGAATCTGTCCAAATACAAATGGATAAATTTTTGAGGGCAAATGGAAGGTGAACACGTACTCAGGGCTGACAGGAACTTATTTAGCAAGCTCTTTCATCGACGGAACTGCTCTCCAGAAAGAAACAAACAATATATAGCAAAGACCCCAAAGACAGAAGCAGCAGTGAGGCTAAATAGAAATAAAATGCTTCAATTTACTCTAAGGCCAAAAAAGTAATAGAAGGATGCAAACAGGTTATATTGAAACTGGAAAAATTAAAATTCTACCTCAACACAAGCTGCAGAGTTTGACCACACTAAGCAAGAGGGAGATGGTGCAGAGCCCCCAGGAGAACAGGGTGAGTGGGACCCAGGCCCCTGAAACACAGCTGGCACTGGGGGTCACACATCCTCTCTCCCGCTCCCCAGCAGAGCAGAGGTGGACAACAGAACCCCGGTGCGGAGGGTCAGCCACGTACAGGCCTCACTCCAGCAGCTTTCACTCCCGCCGCCTCGGCCTCCCTGCTCACGGAGTCCCGGTCAGACGAGCGCCCGCTGGCCGTGCTGTCCAATGAATGGCAGGAGACAGCGTTGTACAGCGCCTCGTAAGGACCCTCCTCTTCCGTGTTGGTGTCAAAATCGATGATCAGTTCAGTCACTGCTTTCTCCACGTCACCTGAAGAGGGGTTAGAAGTCAAGAGAGTCGGTGAGAGGAGAGCACAGGCTTGGACTTCCCACCACAGGAACAACCCAAAGCCCCTTCGGCCCCCTGAACTTGACCAACGTTAACCTAGAGCAGGAAAATAAATCACGGCTTTCTCCACGGACAGGAATAAATATAGAGAGTTTCATCTGTGCTTCATACCCTGAGAAATGAACAGATTTTTCTCTAATTCAATATGGAACCTTTGACATCTATGAAGGACATCTCCCAAGATCGTTATAAATTCCCAAATACCTCAATACCATGACAGCATAAACTTAAACCATAAGATGTAGCAAGGTACAACTGGAAAACTTCAGTAATCCCTTTAAATTCTTAACAAGAACCTCCATGTGCCCAAGCAAAATAGAGGGTGGTGAAGCCTTTCTGAGATGAAGGCGCTGTGCGGCTGCAACTCACTCACTAGATAACTATGAACCTCAGAGCGCCTGGGATCCAAATTTGTGACTCTGCAAAGTAACCAGGGATCTCGTTATAGACCAGGGATCTCTGGGTCACTTGCAAAGAGTCAAAACTGTAACTGTAAAATCCTTGAAAGCTAAGAGCTTAGTTAACTACTAATCCCATTACCAGCAAATTATGAGGTCAAGAAAAAAAGTGTGACCAGGGGAGGGGAACAAGGACTCTACAGTAAAGACAGGCTGAGAACCCCTGAACTCTTGCATCTCTGCACTCCTCTGAAAAATCCCTTTCCTTTTTCAGTATCTGGCTTTGCTCTGTTTCTCGAGCCTTCTTCATTGTGATCCGTATCTGGGGGAGGTGTCAGCCAGTGTTCTGTCTTTCTCATTCATCAGACCTAGGACCCAAAAGGCTGCTCAATCAATCTGAAAAGGTGGATCCTGGCTAGTGATGGAGAGGCTGGACTGCCCAAGCTAGCACCCAGACCACATTTGTTGGACAAATGATAGACTACTAAAATCTGCCATATACACATCTACCAACCAGATGACACTCATTAAATATTTACTGTGAGCCAGCTATACTCAAGGCACTAAAGTGTGTGTTAGAAAAAAAAGGTTTCACTGAGATTTGAGTTCATCTTGAGATCATCCTGTCTACCACACATCCCAGGATAGCTCTCATAGAGCCAACTCTAAAAGTAGAGAATAAAATAAAGTAGGAAAGAAAAGGTCCACCATCAAGGCCTAAGCTTTGCGCAAGAAAACTTCATATGGTAGTTGGAAAAAAATGAATTTGAATATGAACTTATTAAGTACTCCCAATCCCCCGAAATAATTATTTAAATTAAGATTTTCCATTCTGCCAAAGAACGTTCAACTCTTTTCAAGCTGAGAGCCCCTTTGCTGGTAGAAGAGGGCCGACTCACCCTGAGACTTCTGGGATATGGAGTCCATGTTGGAGATGAGAGGTGGCTGGGCTGTGGGGGTTTTATCTACCTCTTTTGCACTTCTTTTTCCAGTCATGTGATCTACACGGAAAGGCAAAAAAAAGCTGCACCAAATACCAGTGGCTTGGTTCAGCCAGCGTGTCCCCTGGTCCCTGCGGCAGGGAGATGGACCCATACCTTCGATCAGTGCTGCTATCTGCTGGCTCTTCTGAGATGGCAGCTCCTGGACAGTGTCTAAGGCAGTCAGTCCACGGTTATCTTTTATGTTGACGTCAATTCCTAGAAAGGCACACCAGGTGGACCAGGGGAGTGAGAATTTTCAAGCCAGCCTCAAAGAGGGTCAAATTCCAGGATACCTAATGCTCCTGGCAGCACAACCAACATTTTCATCCAAAGATATTTTATCCAGCTATACAAGAACTTTGTACATTTGCAATCAACCAGTGGAGACATACACATATTGGGTTCAAAGGCAGCCAGTAAAAATCCCCCTCCAGGGATCCTGGGGGAAATGATCCCAACCCTGGCATGCTGTGTAGACAAGAGTGCTGCCAACCTCTCACCTGCAGCCAGCAGGATTTGCACCACATCGGTCTTGCCAAACAAAGCAGCCTCATGCAAAGCACTGCCCTTCTCCGTCTGGAAAGCAAATGAGAGCGCAGAGCAGGATGTCATCAGAACAGGGACCCAGGTTTGGCGTGGCTTCACACGACAAACGGGACGTAGACAAGAAGGGACAGGAAAATAAAATAAACCACACAAAGTCCTCTGTCATTATCTTTCCCACTTTTCTTGTCTGGATTCCAAAACCACAATCGTGGCCCATACGTGGGTGCTTGATGTGCCACCAGGTGGTCACACATGAATAACTGCACTGTTATCCTTGGAACCACCTGTTTGTGACACTCCTCAAAACCCCACCTTCCTGGGTGGAAGGAATGATGAGAAGAAAAGTACAAGGGGGGGAAACACCTTAACCTCAAATGTGGTCTGGTGGATGCAAAGCCTAAGGAATGGGCATTCATCTGAATGGAGAAAGCTACCAACAAAGGGAAATGCTAAGTCTCCTATTGGCAACATCAAGTTGATGGGACTTTGGAGGCGCTAATGGTGGCAGTGGGAACACAGGTATAGGAAGATAATGAAAGTTTTCTAATTTCAAGAGAGAGTCCATAAGCATGTCTTTTCAGGGTATAATGACCATGTATTACCCCTGAAAAGAAACAAAAAATAACAGACTCACTGGAGGAGTTTCTTTGTCTCTAAAGTTTCACATTACAATGAGTCAGCAAATGGAAGCATCTGACATGTGATGTGAACCGTGCTAAATAGGAACACAGCCCAGCAGCATGGCGCTTGTGCCTTTCCCAAAATGACTAGGTCCCTTGGGCCTGGGAGGAACGTCCGCCCCACTACCTGGTAATTGCTATCCATGCCAGCATCCAGGAGGACCTGGACCACGGCTTTGTGGCCATTCCTTGCTGCCAAGTGCAGAGGGGTGTGCTTCTTAGTGTTGCAGCTCAGGAGGTTGGGGTGTGCGTTGAGGAGCATCTTCACCACCTCCAGCCTCCCGTAGAGCGCAGCCAGGTCCAGAGGCGTCTCGAACTTGTTGTTGCGCATGGTGGGGTCAGTCAGCTCCTCTAAGAGGACCTTCACCACCTCCGTGTGGCCATACTGCGCTGCGCAGTGCAGGGCCGTCTCGTTGTCATTGTTCTAAAGAGTCAACAGGCGGATGATGTCAGAAAGGTGACCAGCAGACTGGCAGACAACTGGGGTAATCACACGTAAAACCATTGAAATTTAAATGAGAAAAATAGCAGCAACACTTGGGGACTAATAGAACTATGTCAGAATCCCGCAAACAAGCCCGACGGCTCCAATCAGCCTCATCTGCCCCAGTTACTGCCAGAGGGGAGCAGTCGGCTCCTCAGCCTTTGTAGTCTCCTCTGTGCCAATGCAGACGTGTCTCCAGACGGCAAGGAGAGCCACCTCGGGAACACGGCAGGCCGCGGGGAGAAGCCCTGGCACAGATGGATGCCCGTAACATCACTGCCATTGACTCAATTTAAACTTCAACTGGTTTTACAATTTCTATTGAGCCAACCCCGTGGTCCTGATTCTGGATCTGCTGACCATCCATTGCCTCGCACACAAGCTTTTTGGAAAGAGTTTGTCATCTGCGTAGCTCCGTGCATGCAAATCAACTGGCCAAACAATGAAAGTTACAGAGCAGAGCACCCAAGATCACTCTCAACATATCAGCCAACAGCCACTGCCAGGGAACTGAGGCGCCTGAGCTCAGTCACAGAGTAACACGGGACCCAGATGCCACCCTGAGCCTGCTCCAGGAGCCTGCCCCAGCCAATGCATGCAGGACCTACAACTGTGCCAAGAAGGGTTTCTTAGGTAAGAAAGATACAATCAGACACCAGAATGTTTTGTGTGAGAGGTGCAAAATATTCAAGATTGTAACATTGCCATTAATTCAAATTCACAACCCCACAGGTCCTCTGATGCCAATTTTGTCTCAAACTAAAGGTAGAACCTGAGATAAAGCAGGAGAAGTTTGTGCTTTATCAACCATCAGAAGCAAAATGTTAATCATTCCAATTATGCTCTTTCTTTTACCACTACTGACAATGTATAACTAGAGCAGGCATAGAGGAATTTCCATGACCTCTCCATTCTTAGAAGCATTAATGAAAATAATAATTCTCCCACAAGATTTTGAGATTCCTGAATTTATCCAGGAGGCTTCTGCCACTTTGGGGAAACAAAGCTTCTGAGGGCGTGTGTCCTTCAGGTCAATATTATGCACCTTTCAGTGGTCAAAAGGTAAAGATTAAATGTTTCCACAATTGCTTTAATTCTATTAATAATATTAAAAGTAACAGACTAGGAGTTACCCAAACATGCATGCAATTCCATCTGCTTGTGATCTGGCATTTAACTGCATCATTTTTTCCAGCTACACCAAGTGTATCAGAAAGATCCAGGGCTACTAGGTGCAAGGCCCCAAAAGGCCAGCATGATAGCAAAGAAATTTTTTTTAACGAAACAAGGACAGAAAGGGTGGTAGCAGGAGCCACATGCAAAGATAAATGCACACAGATAAACAGAGGAAGCAGCACTGAGCTCCAACACAGCTCCAGGAGAGCAGCTGCTGAGAAGTTGCAGACAGACTTCTCTGGCCACAGAACACAGCCAGTTAGCAATGGCCTCCTGTGATACAGCTGGGTCCAAGGGGCGAATTCCATGTCAACCTGAAAGTCTGGAGGGCAGGAGAAACTCTGGGCTGGAAGTAAATCCTTGGGCCTCCCTGTGCCAAACAAACCTTTCAGGCCACCCATGTGCCCACTTCCTATTAAGCTATGGCATGAAAAACTTTTAGAGCTGTCACCTCACTTTCTCAGGAGAAGAAAAGACAGCTACAGCAATGAAAACTCGCAGGAGCTTCCTGTAGAGGGATTCTGGGGCAGAGTTGCAACCCAAAGAAGTTTAAGAGGATTCTCAGGGTTTTATATCTCAAGATTAGCATGACAGCAAGGGCCAAGAAAGTCAGCTTATTCTCATTAAAACTCCAGTCCAAAAAAACTCGTTTACTCTGAAGTAGACACTGCTATCTCTTTTATATCCAAGTTGTCTCCCAACAACCAGAATAATCCGTAAAAAGTATGTCATTAGGGCCTGAAGAACTGTAAAACTCTAAACTATCCAGCAGGGGAAAAAAAGTCTTCTCTGGGTTTTTGCCAGAACTAAAGCAGCTACCACAGATCTGCCTCGCTAAAGGCATGGTCTTGATCACTACCAGGCAAACTGCCTGCCTATGTTAAAAATGGCCTAACCACATCTCTGCAGTTTATATTCACAGTGTAGGAAGCATCTTATTTATGTTTCAGTCTTGCCAGACATGGTCTGGTAACTACAATACTCTTGAGTTTACTTCTGTGGTGACCACATCTCTCGACTATTGAACACAGGCCATCACAATGAGCTCTTACCACTTCCCCTTGGAGCCTAACAATTTTCAGGGCAAGAAGTCACTAAGTTTTGGATTTATGGACCCACAAGAAAGGGAGGGATTCCAGGGAGGATACAGACTCTCAACCACCTGGAATCCTTCTCTTTCACACCTTTCAAATCACACCATGGGTGCTCACAACACCCCAAGAGCTCCCAGAATCATACTACTATGAATCTGGACTAAGGAAGGGGACTGAGATGAAATACCCCAATTTTCCCCCAAGGCTTTGCACAAACTCCTCATTCCTGCTCATCTTGAGACCCACTTTCATTTTTTCCTTGCTAGGTCATTACTTCTAAAAAAAAACCCTATACCCTTTATATCTGGAGACCCCATTCAATGTATAAATCCATTATTTATGTGTTTTATATACATACACACACATACATAAACTACAAACAGCAGAGAACCATCTAGAAACATTCCCGTGACCTTTCTCCTCTGGGAACTATTCAAAACCATCACCTCCCAGTGCTTGGATTATAGCCCAACTGCACTCTTGTCCACTGTTGACCGATATCTAAGTTAGGAACACCGGGGCTACAGCTATCTGGAGCAACGATGGTATAGTCTCTAGAAATATACCCAAATTGGAACAAAAGGACAAAGTGGGTCTACAAAGATTTAGAAGACACCGGAAAAGCATGAGAACCAAGTTCCTCATGTGGAGGAGGAGTCAGACTTACTCTGCAAAGCTCTGAAGGCAGAACTTTGACCAACAGATGGAAGGTTTAGGAAAATAGATATCAATCAAGCATAAGAAACCAAAAATCAGTGGAATCCAAAAAGAGGCTGCCAAGAGTAATTCTGCTTGCTACTAGGAGAAACAAACAAATAAAATAAGGGGTAGATGGCCTGTGTTTTAGGTGAGAAAAGAGGAATCCTGCTCTAGTGGAAAGTTAGCCTAGATCAGTGGTTCTTAAACAAGCTTTGTTTTGGAATTACAAGGGAGCTTAAAGGTAACTAATACTGAGCCCCACCCCAGGTCTGCCAAGGTAGCACCTCAGAGGGTAAAGCCCAGGAAAACTAATATTAAAAAGGTTACCAGCCTAGCAGACACCGACTTAAACAAACAATCATTCATCATCATCAAGAACAAAACAAACTGACATCATGTGCCTGGTGATGCGATGCACTAAAAAGGAAGGATGAACATCACTCTTGTGGCATTACTGACAAAAATGTATAACCTGAACCAAATCAAGAGGAATTATCAGACAAACTCAAACTGAGGGCCAGTCTACAAAACAAACGGCCTATGCTCTTCGAAAATGTCAATGTCATGAACGACTAGAAAAGGCTGAGGATAACTATTCCAGATTATGTATGATCCTTGGACCAGAAAAAGAAATTGCTCTAAAGGACATTATTGAGACAATTGGTGAAATTTGAACATGGATTTCTTTTTTTTTTAATTTATTTATTTTTGGCTGCGTTGGGTCTTCGTTGCTGTGCGCAGGCTTTTCTCTAGTTGTGGTGAGCGGGGGCTACTCTTTGTTGCGGTGCGCGGGCTTCTCACTGAGGTGGCTTCTCTTGTTGTGGAGCACGGGCTCTAGGCACACGGGCTTCAGTAGTTGTGGTGCATGGGCTTAGTTGCTCCGCAGCATGTGGGATCTTCCCAGACCGGGGCTCGAACCCGTGTCCCCTGCATTGGCAGGCGGATTCTTAACCACTGCACCACCAGGGAAGTCCCTGTGGATTACTTTTAAGTGTCTGGAGAAATAGACCTACCATAAAACTAATTTGACTACTGCTCATCTTATGATATTCAGACTAAGTTAAAATTGTTTTAAAAGGGGGTAAGTAAACAATTTTAATAGTTTCACCTTAGCTAAGGATGACGTACATTTGGACTGGTTTATGCTGACTTGCTGAAACAGGAAAAGGTGCATATGGTGAAGAGGAAGATAAAAGCTCATGAAAACCATCTCTGCTCCCAGGAAAGGCATCTGCAACTTCTTAATTCCTACAGGTGCTTGATAGGACTTAGCACACAAACGTATTTTAGCAAAAACAATTCCTAGACACACCAGGTCAATGAAAACCCACTGAGCCAGGATAAAACCTAGGGAGGTTAGAATTGGATCAGCCTGAGAAGAGTCTGCATTCTTAGCACAACCCAAACAGCCTTATCCCTTAATGGAGTTTACATCACTTGGCCTTTGAGGAGGTGGTGGGTGGGGTGGAGGCAAAGGGTAGTACAGTTGGCCCTCCTAATCCACACGTTCTGCATCTGATGAGTCAACCAACCATGGATCAAAAATATTCTGGGAGAGGGACTTCCCTGGTGGTGCAGTGGTTAAGAATCCGCCTGCCAATGCAGGGGACACAGGTTCGAGCCCTGGTCCGGGAAGCTCCCACATGCCGCGGTGCAACTAAGCCCATGCGCCACAACTACTGAGCCTGCGCTCTAGAGCCTGTAAGTCACAACTACTGAGCCCACGTGCCACAACTACTGAAGCGCGTGTGCCTAGAGCCCGTGCTCCACAACAAGAGAAGCCACCACAATGAGAAGCCCGCGTGCCGCAACAAAGAGTAGCCCCCGCTCGCCACAGCTAGAGAAAGCCCAAGCACAGCAACGAAGACCCAATGCAGCCAAAAATAAATAAATAATTTTAAAAGGTAATGCTTAAAAAATATATATTCCAGGGGAAAAAATCTAGAAAGTTCCAAAAAGCAAAACTTGAATTTACCAAGTGGCAACTATTTACACAGCATTTACATTGTATTATCGTATTACACTGTATTATTAGGTATTATAAGTAATCTAGAGATGATTTAAGGTGTATGGGAGGATAGAAGTAGGTTATGTGCAAACACTACACCATTTTATATAAGGGACTTGAATACAGTATCCACAGAGGGCCTAGAACCAATATCCTCTCGGATACTGAGGGAAGACTGTATTTCCAAAGAGAGAAGTAAGTTCTTATTCCATTTAGACGAAGTTTCTTTTATGTGTGCAAAATCAAGGGATAGGAAAATGTGCTTTCAAGAACAAAAGTCTTACCCTTTAATCAGAGCTTTATAAGCTAACTAAACTAACCACCAAGTCGGGAAACAATCACTTCAAGGTGCTTCCCCCAAAAACAAAACCCTGAATGGACCAATACAGCAATGTTGCATTAAGCTTCAGCCACTAGAAACAAAGAATAAATTCCAAAACGCCCTTTCAGAAATACCACATGGTACATACTTTTTAAAATTAGGACCTCAAATATTACTAGTAACCAGATATTTTTACTTCATGTACATGATCTTATTTGAACTCCAAAATAATCCCTCCAGGTAGATGGTATACCCCATTTTATAGAAGAGGAAACTAAAGCTCAGAGAAACTAAGTAACTTGTTCAAGTCAACACCAGTAAGTGGCAGCACAGATTTCAAACTTGGGTCTGACTTGATCTGTGAGGGTTTTCCGCTCTGCTGCACTATTTCCAAAAAAAAAAAAAAAAAAAAAGAAGATAAAGTATCTTCCTATCTTCCTATCTTGAAGATTAGAAGACAGAATTGAAAGTGTGGGCAAACTAAAACTACTGTGTTCCACCACCCCAGATCAAACTGCTTTTCCACCATTAGGGCCCAACAGCTGAAGGAAATCTCCCGTAGAGCCTGCTGAGGTCCAGCCCATAGGGACCTTCATTTGCTAAATCAGTATTTCTCAAAGAAAAACATGAAATATCTGCCTTGCATTTGGAAACGCGCAGAAGGACCTTACATTTCCCTTCCCAGCGGCTGCTGTATTCAGAGCCAAGTGAAAGGTAGCTGATGTGAATAATGCAGTGACTCAACCAAACTCCAGATTGTTGCCAAAAAGCAAACCTCATCTGAATGAAACCTTGAGTCAAAAACAGCAGGTGAGAGCGCAGAGGAGACAGGCTAACACCATCACCCAACCCACCAGCTTTGCCTCCAGAGGCAGTGGAGGGCCGAGGCCCGAGGCTGGACATTCATCACTAGGCCCATCAGCCCCTTACTTACCCCAGCCTCACGGGGGAGGGAGACTCAAGGCAAGTGCCCTGCTTGGCCCTGCAACTTCATTTCCTATTTCTGAGCTGTTCCAAGGGCCAAGAGTGACCAGGCAGAGAGAGAAGCTAATGGCTGGGGAGAAGGGACTGAGGCTTCAAAGCCCCAGGCACAAACTCAAGGAAAAGAGAGGGGAGCCACACCAGCAGCTTTTAAGAGTAAAATGGAGTCACCCACGCCCCGGCTGCCACACCTCCACCACAAGCTATTGTTCGGATTCCATCTCAGGAGAAATATCGAAAGCAAACTTAAAAAAAAATATTAATCTAGGAAGTACAATTTAATCATTTTCTGTGCTTATTAAAAAGTAAGCTACTTTGCGTAAATCTTTTAATTGCATTTTTCTTTTTTGAATTTAAATGATTTTAGAAATCACAATAGTAAATTATGCCCATAATATGGTCCCTTCTATTTCCCCAGTTCTGCCACTTCTAAGCTTTTCAGCCATTCCAGGAAAAGCACCCAACCTTTCCAGAATTGGTATGGGTTTTAAAAACAAAAACAAAACCCACTGAAGCTCCGTTTTCCCGTTCCCAGGCAAGCCAGAAGCAGATGGGCTGAAGTGGACAAACATCAGGATGATGAAGAAGAGCCTGAGTGGATGAGAGTGGAAGCCAGAGAGGACCGAAGAGAAAGTGCAGCTTGGAGAAATGATGCAGAGAAATCCTGGCAGCGAAAAGTACACACCTTGGCATTGATATAAGGGTCAAAGGGGCCGTACTTTTTGAGTTCTTTGATCTCAAGAGCATTCTATAAAAAGGAGAGGAAAAGAAAATGTGATGATAAAATGGATGAAATATATCAAAGCAATGCACAGCCCCAAGGGCGCCCAACACTAGACAACTTGGATCTGCCCTCTGGGTGCCTCAAAAGGAAGTTAATGGGGAAGACAACCTCCAGGGCACAGCGCTCATCACCCCTCTCACCCAAGCTTCCAACTGAAGCAACATTAATGGTTTTTAATAAATCAGTGAAGTACTTGTAACCACTGCCTAGATGCATTAGGTTTTTCGAGCTATTGCAGATGTTGTGCCCAGCCCCTGCCCCACCCACCTGCCTGCCAGATACGCAAAGCACTGGGCTGGGTCCCACTTATCAATGGACACTCCAGACAGGAGGCAGCTGTGAGCAGGACAAGCTAGCATACTCAAGTGGCTCAAAAATCCAAGCAGCTGTGTTCCAAGGCAAAAGTGAGCAAAGACAGGGTTAGAAATGGTGGCTGAAAATTTCTTAAACGAGAAGGACTTTAATGGGTGACTAGATTTTTCCACATTGAGGAATATTAGTTAAAAGCAAACCTCTTTTATTTTCCTCCAGATAAGAGAAATTACTGTCACATTAGCCAGGAGGAGTAAAATTGCATTTAGGTTCTAAAGAGGCAATTCTAAAGAGACAATTTTCCTTCCTAATGTTATAAAACAAACATCCTCATTGATGATCTTGAATGTCTGTTGCTCACCTACCCAGAAAATACAGCCAGAAGGGGGAAAGGGAAGCTGATGAACAGCTGTACACACACATTCTCCAAATGGAGGGAGCTGGGAGCACTGCTGTAGTTTTCTCAGCCCTCACAGTGAAGCTGCCCTTCTCTGAATCAAAAGTGTGCTCTTAACAGCTCACTGAGAATGTGCATGGTCTTGCTGACAGGGGGACTTCAAGAATGGTTTCCTATTTTTTTGAGGAATAACCCTGATCTAATCCTACAGGCAACTGAACAATCTCCTCTCAGCAAAGTCACTAGTAAAACAGTCCCAAGCTTATTGAGAAAGGGCAGCATCTCTCTCCTTCAAGCAAATAAGAAAAGTATCTACTTCAGTTCAGAGCAGAGAGGGAAACAGGAGAATGGCTTGTCATTCAGAGAGGGCCCATCTCCTCGCAAGTCGACACCATCTCAGATCCAAACTACAGGGAGGTGTATTTTATGAGAGGTTTGTCTACAACTTACATAATTCAAATATAACTTTCCCAAAGGAATAAATATAAAGAAGAGAAGGTACAGTCTCAGAGTACCTGAATCCATGGCCAGTGTATGGTGTTTCTGCTCAAATGCTGCCTTTTTTATTTTTTAAGAATTCTCTCTGCTTTGTCAAAGCATGGTCAGTCGTAAATGAACATTAGAGGACACCATGGAAATGATCTTCATTCTGCTGAATCACCTCAGACCTCCACTCACGTGTCTTTGTGAGTTCATTTTTCAGCACTAGCACTCGTACCACCACTTCTGCAAGTTCTGATGCACGTAAAACAACGGCATGGTTCACATAGTACCAACACATGCTGGAAGTATTTCTGTTTACCAGCTAAAGCTGCACTGCCACGTTGATGGCAAAAGCCCACGAGTTTGAAATGAACTCTGAGCAATTCTGCAGGATTTGCATTATTTCCAGTTTTGCACATGAGGTGAGTATTTATAACTTTGTTACAGTACTATTCCAAATCTGCATGAATCAAATGCATATGAAATGCACCCTTCATGGTACAAGGTTTCCCTGACGCACTAGAAGGAGTAGCACTGGGAAGAGGGGAATCACCCTTAGGCCAGGGAAGAGCTGGTTCCCTGAGATCTGAGCTACGGGACTGAGACGGTGATGGGGCTGCCAAGGTCTGGCTGTAGCTGAGTGCAGAAAGTTTCCCTTCCCTCCAACCTGTTCATTGACTTTGGTGTGTGAGGGCCCTTGATGGATGAGCAACCGCACTATCTGGGCATCTCCTTTCCAGGCTGCCAAGTGCAGAGGGTAACAGCCTTTAGAATCAGCCACGTTGGTCAGTGCATCGTTCCTCAGAAGAACCTCGACCACATCCCTAGAAGGCAAAAATCGATCATGAGTTTGCAGAACCCACAAGTCTTTCGTACTAACAGTTCTGCACATCTGTTTGGCACAAAGCCTTTTCACAGAGATTATCTCATCTGGCTCCCCATCTCTACCTGAGCTCACCGCCCAGCTCTTCCTTTTATTCCATGAGCTACTTGTACAGCTGTTGACAGCAGCTGAGCCATCTTGAGGCACACTACACTGACTCATCACCTCCCGGTTTATCTGGGCTTTCTACATAATCCATCTATTTTCCATTATTTTGAAAACGTCTGGTCCCCTTGTTTAAACCTTGCAATGTTTCCTTGTTTGTGATGTTGAAACAGCAATCAGGGATAGAATTTACATAAAAGCAGTCATGCAAAACAAATACCATTATTCACCACATTATTCAGAGCATTTAGTGATGTGGGAGCTGGAAGCGGACAGGCAGAGCAGAATTAAAGTGGTTGCAAACATAAGCCAGATGCATATGGTATCACTTGATACATCCAGAAAGAAGGACTTGGCTTCCTTCTTGGTGACACCACTAATTAAGTAGATATAAATGTATAACTATCCCCACGCACATGAGGTCAAAGAAAATCTCCACTGTAAATAAAAACAGCATCTGGAGATGAACTTGGCTAACAAGCTACAGTCATTTAAGTCTGAGATTCACTTTAATTCAGGTTACCCCACCATTTAAGGTGGAGGGAGTCTCTACAGATTTTCTGTTAGCTTTGTCTAAGATGGTTATAGAAAAGACCACATTATAGGAAATGATCACATTCCATATATCTTAGAAAAGTTTAATGTAGAAGGAAACAGTCATTGCTTCTTTCCGGCACATCAGCATCAATTAGGCTGGGCCAAATATTGCAAAAGTGAGACAGAAAACCATGAGGTGGTAGGGCCCTGTTCTCGCTTGGAAAAATCTAAATGGTCCCAATAATCCTTCCTCATAAAAACTAAACTTCTACTGCTTATCTCCTTTAGTATTATGCCTCAAACTCTCCCCGATGCCCTGTCTTCCGTTACACTCTGTTTTTCATTCTTCCTGGCAAATCTACGCACTGTACTCCACCACTCAGCCTGCTCCTGCTCTGAGCCTTGCCATTCTCCCTCACTTGAAGGGCAGCACCCTCTTCAAGCTGCCAAACCACTGAAACCTGTGCCTTCTCTCAAACCACCACCCACCCCCTCGCCAAAGCACACCTTCTCCAGAAAACTTCCCAGACAAACCCCACTCAAATCACAAATTCCTGATAACCTCTCTATACTCAAGGAAATTAAATAGGCCATATTATTTATTTATTTTTCCCCTTAAAAATGGTTCTTGTTGTGTACAAGGCTAATTTTATGAGGAAAGAGTGGCAAGCAGAAAGATAAAGTAAACAGAAAGAAAGTTTCTCATGACCACTCGATCTATTTTCAGTTTATAAAGGGACTGGTTACATAATACATTATCCAGCACCATTATGTTCTGGCTGCCCCACATTTGAGCTTCGTATTCAGATCATTGTAAGGCACTGCCCCCTTTCAAAGGGGAAAAGAATAAGCAGAAGAAAGGTAAAACTTAACCTTTGGTTAAAGTTATTTTGGGAGTGGGGTGGGGAAGGACGTTTATATTATACACTAAAGAGAGACTCAAGAATTCTGGACAGACTAAATTTAGTTTTTCTCTGTTCTTCAGCATCCCTGCTTTGTACACCTTTACAGAAGGAAAAAATTTAAAAAGACAATCTGAAGGCCTGGGTTCTGAAGAGTGGGGCAGGAATGCAGCACGTTAATACTTACTTATGGCCATTCAAAGCAGCATGGTGCAGAGGTGTATACCCAGTGCTGTCAACACAGTTCACATTTGGCCCTCTCCAGATGCTATAGGGGGGAAAAAAAAAAAGACTGAAGTCACAAACCAAATTTAGAGACAGCTAGCTGCCTGGAAACTGATTCTGTGTGGTGTTTAACCAAACAGGTTACTTCCACATGACTCCTGATAAAAGAAAGCAGCTATTCACTACAGAAATGCACAGCACTGAGAGTACACAATGGGGTGCTGAACAAGGAGTCAAGTATCAAGACAACGGTGTCATCATTTCAGAGCTTGCTTTCCTGTGTCATTCTCCTCATTGCTAACTTTATTATTCACTCAGTCTGGGACTCGTGTCTCTGAGTACTGTCAGGATTGTAAGAACAGCTCGTTGAAAGGTCATCAAAAATATCACTGAACCAGGGACTTCCCTGGTGGCGCACTGGTTAAGAATCTGACTGCCAATGCAGGGGACACCGGTTTGATCCCTGGTCCGGGAAGATCCCACATGCTGCGGAGCAAGTAAGCCCGTGTGCCACAACTGCTGAGCCTGCACTCTAGAGCCTGCGAGCCACAACTACTGAGCCCGCATGCCACAACTACGAAGCCCGCATGCCTAGAGCCCATGCTCTGCAACAAGAGAAGCCACCGCAATGAGAAGCCCGTGTACCGCAACGAAGACCCAATACAGCCAAAAATTTTAAAAAATCACTGAACCAAACCACTCAGTCAGTTACAGGTACTGAGTACCCACCTCTACTCCTGGTGACTGAAGGCTTGAGAGAAACTCTAGACCAGATAATCAGGATCATTCAACCACAAGGACCAAGATCAAAGAACCCACATTCATAAAAGCACCAGGATACATGCGTTAAGATGCAAGGGACAATTCTGTCTTTCCTTTGTGAATACGTCTTATTGGTAATAAAAAGAATAACAACAGAATCTACAATTTGAGTGCCTTATTTGAATCAGAAATACCAGACTAAGACGGTTGAAATGTCATCTCATTTAATCCTCAAAGCCTTAATTCTGACTTCTGTTTCATACCTTACTACATTGGCCAGAGCTTCTAAAATACTATTAAGTAGTATTTTTTTGTTTTGTCCTGCTAATGTTATTGGCAGTTAGTCTGAGGTAGACACTCTGTAACATGTAAAGGAAGTATCTTACTTTTTTCCTTTTTAAATGTATTAGAAATACTGTTGAAGAAAAACTACAATCCTGCAGCCTGTGGAACAAAAACCACAGTTACAGAAAGATAGAGAAGATGAAAAGGCTGAGGGCTATGTACCAGATGAAGGAACAAGAAAAAACCCCAGAAAAACAACTAAATGAAGTGGAGATAGGCAACCTTCCAGAAAAAGAATTCAGAATAATGATAGTGAAGATGATCCAGGACCTCGGAATAAGAATGGAGGCAAAGATTGAGAAGATGCAAGAAATGATTAACAAAGACCTAGAAGAATTAAAGAACAAACAAACAGAGATGACCAATACAATAACTGAAATGAAAACTACACTAGAAGGAATCAATAGCAGAATAACTGAGGCAGAAGAACGGATAAGTGACCTGGAAGACAGAATGGTGGAATTCACTGCTGTGGAACAGACTAAAGAAAAAAGAATGAAAAGAAAGGAAGACAGCCTAAGAGACCTCTGGGACAACATTAAACGCAACAACATTCGCATTATAGGGGTCCCAGAAGGAGAAGAGAGAGAGAAAGGACCAGAGAAAATATTTGAAGAGATTATAGTCGAAAACTTCCCTAACATGGGAAAGGAAATAGCCACCCAAGTCCAGGAAGCACAGAGAGTCCCATACAGAATAAACCCAAGGAGAAACATGCCGAGACACATAGTAATCAAAGTGGCAAAAATTAAAGACAAAGAAAAATTATTGAAAGCAGCAAGGGAAAAACGACAAATAACATACAAGGGAACTCCCATAAGGTTAACAGCTGATTTCCCAGCAGAAACTCTGCAAGCCAGAAGGGAGTGGCATGATATACTTCAAGTGATGAAAGGGAAGAACTTACAACCAAGATTACTCTACCCAGCAAGGATCTCATTTAGATTTGATGGAGAAATCAAAAGCTTTACAGACAAGCAAAAGCTAAGAGAATTCAGCACCACCAAACCAGCTCTACAACAGATGCTAAAGGAACTTCTCTAAGTGGGAAACACAAGAGAAGAAAAGGACCTACAAAAACAAACCCAAAACAATTAAGAAAATGGTCATAGGAACATACATATCGATAATTACCTTAAACGTGAATGGATTAAATGCTCCAACCAAAAGACATAGACTGGCTGAATGGATACAAAAACAAGACCCATATATATGCTGTCTATAAGAGACCCACTTTAGACCTAGGGACACATACAGACTGAAAGTGAGGGGATGGAAAAAGATATTCCATGCAAATGGAAATCAAAAGAAAGCTGGAGTAGCTATACTCATATCAGATAAAATAGACTTTAAAATAAAGAATGTTACAAGAGACAAGGAAGGACACTACATAATGATCCAGGGATCAATCCAAGAAGAAGATATAACAATTATAAATATATATGCACCCAACATAGGAGCACCTCAATACATAAGGCAACTGCTAACAGCTATAAAAGAGGAAATCGACAGTAACACAGTAATAGTGGGGGACTTTAACACCTCACTTACACCAATGGACAGATCATCCAAAATGAAAATAAATAAGGAAACAGAAGCTTTAAATGACACAATAGACCAGATAGATTTAATTGATATATATAGGACATTCCATCCAAAAACAGCAGATTACACGTTCTTCTCAAGTGCGCACGGAACATTCTCCAGGATAGATCACATCTTGGGTCACAAATCAAGCCTCAGTAAACTTAAGAAAATTGAAATCATATCAAGCATCTTTTCTGACCACAACGCTATGAGATTAGAAATGAATTACAGGGAAAAAAACGTAAAAAAGACAAACACATGGAGGCTAAACAATACGTTACTAAATAACCAAGAGATCACTGAAGAAATCAAAGAGGAAATAAAAAAATACCTAGAGACAAATGACAATGAAAACACGACAACCCAAAACCTATGGGATGCAGCAAAAGCAGTTCTAAGAGGGAAGTTTATAGCTATACAAGCCTACCTAAAGAAACAAGAAAAATCTCAAGTAAACAATCTAACCTTACACCTAAACTAGAGAAAGAAGAACAAACAAAACCCAAAGTTAGCAGAAGGAAAGAAATCATAAAGATCAGAGCAGAAATAAATGAAATAGAAACAAAGAAAACAATAGCAAAGATCAATAAAACTAAAAGTTGGTTCTTTGAGAAGATAAACAAAATTGATAAGCCATTAGCCAGACTCATCAAGAAAAAGAGGGAGAGGACTCAAATCAATAAAATCAGAAATGAAAAAGGAGAAGTTACAACAGACACCGCAGAAATACAAAGCATCCTAAGAGACTACTGCAAGCAACTTTATGCCAATAAAATGGACAACCTGGAAGAAATGGACAAATTCTTAGAAAGGTATAACCTTCCAAGACTGAACCAGGAAGAAACAGAAAATATGAACAGACCAATCACAAGTAATGAAATTGAAACTGTGATTAAAAATCTTCCAACAAACAAAAGTCCAGGACCAGATGGCTTCACAGGTGAATTCTATCAAACATTTAGAGAAGAGCTAACACCCATCCTTCTCAAACTCTTCCAAAAAATTGCAGAGGAAGGAACACTCCCAAACTCATTCTATGAGGCCACCATCACCCTGATACCAAAACCAGACAAAGACACTACAAAAAAGAAAATTACAGACCAATATCACTGATGAATATAGATGCAAAAATCCTCAACAAAATACTAGCAAACAGAATCCAACAACACATTAAAAGGATCATACACCACGATCAAGTGGGATTTATCCCAGGGATGCAAGGATTCTTCAATATACGCAAATCAATCAATGTGATACACCATATTAACAAATTGAAGAATAAAAACCATATGATCATCTCAATAGATGCAGAAAAAGCTTTGGACAAAATTCAACACCCATTTATGATAAAAACTCTCCAGAAGGTGGGCATAGAGGGAACCTACCTCAACATAATAAAGGCCATATATGACAAACCCACAGCAAACATCATTCTCAATGGTGAAAAACTGAAAGCATTTCCTCTAAGATCAGGAACGAGACAAGGATGTCCACTCTCACCACTATTATTCAACATAGTTCTGGAAGTCCTAGCCACGGCAATCAGAGAAGAAAAAGAAATAAAAGGAATACAAATTGGAAAAGAAGAAGTAAAACTGTCACTGTTTGCGGATGACATGATACTATACATAGAGAATCCTAAAACTGCCACCAGAAAACTGCTAGAGCTAATCAATGAATATGGTAAAGTTGCAGGATACAAAATTAATGCACAGAAATCTCTTGCATTCCTATACACTAATGATGAAAAATCTGAAAGAGAAATTAAGGAAACACTCCCATTTACCATTGCAACAAAAAGAATAAAATACCTAGGAATAAACCTACCTAGGGAGACAAAAGACCTGTATGCAGAAAACTATAAGACACTGATGAAAGAAATTAAAGATGATACCAACAGATGGAGAGATATACCATGTTCTTGGATTGGAAGAATCAACATTGTGAAAATGAGTATACTACCCAAAGCAATCTACAGATTCAATGCAATCCCTATCAAATTACCAATGGCATTTTTTACGGAGCTAGAACAAATCATCTTAAAATTTGTATGGAGACACAAAAGACCCCGAATAGCCAAAGCACTCTTGAGGGAAAAAAATGGAGCTGGAGGAATCAGACTCCCTGACTTCAGACTATATTACAAAGCTACAGTAATCAAGACAATATGGTACTGGCACAAAAACAGAAACATAGATCAATGAAGCAAGATAGAAAGCCCAGAGATTAACCCACGCACCTATGGTCAACTAATCTATGACAAAGGAGGCAAAGATATACAATGGAGAAAAGACAGTCTCTTCAATAAGTGGTGTTGGGAAAACTGGACAGCTACATGTAAAAGAATGAAATTAGAATACTCCCTAACACCATACACAAAAATAAACTCAAAATGGATTAGAGGCCTAAATATAAGACTGGACACTATAAAACTCTTAGAGGAAAACATAGGAAGAACACTCTTTGACATAAATCACAGCAAGATCTTTTTTGATCCACCTCCTAGAGTAATGGAAATAAAAACAAAAATAAACAAGTGGGACCTAATGAAACTTCAAAGCTTTTGCACAGCAAAGGAAACCATAAACAAGACGAAAAGACAACCCTCAGAATGGGAGAAAATATTTGCAAATGAATCAATGGACAAAGGATTAATCTCCAAAATATATAAACAGCTCATTCAGCTCAATATTAAAGAAACAAACACCCCAATCCAAAAATGGGCAGAAGACCTAAATAGACATTTCTCCAAAGAAGACATACAGACGGCCACGAAGCACATGAAAAGATGCTCAACATCACTAATTATTAGAGAAATGCAAATCAAAACTACAATGAGGTATCACCTCACTCCTGTTAGAATGGGCATCATCAGAAAATCTACGAACAACAAATGCTGGAGAGGGTGTGGAGAAAAGGGAACCCTCTTGCACTGTTGGTGGGAATGTAAATTGATACAGCCACTATGGAGAACAATATGGAGGTTCCTTAAAAAACTAAAAATAGAATTACCATATGACCCAGCAATCCCACTACTGGGCATATACCCAGAGAAAACCGTAATTCAAAAAGACACATGCACCCGAATGTTCATTGCAGCACTATTTACAACAGCCAGGTCATGGAAGCAACCTAAATGCCCATCAACAGACGAATGGATAAAGAAGTTGTGGTACATATATACAATGGAATATTACTCAGCCATAAAAAGGAACGAAATTGAGTCATTTGTTGAGACGTGGATGGATCTAGAGACTGTCATACAGAGTGAAGTAAGTCAGAAAGAGAAAAACAAATATCGTATATTAATGCATGTATGTGGAACCTAGAAAAATGGTACAGATGAGCCAGTTTGCAGGGCAGAAGTTGAGACACAGATGTAGAGAATGGACATATGGACACCAAGGGGGGAAATCTGCGGCGGGGTGGGGATGGTGGTGTGCTGAATTGGGCGATTGGGATTGACATGTATACACTGATGTGTATAAAATTGATGCCTAATAAGAACCTGCAGTATAAAAAAACAAACAAAACAACTAATACTAAACTTTCATTGGGTTATTTGTATGGAAATATGTTAATATAAATGTTTCAGACATTACATGAAATTTCTAAAAATCTTATATTTGTATGTGTATGGAAATATGTATGGAAATATGTTAATATAAATGTTTCAGACATTACAAGAAATTTCTAAAAATCTTAAAAAAAAAAAAAAGAAATACTGTTTAGTTTAAATACATTTTTGCATCTATGGATAATATCATAGTTTTTCACAGTGAACCAACTAAAATGTTATCAATAGCTTTCTTAATATTGAGCCATTCTTTCATTCCTGGAATAAACCTTATTTGGCCATTATCCATTAGGGCCATATCAGTGACTTCTACTTGAGAGTATTTTACTTATCATTTTCACATCTGCATTCATAAAGGAAGCTGGTCTGAAGTTTTTGCTTTTTGTGCTATCGTTATTGGGTGATATCAGTATTAGGTTTAAGTCACAGATCACCTGGGCAGCTATCTACGCATTTCTATATTCAAGAATCACTGACATAGAGCACTAAAATTAAAATCACCAGGAAAACCATCTGGGCCCAGAGCCTTTATACACAGATGTTGGAAGCAGCATTATTTATAACAATAAAATTTTAGAAATAGCCCAAAAGTCCATCAACAGAGAAATGACTATGATAACTAAGGTGGAGACACATAGAATATTATATACTATTTATATTGCTATGTAATAAGACAGAATAGAGATTACAATATAATGCTAAGGAGAAAAAAGAAAGAAAATTGTAAATACCATAGAGAAAAAATATATATGAGAGACATTTATCAGGATTGTGGATTGAGTGCACAAGTTTACCCCATCTCCTGTCTAAAGTTGTATGAAGTGAAACGATTCCCACCCTACACCACAGATAATTGATGGACATAAAATAGAGAGATTCAGCCTAAGAAAATAAGAAAAAATGTTATCAAGTAACTGGGAATGTTGAGGGATTCCTAAAAGGCAGAAATCAGACAAGGCTAGATCTACAGAAATACAACCTAGAAGAATGCCAATTAAAATAATCACATACCACTTTTCACCTATCAGACTGACAAAAATGAAAATAATGACACTATAAAACGCTTGTAAAGATCAGGGAAACAAACACTCTTAAATACCACTGATATGAGTTTAAATTGGTGAATTCCTCTGGGAAGACAATTTGGCAGCACCCACCAAAACCAAAAATAGGCATTCACTCTGGGCCAGCATTTCCACTTCCAGGCAGCTATCCAACAGAAATGCTTGTACATGCGCACAAAGACACATCCTTGTTCAGGACTGATCCACTGTAAGAGTAAGAACTACAAACTTAACGTCCACCTATAGGTAGGGAGTTAAATACCAGGTACCCCAATAAAATGAATTATTACATAACAGTTAACAACAACAACAAAGGAAAGAAAAGACAACAAGTTGGACTTATGTGTCCTGACGTGGAAAGATTTTATAAGATATGCTGTGTTATAGCAAAGTGAAAAAAAGAAGTCATTGTATAATATTCAAAAGATGAGCCCTCATTTTATAAGTACACACATGCACACACACACACGCACACGCACACACACCCCCCCTTGGATGGTGATGGGAAGCATGCTCATCCAGTGTTGACGGTGGTTCCCTCTGGGGAAGGAAGCATGTGTCGCGGAGGCACCACAGAGTGGTGAAGGGGGAATTTCACGTTCTGCTCTGCATTCTACCACACTATGTAAAACACAGTGTGAATACATTCATGTAGTAGTCTTTTTAGAATATTTTTTTTAAAGAGGGGAAGGAACCTATGTACAGGGAAAAGAAGAGAAAAACATGAAATGTTAATAATAAATGGTTGTATATGTGTGACATGGGTCACTTTAATAAGCATGTAGGTATTTGGCTTAAAAGCTTAAGATAAATTTTAAGTGAAAAGAGAGGACATGTGTACTCTGACAGCTACATTATTTGTTCCTTGTCAATTAAGGAAGCTGGTGACAAGGTCAGGAGCTTGAGTTTCTTCCTGGTGTCCCCATCCTCCATTAAGCTTGGATTCCTATAGCACCTTCCAAACAAAGAGTTAAAAGCAATGATCTCTTTGTCACATTTATACCTCATTTCCTAAACCAAAAATGATTTACCTGTGTCTGACAATGAATAGAACGATGGAAAGTGAAACAGATCTGGAAAATCTAAGAGGTACAATTTTCATACTTAGTTTCAAATTGCCCCACAAGACAAAAAAATCATCATTCTATTATAAACTAGGTGACACTAAAATCCAAAAACAAATTATTTGCCCCAAATTACAAGCCAAATCAGTGGCAGATCCAAAACTCCCATTTATGGTGCTCTTGGCCTTTGGCCAAACAGGGACTTTGTGATCTAACCGGATGACAAGATGAAGTGAAGATGCAGTCATACAAGGTCGCACACAATAGCAAGATGACTGGAATAAACAAGAGGAGTTGGGAAAAAGGGAATAGTAACACCGGTTAAAGCAGCTGGGAGCTCAGGTCTGTCAGCTCCTAGTACTGCATTAGGAATCTGCTACCTCTTCAACCATCTCAATCCAGGTCCCAAAGTAACCTTAAAACTGAGGTTTAAACTGCCCTTGCTTTTAACAAAAAGGCAGAACTGAGCAAGCCCTCTGTCATTTTCTAACTTTTACTTCCATGTCTCCAGTTTAGAGGTGATTAAGTTTGGATATCCCATACCAGCACTAAAACTACCTCAAAACAATTCGAAAAGACAAGGCAGAAAGATAAGCACTTTCCTGCATAAAGCTGCAACTTTCCCAACTGGGTAAGGCCTTTTCCCCTCCTTTTTCTCTAACTAGCATTTCTTCTAAATGCCCATGTGGAAAAATTTGGGGGAATGGGGAATATATTAAATAAAACCTAAATGAAGATGGAGAACTGTCATCTCTCTGCTTGGAATTTTAGCTTCAGACAGGATGGTAGTAACATCCCCCTCCACCCAAGTTTCTTCCTTTTTGGCAGCCCAAGAAAAGAGCTATTTACAATCTAGGCCTTCCTCCCTATCACAGCTGTCCTATTAGGTTTCTCTAAAGCAGTAAGTACCAAAGGGCTGATCACTGACAAACAAAAGCAGAGCACAGAGCACCGGGAAAAAAAAAAAAAGGTACAGGAGATCCCTAAACATTTAGTGCACCATCACCACAGCACTGATTACATTTGACCTTGGACCACACTGAATTCTTTATGCTGCGCTTCCATACTATATATTTTAAGCCCTTTAAGGGAATCCTTCATGTTTCCAAGAGCACAGCACTGTGCAAGGAACTGCCCAGGGCCACCAGTTTGCAACTTCTAACATTCGGTTTTTCCTAACCTGCGACCCCAGTGTGACATGATCTCTGTGTAGTGTAACGAACCTGCTACTCTCTATCCATTAAAAATGGCAACAATCTCTTGATGGGACATGTAAGCATACTGCATCTGAGATATCTTTACATAAAACACAGAGACAGAAGAACCATAAGTTGGAACCAAAGTGGCCAGTCCACTTTCATCTGTGACTACTCTGTGGGATCAGGACTAAACGATATCCTACAGTGGCTCTTAGCTGTCAGCAAGCTTGCTTCATGTTGTCCAGTTACCTAACTGATTACTTCACACAGACAAGTAATGGCATCTCAATGGGCTGGCAGAGTGTTCAATCCAGTTCAACTGAATAAATGTTTAGGCACTATCTTCCATACGCCAGAGTGTTATAGTCTCCACCCTTGAGGAGAGTGGGGAAGTCAGACAAGTAAACAAATGACGACACAGTGCGTGAATTCTGGGAAGTATGCAAAGCATGGCTCACGGGGAAATGGGAATAAGGGAGGCTTTGCAGAAGATGAGACACTTAAGCTGAGCCTTTAAAGCTTAGATGGAATCAGCCAGCCAGGAGAAACAAGGAGGAAACGCCCCAATTCAAGGTCTCCTGAGTAGTCCCAGCAAACTGGGGCAAGTGCAAGTACTTGTGAGTGGCTGGAGCATGATGGTGAATGCGAGGATGGAGAGGCAGGCAGAGCCAGGTCATGAAGGGTCCTGTGCGCCACTGAAAGTTTCAAGCAGGGAATGATCAGACGTAAGTTTTACAAAAATCCTTCTGTTGACAGCTGGGAAGTGGGAACTTAGACAGTGAATTTGTTATTCACCATACTGTTGATGGTTTTAAATATTTCAGAATTTGAAAAAAAATCATTATGCTAAGCATTTGTATAGATGATAGACTGGAAGAAGTGTGTGACTAGATCCAGGGAGCCCAGCTAGAAGTTAGCAATTCAGGCATGAAATAAGGACCCGAACAAAGGCAGTGGTAAGGAGCACTGAGAAAAAAGGACAGATTCAATAGAAAAGACAGGATCTGGTGACCAAATGGGGGGGGGGGCAGGTGTGTGTGAACAATTCAGTGGCTAATGAGAGAGTAATTTGAGGAGGAAAACCAGTGTTGCTTTGTTTTGGGATTGTGGCAGTATGAGGCAGGGGAGGGGAGGAGGCACCAGGAGTTTTGTTTTGGATTAGTTGAGGCTGAAATTAATTTGGACTCCCATGTGTAGATGTCCAGTCAATAGGCAGATGAGGGTCTGGAACACCATGGTTACATGGTTAGTTTAAAATGACAATATGCTCAAATGTTGACAAACATGTATGTTGCCCTTACAATGATATTATAAAGTAGGGAATACATGTTGCTATTTCCATCTTACAGGTAAGAAAACTGAAGTCCAAATGACTTACTGATTGCCATATAGCTAATTAACGTGGAACTGAAACAAAATCCCACGTCTGACTTCTAATGCATATTCCTTCTAGTTTATTCAGGCTCTTGACCTTAACTGTTGAGACACAACAACTTGGAGGGACTTCCCTGGTGGCTCAGTGGTTAAGAATCCGCCTGCCAGTGCAGGGGACACAGGTTCGAGCCCTGGTCTGGGAAGATCCCACATGCCACGGAGCAACTAAGCCCGTGCACCACAACTACTGAGCCTGTGCTCTAGAGCCCGTGAGCCACAACTACTGAGCCCGTGAGCCACAACTACTGAGCCCATATGCCACCACTACTGAGCCCACGTGCCACAACTACTGAAGCCCACATGCCTAGAGCCCGTGCTCTGCAACAAGAGAAGCCACCGCAATGAGAAGCCCGCAAACCACAATGAGAAGCTCGCACACCACAATGAGAAGCCCGCGCACCGCAAAGAGTAGCCCCCACTCACCGCAACTAGAGAAAGCCCGCGAGCAGCAACAAAAACCCAATGCAGCCAAATATAAATAAATTTATTTTAAAAAAAAACAAAAAAAACCTTGGAGATCTGTGGGTCTCCTCCTGCATTAGTTCTCAGGAAGTCAAAGACTCTCAGAACACCAAGTCGGAAAAGGGCCTGCTCCATCACTGACTCTGTGAAGAGGGAGCAACGGCAACAAACTTGAGGGGGAAGAGAGGTTCTGGGCAGCTCTCCATCAATTCTTCATTAAATCATCAAGGTCTAAACAGGAGTTTGTCTCATCAGCCTTTTTCTGCCAAAGGCCTTCTCTGTTTTCCTCTTTTAGTTATCCTTTTAGTTATCCTTGCAAAGGCAGATTTATCTCTGAACCTCAGGAAGGACTGGCAGTTTTCCAACAGAAGGAAACATTGTCCAAAGTCAGTCTAATTTTAAAAAGACTTCATCTTACTCAAATGAATTTGACACATCCTTACTAAAATGCTTTCTACATAATTAACTGTTGAGGGTAAAAGGAGAGATAATAAGGAGTCTAGGAAACCATTCCCATTGTCAAAGAAGCTTGTGATCTTTGGAGAAAGACACAACTTACAGACATGAAACCATCAGACAAGAAACCCCCAAAACAATGCCAAAGGAATTCTAGTTGACTGGGAAAAACTGAACATGTATTTTTATTTCTGCTCAATCCTGAAACCCACTAAAATGAGAGTAAAAACAAACAAAAAAAGAATACGAGAAGGATAACAGTGAACATAAAATGTCAACATTTTTGGAAGATGAAAAGTAGATAAATTAGCAAAGCTGAGAAAGTGAGTCCCTGCATCCAGAGAAGGGGATGCCAATTCACACAAGCACCCTGGGAAGGGTCAGTGATTAGAAGTACCTGGTGGCACAGGAGACCAGAGATGAGGAGGGGCTGAAAACGAGGACTTGATACAAATTCTGTATGCAGCAGTATTAGCCCACCAGGTCCCCAGTCACATCCAGGGCAGCCAGTAGACTATTACCCCTGCACCCAGGCAGAAGGTGGATTTATTTTGCGAAGAAACTGAACCAGGTGGGCTCTAAACCCAGGGACTTTAGGAACAGCAGAAGTTAGGAAGAGGCACTGTACCGAAAACAGAGGCCCTAAAAGGAAGTTTACATCCTGAAGGACGAGGTTCCAGACCTGCTCACGCACTTGGCTCCCAACATGCTAAGAGCCCTACCCTCCACTTGCAAACAGAAGGTTAGAAGATTTTTTCCTGTAGAAACCAAATGACTCCACAGAAAGGTTCAATAGATGCTGACTTTCAGGGATTCCCCAACAAAGCAGGTGGATTCCTGCCCAAACACCCTACATAGAGCATATAAAACCTATCCCTGACAAGTTCATCCCACCTCTATATAGACCATCCAATCGGCTTTTTTGGTGTCTCACTTTTAAATTAAAACGACAACAAAGGATCACCATACATTTGAGGAGAGCGTTCAACATGAAAAGAGAGAGCACAAAACAAACAGAATAAAGGGACTCTAAGGAACCAAATAAAACCTCAACCAAAAAAGCTTATTACCACACAAGAATTGGATTAGAAAAAATTGGAACAATCAGTGTAAAGCTTTTGGAAATTAAAAAATTATAGTAGTGGGACTTCCCTGGTGGCACAGTGGTTAAGAATCCGCCTGCCAATGCAGGGGACACGGGTTCGAGCCCTGGTCCGGGAAGATCCCACATGCCGTGGAGCAACTAAGCCCATGAGCCACAACTACTAAGCCTGCGCTCTAGAGCCTGCGAGCCACAACTGCTGAGCCCATGTGCCACAACTACTGAAGCCCGCGTGCCACAACTACTGAAGCCCGTGCGCCTAGAGCCCGTGCTCTGCAACAAGAGAAGCCACCGCAATGAGAAGCCCACGCACCGCAATGAAGAGTAGCCCCTGCTCGCTGCAACTAGAGAAAGCCCGCGCACAGCAACAAAGACCCAACGCAGCCAAAAATAAATAAATAAAATAAGTTTTAAAAAAAAATTACAGTAGAAATATAAATATAAATACAGAGCTAGATGATAAAGCTCAGTAAATCCTTCAGAAAATGGAACCAAAAAAGAGATAGGAAATTCCAGAGAAAAGATAAGAAAATTAGAGGACCAAGAGTTCCAGAGAAAGAGAGAAAGAGGAGAGGAGAAAATTATCAAAGAAATAACTTAAATTTTCCTAGAACTGAAGGATATGAACTTCCAGTTCAAAGAGTCCATCTTATACTTAGTACAATAAATAATTTTTTAAAAGACCCATCCCAAGGCACACTGTGAAATTTCAGAATACATGGGATAAAGAGAATACAGTCTCCACAGAGGAAAAACAGTTTGCATACAAAGGACTGACTGGCATCAGAATTTTCAATAATTTCAAGACTTTCAAAAAGTCTTATGGCTTTCGTTTCTGTAAGCCATAAGACAAAGGAGCAATGCTTTCAAAATTCGAAGGTGAAGTGATTTCCAACCTTGAATTCTATAGCAGACAAAGAATCAGTCAAGTATAAACAGAGAATAAAGATATTTTTAGACATGCAGAGTCTTAAATTTTACCTCCCACACACCCTTTTATCAGGAAGTGACTGGAGGATGTGCCCTACCAAATAAATGAGCAAACCAAGAAAGAGGAAGACAGGCATCCAGGAAACGGGACAAAAAAAGGCAAAGGGAATCAAGTGTGCAGCAAGCCTCAGAAATACCCAACCATCGCTGGAGGATGCAGGGCTTTAGCATCTGTGGGAGAAAATAAAACTGACAAGATCAACTGATGGGTCTGCCTGGAATGTGGAAAAGAATATTTAGGGATTTTAAAAGTATGGTTTTAGTTTGGGGATTAAGAGTGAGCTGGACATAGGAAACTCAGAAAACCAACAAGAGAGGCAGAATGAGAAAAAAAAAAAAAGGATTGGAGTATATTAATTGGTTCAGCAGGTGAATAATATTAATAGCCATAATAATATAAACATAAACATTAGATACTGATGTAACTAAAAATTGTGATATATCTGAAGGATGACGGGGGAGGCAGTGGACCGAGAGAGTGCAAGAAAGCTAAACCCTGCTCTTCCATAACAAAGACTGATAGAAGATGTGTAAAATTTTTAAATCAAGAAATAGCAACATAAGCATAATAATCAGAAATATGGAGGAAACACCTGAAGCTCAGAGCTAAGAGCTAGAAGTGGCTGCTTTCCCAGAGAAGAACTCAGGTGTGTACAAATGCCCCCTGGTAAGGATGGTGCAGAAACGATTCTGACACAACACGTCAGGCTAGACAAGTCCTTGTCAACTATGAAATGTATATTTCTGGTCACCTTGGCTTTTGTGGCCATGCGTTTTGTGTTTCAAACATGTGACGAAAGGCAGTGACTTTGAAGGGTTTATTCCCTTATGAGAGAGAAACACAGTGGAAAGGCAACGCCCCATTTTAACCTCACAGGTGACACAACTCACACAAAAAACTTGGAAGGATGGCGCCCTCTTTCCACAAAGCCAGCAAGGAGCTCTCCCCTCTCCTGCCAATCTGTGCACACACAATACCCACCCCCCCGCCCCCCACACATACACACAAACCAGCAAGTTCCTGGAGAGCAGGGACTGTTAGAAACCTTGTACATTCACACCAGTAACTGCTATTTTCAATCACTGCCTCCCTATCAACGCCGGTAACGGGAAGGGGGAATGGGAATGGTGGCAGGAGGGAGCGCAGTCTCAACATGGACATGGATGTGACAACCTGAGACATGATACCACCGCAGGAGTGCTCTGCTCTTACTGCGATGCAGTCATGAGCAATAATGTATAATCACACTTTTACAAGCCATATTTCCCTCACCGTTTATACTATTACTTTGGGGGCCCTTATCTTTTATTTGATTCAATTTACCTTAGCCTGGCTTCTTAACACTCCAGCATTCACTGTTTCTGTTCCGCAACAGCAGGAAAAGTCACAGAAGTGCTGAACTGCATGAAAATGGTCTCCCGAGTTCAAAATTCTGACTCCTGTCACACCGCATGCTCCATGATAGCAGGGACCGTGCCCGTCTTGTACCACCTTCCCAAACAGCAAGCACACAGTACGGGGCACAGAGTAAATACTCAAATATTTGTGGGGAGGGGGAAGGAGGGGAAAAGCCACTGTGCTATTCTAGGTTCCTTATAATAAATAAGACCAAGCCACTGCCCTAAAGAACCTCAGAGGCATAGAAGCAAAAAATTATAATGCAGTGTGATTCGTGCTATAAGAGAACTGTGCAAACGCTAAGGGAACACGGGTGACCGCTCGGATGAATGACATCCGTTCTCAAGAAAAAGGGATGAAAGGGCTCTGCAACCAGGGGGAAGGGTGTGTAATCACACTGCAGCCAAGGTGATCTTTTAAAAGCAAACATTTCCTAGTTTTCTGCACTCCTCATGCAGGCTCTTCTTTCCTAGAAGGTCAGGCTCCCTCCTGCCTCCTCCCCAACCCCCATTCCATCCTGCCTCTTCAACTCCCCTTCAGCGTTGAGCAAAGCTCTCCTCCTCAGGGAACTCTTTCCTTTCCTCCCCAGGCCAGGCAGGGCTCTTCATGAGCTACTTGTAGAGCTCCTTGTACTTTGCCTTGATGAAAATGATCTCAGTTCAGAGCTCTGTATTTGTCATTATTTGATTGCCTTTCTCACTAGACCACAAGCAACTTCCGGGCAGATCGGAATATGTTATGTTTACCACCGTATCCTCACTGTCAAGAAAGCACTGCACCGGGCACATGCAGTAAGAGAAAGCTACACATAAAGGTGTGAGAAATCTACACAGGTAAGAGAAATCTACACATAAAAGCATGAGGGGGCCTAGCTATTTAAAGATGGCTATGGTAAATTACTTTTTTAGATTATGGAAACTATTTCTAAGAACTCAAATATCCTGTCAAGTTATTTTTTGAGTAAAAAATACTGTACAGATTTGTCTAAATATATGTGCAGATTCATATTCTAAGGTAACATGTTACCTAGAAAGAAAAAGCAAGGCTTCTTCTATTGTTTAATGAGTATATGACAGACAGAGAGAGACAGAGAGAGAGAGAGAGAGTGTGTGTGTGTGTGTGTGCGCGCGCGCGCGTGCAGAAAAGCTTTTAAGAATGATTTGCTCCTTGGCTTGTCAAAGTCCACAGGCTTAACTGAGCTGGGTAGGAAGGCAAGATGCCTTAATCAGTCACATTTGGGGGCAAAGATTCCTCCAACTTAGGGAAACCATAAATCCTGGCTTATATCTGTTGTCCCAGCATAATCATTAACAGGATCCTGGCCTGGACAATAAATTATATGGTCACTTTACTCCATCCAGACTTTGAGACCCTTTTCTTGGAATTTTGAGTCTAAAAGGCTTGGAAATAACAGCCAATATTAAATGTTTGCTATGAGCCAAGTATACTTTAAGTGGATTAAACAACTCACTGTTTACTTCTCACCAGAACCCTATAAGGGAACCCTAGGAAACTGACAAGTATGGGGATGAATAACTTAACCAGAGTCACAGAGCTGGAATGGGTGACACTGGTTTAACTCCAAAATCTTAACACTGTGCTATATACAACTTCTTGAAAACCACTCTCTCAGCTGTTTTTCTCATTCCTGAATAAGATGAATTTCCCACAGCTCATACACTTTCATTTCCGCCCTGCTTCACCTTCCCCGCCCCTCATTCATTCTGTCTTACTCGTTTTTTTCTCTCCAGAGGTTATAGGAAACCAATAAAGAGTCTTGAAAGAGAGGCACTATATTCTAGGTAGGAACCGGGTCCCAGAGGGAAATGAATAGAGGTAGTTAACCAAAAGACTCCTATTAACATTTCCAGAAATCCAATTAGCTGACAAACCTTGTTACTGAAGGTAACTACTGAAAGCATCAACATTATAATGAAAGTTACAAGCTGACTGAATTCATTTAATCTTAAAGTATTTAAAGATGATTATTTTGTTGTTTTAAGGAAATTAAAATAACAAAATTTCAAGATAGAAATTAATAATGCAAAAGTGATGTACACCTCAAATGAAATTTATTATCAGATTCTAGGTCCAATACACACCACATATATTTCCTAAATGTCCCAAGCATCACAACAAAAACAGTATTCTGAATGATGCTAATTTGTAAGATGAATGTCAAAGATCTAATTTTTTTTTCACACATGCAACTGACCCATATGAGTGAATCCTGGACTTGACACATTGTATTAGCTACAAAATCTCTAGTAGATCATCTAAACTTTACATAAAGTAGACATGTCACTTGTCCTATCCCTACCCTGAGAGAGTTGTTTTATGGAATAAATGGGATAACTTATGTGAAAAAAATTATAAACTGGAATTTAAAATATAAGGGTTTGGCATCAATATCTAAAGTGAAGCAAAGTATTCTAAAGAATGAGACCAGTGTATATGTGCTGACATGAAAAAACATGTAAGATATATGAAGTGGGAAATGCACCTGCATAACAGTATGTAGAGTATGATCTCATTTCTGTAAGAACAGTGTATTTTTCTAAGCCTATACTAACATATGGAAGGCTATATACCAAACTGTTGAGACTGATTTGTTCTAGAGGTGAGGCATGTATTACTTTTCAAATAAAACACACACACACACACACACACACACACACACCCCTCTCCTTGACCAAATTTTAGTCAGGCTCCTCTGAACACTCTTTTCAACTAGGCCTTGACTTTGGTCCCCATCCTATCTTTGACCTGCTCAGCCCAGTTTTAGCAAGAATTCTGTTAAGTAAGTTTATCAAGAGTTCTCCCACCCTTGATATCTGATCCAGTTCCTCATCCCCCCTCTTTGATGTCTAAGTCCTTGGTCTGCCTATAGCAAGAATCCTGTTAGGTCAGTTTAGCAAGAATCCCCCTACCCTTGATGTCTCCTCTTAGAAATTTTCCATCCACTGACTCACTCACCCTCCTCTTTGGCCAAAAATCCCCACTGGTCCTTGTTGTATATGAAGATGAGCCTGGTCTCTCTCCCCTATGGCAATACTCCTACTGCACTAGTCTGAAAATCTTCCTTACTCTTTTAACAAGTGTCAGAACAATTTTTCCTTTAACAGCACACACACACATTTTTTTTTTTTAAAGTCGAGCAAGATCTATTCCAGAGAGATGGGCTTCAGGTTACAAGATTCTTAAGAGAGTTCTTTTAAGACGGGGTTCTGGAGTAAATTTATTTCTGGGTTTGGTCTCCTTTTTAAAAACCCTCCTGTGGTCTCTGATTTTTCCAGCCTCTGGAGAATGAAAATCAATTATTCCCATTTGCTTCTGAATGGAGCTCTTCAATTACAGAGGCTAAGAACAAGCTTGCCCAAATGACAGCAGTAGCAGTCCCCAGGGGAGGGTACCAAATAGGTCAGTGATTTCAAAGGCTGGTGGATTTTAGAACACATTATAGGAATTGTACAAAATGGTGACCTACTGCTAGTTTAAGTGATGGTGAGATTAGGGAGGTGAATGAGTCAACGGGGGGGTTACCAAATCCCAGATAGTCTACATTCTAAAACAGTTCACAGATTTGTCCCTTCCTCTTCATTTCCAAAGTCACTGCCTTATGCCTGAAATAACCTCCAAAATGATCTTGACTGCCTTAAGTATCTTCCTCCATTGACAAAATCAAAATACACTCTTTCCAAAATGCAGCAAGTGATCCCCCACCTGCGGCGAACCCCTGCCGTGCCAGGCAACCAGTCCATGGCAAAGACTTCTGATTCAAGCGCCATCATTTACTCTGAAGCAAGACAGCTATGATACAAGTAACCACTCCCTTCTCAGAATCATTTTATTAAGAACCTCCTCTCTGCTTTAGTTCTGTGTAGCCAAGGTGACTTCTGCAAGCAGATTATTTCCTTTCTAACAATTACATCCTGTTCTTGAAAGAAACATGGCAATTATTTTTGAAAATATATACTTACAGGTTAGACAGATTGAATTTTGCTGCCTTAAGCTTTTTTGTTTAAACTAATTTTTTAAAGTTATTTCTCCATAATTTAGTAAGCACTGTAACCACTTCCATTAGTAAAAATAGCTGAACAAGGCATATTACTTTGGAAAATTAAAACAAAACAGAAAAAACACACACACAACAACAAAAAGTTGGTTTTAACTAAGTCCAAGTTTTCTCACTTTCTTTGTCCCTATTTGTAATATGTTTAGATTTAGTTTAATCCCAGAGCCTTTCTCAGAGACTCTATTGAGATCTATATTTAATCAGCCTCCCAAATCTGCTCTATTTGCCAGATTCCTCTTCTAGCTTTCCCAAAAGGCACTCAATATCCTGTCCTTGGAGTCAATCCAAAAATAAGCACTCATTTGGGATGACTAAGATCCTTAGCAAACACCTGGCCAAAAAAGCAAGGCCATGCTACATGTAGCATCTACCAACTGAGGAATACAAGACTTGATCAAGAAGGTTACAAAGAAAAGTTTCCCAAACTGGACAGCTTTCCCACAAATAGCTTTTTGCTTCTCAAATTTTAAATGTACAAGTCAAGAGACCGCCATTTACAACAAACAAACCTCTATATGGGAAGAAATACAGCTTCATATATCAAAGAACAAGAGGAAAGCCCTATCATCTACTGATGGCCTAGAAAATGAAGACATCCAGAAAGCCTTTAATGAGTCTAATAGATGTTGTCTTTTAGTACAATAACTACAACAGAGAGTCTACTATGAGCTAAGTATCATGCTAGACACCTAATATGTATTCGCTCTATTTTTCATACTAAATAGTGAAATAAGAACTTGCATTCTGGGCTTCCCTGGTGGCAGAGTGGTTAAGAATCCGCCTGCCAATGCAGGGGACACAGGTTCAAGCCCTGGTCCAGGAAGATCCCACATGCCATGGAGCAACTAAATTCATGCGCCACAGCTACTGGGCCTGCACTCTAGAGCCTGCGCGCCACAATTACTGAGCCCTTGCGCCACAACTATAGAAGCCCACATGCCTAGAGCCCGTGCTCTGCAACAAGAGAAGCCACCGCAATGAGAAGCCTGCACACCACAACAAAGAGTAACCCCCGCTCACCACCACTAGAGAAAGCCCACGCACAGCAATGAAGACCCAATACAGCCAAAAGTAAAATAAATAAAATAAATTTATAAATAAATAAAGTAATAGAACCTAAGATTAAAAAAAAAAAAAATAACTTGCATTTTATAAACTTTAACATGCTCAGAGAGATGAAACCAAAAAGAGGTGAAGCCACTTGCCCAAGGACACACAGCTACCCTGAGGAGCCAGCATGAAAACTTGTTCTGCCTGACCCTTAAATCTACATTACTCGATTTACCACCTACCGAAATCAACAGTCTGATTTAAATAACTATTGTTTCATATAACCATTCTGTTAATAATGCAAGCCTTAAAAAGTCTATGGACTCTAAAAAGTTCTACAAATATCTCTGTGTTGACTCCTAATATGTATGTATGCCTTTGTGCACACGTATGCTTAGCAATTACTGACAAAAATTTAGAGACTGACTCAAAGCCAAGACTTATTATGACTCTAAACTGTAATACGAACTAAAAATACCACACTCCAAGCTGGTTCTTTGGAAAGATCAATGCAACTGATAAATATCTAGCTGAGCTAACCAAGGAAAAAAAAAAAAGAGAAGACACAAATTACTACTATAAAAAATGAGAGAGGGGCCATCACTACCAATTCCATGACTTTAAAAAGATAAAAGAATATTATGAACAATATGCCCACAAATTTGGTAAATTACATGAAATGAACTAATTCCTACCAAAATTCACACAAGAAGAAATACAGCATCTGAATGGGCCTATATCTATTAAAGAAACTGAATCAATAATTAATAACCTTACAAAACACAAAGCACCCAGCCCAAATGGTCACATTGGTGAATTCTAAGAACCATTGAAGAAATGATACCAATTCTCTGCAATCTACTCCAGAAAATAGAACCAGCGGGAACACTTCCTAACTCATCCTATGAGGGCAGAATTAACGTAACATTAAAACCAGACAAAGACATTAAAAGAAAAGAAAATGACAGACCAATATCTCTGATTCAACATTTGAAAACCAGTTAACGTAATCCATCATGTCAACAGGATAAAGAAGAAAAATCATATAGGATCATAGCAACATATGCAGAAAAAGCATTTGACAAAAATCCAACACCCACTCATGATAAAAATTCTCAGAAAACTAGGAATGGAGAGGAACTTCTTCAACTTGATAAAGAACATCTATACATAAACTTACAGCTAACATCATACGTAACAGTGAGAAACTAGATATTTTTCCCCTAAGATCAGAAACAAGACAAAGATGTCCCCTCTTACCACTTCTATTTAACATGGTACTGGAAGTCCTAGCTAAAGCCATAAGAAAAGGAAATAAAAGGTATTCAGATTGGGAAGGAAGAAATAAGACTGTCTTTGTTTGCAGATGATATAATTTGCTATGTAGAAAATCCTGAAGAAGCAACAACAACAAAAAATCTCCTGGACCTAAGCAATTATAGCAAGATTACAGGATACAAGGTTAGTATACAAAAGTCAACTGTTTTCTCACATACCAGCAATGAACAATTAGAATTAGAAATTAGAGTTTGAAAAACATAATACTATTTACATTAATTAGCACTAAAAATTAAATAATTTATTATAAATCTAATAAAATATGAACAAGACCTATATGAAGAAAATTACAAAACTCTGATAAAAGAAACCAAAGTTTAAATAAATGAAGAGGTATTCCATGTTTGTAAACAGGAAGACTCAACATTATTAAGATATCAATTCTTCCCAATTTGATTTATAGATTCAACACAATCCCCATAAAAATCCCAGCACGTTATTTTGTAAATATCAACAAAATGATTCTAAAGTTTATATGGAAAAGCAAAAGATCCAGAATAGCCAACATAATATTGAAGGAGAAGAACAAAGTTGGAGGACTGACGCTACTGGACCTCAAGACTTACTGTAAAGCTGCAGTGATCAAGACAGTGTGGTACTGGCAAAAGAAAAGTCAAACAGATCAACGGAAGAGAATAGAGAGCCCAGAAATAGACCCGCACAAATTTGGTCAACTGACCTTTGACAAAACAGCAAAGGTAATTCAATGGAGAAAGACTAGACTTTTCAAAAAATGGTGCTGCAACAATTGGACAACCACATGCAAAAAAATGAATCTAGACATAAACTTTATACCTTTCATGAAAATTAACTTAAAATGAATCATAGCCCTAAATGTAAAATGCAAAACTATAAAACTTCTAGAAGATAACACAGGATAAAATCTAGGTAACTTTGGGTTTGGCAATGACTCTATAGATACAACACCAAAAGCACAATCCATGAAAGAAAAAATTGATAAGTTGGACGTCATTAGAATTAAAAACTTCCACTCTGTGAAAAACACTGTTAACAGAAAGAAAAGACAAGCCACACATTGGGAGAAAATCTTTGCATAACACATATCTGATAAAGGACATGTATCCAAACATACTAATAACTCTTATAATTCAACCATAAGAAAACAGGGACTCCCCTGGTGGTCCGGGTAAGACTCCGCACTCCCAATGCAAGGGGCCCAGGTTCGATCCCTGGTCAGGGAACTAGATCCCACATGCATGCCGCAACTAAGAGTTTGCCACAACTAAGAGTCTGCATGCAGGACCTCCCTGGTGGCGCAGTGGTTAAGAATCCGCCTGCCAATGCAGGGGACACGGGTTCGAACCCTGGTCCGGGAAGATCCCACATGCCGCAGAGCAAGTAAACCCGTGCACCACAATTACTGAGCCTACACTCTAGAGCCCGCGGGCCACAACTAGTGAGCCTGCGTGCTACAACTACTGAAGCCTACGCGCCTAGAGCCCATGCTCCGCAACAAGAGAAGCCACTGCAGTGAGAAGTCTGCGCATCGCAATGAAGACCCAACACAGCCAAAAAAATAAAATAAAATAGATAATAAGACAGATCAACTGTTCGATGTGGAAAGGTTTCCAAACCATAAAAAAAAAAAAAAAAGAGTCTGCATGCCGCAAACAAGTAGTCTGCACGCCGCAACCAAGTAGTCTGCATGCCGCAACAAAGATCCCACATGCCGCAACTAAGACCCGGCAGAGTCAAAATAAATAAATAAATAAAATATTTTTAAGAAAACAAACAATCCATGATACAAAAATCAATATACAAAAATCTTTTGCATTTCTTATACAGTAATAATGAATTATCAGACAGAGAAATTAAGAAAATAATCTCATTTACAATTGCATCAAAAACTATAAAATATCTAGGAATAAATTTAACTAAGGAGGTGAAAGACTTGCACACTGAAAACTACTTTAAGACACTGATGAAAGAAACTGAAGGCACAAACAAATGGAAAGATATTCTGTGCTCATAGATTGGAAGAATTAATATTGTTAAAATGTCCGTACTACCCAAAGCAATCTACAGATTCAATGTAATCTCTATCAAAATTCCAATGGCTTTTTTCACAGAATTAGAAAAAACAATCTAAAATTTGTACAGAACCACAAAAGACCCCAAATAGCCAAAGCAATCTTGAGAAAGAAGAACAAAGCCGGAGGCATCATACACTCTGATTTCAAATTATTACAAAGCTACAGTAATCAAAACACAATGGTATTGGCATAAAAACAGACACATAGATCAATGGAACAGAATAAGAGAGCCCAGAAATAAACCCACGTATATATGGCCAATTAATTTATGACAAAGGAGCCAAGAATATACAACGGGGAAAGGACAATCTCTTCAAAAATGGTGTTGGGAAAACTGGACAGCCACATACAAAAGAATGAAACTGAATCGCTATCTTACACCATACACAAAAATTAACTCAAAATGCGTTAAAGAGTTGAATGTAAGACCCAAAACCATAAAACTCCTCAAAGAAAACATAGGCAGTAAGCTCCCTGATGTTGGTCTTGGTGATGATTTTTTTGGATCTGACACCAAAAGCAAAAATAAACAAGTGAGACTACATCAAATTAAAAAGCTTCTGGGCTTCCCTGGTGGCGCAGTGGTTGAGAATCTGCCTGCCAATGCAGGGGACACGGGTTCGAGCCCTGGTCTGGGAAGATCCCACATGCCGCGGAGCAACTAAGCCCGTGAGCCACAACTACTGAGCCTGAGCGTCTGGAGCCTGTGCTCCGCAACAAGAGAGGCCACGATAGTGAGAGGCCCGCGCACCGCGATGAAGAGTGGCCCCCGCTTGCCACAACTAGAGAAAGCCCTCGCACAGAAACGAGGACCCAACACAGCCATAAATAAATAAATAAAATTTAAAAAAAAAAAAAAAAAAAAAAAAAAGCTTCTGCACAGGGACCTCCCTGGTGGTCCAGTGGTAAAGAATCCGCCTTACAATGCAGGGGACATGGGTTCAATCCCTGGCCAGGGAACTAAGATCCAACATGCCGTGGGGCAACTAAGCCCATGCGCCACAAATACAGAGCCCACGTGCCCTGGAGCCTGCAGGCCACAACTAGAGAGAAGCCCGCAGGCCACAACAAAGAGCCCGAGCGCCGCAACGAAAGATCCCACATGCCTCAACTAAGAGCCAACGCAACCAAAAAAAAAATTTTTTTTAAATAAATAATAATAAATCTTTAAAAAGAAAAGCTTCTGCACACCAAAAGAAACCACCAACAAAATAAAAAGGCAACCTACTGAATGGAGAAAACATCTGCAAATCATGTATCTGATAAGGGGCTAATATCCAATATATAGAAGAACTCATACAATTCAATACCAAAAATAAAAAAAAAATCTAATTAAAAAATGGACAGAAGATCTGAATAGACATTTTCCAAAGAAGACATACAGATGGCCAACAGACACATGGAAAGATGTTCAACACCACTAATCATCAGGGAAATGCAAATCAAAACCATAATGAGATATCACTTCACATCTGTCAGAATGGTTATTATCAAAAAAACAAGAAACATCAAGTTTTGGCAAGGATGTGGAGAAAGGGGAACCCTTGTGCACTGTTGGTGGAAACGTAAATTGGTACCCCCACTATGGAAAACAGTATAGAGGCTCCTCAAAACTTACTGTGGGGGGCTTCCCTGGTGGCGCAGTGGTTGAGAATCTGCCTGCTAATGCAGGGGACACGGGTTCGAGCCCTGGTCTGGGAAGATCCCACATGCCGCAGAGCAACTGGGCCCATGAGCCACAACTACTGAGCCTGCGCGTCTGGAGCCCGTGCTCCGCAACAAGAGAGGCCGCGACAGTGAGAGGCCCGTGCACCGTGATGAAGAGTGGCCCGCGCTCGCCACAACTAGAGAAAGCCCTCGCACAGAAATGAAGACCCAACACAGCCAAAAATAAATTAATTAATTAATTTCAAAACAAACACAACTGTGGTGATCATTTCACAATGTATGCAAATATTGAATTATTATGTGTACACTTAAAGCTAATATAATGTTATATGTCAATTATACCTCAATTAAAAAACAAAGAAGGAAAACAAACCCGCTTTTAAAATGGGCAATGACTTCCCTGGTGGCGCAGTGGTTAAGAATCTGCCTGCCAATGCAGGGGACACGGGTTCGAGCCCTGGTCCAGGAAGATTCCACATGCCGTGGAGCAACTAATCCCGTGTGCCACAACTACTGAGCCTGTGCTCTAGAGCCCGCGAGCCACAACTACTGAGCCCGTGTGCCACAACTACTGAAGCCCACGTGCCTAGAGCCTGTGCTCTGCAACAAGAGAAGCCACCACAATGAGAAGCCCGTGCACAGCAACGAACAGTAGCCTCTGATCGACGCCAACTAGAGAAAAGCCCGTGTGCAGCAACGAAGACCCAATGCAGCCAAAACTAAATAAATTTATTAAAAAAAAAAAAAAAAAAGAATCCACCTGCCAATGCAGGGGACACGGGTTCGAGCCCAGGTGCAGGAAGATCCCACATGTCGTGGAGCAAGTAAGCCCATGCGCCACAACTACTGAGCCTGTGCTCTAAAGCCCACGTGCCACAACTACTGAAGCCTGCGCGCCTAGAGCCCGTGCTCTGCAACAAGAGATGCCACCGCGATGAGAAGCCCACGTACCACAACAAAGAGTAGCCCCTGCTCTCCGCAACTAGAGAAAGCCCACGCTCAACAACGAAGACCCAACGCAGCCAAAAATATATAAATAAATTTTAAAAAATAAAATGGGCAAAAGATCTGAACAGACACCTTACCAAAGATATACGGACGACAAAGAAGCATATGAAAAGTTGTGCTACATCATATGTCATTAGGGAAGTACAAATTAAAACAACAATGAAATACAAGTACACACCTATTAGAAGGGCTAAAATCCAAAACACAACACCAAATGCTGGCGAGCATGGGGAGCAACGAGACTCATTGCTGGTGGGAACGCAGTGAAAACAGCCCGTTTGAAATCTCGCTTGGCAGCTGCTTACAAAGCTAAATATAGGTTTACCACATGATCCAGTAAATCGTGCTCCTAGGTATTTACTTATATGAGCTGAAAATTTATGTCCACACAAACACTTGCACATGAATGTCTATAGCAGCTTTATTCATAATTGTCAAAACTTGGAAGCAATCAAGATGAACTTCAATAGGTGAATGGATAAACTGTGGTATATCCAGACAATGAAATATTGTTCAGTGATAAAAGGAAATGAGTTAACAAGGCAAAAAAGACATGGAGGAACCTTAAACGCATATTACTAAGTGAAAGAAGCCAATCTGAGAAGGCTACATACTGTATGATTCCAAGTATATGACATTCCATTAAAGGCAATACTACAGAGACAAAAAAAGATCAGTGGTTGCCAGGGGTTCAGGGGGTTTCGAGGAAGCATGAACAGATGAAACACAGAACATTTTTATGTCGGTGAAACTATCTCGTGTGATACTGTAATGGTGGATGCATAACATTATGTATTTGTCAAAACCCAAAGAACTGTACAATACCAAGAGTAAACCCTGGGACTTCCCTGGTGGTCCAGTGGGTAAGACTCTGCGCTCCCAATGCAGGGGGCCTGGGTTTGATCCCTGGTCAGGGAACTAGATCCCACATGCGGCAACTAAGAGCCCACATGCCGCAACTAAGACCCGGCACTGCATGCATGTATGCATGAATGAATGAATAAATAAATAGAGTGAGCCCTAACAGACTTTAGTTAACAATAACATATCAATATTGGTTCATCAATTACAACAAATGTACCACCCAGCCAAGATGTTAATGCCACACACACACACAATATTAGTAATACGGGAAACTGTGGGGGTGAGGGAGAGAAGGAGCATAGAGGAACTTTCTACACTTTCTGGGCAATTTTTCTACAAACCTAAAACTGCTCTAAAAATGAAGTCTATTAAAAAAAAACCCCGGGGGCTTCCCTGGTGGCGCAGTGGTTAAGAATCTGCCTGCCAATGCAGGGGACACAGGTTCGAGCCCTGGTCTGGGAAGATCCCACATGCCGCGGAGCAACTAAGCCCGTGAGCCACAACTACTGAGCCTGCGCGTCTGGAGCCTGTGCTCTGCAATGGGAGAGGCCGTGACAGTGAGAGGCCCGCGCACCGCGATGAAGAGTGGTCCCCGCTCGCCGCAACTGGAGAAAGCCCTCGCACAGAAACGAAGACCCAACACAGCCAAAAATAAATAAATAAATTTATTTAAAAAAAAACAAAACAAACAAACAAAAAAAAACCCACACTCCCTAAAAATGAACACTAATGCCAGAAGTAACAATGTACAATGTATAATCCAAAACATGAAGAAAAGAATCAGTATCAGGATGAAACAAGAGTGGCACAATTTAAATGCAAGTCAGGATCCTAACTTTCCATCAGCTGCTTGCAGGCTTCAGTTCTCAACTGAGGGATCAGTCAAAGAAAAGTGGATGCAATTACACAAAATCAAAATATTATAGATAAAAGAAACTGTAAAGATCACGTACCCCACTCACTCACTTTTTAGATTGAGAGCACGAAACCTAAATGTTTAAACTCCTGTCTTAGCTCCTAGAAGCCAATAGATCTCATCTCTGTTAAGCTACTAACCTCAAATCTAGACCATAGACCCAAGAGACTTTTTGAGCTCTTAGCCACTTGTAATGACTGTTCGTGGCAATCTCCAATTACTCTGTCATGTGCTGCTAAGTCATGAGTTGTTCTAGAGAGAGCTGGTAAAGTAGAGAAAAATCTCCCTTGGAATGTAGTTCCTCAAAGAAATAAGAGATGGCCAAGGTATGGCCTAGTGCTCAGAAGACACCAAAATATTTTCACTGAAGGATGGCATGAGAAATTGCCCCTGACTACTAAGCTACTCCCAAAGGACTATGAAAGGAAATGAAACATAACAAGCTCCAAAAACTGAAGGCAACCATTGCTTAAAACCCCTCTGCACGCAAAGGTTACAACTAGGACAATGTTACTCAGAATCTAATACTTTGTAGGCTAGGGATATTATGAAGCTCTAATGTAATGTATCACTTCTAACAACCACAACAACTACAATGAGAACAGCTCCTGCAAGAGCCAGTTCTCAATTCAATTCCCCCGACTCCATACAGGGTGTGGTCAGTCCCATTCCCAGCACAACCTGACCACGTCCCTCTCAGGTTTCCTAGCCCAGGTCACACACTCTGCTGCTTCGTGACATCTTAAAGATGTCTTTAAAGAATGAGTAGCAGACTTCCCTGGTGGCGCACTGGTTAAGAATCCATCTACCAATGCAGGGGACATGGGTTCGAGCCCTGGTCCGGGAAGATCCCACATGCCGCGGAGCAACGAAGCCTGTGCGTCACAACTACTGAGCCTGTGCTCTAGAGCCCACGAGCCACAACTGCTGAAGCCCGCATGCCTAGAGCCTGTGCTCTGCAACAAGAGAAGCCACCGCAATGAGAAGCCTGTGCACCGCAACGAAGAGTAGCCCCCGCTCACCGCAACTAGAGAAAGCCCATGTGCAGCAACGAAGACCCAACACAGCCAAAAGTAAATTAATTAATTAATTAATTATTTTAAAAGAAAGAATGAGTAGCTGTCAATTTTAAAGAATGACTAAAGTTATACCAGGAATGTCAGGAGTTTTGAACATCAGAGAATCTGATGTAGCCATTAACAGATTAAACAATAAAAACTATACATCCCTTTCATTAGATATAAAATACTTTATGATTCAACACTCATTCATGATAAAAAACTTCTTCAAATTAACTAATGTCAATAATATATTAAATGGAAAAAAACAAGTTGCAGATATGTATCACCATTAAAACAAAAATGGAATAAATCTGTCTAAGCATGGTAAAAAAAAAAATCTGAAAAAAATATACATAAAACTGCTGTAAGGACTGAAGGGAAGAAGAGACACTATGGATTGTTATATTTGACTTTTTTGATTGTGAGGATGTATTAGTCTAACAAATTTAAAATGGTATTTTTGTTTTAGAAAAGTTAGACTCAATAGTATGCCTAATCATGGCCCATTTAACTTTATATCAAACATACAGAAAAGACCATCTACTAAGAATCATCAGGAAAAAAGTATTCCTCAATTATATAGATCAGTGCAAATTAAATCATCTCTCATTTCCATTTTTCCTCCAAATCCTCATCCTTGTCATATGGGTCACATGCAGCCTCCCACAGGTGCCTCAAGGATAAAGGTCATACCACGTATGTTGCCTTGAACGCTGTGAACATTGATTAAATACATTTTTTCAAGAGAAACAATGTGAAACAGCACATTCCAGGCTTCTTGGATCCGTCTTCAGGTCAGTGAACTATACCGGTCAACTCAGAGTGCTCAGCGAGGTTAGGAATGTCTAATTAATCTTTTCATTATCTTCCAAATTTATGGGCAGTTGTTTTCCAGAACTCACTACGTGGAATCTCAACTTTAGAGACACAACGTACTCACCAGACAGTGCAAAGCACACTCTGTTCTTAAAACCACATAGCTGCTTATCTTATGGCTATTCTTGGCTCAAAAGACAAGTGAGAAGTGTCTGAGAAGTCTGGAAATGAGAACATCAGTGGCCATCTAACCAGGACACAGGTGACTGAAACTCATTAAGCTGCACCATCGCACTTCATCCAAACCCTGCTCAAGTGGCCTCAGCCACTGCCCACAAGAGCTGGGAGCAGAAGTCATATTTCTTAGATGAGCAAGATGTGAAAAGCCCACAGAAACAGAAAATGCTCCTTACTCTTCAAGAATGCTGTGCCTCATTTTTGCACTATCAACTGCTTTGCAGATATTTCTTCTAAGCAGATCGGGAAACCATTAACAATACCATGTGAATAAATGAAAAGCATACAGTATCCTTAGCATATTCCCCAAAACTTTTTATTTCTGATTACTTGAAAGCAAATAGTAGAAGGCAACTAAATACTTCACCATGGTGCATATTATAATATTGCTAAGACAAACTGGACTAATTCTTTTTTTTTTTTTTTTTTATTTATTTATTTTTGGCTGTGTTGGGTCTTCGTTTCTGTGCGAGGGCTTTCTCTAGTTGCGGCGAGCGGGGGCCACTCTTCATCGCAGTGCACGGGCCTCTCACTGTCGCGGCCTCTCCCGCTGTGGAGCACAGGCTCCAGACGCACAGGCTCAGTAGCTGTGGCTCACTGGCCTAGCCGCTCCGCGGCATGTGGGATCTTCCCGGACCGGGGCACGAACCCGTGTCCCCTGCATTGGCAGGCGGATTCTTAACCACTGTGCCACCAGGGAAGCCCTGGACTAATTCTTGATGAAAATATTTATCAGATGCATAGTGCAACCTACATGTCCATTGAATCAACAAGATCTGCAAGCAAATTTCACAAATGTGATGAAATAGATACTAGGATCAAATTAAGTAAGTTTGTCGAGAAGACGTGCGAAATCACTCCATAAAGCTGTTGAAGAGACTTCCATTCCCCTGTCTGCAGGAGGCAGCATGCATTCTGATCTGTTCCATCCCAAGAAGCAAAGGGCCTGCCTTGCAGGGAAGGGCCCCTGTGACAGCTCTTGCTAGTGATTAGGCCCTAAGCCTGTCTGCTCTAGATGTGAAACTTAGGGAGCTTATTTGGCTGCAGATCAAGGCCACAATTGTCAAGCATCTTTATTGGTAATAAAAGTGATATTCCTATCTCCATCTGTCTGACTGTGTGAATTCCACTCTTTTCAATTGTTTCAGAAACAACTAAGAAGAGGTTTTTTTTTTTTTTTATGTATAGAAGCACATCTCACTTTACTGTACTTTGCTGTATTGTGCTTCACAGACGTTGCAGGTTTTTTGTCTTTTTAATTTTATTGAAGTATAGTTGATTTACAATGTTGTGGAGAGGTATTCTTTAATTGGCTTCATCACACCTCATAAAACCCACCTCCAAAAGAACCTAAAATCAGTGCTCTTAGCCCTTATATAATCTACGATCAAATGTTTTTAGAACAAAAATTCATAATTCTTAGGAGAACCAGTTTATAATGCTGTAACTACTTATGAGATGAGTTTCAAAGACACACTAGTTCGTCAGGCTCTTCGAAACTCAGAGAGAAAAACAAAACAAAACAAAACAACGGCAAAAAAACACAACAGCAATGTGCGAACAACTGGAGTATCCCAAAAGTCAGAAAACAAATAAAACTGAGTAAAAAATTAAAATTCAAATGTGATAAACATCTGTCTGTGGGCAGGGGGAACAGGATGATTTGTGCCAGGACAGGGACAATGACACAGGCTTTCTCCACAGAACCATTTCACACCATTCCTCAAGGGAGAGGACAGCTCTCTTTGGGGAATATACTGGAGACCTCCCCTGCCCCTTAACTCTAAAAAAGCCTAATACGATTGATTTTTTTTTTAAGTCTCAGTTGAACAGGCCTAAAAGGATTGTTCCCTAACTGCTTGATGCCTGAAATTCTTCCAAGAAAAAGAAAAGCCTTTTAAACTGCAATTAGAAGTAAATGGCTTAAAATGTGCTTTAAAATGGTTGAGAAGTAATGCATTTGCTACAACTCTATTTTATCTAATTATGAATAAATGACATCAGAGCCATCCTGGCTTAGATGGAGGGAAGGAGATGAGAACACAAGGGCAATAGGTGCCTTTAGTGGGAGAGAGGTCACTGCAGAGGGAGGTGCAGGTTGGGGTGGGAGAGAAGGATGTAAAACCATTATTTAAAATGATGATGTACTAGAAAACTCAATGACAAAGGAAAGTGTCCATGACATATACCGGACCAAGTTATAGAACAGGAAAGGCTACAAGGTAACTGACTTAGCTCAGGCCCTGGGACCTTGTCCTAATAAGTTTCCCCACCACGGATACCATAAAGAGTGTCGTCACAGGCTTCCCTGGTGGCGCAGTGGTTAAGAATCCACCTGCCAATGCAGGGGACACGGGTTCGAGCCCTGGTCCGGGAAGATCCCACATGCCGTGGGGCAACTAAGCCCGTGCACCACAACTACTGAGCCTGCGCTCTAGAGCCCACGAGCCACAACTACTGAGCCCACGTGCCACAACTACTGAAGCCCACGTGCCTAGAGCCCATGCTCTGCAACAAGAGAAGCCACCGCAATGAGAAGCCCACGCACCACAACGAAGAGTAGCCCCTGCTCACCACAACTAGAGAAAGCCCGTGCATAGCAACGAAGACCCAACACAGCCAAAAATAAATAAATTAAATTAAATTAAATTTTAAAAAGTGTCGTTAGATTAATTTTCCTAAAGCTGGAGTCTGATCATTGCTAGTCCACTCCAAAACCTTCAGTAGCATCCCTCATCCTTCGAAATGAGGTCAAAATGATTCAGTGAAGGATTGATGACTTGTGTGATCCAGGCACAACTTATTTTTCCCAATCTTATTTTCTTCTTTACTACGTTATACCCCATTGCTTCAGCAAAATTTAGCTTTTCTCTAAACGCACAGTCTCTTCCACTTCAGTTCTTTCCTCATCCGCCTCTCTCCCCAGACTGCCCTGTGCCTCAATTCTCTTCCTTCGAAGGCTACAGTTCGCACTTTAGCTTCTCTGGTCCTCCATCCACAGAACAAGGCCTACTGTGTGTCAGGCACTCTGCTGAGGCTGTACCTAAATTATATTGTTCAATCTTCACAACTACCCTGTGACGTAGGTACTTTTTTGGGGGGGGCGGGAGGTGGGCTGTGCCGAGCCGCTTGCGGGATCTTAGTTACCCGACCAGGGATTGAACCTGTGCCCTTGGCAGTGAAAGCTCAGAGTCCCAACCACTGGACCACCAGAGAATTCCCCTGAAGTAGGTACTTATCATCCCTAAATACCAGAAGAAGAAACTGTCTTAGAGAAATAAAATATTGTAGTCCCCCCTTAGTCATAAGGGATACGTTCCAAAACCCACAGTGGATGCCTGAAACCACGGATAGTGCTGAACCTCACGTATACGATATTTGTTCCTATATGCACATACCTATGATAGAGATTAATTTATAAATTAGGCACAATAAGAGAATAGCCAAATCGATAGCATCACTACTCTTGCACTTTGGGGCATTTTTTTTTTGGCTGCGTTGGGTCTTCGTTGCTGTGCGTGGGCTTTCTCTAGCTGCGGCGAGCAGGGGCTACTCTTCATTGTGGTGTGCAGGCTTCTCATTGCGGTGGCTTCTCTTGTTGCAGAGCACGGGCTCTAGGCGCACAGGCTTCAGTAGTTGTGGCACGAGGGCTCAGTAGTTGTGGCGCGTGGGCTTAGTTGCTCTGCGGCATGTGGGATCTTCCCAGACCAGGGCTCGAACCCATGTCCCCTGCATTGGCAGGCGGATTCTTAACCACTGAGCCACCAGGGAAGCCCTGGGGCCATTATTAATTAAAATAAGGGTTTATCACACAAGCACTTCGATGCTGCAACAGTCGATCTGATAACCCAGACAGCTTCTAAGTGACTAATAGGCAGGTAGCATATACAGTGTGGATACGCTGGACAAAGAGATGGTTCACATACCAGGTAGGATGGAGCAGGATGGGGTAAGATTTCACCACACTTCCCAGAACAGTGTGCTATTTAAAACTTATGAAATAGTTACTTCTAGAATTTTCTATTTAATATTTTTGGACAGCAGTTGACCGTGGGTAACAAATCACAGAAAGCTTAACCGCAGATGGGGGGACTACTGTAACTTGTCCAAGGTTCCTACAATAATAAGCAGTAAATGAGGATTTGAATTCAGGCACTCTGACTCCAGAGCCCAAAGCCATAACCACTGAGCCTTTCAGTGCTACATATCCAGAAGGACTCTCTTCTCTCCTCTCAACTTCCATTATCCTTTATCTGTTTACACTAATGATAATAGAATAAAAAGTGAGGTGATATGTATGTATCCATATGCATTTTGCACATGTATGTATGTAATATGTATATACGTGTCTCTCTAGACTCTAAGGCACTTGAGACCAAGGTCCATCCGTGTGAGATCTGTTTTTGTATCTGCTTGGTATCCAAAACAGTGCCCTGCTCATATAGGTGGGTACTGGATAAAATGTTCTATGAATAAATGAAGCTATGTTATCAGTCCTATGCTCTGTTTTTCAAACAAGTAGTTTCTTACAAAAGTTTGGCTCCCAAGGAGTTTACTTATCTAGGTGTCAAGAGGGATGTATTTCACATTAACTGATAGCAATGAAGCCGTTAGTCCTATACAAGTTGGGGATGAGGTGAATGAATAGTGAAGGAACTAAATATCCTTAAGAGCTATTGCCTCTATTAAAATATATTAGAGACTTCTCATAAGAATTAGAAACCCCAGGTTGGTTTGAAATTACGGTAGTGCTTTGACCGTTAAGGAAGGAAACACATCATAGGCACTGGATTAGTCTGGCAATGGAAGCAAATGAACAGTTGAAGGGGGATTTGAATTTTTTTTCTCCTCTGCCTGGAAAGACTATAGAGAATTGGATGTCAAGGTAATGACCTCAATATTATATCCCAAGTCATCAACAGCTGGAGGTCCTTCACCAGCCTCCCACTGACAGTCACAGACCCCTGCCTTCCCATCTGCTGCAGAGGCAACAGGGCTCTTAAGAGGAAAGGCATAGTCAAAATCTTATAGTCTCCAGACTCTCCACCTTGATGGCAGCAGAGGTCACTCTACTTCTGCAGACCCTCTGGCCTGTATTTCCCCCCACTGGAGATAAGGGTTCACCAGCAGGATGTGTGCTCTTTCAATGCACCCTACAGATCGTGGGGTGCTGAGCACTCTAAAATAAGCTCCTGAAGCCCCTTACCAGTCGCTAGGGACATGCTAATCCCATCACCACTTCACCAGGGGGGTATTTTATTTTATTTTATAATTAATTTTTATTGGAGTATAGCTGCTTTACAATGTTGTGTTTCTGCTATACAGCAAAGTGAATCAGTTATTCATATATCCACTTTTTTATTTTTCTTAATTTTTATTGGAGTATAGTTGCTTTACAATGTTGTGTTTCTGCTATACAGCAAAGTGAATCAGTTATTCATATATCCACTTTTTTTTTATATTAACTCTTTTTTTTTTAACTTTGGGTTTATTTATTTATTTATTTATGGCTGTGTCGGGTCTTCATTTCTGAGAGAGGGCTTTCTCTAGTTGTGGCAAGTGGGGGCCACTCTTCATCGCGGTGCGTGGGCCTCTCATTATCGCGGCCTCTCTTGTTGCGGAGCACAGGCTCCAGACGTGCAGGCTCAGTAATTGTGGCTCACGGGCCTAGTTGCTCCACGGCACGTGGGATCTTCCCAGACCAGGGCTCGAACCCGTGTCCCCTGCATTGGCAGGCAGATTCTCAACCACTGCACCACCAGGGAAGCCCCCACTTTTTTATTTTTCTTAATTTTTATTGGAGTATAGTTGCTTTACAATGTTGTGTTAGTTTCTGCTGTACAGCAAAGTGAATCAGCTATACGTATACATATATCCCCTCTTTTCTGGATTTCCTTCCCATTTAGGTCATCACAGAGCATTGAGTAGAGTTCCCTGTGCTATACAGTAGGTTCTTATTAGCTATCTATTTTATATAGTAGTGTATATATGTCAATCCCAATCCCCCAATTCATCCCACCCCCAACCTTCCCCCAGGGGGGTACTTTAAATAAATAACTTGCACCTTCTTTCTTTTAAGGTTTTCCTTACACAGCTGGTAGCCAGAGCTATTTAGGAAGTTATCAACGATACTTTTAATATTGAAATGCTGGTGTGTATTTAACCCAGTGGGGCTTTTAACAACGTATATTAATTTAAAATGTTTATGTTTTCAGGATTTGCTTAAAGATAAGAGACAACTAAAGCTACAGGAAAGAGGAGCCCAAATATTAAGCCGTTCCCTTTCTCATAATTCAAGTACAAATGACAAAGTCCAACAATGTCGGCAAGTCCTGGCTCCACCTCTTATCTCAGTAGTTTTTAATACAAACTAACACAAGGGTAGTCTCACTTCTGATTCAGAAGATGGGGCATTAAAAAATGTAAACCAGCCCATCCCTGTGCAGAGAAGCATGAAAAGAGAGTCATGTCCAAAGGACAGAACCCCAAAGGTTTTCTTACATTAGAGACAATGCGAATGGCCTCACATAGCCACTCCTCTAAGAAGGGAAATAAGAACAGATAGAAGAAGAAACCTGAGCGGCCTGACGTTTGAAATACCTAGAAAAAGTGATTCACAGCAGTCTTGTCAAATAAAATGGGAAGGAAGAAGAGGGGGATAAGGCTGGGGGGGCAGGGGAAGATGATTGTTTTAGCTGAGATGTGGACAGGTTTTTTTTCTTTAAATACCTTAGCCAAGAGAAACAGGTTTCACATGTGTAAGAGCAAGGACAGCTTGGTTCAGAGCCAACTTGTCATGAAGCCCAGTTTCCAACACTTACTAAGAGGCCAAGTTGCAAGGATGTTTTTTCTTGCATGAGGTTCCGGGGGAGGGGATGTAGGGAAGCCCCTTAAGCTACGTGTAAATACAAATGAGAAAATGAACAATAACTAGACAGGGTCCTTGAGTAAGCCCAAAATAGTTTAAAGCTAACCAAGCTCTAGGCAAGATCCAAAGACTTCGGTGAATAAAAAAAACTATTTCACCCAGTGTTGTAAGTATCCTGGGAGCTAAAGTGAGGGCTTCCATCCTCATCGGCTCCCTGGAAAATGCTTCAATTTGTAAGGAGAGTAAAAGAAAAACCAAAGCTTTCAACTCTCCAACATACGTGGTTAGACAGTTAGTTATGGAGGTTCTTCAATTCTTTTCCCTTTCTCCAAGTCAGTCCCCTGAACACCATAGTATAATAGTCTAAGGCCACAATTTCTGGAATAGCAGTCATAAAATATCAGCTATTGACTACCTAAAAAAAAACCTCACAGTATCCTCAAATGAAAGTAATGTTTAGTTACATTAATTTCCATCTAATTCGTTAGTATTTTTCAAAGGCATTAGCCCTGAAAACTCTTTTGGAAGATGTCAGTCAAAGCCACAAACAAGTAGAAGAAAACAGACATTGGTATGATATCGAAGGAAGTCAAGTGCTTGAAGGAAGGGCAGCTGCTTCCAGAACACTTACACTGTTTTCCCGTGTATAAATCCAAAACCACCTTCTTCCCATCACTCTATGCATGACCCCTCTGCCACCTTTTGCATTTAAAAATCTTTTTAAGCTTCCATTTCTAATAGCCGACTTCAAAAAAAATCCATTTAACCAATGACCTTTAGTCTACAAAAGCAGTGATGGAATAATCAGTGACATAAATTTAAATTCCAGACTGCCAAGCAAAACTTTCAAAGAGGAGCCACTCTTTCAACTCAACAATAAAAAAGATAAATAACCCAATTCAAATATGGCCAAAGGATATGGAAAGGTATCACTCCAAAAAAATATACAAATGGCTAATAAGTAACATGAAAAGTTACTCAATAACATTAGCCATGATGAAAAAGCAAATTAAAAAAATCACTTTATTTCCACTAGGATGGCTAAAATATAACAGACAAGAACAAGTGTTAGCAAGGATGTGGAACAATTGGCACCCTTATACATTGCTGGTAGGCTTGTAAAATGGTTCAGCCATGGAAAACAATTTGGCAGGTCCTCAAAAAATTAAATATAGTTATCATACAACTCAGCAATTCACTCCAAGAGAAATGAAGGCATATGGCCCCACAAAAACTTGTATATAAATGTTCAAAGCAGCATTATTCATAATAGCCAAAACATGGAAACAATCTAAATTTTCATCGACTGAGGAATGAATGAGTAAAATGTGACATACCATACAATGGGATATTATTTGGCAACAAAGAAGAATGAAGTACTGATAGTTGCTACAATATAGATGAACCTTGAAAACATTATTCTAAGTAAAAGAATCCAGTCACAAAAGGCCACGTATTGTATGATTCCATTTATGTGAAATGTCCAAAATAGGCAAATCCATAGAGACAGAAAGGAGGTCAGTGGCTACCTGGGGAGACGGAAGGTAAATGAGAAATGAATTCTAATGTGTATGGGGCTTCTTTTTGGAGTGATGAAAATGTTCTGAAATTAGACTGTAGTGATGTTTGTACAATCCTGTGGCTACTAAAAAGAAAAAAAAAAAAGAACCCACTATTTGACTGGTAGTTATGACCAGGTTAAAGACAAGAATAACGCACACACGTGCACGCACACACACACACACACACACACACACATTATGGCTTATGAATCTCCTGTTATACAAGCAGAACGCTAGGAATCAGGAATCAGAAGCTCTGGAGCTAGAAGGGATCTGAGAAAGCATCCGGACCATCATCTTACCCGTGGAAAAAACTATGGTCAAAAGGGGGAAAATGACCCTGTCTAAGGCAGACTTGAGGCTAGAACTGAAGTCAAGGCCTTACCCATGCCAGATCCTCCAGTCTCTCTCTCTCTAACTTACAACTTGTCAGAACTATCCCAATTGGATCACCCAATTGGCTGCTGGAGGCATCAGCCTCTACAGTGCACCTCAGCCCTTCTCCAGAGGCTGCAATTGTTTTAAGGCAACTCTCTTGAATCTGTAATATATATTCATTAAACTTTGAATATGGAAAAGGCTAGTCACGCACTTATTAATCTTTTACTATTTTGTGCTTCTTCCTCACCAATTTTCCTGCCCTTTAGCTCTTTGGAAGTGTCCATAACAGAAAGAGGTGTTATTTATTGAGCCATCTAAGTGTGGATTTTTCCCAGGCTTGCACATAGATTACAGGAGACGTTCCTGGATGAAGGAAAGGAGATTCAGCAAACTGGCCCCATCCCTTGCCCCAGACTGGTTGGAAGAAAAGGTACAGTGGTTCCCTCCTCTAACCATTTTGAATCACTCAGGTTTTATAAGATTTAAATACCCCTTAAGACTTGGTGGCTCCTTGAAATAATGCCGTTTGTGGGGAGTTAAAAAAGCAGAAGGGGAGGAGGCAGGGGCTCTTCTACACAAAGATAAAACTTGCTTCTGAGAGTCCTCAAAGCTAAGAAGGCATGAAGGTCCAAGCCCGAAAACAGCCTTTATTTGAGATTAGCGTAAAACCCTTCCCTCGACCAAAGTAATAAGGAAGAAGGGTCATTGCTGATGGGCAGCTGACCAACTAGGAAGGAGACTCAGCTATACCTGTGACCACAATCATGGGAATGAGGCAAAATGATACTTCTTAGGAGATACAACATTCCTAAGTTTGCAAAATTGTGCTTAATTTCCATGAGAGGAACCTGTACGAAGGCCGAGAAGCTGCCTTCCTCAGAGACAAGCAGAGCAGGGAAGAAAGCCAAAGGAAGGGGGGGGAGACAAATGAGAGTCCCCCACACCCCCTACCCCCATCTCCGTCATCTCTATCAACCCTGAGGCAATCAGGTGTGGTAAAAGTCCGCGTCCCTATTTTACAAAAGGAGTCTGGGATTTAGAAGAATTAAGCAGCCTACCCAGGTCACACAGAGAGCGTGGGGCAGGCTGGAGTTTGAATCCTGTTCCGCTGGACTCCACAGCCTGGGCTCACAATGTCACATGACCACCTGCTCACCTTCCTTCCCATAGAAGCTTCTCTCTCTCCATCCCTTTCCTGTGCGTTATCTATCAGTATTTATGTTGTTGACCCTCCAAACACAGCCCAGGAGAGATGCACCTAGCACCCCCTTGCTAAATCCCTCCCCCCAGTAAGTAATGAGAAAAGTTCAATATTATGAATATTCCAACAGACTGGGAGAGTTTAGGATCATTGGGAAACGATCCCATCAGATGTGGAAACCAACTTCCTGTGCTGGAAACTACCCATTGATTGGTGTAATAAGAAGACCAAAACCTTTCATTTAATTAAAATTGGTCTTCTGGAATCCAACGTGGGGAAGGAGAGAGGGGGAGACAGCTATCGATGAAAGATAACTGAAAAGAAAAATCTCATTCATGAATTTCAAGAAATCATACAGTAGGAACATGGAGATTAAGCCAGAACTACAGGGGAAATAACAGGATAAAAGAGACAAAGCAGTTTAGGGGTTTGGGTCTCATAACTAAAAGTAATGGTTAACCACTATGATCTTTACAACAGAGATAGAGATTAAATATTTCAAAAAGATAAAGAAACAAGACAAAAAATTTAAAGCAAAGCAGCAGATGGCTAAATACTCCAATGACAATGATGAAAAACAAAACTGCCCCACCAGGATAGATAATCTGCATGGTAAGGCAAGGCAAGTCACTTACCTATATATACATATATGTACATACACTAGAGAAAAACGGGACCTTTTCCCAGGCAGATAGCTGCTACACAAGAAAATCAAACATGGGTCAAATACATTTATTCATCTGTTATAATATTATCAAGTCCCTACCATACAAGGTTCTTTTGCTTAGGGGAGTCAAAAGTATATGAAATCTAACCAAAGAGGCCTAAATGAGACCCCCACCACAACAAAAAAAGAGTACTGGTTAAACACAAGTGTTGAAAAATGTACTGAAGCATAAAATATATATATGTTGAAAGCTGGCTTGTACTAATAGTATCGAGCATTTATTACATTCCAGATACTGTTTTAAGCACTTAACTGTAAAGCATTTACAGAGATAAGAATTATTATCTTCATTTTACAGGAGGTTTAATAACTAGTCCCAAACCCCACGGCTACTAAATTCTAGGCACTTTACAAAATCTGTCTCACTTCTTCATGACGAGTCTTAACTTCGTTACACATATTTAAAAACCGAGGTTAAAAGAGGTTAAGTGACTTGCCCAAGGTTACACAGCTAGTAAGTGGGTACAGCCAGTGTTCAGGCCAGGTCTATAGCACTCAAAAAAGCATCTGTTCCCTCTTATGTTACCATGTGACATTCCTAAAACAAATTCTTGAGTGGAACTAAAAAGAAGGAACAGAAAATGCCGTCTTCAAAATGGTGGCTCCAGCTAACAGAAGGGAGACCATTAAACAAGGTGATCAGGGGCAGAGGCCCTAGAGCCAACCTGCCAGGACTCAAATCCCAGCCACAATACTCGGTGTGCAACTCTGCGCATGCTGTGCCTCAGTTTCCTCAGCTGTAAAATAGGATAACAACTGTACCCTCTCAGAGGGGTTGTTGTGAAGATTAAATGAGCCAGTACTTGGAAACTTGGAAAATATCAGAACAGTGTCTGACACAAAGCAGTGGGGGGAGGTCGGGGAGGGTGGTAGAGGAAAAAGAAAGAAAGGGGGAAAAAAAATAAAGACTGCTCAAAAAAGAATAATTGAAACAAAGCAAACATGGGTAAGGGCCTTAGCCCAATCCACCCTGCTGTGATAATGCTTTTATTTGGGCTTTTGGGCTAAAACCCTGGCCTAGGGGAAGCCAAGGCTCTTCCTTATCGTAACATTGCAGCTTCCCTGTGACATAGTGCTCCTAACAGAGTGATTCCAAGCATGAAAATCTGAGACATTTCAGATGATCCTAGGACGCCTGGGGCTCTAAAAAAAGCTACTCTCTTCTTCCACGGTGTTTCTTCCTTTGCAATCTCAAAAGCAATCACATCACCGGCAGAGCCTGACCATGGTAGTTGAAAGCTTTACAGGGATTTGAAATAGCAGAAGTATGTGGTTTCTGAAGGAAAGGGAAGGCAATATTCCCAACCTCCTCCAAAGTTCAGAGGTTCCCTTATGGAAAACAGCGTTGAAGTCCAAATACCACCTGATACTGAGAAGCCCGTGGCTCAAGAAGGTCCAGGGAAATTGGCAGTAAAGTTGAGCAGGAGCCACTAACAAGTCCCAGGTCTGGGCCCTACATCCTGTGGAGCTGGACACTCAGAGAATGAATGGGGGAAATGGCAGCCTCGCCTCCAGCTACCGCGCTCAACCTTCAGCCCAAAGGAAGCCATCTCGGTTCAGGGAACGGGGCCACTCTTGGGGCTCCTCTTGGTTGTCAGGGGTCATTACTTTCCTGCTCATCGCAAAACCTTCCCCTAACCTGCTCCTCCTCTCCACTCTCCTCTCTCTGACCACTATTTGCACAGCCATTCAGACAGGACTGAAGACTCAGGTCACCTTGCACCTGTCTCCCCTGTGTCTACATCAGTCATCAAATCCTATGTGTCACAGCACCACCTCAAACACTACCTGCACCGACCCCTTCCTCTATGCCCATGGCCATCACTCAGTCCCAATCAAAAAGAGGTGAACGATCAGAACAGCTTCCCAGCGGGCCTTCTGCTTCCTGTCACTCACCTCACTCCAACCCACGCTGTGAGTCTCCAGTTGACTCACTGGCTTAAATTTCCAGTTCCTGTGTCAGTCCACAGCTATGTCATCCCCTGGTCGCCTAAATGGCCCCTGGTGCCCCTCTACAAAAACTAACCCTTAGATCTATGTTAGAACTCTGTGATCACTCCCACCTCCCACGTCCCAAATCACATACCCCATCGAATTTCCCATTACCCTAATCAGTTTCCTTACAGCTTCTAGAACACATCAAGTCCCTTCCTACTTCTGTACCATGATGCACATGTCTTTGCCCGACTCAAGCCATCAGCCCGTTTCAAGCTCCAACAAGGAAGCCTCTCCTGACCACACCTCCCTCAACTTGCCCTCTCCTTCCCTGAATTCCTCTAGCACTGATGTTCTGCACCACATCACTTTCTGTACAACACTGCTGGATGCTTAGTATGTGCCAGGCGCCATTCTAAATGTTCTACGTTCATTTAATCCTTATAACAACCTGATGGAATTACTCTCATTTTACAAACGGACAAACTGAGGCAAAGAATGGCTAACTGGCCCAGGGCCCACAGCAGAAGTCCTGAAGCCAGGATTTAACCTGGCGCCAGATCCCACACTCCTCACCATATATAATAATTACAGACCGCTTCATAGGGCGTTGTGATGATAAGTTCCTCAATAGTGGGGACACAGCCCTTCCTCAAAGCTGCATACGAGCTAATATCCCATAACTGAGGAGAGGAAACAAGGTCAACCTCCGATCAGGGACCGGGGTTGTACCTGATGCCTCACAGTACCTGAAAGAGGAGCTTTTCTCCTCTTGGGAGGCTGGGGGGCACCGGGATAACGAGGCAGCGAGCGAGCTGGAGTGCCCTTAAACTACCACCTGATCATGGGAGCATTCCAGTGTAAAATCCACCTCGAGTACCAAGACACTCTGTCTGCCTTTGCCTGCACACTCTGCACCTCAGAGTCTCCATCTTTGGGGTCCTGGATGCTACGGTGAGAAATACCTGTTTTAAGGAATTCAGATAAGTTACGTGACACAAATTAGAAGGGGTCACAGAACAATTCAAAAGGTTCCATTTTGGAAACCCTATGAATAAAATGATGATGTCTCCTGAGAGAAAGGGTCTTCGCCTTCATCAGCACCCCTCCGTCCCCCACTCAGCAAGTCCAGGGACAGAGATCATCATCTCTAATACCATTGGCCCCAAGAGGAATGGTTCTCAGAGGTTGGGAACATTACACTTTCAGAGGGCTCTAGAAGGTTCTTTTTTTTTTTTGGCCGCAACTCGCAGCATGCAGGATCTTAGTTCCCCGACCAGGGCTCGAACCCGTGTCCCCTGCATTGGGAGCGCGGAGTCTTAACCACTGGGAAAAGGGAAGTCTTCACTGCCAGGGAAGTCCCTAGAAGGTTCTGAGAGATCGTCTTTCTCCCTTAAACACATCCAATCAAAGGCATGGATAGTCAAGGGAGGCCACGGGTGGCCCTCAAAGAAGTTTCCCCAGTACCACAGGTAAGTTTCCCATGCTGCCACCACCCAGGGAAGAAGGATTTGCCCCGAAAGCACTGAGACTCCCTCACCTGTGTCCCCTGCAGGGTAGCATGCCAGTGACTGGGAATGTCGAAGCTTCTTTACTACAACATGTGATCGTCAGAAGATATAAAAAACACCATATAAACTACACAAACACATGAAGAAGCACAGTTCTTCTTCATGTTAGCCTAGGGCACGTGTTAATACAATTATCTGTCAGTATCCACAGGGGACTGGCTCCAGGAACCCCCAGATATCAAAATCCACGGATGCTCAAGTCCCTTATATAAAATGGTGTCGTGTTTGCATATAACCTACGCACATCCTCCTGTACACTTTAAATCATCTCTAGATTACTTATAATACTTAATACAATGTAAATGTTATGTAAACAATTGTAAATACAATGTAAATGTTATGTAAATAGTTGCTGGAGTGTGGCAAATTCAAGTTTTGCTTTTTTGGAACATTCCGGAATTTCTTTTTCCAAATATTTTCAATCTGCAGTTGGTTGAATCCACAGATGTGTAACCTGCAGATACAGAGTCTGTATGTATAATAAGATCTGAGCCTTTTTACAGCCTCCTCTAGTTTTACTTCCTAATTTTAATCCACTCCTGATGAAAATCCCACAGGGCTCTCTCTAAAGCAGGGATTCTCAACTTTAGCACTATTGACATTTTGGGCCAGATAATTCTGGGTTTGGGGAGGTTGTCTTGTGCACTGTATGATGTTTATAGCATCCCTGGTCTGATGCCGGTAGCACGGCTCCCTGACTCCCAAGCTGTGACGACAGACATCACCAGCATCAGGGGTGGGGAGGATCACCCCTAGCTGATAATCACTGCTCTAAAGAAACTAAAGAAGCTCAATTTGGTCTGAATCCCAAACAGCACTCCCACCCACCCAATTTCAAGTTGAAATTACTTTTCCCCCAGTTTCCCAAACCCCAGATAGTGCTCCCCAGAATTCTATTGACAAAATCACCCTGAATAAGGTTCTCCAACTCCTGGCAAGAAGGATCTTCCTCCTTCTTCCTATCTGTCACTTAAGCCTCCTTCATGGTTTCTCAGCTATTTCTCTAGAAAGGCTGTAAGGTTCCTACTCAGTCACCCCTGGGCCCACCAGCTTACCCTTCTATCACAGAGCATATGAAGGCCTTTGCCCCAAGGCCCAATTACATGCTTATTATCTGGTCACAGACAGGGGCAAACCATACTCTTTCCTGGCACCCTCAATGTCATTTGTCATAGAGGACTTCAGGAAAGCCATTCTATGAGCAGAAACTAGAGGGAGAAAAATGTACTAAAAGAGGGTTTGTGAAAGGCCCCAAATAAATGGGTTTTATTAAAAAAAATCATTTACAGAAGATAGAAATCAAGAGTCTGCTAAGATAGTAAAGGCTTCTGAGAAAAAGAAAAGGATAATGTGAAACTGTAACTAATACAGACAAGAACAAAACAAAACACAAAAAACAGACCAGAAAGGGACTAAGAATTAAGTCTCCTTGCAAATAACATGTAAGAAAGAATATGAGAATACTTGAAAGTCCAATAGAAATAAACATAATAGTAACTGCTGAGTTGCCAATTAAAAAATTTGTCGTCAAGAACAAAGAGGCAAAAGATCTACATAATTAGGTAGGAAAAATAAAAATGATACTAGAGGCAATTAAGACTTCTAAGATCAGATAATATTAATAAATGTACTAACAGATTCGTATGCCTTTGTCTCTAATCATTTTGCCTCCTCCTCCACCTCCTTGATCATTTCAGACAGATTTTCTCCAAATGGCAGGAACCACCCATTTGGAAATCCAAATGTCCCCGTGCCAATGGCTGCCAAACCACATGCAGAAATAGCAGTGCTGCAGAGAAACATGAAACTTAACAAATTACCCCCAAAGAATGTCTCCTTTAGAAAGGGTTAAAGGCTGAGAAAAACAGGAAACTGCTCTTGAAGCTTTTTTGGAAGGCAACTATGCTCATCACCACAGAAGCTTTTTGGAGTAGAAAATGTGTACAAATCTTCAACGATTTTATGAAGACTGTAGTGCATACTGAGGGCACAGGTCTCTGGGACCTATAAATAAGAACACAAACCTGAAGCTCGTTGAAAGAAAAGCTAGAGGAAAGTGTATCTAAAAACCAAACCCTGACCAACTTCTATCTGACTTTATAGACCTGGCTGAACGGTTCATATTAACACCCATAAATACAGGAGAAAAGAAAAATATGCACACCAAAAACCCCTCCATTCAACGCCAAGTATACAGATTCTGGGAGGCCGTAGGGCTGAGCCAACATTCCCAGTGCATTCACTGTCCACCGAGCTGACTTTTTAAAAAACTTCCTCTAGGTGTCTGAAGCCCCTGCCTCTGCAAAAAGACTTAGATTATTTTTTTAAAAAACCCACAAAAACTGGCATCCTTCAAACAGCTTGAGGCTCTTTGAGGATGGAGCTGTGAGGAGCCGTATGGAGTCCAACACTGGGCACAACACAGGCACTTAAATAAGGGTCAAAGAGTTGATCCATCTTCCTCTCCATCCGAATTCAGGAATCCTTTCCTAGGGTCTCAGAAGAAGAAAAGCACCTCTCTCCTCAGACTCTATCTCCCCTATAATCTGTTCACTCCATTATACCCATGATGTAGCTTGATAGACTCAGTTTAAAACTATACAACTTTGTAGCCTTCTGAGCTTGGCCAAGTGGCTTAAACTCTTGTTTCCTCTTCTGTAAAAGAGGGGTTGACTCCCTAGCTCCCATGGTTGCTGGGTGAATTAAACAAGATATAACAGGAAATGTGCTTCCCCCAGTACCTGGACACAGAAAGAATTCAGTCTGTGCTGTTAACATTATCCCAGCATCTTCAGTTGTCCCCTTTCTATCAGGTTCTTCCATCGCCTTCAGATGTGGTCAGAACACAGGCAAAAGGCTTCACTGAGTCCCACTGCTCCAAAGCCATCTTACTTCAATTCTTCCTGTCCTTGCTGAACTCTGGAAGTCAGTGATCTACACCCACTGGCCTCACAATAGACTCCCTACCCACTCACTGCACAGACCCTCAAGGCAACCATCAGCTTTTCACTTCCTTAATGAAACAGCAACTCACACAATCCCCAAATCCAATTTCTGTTTTCATTGTCCACGATCTCTGAAGCACTCGACAGTCGATCAAACTTTCCCTTAAATTTTCTCTTCCCTTGATCACTATAGCATGGCCTTCCTAGACTTCCCTTCAGCTCTTGCTGTTTCCTCCGGTGGTGGCTCCTCTGGTGTGGAAATGCTGGGGGCTCAGTACTCTTTCCCCTCTTTCTCTGGACATGCTTGCCCTCGCCATCTTCCACCAGGACGAACCCCACGGTTACCAGGGCTGACTGTCAAGGAGCCTAGGCAGAGTCTTGTAAGTATGTGAAGGAAATCCTGCCAGGACAGATTTGATCTCTGCGAATTTGCTGAAACGCAAAGCCAGGAGTACTGGCCAAGGTGGGAAGGCAATGTTTGTGGCCGAAATAATGTGTGAAAACAACAGCTTGAAGTGGTAGGTTGACAAAATGTCTACATTTCTCATGACATCCCAGCCCTGACAGGTACAGTGTGGTGGTTAGGAATGTGGACTCTGGGCTCCACACCGAATCCTGACTCGTCCACTAACTAGCTCTCTGACCTTGGTCACGTTAGTCTGTCTCAGTTTTCTCATCTGTAAAATGGGGATAACAATACCTATTCCTATGGCTTTGTGAGGATTCAACATCAAGTATTAGCACGGTGTTTAGAATATAGTGAGTGCACATGAAATTTTAGCTGATTTTGCCCTCTACTTACTCTGTGTTCAGTCTTAGTCTAAAAAAGAATGTCAAGTAGGATGCCCCATCACTGACAAGGGGGAATAATCCACACAGGAAACAGAGTAAGGAACAATGCTCTGAATTATCTGCATATAATAACCCAGAGGAGGGTATCGATTTATTCGGAGTCTCCCCCAAAACCTCTAATGCTCCTAACACTTGTTTAACAAAAAAAAGTCCCTGATTCTTTTACTAGCCACCAGCTGCTAACAATACTGAGTCTGCAAGTTTGACTAGATGGACTCACTTCCAAAAAGAACTTCAAGATTTTGTGGCTCGGGTTGTTGTGAACTCCAAACGTCAGTTGTTTTAGTAAAGAAGCCATTACCTATATCATCTTCTGATCAGAAAGCTTCAAGTTATACTTGTTTTTGAATATAAGTCATCGCACAAGTGCCTACATTAGAAAAAAAAATTTTTTAATAACAAAATTTTTTAAAGATGTTACCATTTCTGAAAGAGTCTCTCTCCTTTCTCCTGTTTCCTCAGCATTTTTATAGAATTTCAGAGCTGGAGGGAGCCTTCGGTATTTTTGAAGCCGAGGCTTTCATCAGCAGCTACATTTGCAAACTCCTCTGCGTCCTCGGCTTGGGTGAGGGGCTGATGACAAACCAGAAGACAAGGGGACTCCTTTGGTGCCACGCAAGTCTGCCAGGCCTACTGCACTGGAAACGGCTCAGCCGGTGGGCGCTAATTAATCATATGAGAACATGCTATTCCTTGGCTGTTTTTTTAAAATATGCAAATAGAAAATTTAAATGTGATGATGTTACAAAAGCTGGTACTCTAATGATTCTTAGAGTAAAAAAGCAGATGCTAGGGGGAAGGGGGGGTGGGATGAACTGGGAGATTGGGATTGACATATATACACTATTGATACTATGTATAAATTAGATAACTAATGAGAACCTACTTGTATAGCACAGGGAACTCTACTCAGTGCTCTTTGGTGACCTAAATGGGAAGGAAGGAAACCCAGAAAAGAGGGGATATATGGATACGTATAGCTGGTCCACTTTGCTGTACAGGAGAAGCTAACACAACATTGTAAAGCAGCTATATTCTAATAAAAATTAATTTAAAAAAATAAAAATTTAAAAAATTTAAAAAAATTTTTTAAAAAGCAGATGCTGTATTATTCTGATTCATTAGCTTATCTTACTACTTTCAAGACCAGCTCTAGTTCCAATAAAACTTAGTTCCAAGCCCACCTGTGTTTTGTTGTTTAAAGAGCCATGTTCAGAAGAGAGGTGGAACCTATTCTTTGACAAATGGTTTTGAAAGAAAGTCTTTACATAGACTATCCTTTGGATACGCTGTGTTAAGTTTTTGGTACCAATCACAGATCCAGGTGGCCTAGAGGGCATGATTAGTTCTTGTTTTAACTTTTGGACAAACTAAGAAATGAAGCTATAAAAATAGATGTTTCTCTGCTCTCTCCTCCCCAGTGTTGCCAAGCTTGTTGCTTTTATCCGTAATCTTTATCTGCCTGCATGACAGTCTTGTTTTCTGCTATTAAAATATTACAGTTGCACAATATAAGATCACATCCAACTCAGCATCTTCCCAACAGAAAGAATCAATCCCTTTAATGATCACTTTTGAGGTCTAACTGTACTGCTCCCCAGAGAAGAGGCAATAAGGCCCTGGGACAGTAGCTGTGGGTAGGGAACCAGCCGACAAGTCCCCAGCAAGGCAATGAGCACAGAACAAAAACATCAGGTGCCATGAAGCCAGACAGGCCCAGGTTTAGAGTCCAACTCTGATATCTACTAAGCTGAATGACTCTGAGCACGTTACACAATTCTTAAATGGGTCTATTCGCCACCTAACTCGGAGCTGAGGGTGAATTCAATCAGAATGCATCGAAAGAGCCTACTGTAATGCCTGGCACAAGGAAGCTTAATGAATGTCTTTTTTCATCCCCAAATCATGGTGCATCTTTAAAAACTGTCCTAGTGAGGGGAAGGGGAAACACTTGAACCTCTTGGCTCGTGACAAAACAGGCAAGCAGACCCATTCATCAAAAAATCAACAGCAATTTAGTTAAGGACTCTTAAAAAAGGGGGGTGGGGGTGGGGGAGAAGAAATACCTACCTTAACTTCTTAGAGCAGGCAGAGGAAGGAAACAATGTCTACCAGGCAACAGGGACACAACTGTGGCCAGGAAAGGGAACCTACATACCGTCAAGGGGCTTGCAGTCCAGAAGTGGACGGAAACAAGCAAATGGGACAATAAATGTAACAGCAGGACTTACAGAGCAGGCTCTGGGAGCACACAGGAAAGGCCCCCACAGGTAGAATCAGAAGACTCCCTGCAGGAAGCGACATATAGCAATAATAATAATAGCTAACTAACACTTGCTGAGAAGCCATGATGTGCTAGGAATACGCTAACTGCACTAGTGGATTACCACCTGTAATTCTCAGAACACTGCAAGACAACCACTATTATTACTGCCATTTTAAAGGTAAAACAAAGAGGTTAAGAAATCTCCCCAATGCATCCCACTAGCAAGTGGAAGAGCTGGGATTTGAACCCACTTAGGCTGACCCCAGAGTCTAGGCACTTAACCACCACACCTACTGCCTTTTCTAAGATGAGGCCAGAAGCTGTCAAACATCAGAGCCTGGGAAGTTTTGTAGACGCAGAGGTGTGTGGTACAGCTCTAGATGCAAGTCAGCACAGGGCCCAGGCTCATGGGAATTGCAAATGGGCACTTCATACTTGTTAAATTAAGTAATTCTGAAGTGCAAAGCTAACAGCGGTGAGCAATGAGAAAAGAGGAATAAGTCAGACTGCAAAGCCTCAAAAACATATGAAGGAGTTTGGGCCCAAGGACAAGCCATGATCCTGAAACGGTGCTCTGAGCCAATATTCAATTTCCTCTTAGAAATAACAGTCTCCTGGGGGAACCTTCCCAAGAGACTAAATTCCAACTTTTCCTATAAAGAACTAGAAACATTATAGTTCACCAAACATAACTGATACTCATTCAGGATCAAGTTTTTTAAGGAGTATATAAAATTCAAAATGTAACAGTAACTTGCCCAATTCACATTTAATATGTTACAGTTACATGGTCTTCGGTAAAAAAAAATTTTTTTTTCATGCTTGCAGTCAACTTTTTCCTTCAATAAATCAGAAGGCAACAGGATACTTTTAATGAGACTATAAAATTCAGTAAACAGACTTAGTAGCCATCTTTAAGGAGACCTTGAGAGGATGTGCTAATAAACGTGAAGGCTGGGGCTTCCCTGGTGGCGCAGTGGTTGGGAGCCTGCCTGCCAATGCAGGGGACACGGGTTCGAGCCCTGGTCCGGGGGGATCCCACATGCCGTGGAGCAGCTAAGCCCGTGCACCACGACTGCTGAGCCTGCGCTCTGGAGCCTGCGAGCCACAACTGCTGAGCCCATGTGCTGCAACTACTGGGGCCCGCATGGCCTGAAGCCCGTGCTCCGCAACAGGAGAGGTCACCGCAATGGGAAGCCTGCGTGCCACAGTGAAGAGTAGCCCCCGCTCACCACAACTAGAGAAAGCCCACGCGCAGCAGTGAAGACCCAATGCAGCCAAATATAACTAATAAATTAATTAACAAAAAAATAAAATAAAAATCTTTAAAAAAAAAAAAAAGTGAAGGCTTTTTGTGAAACTGATCCAGAGATACCTTTTGCTGCCTTCTTCTCCTCACTGTGATTTTCTACACAGAAAGCACAGAGGCGCATTGGGGATGAACTTGTTGGCACCCATGTTATCAGCCCCATAGCTTCACCTTATACGACAGTTACAAAGCTCTCGTTTAATAAGCATATACCATGTTCCAGGTGCTGTGCAAAACATGTTATCCTCACAAAGGCCCTCTGAGGTACAAGGTACTATTGTTATTATTACCATTTTGGAAGTAAGAAAACTGAGGTACAAAGAGTTTAAATAAATTACCGCTAAAGAGAAAGCTGGCTTTGAACCCAGGTCCACTAGCTCCAAAACCTATGCTCCTAAGCACTTGAGCACCTTGCCTCTCCCAAGTCCCTCCTGCCTTCAAATGGCATCACCAATCCCGATCCACACTGGCAGAGAATTCAACACCCTATGACTCTCAACCAGGTGTTCCACACCCACAAACCCAAGGCTTTGATTTCAACGATGATGGCTAAACTCAGTCTCTGGAAGGAACAAGTGGGGCAGGTTCTAGGGACAGAGCAGAGAGGGTGGAATGGGAAACAGGAAAAATATTTCTGGAGTAAGCCTGAGGCAGCAAAACTGAGGGGGTAAAATAGGTGCTCCCAGGTGGGGGAAGGAGTTGATAACAAGAGACAGCCTCTTCCTCTCTCCAGGGACTGTCCAGTCCGGGAGTTCTGGAAGTTGCTTATCAGCTCCCACCCACAGCTCCACCCTCATAAACCACTGTGACCCTGGCCAGAGCAGAAACACCTGGAATTCCCAAAGCAGAGCAGCCAGGGGTGGGGAGGTGGGGAGATGCAGCCAAGCTGGGCCAGGGGCCTCCTGGCCTGAGGTTTGGAAAAGAAGCCAGAGAGCAAGGGGGGAGGACAGGGAAGTCAGCAGTGGATTCTCTAGGGACATGATGTGCCTTCTCCTTTAGCCAGCTGGAAGGAGACAAAGACCCTCGACTCAAAAAAAGATCTTTACCTACAAGACACCATCACATCTGTTGGTTAGTTGAACAGACAAGCAGAGTGAGACAGGGCAGATGGCCACTTCATTTGCACTTCATTGTGAATCCTCTTACAAAAACTTACTTTCTAACATCAGGTTGAATCTAGCTACACAGTGGTTACAGGAATTCGGATAGGTAATTTGGAACACGGGGCGGGGGGAAGGGGAGCTTGGCTGGATGAGAAGAGAAGAGGTCACATAAATGAAAAGGTGCAAAAACAAAAAAAAACAACAAACCATCACTGACATCTCAATGTACCTGAGTGAAACCCACCTCTCCACAAACCACACAGGAAGAGCCACTCAGCCACAGGCCAACTCCCAGTTCTCCGTCCAGCAGCTGGGGCAGCGGGGAAAGCTGCAGGCAGGCTAGCAGGCTGCTGGGGCAGCCCCTTAAACCCCCAGCTTCTCTCCCTTCCTCCTCCTCTACCAGAGCACACAGGACAGGACACCTGGAAGGCCCACAGGGCAAGGTTTAGTGGTGGACCAAACAAAGGAGGGTTTTATGTTGCCCTTCCCCCGCCCCCGAAAGACACCAATTAGAAGAACCTGTGTCTCTAACTATAAAGGGAGAGGCCCCCCGCCTTAATTATTAGCCATTTAACCCTATTACTCCAGATAATGCAGGAGGGCTGGGGGGCACACCTTTAATAAGGGATGATCACACTGTAGGCAGCAGGGAGGTTGCCTCTGCCTGAGCCAACACGGAGCAGTGCTTGTTCACAGCAGGTACTCAATAACTGGTGAGTCAAAGACCAAGATGGAGTACACTTGACAATTTAAGAAAATTTCCACAAACTCTGTAGTCCAATAATGTGGTATTTTTTGCCTTTATTTTTATGCAATCAATTCCCAGCTGAACCATGTAGAATTATAAGCCCTGTGCAGATGGGATGGGGAACACGCTGATACTTTTTTATTTTTAAGTTACACGGGGGCAGAGCATATTTCAGGGTCAGAAGGAAAACTTTTTTTTGGCTGTGTTGGGTCTTTGTTGCTGCACGCAGACTTTCTCTAGTTGCGGCGAGCAGGCTTCTCATTGCGGTGGCTTCTCTTGCTGCAGAGCATGGGCTCTAGGCGTGCAGGCTGCAGTAGTTGTGGCACGCGGGCTCAGGAGCTGTGGCTCGCGGGCTCTAGAGCGCAGGCTCAGTAGTTGTGGTGCACGGGCTTAGTTGCTCCGCGGCATGTGGGATCTTCCCGGACCAGGGCTCGAACCCGTGTCCCCTGCATTGGCAGGCGGATTCTTAATCACTGTGCCACCAGGGAAGCCCCAGAAGGAAGACTTTTACAAGAGATCAAATGAGGAAATTTTTCTTTAAAATGAGACATCTGGCAAACCTGGCAATTCAGTTTTCATCTGTTGATGAAAATTTCTTGGACCTGGGTTCCTCTCTGAATCATTCTTCTTAAAATAGAGGCTTTAATAGAGAGCATTTTGTCTGATTTTTCTTCCACAGCAGGCTCCTTTGAGCACACAGAGGAAGCAGCAGCCTCAATCCAAAGTAATTCCATTTTCATATTAACTAACATTTTAACTCCAATTCAGCAATATTTGTAGAAAAGTGTACTGTAGTTGAGACGCTGGTCTCATCCTTTCCTAAAGCTCCATGTCCAGATATTCCTCAATGTGTTAACAAGTAAGAGGCAGACATGATGCTCCTCAAAGGCTTTATATTGGCTGCAAGGAAAACAGCTCTGACCTGGAACCAAATACTTTCTCTGAGAAGATGGGAACAGAGAGAACCAGCTCCGCCTTAAATTAGGTAGGTGTGGACCCCAAACAGAACAGAGTGGCTCAGGGATCAGGGCTTCAAGAATGTGCCAGCCCACCTCAGAGCAAAAACCAGCCAGCCTTCCCTTTCACTCCATTATTACATTCTCATCAATCAAGCTGAAATAAAAAGGAAACCCTCTGGAAGGAAATCTTGGGAATGTAAAAACCCAAACTGCACTTTATTAACAACAACAAAAAACACCTGCCCAGGACTTCCCTGGTGGCGCAATGGCTAAGAATCCACCTGCCAATGCAGGGGACAAGGGTTCGAGCCCTGGTCCGGGAAGAACCCACAAGCCGCAGAGCAACTAAGCCTGTGCACCACAACTACTGAGCCTGCGCTCTAGAGCCTGTGCTCTGCAACAAGAGAAGCCACCGCAATGAGAAGCCCGTGCACCACAACTAGAGAGAAAGCTCGCGCGCAGCAACGAAGACCCAACGCAGCCAAAAAAAAAAAAAAAAAAAAAAAACCCACAAACCTGCCCAGGCCTGAAGTTCCAAGATGTTAACCAATACAGATCTATGCTTACAGGAAGGGTGTCTGCATTTTTCCCAGCTGCCTACAGCACTAACTATGGGGTCCCCTTCATTCATCAAGTATCCGAGTATCTACTTAGCTCTAGCACTGCCACAGGGGCAGGGGACACAGGTAAGCAGAAAGACAGACGTGGCCTTGGCCCTCGTGGAACTTATATTCTGGTGGGTGAGACAGACTTCAATGATCCCAGAAATAAATGACATAAAGAGCTAGCTAATGCTTCCCACCACAAACAGAACATGATAGCCTCAAATACCCTTCTAGAGTAAAATATCACCCCATTTTACAGCTAAGAAAAATGAGATACATGAAGCAATGTGCCCAAGATCATACAACTTACAACCTCAGTCTGGCGAGGCCTCGAGTCCACAGCCTCTCACCAAACCAGGTCACCTCTGCCCTCTTCCTGCTGCTTCCAGAAGCCCTCAGTAAGACCCCAGGGAGAAACAATTCTACAGCCTATCCTGCTCCCACACTCAGAGCCTTCGGACAGGCTTATGTTCAATAAACACTCTTTTGGGGTTCATAGTGCAATATTTTAGTGCTCTTCTCACTTCACTTGTGGGGAAATTTTCCTTCTTCAGGAATGGAAGAGTCAATAACACAGGGAGCCCAAAGGCCTCCTTCACAGAATAAAACTAAAATGACTACTGGGCCCTGGAAGATTTCTAGCTGCCCAAGAAAATGGGCTGGCACCTTACTCTCTGTTTCCTGTCCTGGCCAATTCAATACTGAGTAACAGAATTTCAAAACCATTTCCTCCCCAATCTTAGAAAAATCTTACAACCTCCCAAACCAACTTAAATTCACACTGAACAGTGTCTTCCTGAAAACACTGTTTAAATCAAGTGATGATGACTAAATCATTCTAGACCCATTAGTGACAAATATTTTTGTTGAGCAAACTATGAGTACTTAATTAAGACTGTTTAAATTCTGATGTTTTTAATCACCGAATTTTCATAAAGTAGCATAGTCTCAGAATCATTTGTACAAATTTTTTAAATGTCTGTATAAATTTCTTTGAGAGGATACCATCCTTCCTGACTGATTAGTTTTAGATTCAAAGACTATTTTATGTAGTCTTTCCTAACTAGTGAATAGTTGGAGGTCAAGAGACCGAGGCTTAGTTCAGCCACTATTTTGATGTGTAACCTTAAACAAGTCAGTTCCTCTCTCTGTGGCTACTTATTTGTCTTGTGGGCACATGAACAGTCTTTCTCCATTTTACAGGGGTGGTGAGGCCAAGGAGATGACACAGGTCAACGCAAAAGGTATTATGTGAAGTCGAGATATTTGATCATCCTTCTGCATCCGGCTCCTAGCGCAGGGCCTACCACAGAGCAGAAACTCAGTAAATGTTTGAAGAACGAACAAAGTTCACTTCTGCAGAAGCTGACAGCATTCATCGAGTACAGGAAAGGAAACCTAACCTTAGGGAACCAAAGGGTGGGTCAGGTTAACCACAATAAAAATAGGCAATACACACTCAGCCAGCAGGACCACAATAAGGTTCTGCATCTCATCATCAAAAACGGAACCACCCATCCCTACATACCATACAGATACACAAAAGCAGGTCAAACATGCCACTCAGAACTAATTCTGTTTCTCAATCCATCACAAATGTTTTCAATGATCCTCTAACCAACATATCAAAGTATTCTTACTAGTATACATCTTTCTAACCTAAAATCATCTTTGCAGTAGAATAAGGTAGTTCTAAAAAATAACTGTCTATTAAATCCTTACTATGTGCTAGGTGAGAGATTTTCAGTTATTTCAATTCCTACTCTTTAATAAAATGTGTTGTCAACTCCTCTCAGAGGTGAAGGGTGCTCTCCCAGCCCTGGGCAAACTACCCAGTGTCAGGGTCTGGAGCCCCGCCTCCCTGAAGACCCCAGACTCCCAGAACACCTGGGATCAGGGAGAAGCCGCAGGAGCTGCTCTGAGGTTGAGATCAGGCCGGGGAGAGAAAATGGGGCTGAGGACCACCCTCTCCCTCCAAGGGACTCTATGTTTTATGTTTAAACACAGGGGAACCAGAGCACACCAGTGATAAGCATCAGACTACACGAGTATCACCGGAAAATGCTGACACTGATGCTAATTATAGATGCCGGAGAACAACAAATTAGTAAACAAGAAACTGTGAAATTTTGATTTGGCCATGTAAAAATTAATACTGATTATAGTCACTTAAGTGAATTGCGTACCTAATTACCATGCAGCACAATAATGATCATGCACATCAATAAAGGTGTCAGATTAGCATAAATGTTTGATTTCATCACAACACTGAACTGAGGTAACACCTGGAGGCTTTCATAAATTGTCGCTCACCTAGCACGCTTATTTTACTCACAACTTCAAGCTAAATTGAACATCCCTGGGTGAACAAGAACTTGCATTGCTGTAAAAGCATAAACAGTCCCTGGGCACAACCTGAAAACTGGAACAGCAGAGATTCCGTGGCGACTCACAACACTGCATAGAGATTCCAGGGGCAAGAAATATATCTTGCATTTTATTATATATGACTCTGTAGCCAAACTGCCATTTCTCTTCTACTCATTTGAATGAGGATTCTCCATCCCACATACCACCATCCTTCATTCTAATCTGTCAGAGATTTATAGTAACAGGAAATTTGGAGCTGGGGCTGGCAGATAACTGAATTTTGGCTGACTGGAGAGAAAAGCTTCCTCTCAGCAGAAAGGGTGTGGTTTGGGTTTCTTAATGACCATTCAGGGTTAGGACTCCAGACGTTGCCAATCACAAAGCCCAGGCAGCTTGTTTTGCCTTTTCTAGAAATTTCCAGTCCTATGTACATGGCTCTTGAGCTTCACAAGGACATATTCTCACAGCTAAGGACCAGGACTGTTTGTGAGGAAGTGCTAGGCCCTAGATAACAGCCCTGTGGGTTAAGGATCCCCCTCACTGCTATCCTGTGCACATCGAAGGAGCTTATTCCAGCATATCACAGGCCAAAGCAAAGACAGGGTTAGCATTAAACTTTATAAAAACCTTAGAATCAAATCTATACACCACTCTGCAAGAAGTGCCAGTTTGGCTTTCTGTACACATCTCAGTAAATAAATAACTATCCTGAAAGGAGTAAGAAGTCTTTTCCTGCTTTCCATATCACTAGTTACCCCTAGGTTCAAGGGTCCACGGGTCTTCTCTGTGGGAATACCCATTTGGAGCTTTAGCTTTCACCACAACAAACAAAGGACGATTAAAACAAACCAAAAGACTGATTTATCTGCCTGATTTTTTAAAAATTATCATACAACTCTAGGCATTCATCTACAAATGCCTATGCACACAGAAATAAGTAATGGGGATGTTCTAAAGCAAACACTTCCCTTCTGCTGAAGAGGGAAAAAAGTATTTCATTTCAGTTATGACTTATGAAAATCCAGTCCTAAAAATTCCACTTTCTTATTTTACATTGTAAAATCCTATTTAGTCATAAGAGATTTCAACCTCTTGCTTGTAAATCAACTGCCAAGTCCTGTTCCTTGCACCTTCTGAATATCTTTCCAGTCCGGCCTCCTCTCCATGCCCATTGTTACTAGTCCTAATAGCTTTACACGCCTAATCAATTTCGACCCCTCCGATCCACTTCCCAAAGATCTGAAGTGACCTTTCAAGATTGCAAATCCATCATTACCTTCAGTGTAAAATCCAAGTCCTGAACGTGGGCCTGACGGTCTCGCCTCTGCCTGCTACTCCAAGCCCATCTCTCCCCAGTCCCAGCACCCCACCTCCGCCCTCACACCAGACAATTGCCTGCAGTTTTCTCCATCCTTTGCACATGCTGTGCACTCTCTCTCCAGCTTGGATGAGCCCTCACTTTCTCCTTCTTTGCCTGCGCAGCTCCCATTATCTCTAATGTGCCACTCAGACGTCACTTCTTCAAGGAGGAGCACTTCCCTCACACACTTGGAGTGCCCCCCTCACCCTCACCCTCACCCTGTCCCTTGGTTCCTCCATGATCCTCCAGCATCCCTGCTTCATAGCACTCATCACCTCCTATCTGTCTCCCTTGTTAGAAGATTAGAAGGCTGGGACCGAGCCTTTCTTTCTAATTCCACCGGCTCACACAAGGCCTGAGACTCATTAAATGAAGAGCCATCGTCCTTTGGTTCCAAATCAGCACAACTTCCCCTACTAGAGAGTTACGCATGTAAGCTACTGGGGGGGGGGGCGGCGGGGGAACTACTAAGGTGACTTCTCATTAATGATGATAATAATTATTATGGTAAATGTCAGCTGAAGGCACAGAGCATGATACAATGGAAAAAACATGGACTCTGCAGTCAGTGAGATATGAGACTGAATTTAGATAAGTAACATAAGCCCAGGTCTGTGGTTTTATGGGAGAATTTATTTAAGTCTGGGAATGTGTCGAGTATAGTATTTGGCACATATAGACCCATCCCTGCTCCCACCCCACTGTACCCCATGGGCCTGGGTGTATGGTGGAGAAAAGGAAACACATTCCCAGGCAAAAACATATGGTGATAAAGGCCAGAATGGTAGTTACCACAAGGAGGGGCATTTTTGGCTGGGAGGTGACATGAGAGCCTTTTGGAGTACCGGAGACGTTCTATGTCTTGATCTTGGTGATGAGTATACAGATGTATACTAGGTAAAACACATTGCTCTGCACACTTACTATCCGTGCATTCACTGTAGGTAAATTATACCTCAATAACTTTTTTTAACTAATAAAGGAAGTACACTCTCCCTATGATGGAAGACAGCCTCAAAGATGAGGCCTGAAGTCAAAGCATGTTTGCACGCTGAAAGCTCCTGGTCACCCACAGCAGTGATTCTTAGCCCCAGGGCTACAGTGTTATTATAAAGGGTCAGCAAATGCATTTGTACACCAGGCATTGGAAGCAGGCAGGATAAATGTCTCACATGCACGTACGTATCACAATGTCCCAAAGGTACGGAGAAGCTACCATATTTAATAAAACACATTAATTTCAGAGTGTTACTAACTTTAGAGTCACTCTGTTATAACATAGTTTCTCAATCAACAAACACTCAAAGTATAGCTACAATCCTGTTGGGACTAAAACAATTTTTTGAAGTGTTATCTTACTCTCAATCTCACACTCTCTCGCTCTCTCTGCGGCCTAAAGTCTAAATATGATCAAGCCAGCATCCTAGGGGTACACAAAGTGGTGGGGAGGGGTCTCTAGACCACCCTAGTCCATTACCATCTTCTCTTCTTCCAACCTCCTTTAGCACCAACTATCTACATCCACGGCTAAACAGTCAAGTACCTAAAAGATGGTTGGACTTCCTCTTTATAAATATTAATATTGGCAGCTGCCATTACTATGTTCCAGCCACTGTTCTAAGTACTTTACATGCATAACTTCATTTAATCTTCACTCAGTCTTATTATATGGGCGATATTATTATTAGAGATGAGGAAACTGAGGCCAAGAAATTAAGAAAGTTGTCTATTTTCTCTCAATTGGTAGGTGGCAAAGGCAAGATTTGAACCCAGAGAACTTGACTTCAGAGCCACTATCTGACATGGCGCGTGTGTTTACTTTTTATTCTGACATAATTTTAGGCTTACAGAAGAGCTGCAAAAATAGTACAGAGCTCTTGTGTACCTTTCACCCAGCTTCCCCTTATGTTATCATCTTACATAACCACGGCACATTGATCCAAACTTAAGAAAGTAACACTGGTACAATACTATTAACTAAACTACAGACTTTATTCAGATTTCCCCAGTTTTGTTTATTTTAATTTTTTTTTTTTTGGAAGTATAGTTGATTTACATTGTTTTTACACTCATGCCCTTTTTCTGGTCTACTTTACATTTGTAGGCGTAATTCCTTAGTCTCCATTCTGTAATGGTTCCTCAGTCTTTCCCTGTCTTTCACAGCCCTGTCACTTTTAAAGAATACTAGTCAGGTATCTTGTTGAATGCTCTTCAGTTTGAGTTTGTCTGTTTTCCCATAATTACACTGAGGTGATGGACTTTGGGGGAAGAACATAAGAGGTGAAGTGCCCTTCTCATCACATCCTATCAGGGGGTAAGTGACATCAACATGACTAACAATGTTAACCTTGACCTCTTGGTTAAGGTGGTGTCTGCCAAGTTCTTCCACTGTAAAGTTACTGTTTTCCCTTTCCATACTCTATTATTCAGAAGCCAGTTTCTAAGACGAGCCCACACTCAAGAGAAGGGGAATTAAACTCCATCCCCAGGAGAGGAGAGTTTCAAAGAATATGTGGACATGGTTTGAAACCACTACAGTAATTAATAAATATTTTTGGAAGATGCTTTAAGGCCATGCTAATATTCTGTTTCTCCTTAAACTGTCACAAACTAATTTTAGCCTTCATTGGTAGATCTTGCCTGCAGCAATTATTACTGTGGTATGCTAATGGCGATTTTCTATTCCTCTCATTCCTTCCACATTTATTAACTGGAATTCTTCTGAAAAGAAGAGCTATCTCTTCTCTCCCATTTACTTATTTATTCAATCATTTATATCATTAACTCATAGATGTTTATTTTATTCTTTGGCTTATAATTCATTACTATTGCTTTTTATTTTGCTGTTCAAATTGTTCCAACTTTGGCCATTGAGAGCTCTTTCAGGTTGGCTTCTGTGTTCTTTTGACATATTCGCCTTTTTTATTTTCCCTGCCCCAGTCCTAGAATCAACGATTTCTCTGAGGAGATCATGGGGCCATTTTATCATCACTCTAATCAAGTCAATTTCTTAAGGGAACTGACCAATTTCGTATTCCTAAGTATCTCCTACAGCAGTATGCTTGACAGACAGGAATGTAGTCGTTTATGAAAGCTTCAAGGGCAGAAAGAGCAATGGCCCGCTTGCACACTCACATAGCTGAGGCGACAGGCTTCTTCCTCTCCTGAGCCACCCTGCGGGACAAGGTGTAGAAAAAGCCACATGGTTCCTAGCACACAGTAAGAGTACAGTAAGCAGTAGGTCCTTTCCCCAGTCTGTCTCTGCAGCTGCTTTAAGACGTGCTGATGCACCTTCCTTGGGACCTCTGTCAGGAAACACTACAAACACTGCCCCCTTTTTTTTATGGATGGCAAACTGAGGTGCAGGAGAAGTAAAACATATTGCCAAGATCATACAGCTAGAGAATGGCTGAGGTAATTCTAGGCGGAAGGCCCCTGGGGGCCTGCTCTCCCATGCCCTTCCCCAGAGGCAGCGTGCACCCTGAAGGAGGAAGGTTCCTGGAGACCATGTTCCCTGTAGACTGATTTTTCTGTCTAACCCTCATCCTCTTCCCTTCAGAGTTCAAGCATGGAGAGGCTGACTAAAGGGTAAAACTAAGAGACCTATGTGCTTTCCAGACCCCAGGGTTCTAGATAGTCCCAGACCAACTCTACAGACAAGAAGAACTTAAGGCTTAATTTAAAGATTTTGTCTGGGCATCTACAGATCAAATAAAAGGCTAACATCAAAATCAGTGAAGGAAGGAAAGACAAGATTTAGATTTTGTTCCACTCAATCCCAGATGGCCACACTAACCAAAAGACCAATCCTAAGTGACTAGTATAAGTATGAATACTAAGTGGGCAATGAGAAACAAATTAAACACATTAAAACGAATGTGAAACACAATCAAAACAATGTTAAAAAGCAGAAGGTTAAGCCTACAGGTGTCAAAATCTTGCAAGTCCCAGTACCTGGTAATGAGGAAACCTGATGCCAGCCAGATTCATCACATGAAGTCAGCCACTGACTTCATTATTTCATCACCAGAAGGAAATCAGATAACACCTTGAGCAACAGGAAGTGTTAACACACACACACACGGCAATAATGGTGGTTATTACGTTATTATATAATCACATTTTTTCAGATATATAGTTGTCTAAAGAGTAAATATTAAAGAGTGAGGGAAACAGAAATGATGGTAACTAAAGACAGAGTCTAACAGATCATGATGGTTAAAGAAAAGACATTTTTAAAAAGACAGCTCTGTCTGAAAAACTTAAGTTGGTTGAAAAAACTTAAGTAAAAGTACTGGATCCTGATTTTGTATACACTCTCCAAGAAAGAAAAAACTGTTACACTTTAAAGTGAAACACTAAACCCTCGATCATTTACTTAAATACCTTTCTGAAAGTCTGCTCTGGGTCTGCTAAAGACAGGGAAAAGGTTGCTGGTTAAGAGTGACTAGCAAGAAAACTATTCTCCAGCGAGGCCTTAAACATATAATAATGGAGATAGCAACAGATTAAAAAGTAATGAATCTGGAATCTCTGCCAATTTCAACATCTGAGGTATTTTCATTTGTAACAGATAAAAAGTAATAGAGTATTCTATTACTGCTAAGCGTATAGGACCCATAGGTGTTTTCAGAACTACTCAGCTAGAATACCATCTTTTCCTTCTACTTCTACAACCTGGGGACTCAGACGTCTTCTTGGCAGCCATGATCTCCACATAAAATAGACTCTACAGGCCTTGCAAATGGAAAATCTCGGTCTTGGGCAAGTCACTTTAACCTTTCTCATCAGTAAAATGGTCACTAATACCGATATCACAGGATTGTGAAGATTAAAGCACCAAGGATTATGGAAGTAACATTTCCTGTCCCATAATCCCAGGCTTCAAGCTACTATCAACAATCATTTGAACCAGCCAGACAATACTCTCTGAAAGTCATTTTATGGACAAACTAATTATTGTTTGGGAATGTAAAATCTGGTCATAAACCACTAATGAGGCGGGGGATGGGGAAGGAATTGTAAAAAAGCAGAATGGGTAGCAAGAGCTAGAAATAATTTCAAATACACAGGCCTCTAGTTTCTTGCCAATTGTTTAGATTTACTTCCCTTGCACACCCTTTGGCCTCTGTGGTACATCCGGCAGGCATGTGTCCAAAACAAATCTTTATCACTTTAAAATCTGGTGGGGGAGGGGAGGGTACTGACTTTTCTCAGAGGTGAAATTCATGAAAGCATTAACCTGCTTGAGAGGAAGGTGAGAATTTTCTAGAAGAAAAGTTTGAGGAAGTTTGAGAATAAGGGAGGCTTTTTCCTCTTCATGAGCTGCACGGCTTCCCCTATATCCTCTAAACTAATATATTATTTGGCATAAGTTTAAAGACATTCCCCTCATCTAACTTTCTTATATTTCAAGGAAATTGCCACTGATTTAAAAAATAAGCCTCTCACTTTATGTAGTCAAAGTGTTCCAAAGGGATTATGTATTACACTCTTAATAAAAGGAACAGGGCTTCCCTGGTGGCGCAGTGGTTGAGAATCTGCCTGCCAATGCAGGGGACACGGGTTCGAGCCCTGGTCTGGGAGGATCCCACATGCCGCGGAGCAACTGGGCCCGTGAGCCACAATTGCTGAGCCTGCGCGTCTGGAGCCTGTGCTCCGCAACAAGAGAGGCCGCGGTAGTGAGAGGCCCGTGCACCGCGATGAAGAGTGGCCCCCGCTTGCCACAACTAGAGAGAGCTCTCCCACAGAAATGAAGACCCAACACAGCCATAAATAAATAAATAAATAAATAAAAGCTTTTAAAAAAAAAATAATAAAATAAAATAAAATAAAAGGAACAATCCCCAGTTGCATAAAAGCTAAGACTAAGGACTCCGGAGCCAGTCTGCCTGGGCTTGGAACCAAGCCTCAGCACTTCCTAGCTTACTACAGTGGGCAAGTTATTTGATGGCTCCGGGCTTTGGTTTCCTCATCAGTAAGACGGCAATGCTACTTGTGCCCTCCCCAAAGTGTTGTTACGAGGATGAAATGAGCTAATATTTGTAAAGTGCTTAAGAACTGTGGATGGCACAAAGTGTTATCAAAGCAACTATTAAATTAAAATAAATAAATCCCTAATTTTGGGGGTAAAACTTTACCTAAGCATATAGTAAGGGGTGGTTTGAATTTGATCCAAAGACACAGTTCTCCAAGTGGTCAAACGCAATGCTTTACAAGCAAAAGTTGGGGGAGTCAGACTCCTGGCTCTGCCCTCCTCCATGTGGCCCTGAGCTGGTCACTTTAACCTCTCCCTGAACCTTTGCTTCTTCATCTGTAAAATGGAGATAATAACAATTAGCTAGCAGGTATGCTGTGAAGACAGACTGAGAAAATATAGATGTAAAGTTCTAGGTACAGACAGAGCAAAGTATTAAGTGCTCAAGCAGTAAAACTCTTCCCCAACAACATGTACATCCCAACCTACCATAGAGTCTGTAGCGACAGCTCTGAGCTGCTGTGAACTAACTTGTGAGTGAACTACCTCAAATACTGCAATCTGAGCTGGGCTTTTGTTGAAGTTTTATCAGGGCAAACTGTGGGGCAACCTGAAGAAGCAAGAATCAGGCAGGTGAACCGAACCAGGATCCAGAATCAAGCTGGATCATAGGAGGAGGAGGGAACATGACACCAACAGTTATGAACAAAGCCAGGACCAGGCTCCTCTCCAGGCCCAGCAAAGAGCTAAAGATCTAAAAACAAGCCCCAGAAAGAATTTTCCAGGTAAACAGCCCTTTTGAAATGATCTGTTCTGAAAGCTCTTCTGGCCATTGGACTTCCTAGAAGTAGGTCTCAATTATAATTCAAAAGGAAAAATAACTTGAGAAATGGATTGTGTTTAAAGGAAACTGAAAAGAAAATCACAATGAAGGCTTATTCAGGTGAAAGGAAAACAAAGTCAACAGGTTGGTTCACTCAGACAAAAAGGGCTGGGGTACAGGCAGAAACTCCCTTTAAGAAGGGTCCTCCTAAGGTTAAATAAAGGACCACCTCCAAATACACTAGCTTGTGTTTTCTAAGTATCTGATACCTCAAGTAATAGCACCACTGTCTCTACTTTTTCACAGGTAAGAAGAGAGAGTTTCCAATTCTTTTTAATTAAGAAAATTAAAATCCCTGAGATTTTAAGCTTTCGCTATGACTGAAAAGAATTTTAATTAGGAGATCTGACTATACACAAGCAAAGCTGAAAGTCACAAATTCAATAAAAGGAGGGACAATAATAAAAAAATTTACTTTCTTAATCTTAGTAAGGACAAGCACTTAATAATGCCCTCCAAATTAAGGCTACTAATCCAATATCAGTGAATGGTCAATAAATGCTGACTACTGGTACTATTATTAGTGGGACATACATTTGGAGCTGCTTTTCCAGTCACATGGAGTCCTCACTGGCAGGGATAAGCCAGTGTGCAGCCCCGACAGAGGACACACCCCATCACGTGGAGGCAGAGGCACAGCCTCCGTCTTGCAAGAATTACGCACCATCCAACTCGACAGTGTGAACTCCTTGGCACTATGAAGCTCAAGTGTTTTAAGATACATTTTCCTTTCTCAGTAAAGTCCAATATATTTCTTCCCTTGTTTTTATTTTCATTTTTCATCTTAACTCATGACAATGCTCTTTAAAGAATCTGAGAGCCCAACATGAAAGTGCTGTGGAGTGAGTATGATGGAGCTGGATGCTGTCATTGCCTAATAGAGGCCAAGATCTCTCTGAAGTAGAACCCTTACTGTCCCAACAACTGTCAAAAAGAAACAAATAAGTGGTTCCATGTGCTACTTTTGTCACTTCTAAAATGACACTACAGGTGTAGCATTTGTACATCTGGCCGGTCAAGGGGGAAATCTGAGCCAAAGCAGAAGGACCCTGACCCAGCCCTCCCACCCCCACTCCAAACACATAAAACCAATGGATAAAATAAAACAAAAGAAATACTTTCATATATAGTTGAGCTCCAAACCAAGAAAAGAAAATATACAGATGGCAGAACAGGAACTCAAAATCGGACCTGTGAGTGGGAGCTCTGAATGCAACAGCTCAGAAGTCAATAATGAGACAGAGACCTACGCTTAGTATACTTAACAAAAGACAATTCAACTGACTCTTTAATGTTTATGTAAAAAGTGTGACACCATGAAACATATTCAGAGTAACATATGAGACTGAATAAGTAACAACTCACCTTGACACACCTAGATTCTTATCTAGAGCCACGCCATAAACCTGGTGGGAAAACACCATTTTTAGTGGGTTTTCCATAATTACAATCTTAAGAAATTTGGTTACTCAAGTCTCTAGAGTATCTTTTTAAGGCTTTGTAACCTATAGGGCCATGTATGGCCAGCAGGAAACTTAAAAAATTAAAAGCCAGCTGAACTAATCCAGACTCTGAAAGATCAGAATCCTTGATTTGCAAGTGACCAGAAGAACCAGCACAAACTGGAGGACTCTGAGTAGAAATAGCACTCAATTAAAATACACAAATACGAACAACACCACTTCATTACAAACCAATTCAACTGCTCTACATAGTAAAGTAAAACTGTCAAAGTCTAAATGTCTCAGAGCACATTTTAAAAAGGTTATTACTGAAGCACAAATAAGCTTAAAAGTACGAGTTCATAATGATTATTCACAAGAAACTCATTGGACACCTCTGAAGACTACTAGGAAACCAACTTGATCTGAAAACTGGTAAATAAGGGGAAAGAATCAAGCATTTAATCCATCTTTCCTACACAAACTGTACCTCAGGGTAACCAAGTAGTTAATAACATGAGGTTTCTCTATAAAGTTTCTCTCCAGGGCTTCCCTGGTGGCGCAGTGGTTGGGAGTCTGCCTGCTAGTGCAGGGGACACGGGTTCGAGCCCTGGTCTGGGAGGACCCCACATGCCGCGGAGCAACTGGACCCGTGAGCCACAATTACTGAGCCTGCGCGTCTGGAGCCTGTGCTCCGCCACAAGACAGGCCGCGACAGTGAGAGGCCCGCGCACCGCGATGAAGAGTGGCCCCCGCTTGCCGCAACTAGAGAAAGCCCTCGCACAGAAACGAAGACCCAACACAGCCAAAAATAAATAAATAAATAAATAAATTTAAAGTTTCTCTCCAAAAAGTATTCCAGTTAATAAACGAAGAAGGTAAAATAGAAATGAAAAAATCACCATTTTGCAAACTCTAAATCATGGCTTTAGACCGTGATCGTCAATGGCTGCCGACATCACAAAAAAGAAGACTAAACAGAAGGATGTACACAACATCCCCTAGAGAGAAATCCTGCCAGAAAATTTGAACCTGAATCAGACCAAGCCTAGATCTGATTTCCAGCCCACAGGAAATACAGGGGACAGATGAACATGTTGAATGATACCTCAGAAATGCAATCAGCGAAACCCAGACTCTGGGAAATGGGGCAAATGACCTTTTTTTCTTCAACAAATAAACTGGAATGAAAAAATGACAGAGATGAAAGCCACAGATTTAAAGAGACTTATGAGACATACCAACCAAATGCAATATATGGACCTTGTTTGAACATAGATTTGAACAAACCAACTATAAAATATAAAATATTTTGGGGAATTCCCTGGTGGTCCAGTGGTTAGGACTCCACGCTCTCACTGCTGAGGGCCTGGGTTCAATCCCTGGTCAGGGAACTAAGATCCCACAAGCCACGTGGCCAAAATAAATTAAAAAATAAATAATAAAATATTTTAGACCATATGGAAAATTTGAACCCTGACTGACTAAACACTTGATGGTTTCAAGGAATTGCCATTTTCAGGTGTGATAGTGGTATTTTTAATATTTTTTAACGAGTCCTTGTCTTTTAGAGATACACACTTAAATGATACATAGGTTTTCTTCAAAATAATTGAGTTGGGGGGGGATGGTGATAAAAAGAAACAAAATTTGCCATAAGCTGATAATTGTTTTATGGTTACTTAAGGTATGTGAGGATTCATTATTTTATTCTCTCGACTTCTATATGTTTGAAATTTCCCACAGTAAAAGCTAGAACAAAAGGCAAAAACAAAATGGATTCTGTCTCATTCTGCTTGAAGCATATTGCTCCACGCATTTGTATTATTAATGGCCCTCTTCTAAACATTTTGCCTCTGAAGAAGGACCCAAGAGGCCCCAACCTGACTAATAAAAATCCTGTGCCTGCACAAAGGTAACTTTCTAAATATAAGTAGCATTTAGCAGCCATAGATCAGTACATTACTTTCCAATCAGAAGGACCCAGGATATGTACGGGGCCTTAGAATTATTGTGAGTCCTCAAATTCAACTGCACATATGTGATTTTTGCAATGGTTAAATACTCAAATTACATCTACTATCCTACTGAGTATATAAAATGTCATAAGCACAAGCACGCACAAAAACTTATCTACGAGGATGTACATCACAGTGTCGTTCCAACAGCAGAAAACTAAAATCAAACTCATGTCTAATGGTAGGGAAGGGATTAAATAAATTACAGTTTATACACACTATGGAATACCACTTACCCATTTAAAATGAGGTTGAGGGGATTAGAAAATGATGGGGAAAATGTTCACAATATACCAAGGAGAAATTTGAGACAAAGTACATACAGAACATTGTCTGTTTGGAAGAAAAAAAAAAAGTTTGCATAGAAAAAAGACTAAACTATGTACACCAAAATTGCAACAGTTAATTTCTTTAGGTGGTAGAACTATAGATGATTTTATTTTCTTCTTTGTGCTTTTATGTGTCTAGCAATTTTTCTATAATAAAGGCAGAAGTCCATAATCCCTTATCTACAATTCAGGAATCAAAAAAGTTATGAAAATAAATTTTCGAAAGTTAGCGGCAGACTTGGTTAGGCGCAAAACTGATATGGAGCTGCTTCATATTTATCCCATTTAGTGTGAGTATTAACAGGTTTCACTCCAAAATGTAATGTTTCAGAGTGCTGCCCCAGATCCCAGTAGGAGCTCAGTATCACCCTCCAGCAACCCCAAAATTCTGGATTCTAAACCCCAAGATTTCAGACAACAGATTGTTGAACATTTATCAGTTTGTAACTTTGCCACCGTTACCATTTTTAGGCTTTTAAAAATGGGACTCATATTTGAAAATGTTGGGAGCCTCTGCTATCAATTACTATAAATTTTTAAATGGGAACATTAAAAACAAAAAACAAAAAACACATGTCCTGGGCTTCCCTGGTGGCGCAGTGGTTGAGAATCTGCCTGCTAATGCAGGGGACACGGGTTCGAGCCCTGGTCTGGGAAGATCCCACATGCCACGGAGCAGCTGGGCCCGTGAGCCACAACTACTGAGCCTGCGCGTCTGGAGCCTGTGCCCCGCAACGGGAGGGGCCGCGATAGTGAAAGGCCCGCGCACCGCGATGAAGAGCGGTCCCCGCACCGCGATGAAGAGCGGCCCCCACTTGCCGCAACTAGAGAAAGCCCTCGCGCGAACCGAAGACCCAGCACAGCCAAAAATAAATAAATAAATAAAAATTTAAAAAAAACAAAAAAAACAAAAAAAAACACATGTCCTTAACAAACAGGATTATCATTCCAGATTCATCAAAGGTGGCGAGCACTGGGCTCCCATCAGATAACTGTAGTAGCCCAGGTTCACCAAGCCCTTGGCATGTGCCAGGCATTATGTGTCTTACACATCTTAACTCACGGGATGCTGCCTCAGGAGGTAGGTACTATCCTAGGCCCATTATATATATGAAGTCACAGACGCTCAGAGAGGTTATGTAACTTGCCTAAGTCACAAGGCAGAGATGGACCAGAGCCTGACCCTTAGCAGCCATGCTAAACTCTCACCAGTTAAGTAAGCCAGAGGGCTGTTCTGCTTCCTGGATCATCTCCACCGTTTTTAATAGTGGTAAGAACATCACAAGTAAAGCAGAGACAACTGACGTTTTAAAAACTCTTTTTTGATTTGTAAACTAAACAAACTTGATCTACAAATTACTGAGAAAGGATAAATATGAAGCCATACCATATAATTTCTAGTATTACTACCATTAACTCTAACCACACCAAAGTTATTTGAAGATGTTCTATGAATGTAACAATATAATTTTCTATACCACGAAAAATCTCCCAGTAATCTTTTGGAAATCGGTGTGGGGAACATTTTCTGAGGGCTCTCCAGAAAAGACCCAGTTCCTGCCCACAGGAGAGCCCGACATTTCCAAGAACAAACTCTCCACTATCTACTTTTGGGGCTTCCTCGGTGTCTCTGGGCTATAAAACCCAGTAATTTACTTTCCCTACTGAAGACTAGGGCAGAAATAGCCTTGACTTCCTTTTGCAAACCAAAATTCACAGCTGTTTGAGGTGAACAAACCAAGGAGGGTGAGGGGTAGGGGGAAGAACCTTCAAAGGGATTTTTCTGGCCAAAGATGCAACTTTCACTGGGACCAGAACCTCCCAGGACAAGTGAACATGTTGAAGCTGACTAGATACAAACCAAATTCTTCACAGGATTGTTTCACTGTTTCCCGTCTCTAATTTTTGTAACTAAGACAATCAAAAATGAACTTCAGGGACTTCCCTGGTGGTCCAGTGGGTAAGACTCTGTGCTCCCAATGCAGGGGGCCCAGGTTCAATCCCTGGTCAGGGAAGTAGATCCCACATGCATGCCACAACTAAGAGTTTGCATGCTGCAACTAAAAAAGATCCCTCATGCCACAACGAAGATTCTGCATGCTGCAACTAAGACCCGGTGCAGCTAAAATATAAACAAATAAATAAATTATATATATAAAATAGATTCTCTTTAAAAAAATTTTTTTTCAAAACTGAACTTCAATCAGAGAATTAAGGAAAAGGGAAATCTCTGACTTAACAAACTTCTGTTAAATTATCTTTTACTACCAGTAGATGCCTTACTCAGTTTAACATGAGGCATGCTCTAGATGTTTAGATATAAAGTAACCACGCTGCAGTCATTCCCAGGCATGCCACCTTTTTTGTTTTGTTTTTTAACAGGGGGACCACGTTCTGCTTTTGAGAAAGCAAAAATGTACAGCAATTCCAAATGAAAGGAAAAGGGTTGCCATCCCAATAAAATTATACTTAAAGAAGTATTTTAAGAAGTTCTTTAAAAACCAATTTTAATGAATTAAGAAGGTTTAGTGGAAGATCCAGAAAACTGCTATCCTAGTAAATAGTTGTGGTTTTTGTTGTTGTTGTTTTGTTTTTGCATTCTCTTAGAAGAGCAGGAACTTAGATCACACAAATCCATGAGTTCCTGCTCCTAAGGCCTCCCATTCTACATCCTTACATGGTCAGTGTTACACTCCTCAGGATGTTAAAATCATCTTGCTCAAAATAGGCACATTCAAAAGAAATCTAGCACAGTAGGAGGGCAAAAGTAAAAGGGTCAGCATGAGAAAAAGCTGTCATGTCACTATAATTTCCAAGCTACACATCCATTCTCGGGGGCCATTTCAATAGAACGATTAGGGTAATCACTTTTTTTTTTCAAGTATGAATTCCTTAAATAAACATCAGGAATCCTCTTTCTTTAAAACAATGAATAACTTTGTCATATCTTCTGACATTTGGAGAGAACCCGTTATTGTCCCCCAAATGGGATCCAATTTTCAAAGCTTTCCATTCTTCATTCTTTATTTCAGAACCTTTTCATATCTTTGGGAAATTCATGACTGTCTTTGGATAATTCATGACTGTCTTTGGATAATCTCCCCACCACCCACAGTGGAGTAAAAATCTAGTTTATAGTCAAATTTATTGCTACTGTCTATAAATTTTCAGATTTCTCCAGCAAGCCTCCTTGGCTTCTTTTCTTATTCACTCTTCTCGTGCTTAAGAAATCAGGTATAGAACTTTCCTAGACTATGACACAATCTATTCCTCAATTACAACCTTTGGTCTGTTTCTCTGTGCTTCTGAACCCTCAGGAGTGCATTTCACTTTACCTCATTCACATTGACACATATCAGTATTTAGCTCAGAATCCACTTCATAGTTTTAAGCTAATGAATTGTGTTTTCTTTTAACTTTTCCTTTCCTCAGAACTTTCTTCCCTTAGTTGTTAGAACACTTTTAATCCAAATCTTACTGTATTCTCAAACAGAAGTTGCCTTCCTGAAAATCAGTAGTTTCACTATAGCCATAAACATATTAAACTCTCCATTACATGAAAATGTGAGTGACCTACTATGTGCCCAGGGCTGAAAAATACTGTTTAAAAAAAAAAAAAAAGTTTAATACAGAGCCTGTCTCAAGCTACAGAATAAAGGCAACCATTCAACAATTAGAAAATGAGACAGTATTATATAAAGTAAAATCCATGCTATTCAGAACCTCTGTAGGACTAGGCATTTTAGATAACTATGCTTTCTAGATAATCTACTGCTTGTCCTTTGAAATAACAAATATTATATTTGAATCATTTTAGATAGAAAACTAAAATTTTTTGTACTTTCATTAACAAGCTATACTGAACGTAATTTAATCTTTATTTGATTGGCTAAGAGTCACAATAAACAGATACTACAGCACTAAGCTATAGTGCAGTGATGCTTGGGGCCTAACCAGGTGTGTAGGGCTGTATTCATCTATGTTAATAGTCTCAAATTACTGGCGGTGGGAAAAATTATGCTAGCCTTTTATTGTTTTTTCTCTTATTTTGTCAATCTGTCACACAGACATATCATACTACTATAAACACTACAAGGGAACAGACCTTGTATTGGGAGAGGACTAATTTTGACAGACTACCTACTATGTGCCAGGCCTGAAATAAATTTTGCAGTGCATCTAACAATTGGCCTAGCACAAAGCAGATGATGGGTAAACATTTGGTGGGTGAATGGCATTAGTGTGCCTGCCTGAGCTGGGCCTCTCCCTTATTTACTGTTTCTAATCTGCCGTGGCTTGGAAAACAGATACCCAAGAGTAAAAGAACAGCATTTAAGACGTGTCTGGCATGGCATTTTGCACGTGGCAGGTACAGCATGGCAAAACTGTACGTGCTCAACGGAACTGGGGAAGCCTAACAGTGAGCGCTTACAATGTGCCAGAAACTGTGGTGAGCTTCTTCCACACATTACATAAGACAATACCTATAAAGCAGATAATATTCCCCCCATTTCACAGATGTAGAAATTGAGGCTCAGAGTGGTTGAGTAATTTACAGAAAGTCAAGCAGTTAGTCAGTGGTAGCAGCGAAATGTGAATCCAGGCAGTCTGACTCCAGAACCAGTGGTCTGAAGCGTAATACTACACTGCCTCTGAATAAGTATACAGTAAATAAGCGAAGGTCAGAAGGACATGAAGTTCATAACAACTTTTTTTCCTAGTACAAGTCTTCTTTGCTGACTTTCTGATTCTCAGCAAGTATGTTCTCAATTGGTGAGAGTTACTATATGTAAAGCAATAAACTGTGAAATCTAGGCAAGCAAAGTATGAGTTGATGCGCTACTGTTCACTGCAGATAATGGGTCCCAAAGAAGTAGAAGCCTGAGAGATCTGTGTGTATTAGGGTCATTAGGGAGGGCTTTAAGAGGTTAAGACCTAAGCCCAAGCAGTATAAGAGAAAAGGGATGGGTGAGAGAGGAGGCATTTTGTAGCTTAAGAATAAGCACAAAGCCTTTGTGGAATGGGGGTGGGGGGTGGGCTGGGTCATAAACAGATGAGTAGACAAACATACTTGTGATCCAGAACATTTATATCCACTGCAGCTGTAAGCTCCTATTCCTGCCTGTTTTACTTGGTCACTCAAAACAGCTGGACAAACATAGGCTGCAATTGACAATACTAGTGGGGTAGGATATGGCAGCTAATGCAAGGGCCAAATCTGAAGCTACGATTCCACGGCTCTCATTAAATAACCAGGGTCCTTGAGGTGGGGTGTGTGGGCATAGGAGACCTACCCTCTACTATTTCCAAACCTACAAAGGGAGGACATGCTGACCTAGGGATTATCTAAATGCATGGTTTCATTTTCTCAGAAATCTTTCACTAGTTTTAATCAGAGTCACCTCTAATTAATGACACACCTAGTGTAACTAGTGCCTGCAGATCCTCCCTGCCCCTAGGAGTCACAGGGATGAGAGGCTGGGGCAGCTCTGAGGCCATCTACCATCTCAACAACAGATACAGGAGCAAGTCAGAAGGAGTCAGCTCTCTTACACAAGGGAGTGGAGACAACATCCACCCTTTATGACAGAGACTGGACATATTAACATGAGGCCCAAAGTAAAAAAAAAAAAAAAGAAAATCAACAAAGATTTTCTAGTCTTGCTTAACTACAAGGTAGTTAAGGGGGGGGTGGGGGGTGGGTAAGGTATCTCTGGCAAACAGCCAAATGCTGTAGCATTCAGCTCATTAGAGACAGGCACCTCCAAACCAGTATGGTCTTTCTCTCATCTCTCAGACATCAGAAGTGCAGGAATATCAAAGTAATCCAGGTAAGATTCAAAACCTAATTTATGCATTCGAAGTACATTTATTGAACACCTGTGTCAGGTACTGATATAGGAACTGGGAATATAAACATAAAGACTAAGTCACTCTGAAAGATGGAAGTATAGCCATCCATTATTATTATCTCCTTTTATCACACCCAACCTCTTAAGGCTCCAGACAGAAAGTTCTTCTAGTGACCTACTGGCACCAAATAAGTCTCCTTTCCCACCTCAGTGCCCCTGATCATGGTGTGCCCACTTGGAACGCTCTCACAGTACTTCACCTACCCAAATCCTCACATCCTGCAAAGTCAGCTGAAGTCCCCCTCCTCCTGGAAGCCCTGATCTCCATCTCATCCCACAGTTATGTCTCATTTCTCTGAACTACTAACAGTGAGTACCACCATCAGTTTATGTAGAAATGTATCATTCCCTAATTGATACTTTTATTTATTCAACAAATCCTGGGTACTAGCTATGTGACAGCATTGTTCTAGGGGCTGGAAATTGCCCCAAATGGTACTGGTTTTTGCCTCCTCAAAAGAACCCCCTGGGAGAGTTCTTCTCTTAGACTGCTTTTTAATATCTTCCTGTATAGACCTGTGTTTGCACTCAGTGCTTAATACCTAACAATTTATTAGAGCCTTGGGCTTTTTTGGTCCAAGCTCACTCAAATTGAAGTTACATAAACTAATGGGGAACAAAAGCGAATGAAGCCATTTCTAAATGAACTTCCACTTCTTAAAAACCTCAAAAGAACAAGGAAGGAAAAGAAAACCGGCTATGAAAGTGCTGCTGAAACAACACATTTTACTCACACTGACAAAGCACCTACAATCCCCCCTCCAAGCCACATAAAAACGACCTTTTTCTCTCAATCCTTACAGCTCCAGAGTCAAGTGTTTATTTTAACAACAGACCTTGGAAAAGTTTAAAGCACCCCTCAGCTTCCTAAACAAGTCTTTCTAAACCTTTATTTTTTGATGAATAAACCCCCTGATGAACCTTGCATATGCCACTTAACAGACTAATCCAATGAGATTCACTACAAGGAACCAGAATTTAAGCTTCAAGCACAAGAGGGGCTCAAAGAAGAACACTTTGAGCGTGATAAACCCAGAGGCAATTTGAATATAAACAACAAAAGCCACGTCCTGCAGAGCCTGGTGGAAGGTTCCAAGTTCCCAAAAGAAGGGAATCAAGAGAATTTCCTCCAGGGGAACCGCGAGATTCTGCAAGGCGTGCGAGTTTCTGCAGGAAATGAGGGAGATTTAAAATATACATATTTTCTGCTCTAAAGTGGCTTGTGAGATACAACAGCTGGCACCCAACAGCGGGCGAGGGTGAAGCCCGGCTGTGCCATGCGGCGGAGGCTGCCACCTGGGCACTCCCACCATTCTTCGCTGCCGGGTTAGGCGAGACGAGGAGAGCCTGACGCCGCGCGGACCCGCACTGGCGCCCCTCGCCCCTTGGGCCGCCTGCCCTAGCCCCGGGGCACCCCGCAAACCCACCCCGCCAGGGCCTCCGGAGCCCCGATCTCTCTGGGGACCCAGGAGACGGGCAGGGGAAGGGGGGTCTCCAGGCAGCTGCCCAGCCCCGGAGCGATACCCACCTGAGCAGGCTGGAGAGGGGATGGCTCGAGGAGCCAAGACCGCCGCCGCCGCCGCCGCCGCCGCCGCTGCCTCCCCCTGAGCCCCCGCTGCCGCCGCCCCCGAAGCCTGAGGAGAGCCGCTTCCCGGACAGCAGCTTCTCCACGGCCGGGAGGTGTCCGGTGCGGGCCGCCTCCAGCAGCTCCTGCTCCTTCCCCATCCCCAGGGCCGCCGCCCCCTGGACCCCCTTTCCGGGGCCGCCGCCCAGCCTGTTCTGGCTCGCAAACTTTCGGTCTCCGGGCAACGCGCCCCCCAAACCGGCCGGGACACCACCCCCCTCCCCCCGCCTTTTCCCCCAGGAGCGCGTCACTTCCGGGATCCGGCGTCACGCGTCAGAGCGCCCCCCGCGCCCCGCCCCCTTGCCCACCTAGCTGGGCGGGGCTCAGCGAGCGGGAGCAGGTGGTTGTGGTCTGCGGCAAGTGCACCCCGCTGCACAGAGATAGGCCTTCCAGGTCAAGAGGAGAGCGTCGCAGGGTCGCCCGCTGTATAAGTGGAAGGGAACAAACGCGGTTTACCTGTCTGCGCCTGCCGAAGTGCGCTCCTTTTCCAAAGGTTTTGGGAGCTCGCAGGACAGAAAATACGGTAATTCATCCAGGCAGTGTAGAAACAAAGAGAGAAATATGGTAACGCGCACATACATTTCCAAGGCCATTCCTTCTGAACACATAAATATGTAATGGATGTGGGAACCGAGTGATAAAGACGTGAGTAAAATGCCGCCCTCCGTACCGCAATGAGGAAAGAGAGGAAAATTTTAAAAGGAAAATATCCGCACTTCATGCTCCCAATCCCTGAAATGGCTCGTTAAAGCCAAACACTCAAAGCAAATATCTCCCTCCCAGTAGGATTTGTTTCCCCTTACTTTTTTTTTTTTTTAGCCGCCCCCGAGGCATGCGGGATCCTAGTTCCCGGATCAGAGATCGAACCCGCTCCCCTTGCAGTGGAGGTGCGGAGTTCTAACCACTGGACCGCCAGGGAAGCCCTGTTTCCTCTTACTTTTGATGACATTAACCAAAGTGACATTAAAAGTCAGATTTGTAAAACCGACCCCAATCTTGAGTCCTGGTGAATTGGGAAAATCATACAATTGCGTAGAAACCGCCTGTTTTGTTTGTGGTGCTAGGACTGTTCCTGGCTCGAAGTAGACGCTCAGTAGTTGTGGAGTTAATAATGCATTGGATAAATTCTGTTCAAGCTGTATGACTATTTTCTTTCTTTTTAGGTGCTTGAGGAACAGAAGAGAAATGCTGGCAATTCAATGTTAACACAAGCCCGAGGTCTCTGTCCAATTGAACTGTAAGAGATTGAGTTCCTGCCTGCGTTTGCCTGGTAGCCGCATCCCACAACAAGGGCGAACAACGGAATTGAGTTTTCTCCTGTCCCCAAACTTTACTCTGAGGAAAGCGGATTAAGGACCGAGTTCACTGACACTGCGTTTTGAGAAAGACGGAAAGGAAAAAGAAGCCCTTCAGTAAACAACAAAGCTCTCCTTTACAAATGCTGGTTTCCCAAGGTGGAAAATCCACAAACTGATTTCCGTGCCCTCAATTTTCCCTCTCCCCACCGCCACCAAATCAGAAGTAAAACAGAGCCCTGAAGTCCTCTAGGCGCGCCTCTAAATGACCCCTCGGAAGAGCGGTATGGGTGATGTCATCGCAGCGCGACGACAGGAAGTAAGCTCCTGGGCTGCGGTGCTGCGCGGAGTCCCGAGCTCCTGAGTCTGACGGCACCGCGATCTCCACTCCCATCTTCTTCTCGCCGCCATGGATATTGCCTGCGAGTCGCCCACGGAAAAAGGTGGAGAGACAGGGGAGTCAGATGAGACGGCCGCTGCTCCTGGGGGCCCGGGGGTTACTGACACGGACGGAATCACGGAGGAAACTGACGGAGACGCAGATGGGGAATTGAAAGAGGCCTCGGCTGAAGAAGGCGAGGTAGGGAGAGATGTGTTGATGAGGCCGGAGGAGTTGTGTCACTGGCTGCTTGACAGGCTTCTTGGTTGGTCCCTCCCAAGCTAAGATAGTCGAACTCACCATGACCCTTTAGATCTGCCATCGCGGGGTTGGGGGGAGAGAGGAGACAAAACCTTCAGAGCCGGTTCAGTTCCAGAGACCCAAGCACTGGGTCAATATTTTTAATCCCTGCCCTTAGGCGTTAAATCTACTTCTAAGGGAATTTCAAATAGCCTCTTGGTTTTCCTGGTGAGGAAATTGAGGTCAATGCCAATCGACACTGAAACTTAGGGCAAAAGCTAGAACCCAGGATTCCTAGTACCACTTTCACCCCAATATGGTTTCTTAGATATTGCTTAAGTGTAACTTTGTCATTATAGGCTGCAGAGTCGTTAAAGGGAGACTTTGAGGTAGTTACTAATTTAGTCACGTTCTTATCCTCTTGGGACATTTAACTGCTACCAGTGACCTGGGTGCTAATGTCCAAGGGTCTCTATAGCACCAAACCTATCAATTGTGCCATCCCAAGAATTCAGCAATGTTGCTCCGCTGAGCATCAGTCAGGATACTAGAATCTCAGCGTTCTCTAGGTTCCATTTCTAAAGGTAGAATCTTGGGGTCTTAGAGCTATAATTCCTGTTTGAATGTAAGTGTGAGAGCATGGGTGAAGACATTGGATTAAATGGAAACAGCCTTTCAGAGCATAAAGTTGTATCAAAATATATAAAGTTAAGAACTTCTAGAAAAAGAAAAATGTGACAAAACTACTTTAAGAAGGAACTTTTAAAACAGATCTCAAGGACAGAAAGGATTTAAGTAATAATTAGCTTAGTCCAGTAAAAAGCTCACTACATACAGAAATTTGCACCTAGAAGATAAAAAAAATTTTTGATGCTTCTGAAACACTTTTTTAAATTGATCATATACCAGACCACGAAGAAAAGCACAAATTCTTAAAAGTAGAAATCATAACAGATCATATCCTGTTAGTACAGTGCAATAGAACCTGAAATTAACAACAAAAATTTTCTCCCACTCCAACTCCCTCCAAAAAACTAACACCTGGACATTTTAAACTAGTTTCTAAATAGCCTTTGGATTAAAGAAATTAACAAAGAGAATGCCACATCAAATCCAATGGGATTTGACCAAAACTTTATTTAAAGAAAAATTCATAACCTTACATATTTTTACTAACAAACAAGAGATATCGAAAATAAGCACCCAGCTCAAGAAACCAGAAAAAGAACAAAATAAACCAGAAGAATGTAGGAGCAAGGAATTAATCGGGATGAAAGTAGATGTTAATGAATTAATGCTTTAAAAACATAAACAATAAAATGAAGACCTGGTTATTTGAAATGTAATTGTACAACATTATGAAATAAGAAAGGGCTATAGGCACTGATATGGAGATCTTTAAGCTTTAAGAAAATGTGATGTTCAAGTTTAGACCAAGTAATTTTGAAACTTCAAGAAAAATGGCTCATTTTTAAGGATAATATAAATCACCAAAATTGAAGCACAAAGAAGTTAGAAAATTTGTATGTATCAGTAACTAGAGAAGAAGTTGAAAAGGTTGTTAAAGATTTACTGCCTTCGCTCTCACGTACTTCTCATATTCCTGTATGAGTTTAAATGTGAGTTTCTCTTTAAGGAAACAGAAGTTAAATCTCATTAATGAGGTTTGTTTTATCCTTAGATTCTATATTGTTGGAGGGGATGAAGTTTGGATTTTTTTTTGTTGTCATTATTAAACAGATATTAAACATCTAGAATGAGTAAAACAATGGTAAATATTTATGTGAGGAGAGATAAATAAGAGACAAACCTATCTTCAAAAAGTTGTCAGTCTAGGGGCTTCCCTGGTGGCGCAGTGGTTAAGAATCCGCCTGCCAGTGCAGGGCACACAGGTTCGAGCCCTGGTCCGGGAAAATCCCACATGCCGCGGAGGAACGAACTAAGCCCATGCGCCACAGCTACTGAGCCTGCGCTCTAGAGCCCGCGAGCCACAACTACTAAGCCCGCGTGCCTAGAGCCCGTGCTCCGCAACAAGAGAAGCCACCGCAATGAGAAGCCCATGCACCGCAACAAGGAGTAGTCCCCAATTGCTGCAACGAGAGAAAGACCGCGCGCAGCAACAAAGACCCAATGCAGCCAAAAATAAATTAATTAAAAGAACTAAAAAATAAATAAATAAAGTTCTCAGTCTAGTCATGGGAAGTAAATATTTGCATTATACAGTGGTATTGAAAGTTAGGAAGAAAAGAGCACTACATGTGGGAGAAGCTCACTTAAAAGTCCCAAATTCAAAAAAACACTGCTTTGATGAGAAGGTGCCTCCTTTTTAATATTCTTTCCACATGGAATCATCATCAGTAAAGAGATCTATAGATTTAGAGGAAGAAGAGCTGGCTGGGTGGAGAGGACTTTTCTGACATCCCCTCTAAAGAATGAGGTCAGAAGAAGGAGATCAGGGGGAGAGTGGTTTTCATGATCCTTGGCACTACATTGCCCTTGTAAACAGATGACTGGAACTAGGATCATAGCTAACCTGGAAAACTGGACTATTTAGTAGGTTTTCTTTCTACAGCTGGGCTAAAAACTCCTTTAGGAGAGACAGGGTAGCTTATATTTTGATGGTACAGCCAATGCCTGGAACCAAAAAACTACAGAAATAAGTGGATTTGTTGTGTTGTAATAAGAAATGATGTCTTCTTACCTTACCCAAGTCTGAGAAGTAGGCCAAATATATAAAGGGTTTCTTTTGTCTTCTTAGCTCAAGAGTCAGGATATCTCAGATTTAACAGCAGTTGAAAGGGAAGACTCATCATTACTTACTCCTGCAGCCAAAAAACTGAAAATAGATACCAAAGAAAAGAAAGAGAAGAAGCAGAAAGTGGATGAAGATGAGATTCAAAAGATGCAGTAAGTCACTTTTCTGATCTTTCCCCTTTCAAGGCTCTAACCTGACCACACGAAGTTAATACATTTTTCTTGTCCTTAAATTTTTCTTTTCTTTTTTAAACTCAAAAGAAAATAAAGCAATTAATATTGCATTATGTTATGGTATAGAAAATATAAGTAAAAATAAAAATATCACCATACCACCAAAATAAACACTGTTAATATTTTGATGTATATTCACCAAGATATTTTCTTTACATATATATATCTAGAAATAAAATTAAATTAAAAATTTCAAAGATGTTAAAGACTGTTTGTAACCTGTTTTCCACATTATATATGGTAAATGTTTTCCATGTCAATAATTATACATCTAGGTCATAATTTTCTTCAAAATGGAAATAGCTTTGTTATGTTTTCTGATTATAAAAACGGGATAGGTTCATTTCAAATAATTCAGAAAATACAGAAAAATAGAAAAAATAATTACTTATAATTCCACCACCCAGAGTTTACCCAGGGTATATATTTGGGTATATACCTTTTCAGATATATTCTTTAATGTTTGATATATCAGTATATAGCTAAATATTTTCATGTCAGTAAATATGCCCATAAATCATCATTTTTAATGGCTGCATTGTATTCCATTATATGGATGAACTATAATGTAACCTATTTCTGTAGTTGTTCTGGGTTTTTTTTCTTCCTCTTTTGACAACATTATGATCAACATCTTTGAGCACATCTTTGCATACTTGTCCATTTACTTCCTAAAATAAACTCCTAGAAGTGTAATTGGTAGTTTAAACAGTATGAACATTTTCAAAGGATTTTCATTTGTACTTCCAGATTCTCCAAAAAGGTTGTTCCACCTCACAGTCTACCAGCATGCATGAGTTTGTGTCCTCCCATCCTCACTAATACCATGCTTTTTAATACTTTTTTATCTGTTTTATGAAAAATGTTAATCTTGCTTTAGTTCATCATTTTAATTTCTTTAGTTAATACTGAAGCTTAATTTTTTTCCTCTCTATATATTGGCCATTGGTATATTTTGTAAATTTCCTATTCACTTCCTTTGCTCATTTTCTAAAATTGGTATGGCCATCTTTTAATTTATTTGAAAATTTAACTATATATTAAGATTATTAACCCTTTTCCATATATTTTATAAAATTTCCCCTTAATCTGTTAATGTTGGAAACTGCTAGTTTGAATATAAATTTACATATTAAATTTTTATCTTTAATGTGAAGTGTAGTGAGGTAGCCTTATGGGGAGAGAGAGCCTAATGCTGAAAACATAACCTGTATAGTGTGATTCAGTGACCCAACATTGTTGTTTTTGTACTTAGTGAAGTAAGAAAGGAACTTGCATTTCACTTATTGTCAAGTTCCGTAAGAGTAGAAATGCTTTCTCTTCATTCCTCATAAACACTAAGCCTAATACTATTGATCCCTTGAAAATTTTATTTTTTAGATATCTGAGACTTGCTTTTATTGACATAATAATATATATCTTAAGTATTCATTCTTATAAGTGAACTTAATTACCTGAATCTTTGTCTAGAATCCTGGTTTCTTCTTTTTCTGAGGAGCAGCTGAACCGTTACGAAATGTATCGCCGGTCAGCTTTCCCTAAGGCAGCCATTAAAAGGGTAAGGATGGACTACCACACTCATTTCCATGAGCTATGAGAACTGAATGAGACTCAACAGCTGTATCCATTGGCATTTTGAAGTGAGGTGTTAGGCAAGTTGGTGGAACATTTAGGCAGGAAAATAAAAATAGCATGCCCCTCAATAATCTGACCAGTTGTAATTTTGTATTCTAGAGATAGGGTCTCAACAAATAGAATAGGCCATTATACACCTGAATCCTTTTGTTTTACTGGTGTCAATTTCAGATCCAGCCTTTAGTGAACTCTTTCAGTGCAGAGCTCTTATGGGTACTATGTTCCAAAGCCAGTCCTTGACTACCGTAATCACAGTCTTTTGTCCTTCTTTCAAGCTGATCCAGTCCATCACTGGTACCTCTGTGTCTCAGAATGTTGTTATTGCTATGTCTGGTATTTCCAAAGTTTTCGTCGGGGAGGTGGTAGAAGAAGGTGAGTGGTGTTGGTCTAAATATTGGATTGAGCCTGTGGTGGTCTTATTTCCAAGAATATCTATAGTGAGGGACTTATTAAGGCACCAGTGGTGGTTTCCATTTACACTAGAAAGGGAGCCTTGCATTCAGCAGAGCATGAACATTATTCCTTGAAAGTTTCAATACTGGAAGGCCTGGAAACACCTAGGAAATCTGCCCTCCTGATTCCTGTCCTCAGCCCAGGGTGACAGAAACAGACTTTGTATTTTCCTCCAATGGATTTTGCTCATTTCTGCTGCCAAAAGTAAAGATACAAAAAAAAGCAATCACTGGGGCTGACCAGTGTGGTATGGTGAGTAGTTGTCCCTGATGTTATGATCCCTGGGAACTGCCCCCTGTCCATCAAGTAAAGAACCTGGCTGCTGCCCATTGCTAGTTTCTAGCTGGTGAAATACCTATTCTTTTAAGGAGAAGATATGTTTTAAACTGTTGCCTATGATAAAACCTGATGTGGGATATACTAAAGCTAACACGATAGATTTTATAGCATTCTCTTAAGAAGGGAAAATGTCTTGGTTTATTTCTTTAGCAAGCTTAAGAAGAGTTAATGAGAATTACAGGACTCAGAAGGATTATAATGCATAAGCTCTTGTGTGATAATGAAACTCTCTCCTTGCCCTCTGTTTAGCACTGGATGTGTGTGAGAAGTGGGGAGAAATGCCACCACTACAACCCAAACATATGAGGGAGGCTGTTCGGAGGCTGAAGTCGAAGGGGCAAATTCCCAACTCGAAGCACAAAAAAATCATCTTCTTCTAGACCAAAGTCTAGAAGGGCCTGGTACTGAAGGGAAGTACTCATTCCAGACTTCCTATTGCATGAGACTCTCTGCACTGGTGCTCTAGTATCTCGGTCCTCTAAGGATTCCATGATGCTTTAATGTCTTTCTCAAAACTCTGATATTCATTACACCTTGAAGGCATGCAGCCTGTTTCATACTTGCCTTGACTAAATATTGGGACCTCTGAGGGCATTTTGAGGCATTTAACTATTACTGGCTAGTTGGAAGAAGAAAGGTTGATGAGGCTTAAGCATCTTCTGGACAGGAATGCTGCTTTCAGAAAGAAAACCCTTCCAAGACGGTTTGACGGTTTCACATTGAAGCCTGAAGTTGCAATGACTTAGGTTGTTTCTTACATTTGGTTTTAAGTAAATGAAACAATCAGAAACTTTTGACTTGTGATACTCTACCGTGAAGGACACGGTGACAGCAGGAGTAGTGGAATAGTCTGTCCTTGTAAACATTTTGGTGAGTGATCATTAAACTGTTTTCCAACTTGCCATGTGTGCGTTCATTTTCTGTCAAGCAGGTTGGAATGGTGGGGAGAAGTTCATCGTTCTTTTTGGTGTCAGAATAAAACTGGTCTTGGCTTTTTTGTGAAAATTTGAGCCCTCCCCATTGCCTACCAGAACCATTAAAATTTTATCTCATAAAAGAGTACTTAAAGTACTTAAAAACAATGTAAAAACCCATATGTTTCAATTGCTATAAACAGATATACCAGAACCAATACTGTTTAATAAGTTTAATTTGCTTTTTTCAAGTGGTTCACAGAACCAGTACACTCAAGGTTTGATTAGATACTGCAACATTAATATTTCCCAATACTGACCAATATTCCAGTTCATTGGATACATTCTCATTGTTTTCCTCACGTAGAGGGGAATGGAGTGACCTTTTATTGACAGTGATTAGCAGTAATAAGGCTACTGTAATATAATTGGCAATCCCCAAGAATTCTTTCCTCTCAATCATTTGGTGTCATAACGAGAGGGGTTTTTGAAGCTGTTCTCTTTTGAAGCTTTCCTGAGCATGTCTTAGTAAAGATTCCAATTCTGTTTAGCACCCTGAGTGGGGGAAACAGCTTGGACACACAAAGTTGGGCAAATCTGCATTATATTATCTTACATTAAAACTCATGGCTTTAAACGTGTAGTTAGCCAATGGAGAAGACACTTCAGTAGTGTATTCCACAAAGAAATGCTGTAAGACTCAGGCTAAATCTTGACCAAAAACTAATATATTGAAGGGAAAAACAAAAACAGATCTTCTCTCAGCTCTCAGAGGGAGCTTTTTAAGTGGCTATAAGAACTATACCTATTGCAGTTTGAGATACTGGATAAGGCTGAAATTTACAAATAATAAAGAAGGAAGTACACATCCTAAGTCTAGCCACTTAGCAAAGCCTCCCAGTTTAAGGTTATCTGAGAGTGTTTCCCCTTGTATCTGTTGTAGGAGAGGGAGAAAATAATCCCCATTCAACAACAGCTACTATCCATACCTACCCAGAGGTGAATGGGAATATTCCTATTCTAGCAGAAGGTGGGGGAAGATCCTGGGGAAGGCCGTAGTCCCTGAAAGGACAGGACATCACACCAGAATCTCTTGAAACACAGTAATTACTATGGTAAATCACAAGGCAATGACACAGCTCTTGCAGTTCTCAAATAACCAGTTGTCATCCTACTAGCTTGTGTAGCAATGTTGTTTCCATAGTTTTGTGATATTACTATAACTGTTTTCGGAAGTTTAGGCAAGTATTAAATAGGGGAGAGAAGAAAAAAAAAACCCTGGACTAGCCTATGGGGAAACTGATGTAAATGGGTTAAATGGAAGCATTTAAGTTATGGGGTATGTGAGGGGTGGCTTATCCCTTGTATATTCCATAGACAGGAACCATTCCTTTCAGAACCATGAAAAAGGGTACGTAAAGGTTGAGGCCTGTGGCAAAATGAGGGTCAGATTAAATACACAGCAAAAAGCAGCCATCATGAGAATAGAACCTACTCCTTCTGTCTAATAAACTAGGTTAATTATTCCAGTGAGTTGAAAACAGAATTTGAGATTGATAACCGTCCCTGCAGCTCAGCTAAGAGAGATTTAAACCAGTCCATATGCACTAAAGCACATCTCTAGTATATCCGTGTAAACAGGGACTCTAGACGATCATAGATGATACGTAGTTGTAAGTGCTTCACAGCTGAAATGGTGATGTGCGGTGGCTGAAGTCTTTTGAGGGATAGCGGTGCTATCACTCCAGACATTTTCTTGAGGTATTGTTATTTCTTGTTCACAGAGTCTTAGAGCTCCAAGGCAGAAATTGTAAGCAGTCCACAGGAGCTGATACTACTATGTTTTCCTTCCGTCTTTTTCCTTTACGTTTATCCTGAGGACTACAAACAAGGTCACATTTCTTCATTATGAAAGTCGTTCTTCCCCCAATGAATAGGAGTATGAAGTTATACAAGATGATTTTTACTAAAATTCCATGGGACAATGACCCCAACCACATTTCCTGAGACAGGAACTTCAAGACACAATGCCCAAAGCTGTCACATAAGGAAATTCAAATTCTAGGGCTCCATTTGTTACATGGACGAGAGCGCCAGAGAGCCCAGAAACCTGACTGAGCTCTACTCATTAAAGGGGTGAGCCTCAGTGCTTGCCAGATTTGTTTCTACTGCCTCCCACCAAGCACAAGCTTAAGGTGAGGGTGTACCAAGCAATTCTTTGCATGGAGGGACACAGTGGGTAGAAGAGGAGGTGAAGGGAAGAGAATCAGAATGTGATTTTATACCAATTCAGGTGAACCTAAGGTTGAATAATTCTATTTTCTGGCTACTGGCTCTCCCTCCTCCCCCTTTAAACACATTAGAAATGCCATACTTGAGAGGAGTGTGATTCTTTTTGTTCATCCTTCTGCCTTTGAAAAAGGCACTTAAGGGGGAGTCTGTGGAGGGATGCAGTTACCCTCTCTGTTGTATATCACCAAATAGCCCTAGTTTTCCATAATTCCTTTTGGAAAACCATCATGCAAGGATTCCTCTTAAACCTTCTGTACCCATACAGTTTCTGCCAGCACCACTTCTTGAACAATGACCCCTAGAAGTTTCTGATTTGCTACGAGAAGTGCTTTCTTTTACCTACGGCTAATAGGTACAGCCCTAGAGCTAGTATTTTGGGACCTGAAGAACATGTCCCTGCTCTTGACTGAATATCTGATCTAACACTACCCTCAACTTTCATCTTTTCAGAACTGGAGCCAACATTTTAAAGATGTGTCCACATGTGGAAGTACATCTACCACCTGATAATTTTTGCTGTTCTCTGGACCTTTCCTCTCTTCACCATACACTTTGTAAATAAGGTCACTAGAAGTGCACAGATAATTTAAGACATTACCACAGCCTTGCATGAGGTGCTGTTTTCTGTGTTGGCTCCACGTGCCCTTCCTTATGATGCAGTCGGGCTTTTGGCCACAGCAGCACACTGACCCCTCCTCCCTCTCAGCAATGCTTAGGTTTCTTTCCTGAGTTCTAACAGAGCTCACTGCCTCACTGGTTGCTGATTCTCCCATAAGTGCGTTACTTCACACTTACCTATACAGAACCTCACCTGTCACCTTCCTGAGTATTCACAGCCCAGTTTGTGAATCTTCTGTAATTTCACTTTTTTTTTTCAGTTCCTTCTGGTTTATCTTTCACTGCCTGGAAGCAGTGACATTTGATTGCACTGTAATATCCTACTTTCAGGTAATTTATAAAATTCTTAAATAAGGTTAAACCAAGCATCAACCCATAGGGAACTTACCCTGTTAACATTCTCTCTAGAAAGGTGTTTATTTTTAAGTCTCTGCGTTGTTTCCTAAGCATGACAGAACATTCCCATAATCTCATAGTAATTGTTGTTTTTAAGATTGCCTTAGTGAAGAACCACAACAAAAAGTCTGTAAAAGTCTGAGCAAATTAGATCTTGTTCCTTCTTGAACACATATTTCTTTTTATCCTCAAAAAACTAGAATATACAAGTCAGGCATGATTTCCCATAAAGGAAACCATTTCATCTTTCCTTCAGTAGGTCATGTGTGATTAAGACTTTAGTGACACTACTAAATCACTATTTTGCCATCTTGCCAATTCAAGGTGAGTTAGCTGATGAACTTCTGTCCAACACAGCTTGAAGTATATCACAGAGCAGTATGGATGAAGATAGAGTGTTGGTAAAGAATTCGGTAGTAAAGAAAGAGGGGGAAATAGCTCTTTCATCAGGCAGGGGCAAAACCTAGCTAGGTTGAAGGGTTTTGTTTTGCTTTGTCTTTTACTTAAGTCAAACTAACATGATTTTAAAAAGCCACAGTGATAGAGGTGGGGTAAGAGGAAACAGGCTGAGATGTTAATGTTACGGTTTAAAACACATTTTCAGCTCCCAAACCACCAAGTGCTAACGAGAGTGCTGGTAGAAAGTCATAGTGCTGGGAAAGCAGGTGTGCCAGGGACCCCAGGGAGACAGGAAATAATCTGTGAGGTGCAGCTGTGGAAGAGGGACACGGCCAGCAACAGCGGCGCAGAACCAAGCTCCCCTACCGACCCTCACCATGTCATGCGTTCAACCTAGCTCAGGGTGAATAGTTTCTTCTTAAATTTCAAACAGATTGCGTTATAGAAGGGAAAGATGATACAAGTGAGCTGCTACTGTTGTTTACTTCCTACCACAGCATCACAGCGATGAAAGCATCACAGAAAGAAAGCTTAACCCTGAAAAATCTGATTGTAATATTGAGCCAAGATGACGTGAGCTTGGTTTCCTTTCCAAACAAGGCAGAATCCATGTCTCATTTATTCTTGTGCCTCCCCAGGCTCCCGCCTTGCTGGCTATTTCCTGTTCCACTCTACTACCGTGGCCGAAGCTCAGGCCAAGGACTTCTCAGGTCCACTACAGGAAGCTCTGGAACATAGAATCTTTGGTGGCTCTGTGGGTGACCAACTGAGGAGATGGGTACTCTGCCTTGTTCACAGAGGCGGAGTAAGCAAATGTCTCTGCTGTGAAACCAGACGGTGAAATGATCCTACAGTGTTGAGGAGATTCCGCCTAGTGTGCAGAGGGCCAAAAGGCTTTATACAGGAAAGACGTGATGCCTGAGCCACGCACAAAGCTGCCCCCAACTTCCTGGAACGTGGTAATACTTTGCCCTGTCTTCCATCCAAGTCAGAACTGCTAGTAGAAAGGACACCATGAGGAGTGAGTTGAGCATCCTTAGCTGACTTGTCCAACACTGGATGGTGCCTGTCGCAGGTGGTGCGATTGCTGGTGATCTCCTCCTCTCTCCTTGGCACAGATGGCTGAGCCATTGCTGTCAGAGGTCAAAGAGCGGGTTATATTTCCTAATCTCCTGAAGAAGTTTTTCTTTATCCTGGTTGGCATGAGCCAATGCTTGTTTAGTTTCTATAAGTTCCTTTTGTAGGGTAGGCAGTTCTTGCACCTGAGGAACAATTAGTAATTCACAGTGAATGAATAAGGTAACACACCTTGCAGAAACATCCAGTAAGGGAACGAGGAGGAAGAATTCAAGCAGAACAACCCATAAGTTTGGTCAATGATCAAGAGAACCCAACTAGATATTTTCTAAGAGCCTAAATCCCTCTTCCGAGTTCATCAGTTGCAGGGACAGCAACAGGTGGAAGATGCCATCAGCAACTATTCACCTCCAGCTCCTGACTTACATCCTCTGTTCAGCACTTCTAGAAGCTGCTGCTAGGTGACAGGAGCCCACACCGCCCAGCTGTACCCAGCACAAGCAACCTTTTCAGCCCTCTGGGTTTTACCAGCTTCTGTGATTACAGCCCCTAAGGGTTTATGGGAAAGGTACTGTTCAGTTATATCCTCACCTGTGGGCCAAAAGCCTCCCCTGTGGGCACCAGAAACACCTGTTCTTTTGGGGGCTGCCTCTTCTCACTTTTAAGTACTTCGGCTGATGGTCTGTCCTGAGCAGCAGCTGGAAAAAAGTAAAGGTTCTAAATGACAAGCTGCCAGCAACACGCAGACTATTCCTAGTTGTCACCTATTCCCTTACAGGAGCAAAAAGGCAGAGAAGCCGGGAGGCTGACAAGCCCAACTCACCGCCAATGTGGAACACACCATCGTCACTCCGCTTCAGCACAACATGCTCCATGGCTAGAGTGATGGGGATGGGGCCTGGAGAGGTCGGATAGATGGGGGGGATATCGTCCTATAGGAAAGAGAGAAACCACATGATGCCCCCAACCAGCTCAGAGCAATTTAGGTAACAAGCCATGCTTCTACCATTGAGCTGGAAGCACTTTTATGTCAAATGTATGTTTATCCATACATTCTTGCGAGATGTGAGAGGCATAATTGAGTCTCTCCCACTCTAGAGGTGGTGAGACTGAGGATCTGATAACCTAATGGGCTTGCACAGTCATGCTGCATGCCAAGGGTCAGGGCTAGAGACAAGATCCTCTCACTTGAACCCAGGACTCTTTGCCAGAAACACATTTTTATGTACTACTGTAACACTGACAAAGAATGCTAATATGCATTTCCTCACTTGATCCTCACCACATTTTACAGGGACAGGAGAAGAAGTTAACAGCTGTCACTGCCAGAATCCCTTGCCTGACAAAGTCTAGGGTAAAACCCAAAAGTTCCTCTCACCTTTAGAGTGATCCTGGAGTTCAGGAGCTCAATCTGCATGGGAACTACCAGTGGGATCTCCTCATCCTCCAAGAAGGGCCCCAGGCCACTGAGCACCGAAGTGAGCAGCTCAAGGTCACAGCCCTGAAGCAAGAAATGCAGGAAGCCATTCTGTGTGGCCAGAGGGGAATGAACAGCTGCACCAGGCCCCACCTCAAAGCGAAGGCCTACAGCTGGCCTGATGTGGCCAGTCTTCAAAGTTGAGGCTTCCTGAAAGCTTGTGCCTTTGAGAAGAAAGACAGAAGGAAAACATATGAATTAATTACTAGCCAGTGATTGCTCTAAGCACTTTATATATATTTAATATTCCTAACAACCCTGGGCCAGAAGTATTATTATCATTCCCATTTTAGAGATGAAAGAACTACGGCACAGAGAGTAACTTGCCCAAAGTAACACAACTTGTAAGTAGCAAGGATACGATTTGCACGCAGGTAGCCTGACTGCAAAGACTGTGGGCTTGGCTACTTTGCTCTAATGCCTCTCATGACAGAAGGGATGTTAAGGACCAATAAAAAGCTGGTCTTGCTATGAATCAGAGGCACTGGGCTGATGGCCAAGGTAAAGCTCTTAAAACAGAGGACCCTTGGGAATTCCCTGGCGGTCCAGTGGTTAGGACTCGGTGCTTTCACTGCTGTGGCCCAGGTTCAATCCCTGGTCAGGGAACTAAGATCCCGCAAGCCACACAGCACAGCCAAAAACAAACAAACAAGCAAACAAACAAACAGAGGACCCTCAACTCTGCTATATTTGATCACCTCTTCCTTTCTCCAAGTCTTGGTCTTCTCACCTCTCTCTGAGGAAGCCAAGCGGGATCTATGCTAATTTACTCAAACCGCATAAAGAATAATCTCAGGTGTAGCCAAGGCTATGAAACAACTTACATACTTATATAAATGCAAATTGGTACAACCATTCTGGAAAACAAATTGGCATTATCTACTAAGGTTAAAGCTATACCTACCCTAATGACCTAACAATTATTTCCTCAGGAATATAAACCTGGAGAAACTCTCCAACATACATATCAGGAGACATGTACAAGGATGGGCATGTCAAGACAACCCTATTTGAAATAGCAAAAAAACTGGAAACAACCCAAATGTCTGTTCAGAATAGACTGAAGAAGTAACTAGAGTAATGGGTACAAGAGATATTTTGGGGGTGATGGTGATGGCTGTAGAACCCTGTAAGCTTACTAATATTTATCAAATTGTATACTTACAAGGAGTGAATTTCATAGTACGCATAAGCAGTTTTTAAAAAAGCAAAAAGTGGTATATTTCTGCAATAGAATATTATATAGTAGTAAAAATGAATAAATTATAGCTAACTCAACAACCTAGAAGAATCTGAAGAATATCATGGTACTTGAAGGAAGCAAATCACAAAAGAATACAAACTATGATTCCATTTAGAAAAACCTGAAAAACTGCAAAGCTAAATAATACATTGATACAAACACATGCAGAAGAATTGTAAAGCAAGAGAATGAGAAATACAAAATTCAGGACAGTGATTCCCTATAATAGGTGAGAGGCAAGAGGAAGGTTCTGGAGAGGGACTCCCAGGGACTTCAAAGTTAATGGTACTGTTCTATTTACTAAACTAGGTAGTGGGTACATGGGTTCATTGTATTGTTGTTATTTTATACCTTATATATATTTTATAAGTATTCTTTTAGTATCTACTCAATATTTTAAAAAAATTTTTTAAACAAAGCATGTAGCATAAGCCCAGATTTTTCCTGTCATCTTTTAAAGTATAAATGATAATTCACATCAAAGGACTGAATCAGAAGTTCCCTCATCAGATATAGCTTGATGTTAGCAGCCTCACAAAGAAGTGGACACAGTCCTCATGTATAAGCATAAGGAGCACCTGGGAGGTGAGGATGGAGACTAGCCTACTGAGTACAAAACCCCAGAAAGAGCTCTGGGAGAGGCACCTTGCAAGAAGGAGGCTTCATTAGACTTCTTCCTCCCCCTAATGGCTGCTGGAGAGAAGCGCCAAGGGCTTGGCACTAAGGTAGCTGCCCCTGGAGCACAGTGACAGGAGCAAGTTAAGCTATGGATGCCCCAGAAAAATCCCACCAGCTCTCCTGCAATCGCACCATCCTCACCTGGGCACTGTCCATGCAGGAACTGCCAGAGTCCCACGGTGCCTAGCTGCTGGAGGGTCAGCTCCTCTGCTTGCAGGGCCACAGTCAGGTCCTCACCACGTACCTCAATCCCCAAAGACACCTCATTCACCTTCAGGACCAGAACTGAAACCTGTAAAAGGAGACTCCCTTAGCTGAGTCCCAAGCTTCCAGCTTAGAGCCTACCCTCTGCAGAGAAGAAAGTAGAACAACTGACCAGGTGAAGATGGAGGTCTTCCCCACTGGGTGAGGCTGAACTGTTGGCCTCTGGTGATCCCTGGCCATAACTATCCGCAACAGGGCTCCCTTGAACACCAGCACTGTCTAAGACATTGGGAAGAGATCCTGGTGGAAGAGATTCTGGACCAGACTCTGAATAAGAAAGATAACAAAAGAATTTGAAAGTCAAAAAATTCTATTCAAATCCAATCTCTAAAAACAGTGACAACTGTAAAAACAAAACATTTATGACACTCATGAGACAACTGGAAATTTGAAGACTAACTAGATATTTAATGAATTTAGGGAATTATTGTTAATTTTTAAAAGGACAATGGTATTTGGTCACCTTAAAGAAAGTCTGTAAATGGAAGCAACCTAAGTGTCTATGGACGGATAAATGGTTAAACAAAATGTGGTATAAACATACAACAAATAATGGTCTTAAAAAGGAAGGAAATTCTGACACATGCTACATACAACGTAAATGAACCTTAAGGACATTTTATGTGAAATGAAACAAGCCAGTCACGTATGGTTCCATTTATGTGAGGTACCCAGAGTCGTCAAATTCATAGAGACAGAAAGTAGAATGGTGATTGCCAGGGGCTGGTGGAAGAGGGAATGAGGAGTTATTGTTTAATGGGTATAGAGTTTTGCAAGATGAAAGAGCTCTGGAGATGGATAGTGGTGACGGTTGCGCAATGATTTGAACGTAATTAATGCTACTAAATTATAGTTTTAAATAGTTAAGATGGTAAATTTTATGTTATGTGTATTGTATTTTACCATAATTTTTTTTAATTTTTAATATTTTAAAAATTTGTATTTTCTAGAGATGCATAATGAAAATATTTATGGATAAAATGATATGTTTGGGATCTGCTCCAAAATAATATGGGAGGAAGGGAAGTGGGCAGAAGAATATATAAAACAAGAATGGCCATGAGTTCTTAATATCTGAAGCTAGGTAATGGGTATATGAAGGTTCGCTATTTGATTCTGTCTATTTTTAAATATTTGGATTCTCCCATAAGAAATTAATAATAATAACAAAACAAACATGGATATATACCATCCAGCTTAAGAAACAGTACATTCTCTTTTTATTTTCATTTAGATACTCTTAAGGGGAGATTTTAAAAGTTTTCATTTCAATAAGCTGAAAGAACTAGTGTTAACTCCTAGTGGTGATTAATCTAATGCCTAAAGGTTACTTGTTTTATCATAGACAAAAAGCTCCTAGTTATTTTCCAACAATAAAATACATAGTTTAGGCAAAGAGCAGACAATAAACACACACACCATTGATACAGCCACAGAATTAGTCTTACCGCCACAGCTACATGGCTGTAAGACTAGCGCTCTCTTCTTTGAGTGTTGTTCTGTGATAAAGGTCAAGTACTAATCAATAACCTAGAAGATGTGGGGATAAAGTCAGCGCCACAGATCCACTAAAATTTCTCTCTTCTTTTGGTTTTTTGATTAAGAAAATGTCTACTTTATCAAATCTCAGCTCCTTTTGCATCCTGCTGGTCTGAATACAGGCATCAGAAAGAACACTCTTGGGGCTCTACAACTCTGCCTGGCTCTGCTTCCACCTACCAGACTCCAAGAGCATCACAAAGCTCTCACTGCCATCACTGTCCACTGAAATCCGGTCTTCAGGGCCACTGTTATCCAATGAGACACCATCAAATGACTGCTGAGATACTGTCCTCTTCATGGAGAAAAATCGGAGTCGGGCAGCACCTCCACTTACTGGGGCTGCCACCCCTTCATCTGTCTTGGCCATGGGCTCCCTGTTTAAAAAACAAAACCAAAACCCACAAATGTGGCTTAGGAGGTATGTTGTTCCATTCCCTTGCAATACCCATCCTTTTCAGCCCAGACCGTTATTGTATACATAAACTTTGATGTCAACTATTACCTGCTACAAGACCATTTTTCAACTGCTGGCCTTTCTGAATCCTCATATTCCAGCATTTCAAACTGCATAGGCAGTTCTCCCATATCAAATGTCAAGGTTATTCAGGGTCATCCCATGTACAGAAGAGACCAACTACCTACAGCCCTGGTGCTTATGAATGGTACCTGAAACCCATGTTCATTCCTCAAGTACTTACTGAATAACCTCTGCATACAAGGCACCATACAAGGCACCGGGCAGTGATGGGGAGTGATGAATAAGACACCCCCTGTCCTCAAAGAATGTACATTCTATCAGGAGAGAGGAGACTTATACACAAATAACCTTATATGGTAGTAAGTCACACACACCGTAAGAGGGACAGGGGTACAAGCCAAAGGCTAGGCAATACCAAAGAGGGGAAAGGATGAAGAGAACGGCTCTGTGGAAAGAGATGATGTTTGAGGTGGTCCTTGAAGGACTGTGAAAGAGATGACGAAGAGGGCCTTCCATGGGGAAGAAACAGCATGAGCAAAGGCATGGAGTCAGAAAACGAAATGTACCTTTGGAGACTAGTAAAGAGCTCAACTCAGCTGGAGCGGAAGTTTTGTCGAGGGAGAGCAATAGAAGATAAAGTTAGACAGGTTTCTTTAAAGAAACCTTTAAAGACCTTATGTGCCCACCCTCCTATTTTATTTATAGGTGAAGAAACTGACTCAGTCCCAGTTAAAGGTAGAATTAAGAAGAACCCAAGTCTCTTAACTTCTTGCTAAGTGCTTTTTTCACTTTACCACATGAGTGGCAGCCAGATTATAGAAAACCCTGGACAAAAGATAATGCATGAAAGTGCTCTGAAAACTGTGAAGTGCAGGAGGCATACGGGAAATCTCTGTACTGTCTACTCAATATTGCTGTGAAGCTAAAACTGCTCTAGAAAATAAAGTCTATTTTAAAAAATTGTAAAGTGCCATGTGGATATATCATAATAACTAATTATTCCACACTAAGAAGTTCAAACTCAATTCAGGGAGAATAAAGAAAAAGCCAGAAGGCTTTAGAAAAGGGAAATAACAAGATCATACCTGTGGTTTAAGAAGTTTGACCTGGGACTTCCCTGGTGGCACAATGGTTGAGAATCCGCCTGCAAATGCAGGGCACATGGGTTCAAGCCCCGATCTGGGAAGATCCCACATGCCGCGGAGCAACTAAGCTCGTGTCCCACAACTACTGAGCCTGCGCTCTAGAGCCCGCGAGCCACAACTACTGAGCCCGCGTGCCACAACTACTGAAGCCCGCACGCCTAGAGCCCGAGCTCTGCAACAAGAGAAGCCACCGCAACGAGAAGCCCACACACCATAACGAAGAGTAGCCCCCGCTCACCGCAACTAGAGAAAGCCCGCGCGCAGCAACGAAGACCCAATGCAGCCAAAAATAAATAAATAAATTAATTAATTAAAAAAAAAAGATGTTTGACCTGCCTTTTTCAAATATGCTAGAGAGGGAAAGATACCCAATGAGGAAATCAACTAATAGTTCACTAAAATAGTCCACATGTGGGAGCAGACAGGAAAAACGGATGTGAGACTCCCTAGAGCTGTGCTCCCAGCATCATCCTCACAGGAACATTATCATCTAAAGGGGAACTCATTAGAAATGCAGCTTCTCAGGCTCCATCCCAGACCTACTGGATGAGGAACTCTGGGGACAGGGCTCAGCACTCTGTGTTTTAACAAGCCTCCAGATGATTCTGAAGCATGCTTAAGTTTGAAAGTATGGTCAGAACCTGACAAATGCCTGGAAGAGGCAGAGCTTGAATGAGCAAGAGAATGATGCCACCAAAAAAAGAAAGAAAAAGAGAACTGGCCGGGGAAGGGAGGGATAAGGAATTTAGTTTTATATATGTGAGGTTCAAGGCACCCCTGGGAGATCAATGTGGACCTATGGGCAGTAGATAGTTTTAAAGCAAGAGCAGAGGAGGGGAGGAAAGTCAGGACTGAAAATAAGGACTCTCGCAGACGTGAGGAGGTGGACAAAATAACCTAGAGAGAAAGTACAGCTGATCCTTGAACAACACGGGTTTGAACTGCACAGGTCCATTCATATGCATATTTTTTTCAAGAGTAAATACTATAGTACTGCACAATCCACGGATGGTTGAATCTGTGGATGCGTTGGAACCACGCATATGCAGGAACCTCTTATAGGTAAGGCCAACTATAGGTTACATGCAGATTTTCAACTGCACAGAGATTCAGTGCTCCTAATCACCACATTGATCAAGGGTCAAATGTATTAAAAAATGCAGAGTGATATAAACCTTCTGAAAGTTTGGCAAATACATCAAGAACCTTAAAATGTTTGTAGTGTTTGACCCAGTAATTCCACTTCTGGGTTTTATTCTAAAGATTTAGATAAGCATAAAGAGTAATGTTCACAAAAATAGGGATGTTTAACACAGCCTTGGTTTTATTATTATATTTGCAAGAATATAATAGAGCAATTAAAAATTATATGTTCAAGTACCTCATGAATGGGAAACTATTCACAATAAATCATAAAGTGAACAAAATTGGAAATTTTCTATATTATATAGAAATAATATAAATACACAAATATTATAAAATAATATTTGTGTACTTTATATGAGTAGGCACATATAAGCATTCACATGGATACACAAATATGTGTCGAAAAATTGGAAGCAAACAGATGCAAATGTAAATAATGGCTGTCTCTGGATAGTGTCATTACAAGTGACTGTTACGTTTTCTTCTTTATTCTTTTATTTTTCCACATTGTCAACGAAATGAACACAAATCATTTTTATAATTTAAAAAATAAAAATTATGACAAAAGTGATCAGAATATGGACAGCCTAGTGCTGTGGAACAGTTCCATTTACAAGATAAAAGGAAGAAGAGGGCAGCCAAGGGAAAGGAAAAGACTCCTTCCGAGAAGTGTGAGGAACTGGGTGGGTTACAAATGCCCAGAATGAACTGACCAGCAAGGCTGACTGCACAGAGGAGTCCTGGAAAAAGATGACTGAGAAAAGGCCACTGGCCTGGGCAGTTAGGAAGTCAGTGTTGGTGTTTCAAAAAGAGTTTGTATCACACACCTTTCTTTTCTCCTTTTTACCTCTCTTTTCCCATCTCCCTTACTCTTCTCTAATTAGAAAAGGTAGCACATTAGGTGACTGGGAGTCCAGGCTTTCAATCCTCACCCCACCACTCACAAGCTGTGTGATCTTGAGCAAGTTTCTTACCTCTCCGAGCCTCAGTTTTCTCATCTGTAAAATGTGGAGTGATATTAGGACCTGCCTTATAGGGTTCTTACAATAATTCAATGCATTAATATTGTAATATTTAGGACAAGGCCTGACACATAGAAAGTACTCAATAAATGTTGCCTAGTATTATTACATAATTAATCCTTTAAGCTTTCCTTCTCTTTCCTCCTAGGCTATCTAGGCCTAGCAGGTACTAGTATACCCACAGGCATTGCTTTGAGACACACTTAAGAAAATCCACTTAGACAAAAGTTCTAAAGCCACTGATCTTCAAACCATGGTCCCCAAACCACGAAGTGTCCCAGCAAAGATTTCCCATAGTTTTCATTATCTTTCCTAAAACCACAGGCACCCATGGAAAAATCTATACCTTCCCACTCTTCTGACTGTGCATTTCTGTGTTTTCTGCTTACTCCCCACTGTAGCCCCGGCATCTAACACAGAGCCTAGCACACAGTAAGGGCTCAAACAATACTTGTTGAACGGATGAGTGAAATTCTTCCTTCTCTATTATTCTGACAGATATTGATAAGGTGTACCAGAAAGAGCAAGTCCAAAGCCCCAGCTTTTCTAGTTATAAGATACAGGATCCATGGGCTCATCCTCTCTGAAGCTTCCATTTCCTCAGTTATAAACTGGGGATACAAACATCTGCAGCGACCTCCCCGAGCTGCTGTGGAGATTACATCAAACAAAATACTATGTGAGAGACCACTGAAAAGAATAAAATATCGTACAGATGCCAGGTATTATTATTCTGATACAGCATAGCTGTATCAATAATAGTGAATCAGTGAAAGAGGAGACAGCTTGATGCTAAGAAGCAATAAATGTTGACTTGAAAGCTGCCCAAGACCAGGCTAAGATATATGGAGGCATGAGAAAGTCCATGGGATTTTGTTATTTTATTGCAATTTCTGGTTCTTCCCCTATCACAGAGTTAGGTGTAGTCCTGAAAATAAAGTCCCTCTGACTGGTTTGCTTACATCCTCTAAGTAGCCTGAAAGTTCTTCCGCTGCTCTACAGGCAGCTCTGAAAACTAAAGGCTTTGCCACATTAACTAGACCATTCCATACACGCTCCTGGACCACACGGTGCTTCCCAATCTACAAGTGCACACGGCAGGAGGCCTGAGCCCAATGGCCAGAGCTAGGAGGGAGAGAGGAGGCGAATGAAGGAGGCAGAGAACCACTCACTTGGCTGGGGGCAGAGACAGCATCTTGTGCATGGTGGAGGTCATTCGGTCTCTGCCCAGACTGAAGGCATCCTTAGTCAGGGACATAGCTTCCTTGGTGAGGTCCATGGTGGCATGTAGAGCCTCCTTTGTGGCATCCTTGGTCATGTGAATAGCACTTGATAATTCTCCCTCAATGTTCTTCAAGGGGATGAGCTCGCCCTGTCCATTCACAGCAGTATCCTTGTCCCCTGGGGGCTTCAACTCAGCTGGTGAGCTAGGTGCCTGGGCGCTGCTCAGTCTCGTGGCCTGTAAGGAATCAACTGCCTCATGGCCCTTCCCTGCCTCCCGCTGTGCAAGAGAATCTGAGTCCTGCACTTCTCCACTGCTATGGAGAGGCAGCGGCCTATCCTGGGATGCATCCAGATTTTCAACGCCACTGTCCTCCAGAACCTTCCTGGGGCTTGCTGGGCCCTGTTCTGAGGAGGCATCAGACTTCAGCTCCCTATCCTCTGAAGGAGACAGCTCTGAATCTACAAGGCTCGTAGTATCTGAATCCTCAGAGTCAGCTTCGACAGCCCCAGGGACAGGATGCATGAGCAGAGCCACCTCAGCACTGGGGAAGAGGACGCCAATGCAAGCTGTCTGGTCCTGCAGAGGAGACCCAGTCATGGCCTCGGTATCCTTAGTAAGCTGCTCCTGAAGACCCTGGAGCACCTCCTTCAGGCGGAGGAGAGCCAAGTACTGGTAGTGGTCAAGCCTCACTCGGACATGCTCAGGCGAGTGTATGAGCACATGCACATCTGCCGTGTCCTCCAGCTCTGTCAGAGACCCTTTGTTATCCACACTACTGCTGCCTTCTTTCAGAATTTCCATGACTTCTGTAAGGCTTGATAGGCTTTTCAAATCATGCTCAGTCTTTGACCTCTGATGGGACACAGTGTCAGGGGCAAGGGCCTCAGAATGGACAGGACTGCCAAAGCTGGCGGATGCTTTCAGCCTCCCTTCTGTGGCCATAAGGAGCTTTCGTGCCTGGGCTTGCTGCCAGCGGAGGGGTAGGCAGGCCCAAATCGACAAGGGGAAGGGGGCCACAAAATTCAAGGAATGGCCTTTGAATTTCTCTGTTCCCTCAAAGTCCAAGGAGATCTGGGTGAAGTGGATGGACCAGAGATCCTGGGAAGCCTTAAGCCTCTGGGGAGGGAGAGCACTAGATTGAGGGAGTCGGGAATCCACCTGGAAGGCGTGATGCAAAAACAGCATGTGCAGAAGGCTAAAGCCGCCTGGCACCTTGGGAAACTGAACATAATTGGAATGAAAGAACTCAGCAGCAGCAAAACCCCGGAAGAGACTCTGGAGGTCTGGACAGCTACAATGTGGGGCGTGACGTGTATTGGTGGCAGTCACGCCTGATGCAGAGAAGACAAGGGCCTGGGGACGGTGCAACCCAGCCCGCTCTCTCTTCTCCAGCGGGAAGCTCACCTTCAGAGAGAAAATGAAACCCAATTCAGAATGGCCAGCTGAGCAACTCTGCAACCCACCATTAATACACACATGAAAGACCATTTGGGCTGAACCCAAAACTGCTTTCCTTACTTCTATCAAATGAACAGAGCAGAACCTTGGATTATAGCCATGGTAGAAGTGCAGCTGTGGCTACCAACAGGGAACAAAAATCCCACTCTCTACCCTACCTTCAACCAGAAGGCATCCAGTCGGATGTCCAAGTGTTCATCTTTCTGGCTTGAATCTTCCAGCTTGTAGATAGCTTTGAACTGCTCCAAGCTGCGGTATAAATCCAGGCAGAAGAGGTTTCCCCAGAGCAAGCTGACAGGATCCATAGTAAATGTCAGACCATTTAACTGAATGTAAAGATTGGGACAGGGAACTGGAAAGCAGAGAAAAAAAGAATCACCATGAATGAAGTAGCAGCTCGACTCTTACTTATCAGCTAATATTCATTTTATTATCAAATGTATATATTTACACAGGGAAGAGTTTTCAACAAAGGTGTGCTAAACTAACTCAAACACTTAAAACTCCAAATAACAAACAGAATATAAGCAGAGAGCCCCCGAGGCTGACAAATGCGAAGAGCAAGAGCAAGACAGTAAGGAATGACCAGAGCAGGTGCTTACCTGGCAGCTCCTGATTATCGGGGAAGTAATACTCTGTGAACTCAATATGAATGGCAGAGACCTGAGTGGGGAGGTTGTGAAGTTTCCGACTGCAGGAAAGGAGCGTCGATGGCTTCTTACTTGGCTGTCCAGCTGTAGAAACCTATGCAATCACGAGTTGCTGTTAGCATCTATACAGCACCCAGAATAGAATTTCCTCCATTTCCTCTGAGATGGGAGGATAAAGCCTCTACAATTCTTCCAAAGTCTGTCACAGGGAGCAGAGTGCTCTTCACGCAGATTCCAGGCATTCTCACACCTGACTAACACCATCTACGAGTTCGTTTTTTCAGTGAAAGGTTTGTAGCGGGGTATTCAGAGCAAAGTGGGGAATCCCAAGTCCTGATCTCAGCAGTCACACTCAGAAAGAAACAGACCAAAGTGTCAAATCCACCTGGAAGGGAGGGAAACAGCCCCCGAATTCTACAACCTTGATCACATGTGTTGCGTTCCAAATGAACTGCTCCACCCCTTTCCAGACTTGTTTCCCTGTGTCGTGGGCTCCTTACCTGGTGGACGTCCAAGTCATCCACCCGTATTACCAAGCAGCTAGAGCGCAGGCGATTCCATGCTGGAGGCCGAAAGACAGCCTGTCGGCCCTGAGAGGGGCTTCTCTCAAGGGGGTTCTTTCGAGGACTGGAGAGAGAATCTAAATAAAAATAAGAAGGTGGGAAAAAGAATCAGATACACTCAACTATCATCATTAATAGAATTCGGAAAGTAAAAACCCTAAGATCATTAATGCTATATGTAGGAAAGAGTTTAACACTGGCAAGCTCCAGGATGGAACTCAAAAACTATTCTCTCCTTAAGACCAAGGCAACGGCCTATTGAATAGAGAAGCTAACAACCTCTCTTCCACACTGCAGCTATCCCTGGAGACAAACAGGACTCCGTAAAGAAAAAAGTCACAGATGTCTCTCCGTGGGATAAAGTTGGAATAATCAGCTGGGAGTAAGTTGGGATAATTAGCCAGTCCAGTGCTTTACCGCCACTGGATACTCAAAGGTAAATGTCAAGAGGCAAAGCAACAGGAGTCCTCCAGCTCCTCATAACCCACCTGCTTTCCTCCGGAAGGGAGAGCCTACCCCCAGGTGCCAGGGTTGTTTCAGACCTGTCTCCTCATGCCACTTCTCCATTTTACTCTGAAATTCCATCACCAGCTTCTGGGCCCACTGGCCTCGGGTCTCCATGGCCTCACAGTGACGTACCCAATGTTTGCAGCTATCGCCTGTGCGATAAAGCAAAAAGATTTTAGTCTAAGATCATGAGCCAATGTTACATTTTTCTTTCCATTGGTATAGTTTTCCATAATTCAGAATCTGATCCCTCACCGCCAATCCAAAATTCTCTGGGATAAGTAAAAATTATCTAGTGAGAGCACTCAAGTTCTTCTGGATTCTATATGTGATTTTTCCCTAGGGTTCCCTAAAGGCCAGCTGCTGACTTTTGCCATCTTTGACCATGGACCACTGGAGAAGCTCTAAAACTAGTGGAAGTAAGGGGTAGAGCACAGAGTCAAAAGCAACATCTCAGACACTGCCTGCCCTCCTACTGCTTCTCATCAACAGTGGACCCTGCAAGTTTCCAGAAGATGTTCTCTTGAAAAGGACTATTGCCAACACCTCTCTGAGCATGTGCTGCAATCCCTGGCACCCTCCTGCTGGGCAGTCAGGGATGAACCCAGGCATATGGCCTCAATACTTAGGCCACGCTAAAACTGCACCCATTCAGAATTCTCCTACCTGCCCAGTGGAAGGGGTAATAGTCAAATGCCATCTTGCGAAAGGTAAGCTGCATTGCACCACCCATGAGTCTGTTTGCGGAGACACCTACAAAGAAAAATAAAGGTGAACAGCAGCAGAAGAAACACAGGCTTAAACACCACTTGAAGCACTTAAAAGTCCTCCTAAGGCTCAGCTCCAAAGCCTGGCTGATACATAAGTGCAGCCGAAAGGCCATGATGTCAGGTGATTTGCAAGGCTGAGGCCCTCCTCTTTTGAATTGCAATGGACATGCTCTAAAAGATTTTTTTTAAAAAGCATATTCCACTGTCTCTGTAAATGGCTGTCAGAATTCCAGAAAGACAAAAGAAACTGCAAAACTCAGGATTCTGGAATTCCAATCCTAGGTCTCCCACAGGCACGCTTGACAACCTTGACTGATTGGTTCCCCCAAACCTGGCAATAGTAGTATTGCTGTCCCTCAGCACAACACCTGGAGAGGCATAAGCCAAACTCCCCAAAAAACAGGACCCATGTTACTTCCTTCCATTTCTTAGCTAAAGCTGTGATGTAAGACTGTCATTACACACTGTACATACGAAGTACCATGGAACACTAAAAACACTGCACTAACAAGGACATTATAAACATACAGAATAGTGTAGATAAATTGAATTTTTTTGCAATAAGTCAAATATTCTATTGTTTATCTTGAATTTACATTTAATTCTTACTAAATGAATGAACTTTCCATGTTTCTGTCTTATCTCTCCAACTACACTCTAAGAACTGTAAGAACAAGGACTATTTCTTCTGCATATGTGTGTTGTCTAAGCTACCCTGTTCTGCACTTCCCTCCTATCCCTTCCATGCTATTTCCAGGTGAAGGGAAATACCATGGGACCTTCTAGCTGTAAGCTGGTACACCTACAACCAGGAGGGTCATTTCCATCCACTCTAGATATCACCATGCCAAGGTTCTGGACTAATCACCATCCTACTAGGAGATACACCTACACCTGTGTTCCTGTTGCTCAACGTTTTTGTCATAACTACCACCTCATAGGAGCCTGTTTAGCTATTTTTTTCCTAATTGTCCCTTCTCCATGAAATTTAATACCACAGATATACTGTATATCTTATGTACTATATGTCTACCTGTGCTTTATACATAAAAAGAATAAGAATAAAGCTTATTCCTTTCATTCAATGCCAGGTTAAGAAAGACTAAATAATTCTTTTAAGTTAAAAGTTAAGGGACTTCCCTGGTGGCACAGTGATTAAGAATCTGCCTGCCAATGCAGGGGACACGGGTTCGAGCCCTGGTCTGGGAAGATCCCACATGCCATGTGGCAACTAAGCCCGTGCGCCACAACTACTGAGCTTGCGCTCTAGAGCCAACACACCACAACTACTGAAGCCCGCATACCCTAGAGCCCAGGCATCACAACTACTGAGCCCACGCACCACAACTACTGAAGCCTGTGCACTCTAGGGCCCACGTGCCACAACTACTGAGCCCGCGTGTTGCAACTACTGAAGCTCGCACGCCTAGAGCCCATGCTCCACAACAAGAGAAGCCACTGCAATGAGGAGCCCAAGCACCGTAATGAAGAGTAGCCCCCCGCTCGCTGCAACTAGAGAAAGACCAGCGCACAGCAACGAAGACCCAATGCAGCCAAAAATTTTTTTTAAAAGAAACAAGCGTATTTTAAATTTATTTATTTTTCTATTTATTTTTATGGCTGTGTTGGGTCTTCGTTTCTGTGCGAGGGCTTTCTCTAGTTGTGGCAAGCAGGGGCCACTCTTCATCGCGGTGCATGGGCCTCTCACTATCGCGGCCTCTCTTGTTGCGGAGCACAGGCTCAGTAATTGTGGCTCACGGGCCCAGTTGCTCTGCGGCATGTGGCATCTTCCCAGACCAGGGCTCGAACCCGTGTCCCCTGCATTGGCAGGCAGATTCTCAACCACTGCACCACCAGGGAAGCCCCCAAAATTTTTTTTAAAAATGTTAAAAAATAAAATGTGAAAAGTTAAAAAAATTTAAAGCTATTAATATTTAACTTAAATTTATAACTATACCTGCTGAGTAACTTTTATATATATATAAATTTATTTATTTATTTTTGGCTGCATTGGGTCTTTGTTGCTGTCCGCGGGCTTTCTTTAGTTGTGGCGAGTGGGGGCTACTCTTCAATGCGGTGCACGGGCTTATTGCGGTGGCTTCTCTTGGTGCAGAGCACAGGCTCTAGGCGCATGGGCTTCAGTAGTTCTGGTACGCGGGGTTCAGTAGTTGTGGCTCACAGGCTCTACAGCGCAGGCTCAGTAGTTGTGTTACACGGGTTTAGTTGCTCCGCGGCATGTGGGATCTTCCCGGACCAGGGCTCGAACCCGTGTCCCCTGCATTGGCAGGCAGATTCTTAACCACTGCGCCACCAAGGAAGCCCTGCTGAGTAACTTTTAATGTAATTTATTTCTTATAAAAATTATAATGTATAGAATCACATATGCAATTTAGCAATTTATATTAATACGTAATAGTGATATAATCAAATTTTTAATTATTCAAAATTATTTTTGAATAAAATAAAGTTTTTAAATTAATTTCTTAAAATTATTATTTTGTTAGCTTTTAACTTTTGCTTAACATGAGAAAATAACTTTAGCTTAACTAGGTGCTAGATATTCAGATAGTGTCAATATTTTTCCTTTTCAACATTTAACTAAATTATTGATTTGTTGAACAATTTGTATAATTAAATAATAAAATATAAACTATTTTTATTTAATTCTCAAAGTTCAAATCACAAAAGTACTAAGGATTAAATATAAACAACACTGATGAGGCAGCCAATGACAGCTGCTAGCTATGTACAGGCCACCTCTCACCATCTGACTTTGAGATCAAGCAATCGATAGAAAGTCCTCTAATCACAGCCATCTATTTGCCATAGTTTATAGCCCTGATCTTCCACGAACTCAACATCAGTGTTGCTCGTATGATACCCAAGAAAACTCAATAAGAGAAATTAAACACTAAGGAATAAAATTTTGTCAATAAGGTTAAGCATTGTTATATCTAAGATTTTTTTTCACCCCCACCCCTCACCAAAGAACCAGTTTCCAATGTCCAGAATAGGCAAACATCAAGACAGAAAGATCAGTGGTTGCTTACAGCTACAAAATGGGGAGTGTCATCTAATGGGTACAGAGTTTCTTTTACGGATGACAAAAAGGTTCTAAAATTAGATTGTAGTAATGATCACATAACCCTATGACTATACTTTAAAACACTGAGTTGTATATTCTAAATGGGTGAATTGTACGGTATATGAATGATATCTCAATAAATATATATCTGTTTAAAAGAAAAGAGTGGATTTTTCCCTGCTGTGGGGAGGTATCATCCCAGTTGAACATGCATGACCTAGGCTACTAGAGGGAGAGGGTTTCACAGCCATGCTCCCTCTGTTGGATTTATTTGGAACTAAAAGAACAATAAACTACACGACTGAACATATTAAAATAAGGTTTAGAATAGAAATCAAATATAATTACCCATTATCAACATATTTAATTATAAACACATAATCATATATGACACATAAATGGTAAATAGTGTACATAAATGACTAAAATTCTCCAGTGAGATGGTGGGAGAGGATAGCCTAGCCTGAAGAGAGGTGAAGAAAGCTTTGGCTCACAGCCCTTATCCTGAGGGAAATAACTAAAAAGAGGCAGATGACACTCTTTTCCCCATCAACCACCTACCTCCTCCCAGAAGCCTGAAGGGCGAGCTGCTCCAGTTTGATTTTAAGAGACAGTGCTGCCCCACTGCAAGCCAAGCCGTCCCCAGTTACCCACCAAGTTTCCAATAACTTCACCTCCAATACCAAGGGATAGACGAGCGTATTAGTGAGGGGTCCCAATATCCAGGCTATAGTGTCCCTTAATGAAAAAGCAGACAGATGTAGCCTTCAAGGAGTCCCTAGAGCAGCACTATCCAAAAGAACTTTCTGTGATGATGGACATCTTCTATGGTCCATAGATTATAACGAGTACTTGAAATGTTGTTGGTGTAAATGAGGAACTGAATTTTTAATTTTATTTAATTTTGATTTTAATTTAAATAGCCACATGTGGCTACTGGCTACCATACTGGACAGAGAGTTCTAGAGCAATGCTATCCAATAGAAATGTAACATAAGCCACATAAGTAATTTAAAATTTTCTAGTAGCTACATTAAAAAAGTTTTTTTAAAAAAGTGAATTTAATTTTAATATTACACATTATTTAAACCAATATACTCCAAATATCATTTCAACATGTAATCAATATGAAAATAATTATTAAGGTATTCTACACTCTTTTTTTGTACTCTATCTTCGAAACCCCATGCGTATGTTACACTTGCACCCCATCTCAATTTGGATCAGCCAATATTTCAAGTGCCCAATAGTCATATGTGGCTAGTGGCTGCCATATTGGACAGGACAACTCCAGAGAATCTTAGCACCCTTTCCGTAACACCTAGTTCTCCCTTCCCCTTTCTTCCCAAATCCAAGGAGAAGAATCAAAGTCACAAGAACTCTTTGTGTTCCTTGTCCCTTCACAGAGTCATATGCCACACCTGGGTACGGCTGGCTGGGATTTATCCCTCTATCTAAAAATATCTCATCCAAAACTTTCCTAAAATCCACCAAGTAGATTCACTTAGCTTAATAAATACATGGGGGCTTCAGGGAAGGCTAGTCATTCACCTCTTAGTATGGATTGCAGGACCCTGTTACATGAAGAGGACAGTGCTATACGCTCTTATCAAGCAAAAGGATGAAACTCTCAATAATGTATTTTTAATAAAGATTTCTGAAAGGATTAAAACCAAAACAAAACAGGGACTTCTCTGGTGGCGCAGTGGTTAAGACTCCGCGCTCCCAATGCAGGGGGCCCGGGTTCGTTCCCTGGTCAGGGAACTAGATCCCACATGCATGCCACAACTAAGAGTTCGCATCCTGCAGCTGAAAAAGATCCCGCACGCCACAACGAAGATCCTGCATGCCGCAACTAAGACCCAGTGCAACCAAATAAATAAATAAATATTTTTAAAAACAAAACAAAACAAAACTGCAAGGTCTTTATAGTAACACGTGGAAGAAACAACCAAACAAAAAAATAATTGTTTTAGCAAAGAACTTCCAAAACTAGTGGCTAACAAAACAGTGAGCAATTTATTTGCTGTGGTGGCAAAAGCAATCTTTACGCTGTCACTGCTCCTTTCAGCTCTTTCATATTGGGAGTGGAGAGGGGCTGAAGTCACTTCAAGACCAAGGTAGAGCAAAGCAAGAGAGGCATTGGTGCTTGGTGTCCCAGAAAGAAAAGGTAGTAGGTTCCCCCAAGGAAAATGAATCTAGGTCTCATTAAGAAGCAAACATAACCTCCAGAGAGGAAAAGGCAGCAAGAACACAAGCTTCCATAGGACGGCATCTAAAAACAAGAGCTGGCGGCAGAGGGGTGTAGAGGGAGGACAAAGAGTATTGAAGGAACTGGCAGCAGAGAAATAATAATACCGAATACTGGCCTATGATTAATGTCCTCCAAATTCAGTATATTATGTCATTTGAGCCTGATAACGACCTATAAGGTAAATGAGTAGGATATAATTTAACTCAAGGTTCACAAATGAAGAAACTCAGAGGGGTGAAGTAATTTCCCTAAGGCTCATGAAGGAAAGAAATGAGTCAATTATTTTTTCATTCTGAATAAATGTGTATGTGTACTTAATACCAATTGCTCTAGTGACTCTCAAATGGGCAGAGATGTCTGCAAAAAAAGCAGGTGCTATTTGTTTATGCTCTGCTTACAGCGCCACAAAATAAAAGCAATGTCTGAAGGGCTCTGGGCTTGACTTTCCTAAGGACCACTCCACTCTGCATTAACGCCCTCTCTTTATTTAAAGATGGCTCTCCTATATCCTGTGTCTACTCTTTTTCATATGAAATATCTCTGTGTCTTTCAACTCTTTCCTTCTATGCTACGGTTTCCATAGCATTAAACAATCTGCACACCCTTCCTGGGATGCTTTCTCTTTGTTAATGTCCTCAAGAACAGCATCAAAAACAAGGCTCAGAGTTCCAAATGGAGTCCACAAAGGTGCCAGAGAAGAATTTCCAGAGCTCTGGAACCCACACTTCTATTGATGCAGTTTAAATTAATATGTGATTTAGGGAACACCATGTTAAAAAAAAAATTGCTCTAATGAATGAAAAAGCACGACAAGAACACACCATAACCTCTCTGCTTGGGAAGAACACATTTATACATAATAACTATTTAAATTGACTCAAAGATCTGAAAATTCTGAGGTTTCCTATAATTGAATTTACTTTCCTGAAAGCTTATAACAGTGGTTAGCATTGCCCAAAAGACTCTGGGGAGGGAAAAAAAAGTATACACCGCTTGGGCTCTACCCCTGAAGATTCCGATTTAGTGGGGGCTGGGAAGAGGCCCAGCTCCTGTGTCTTACTGTCTCACAGGTAGTTCTGCTGCATCCTAAAGGCTGAAGAGCACTCGCAGACAGAGAGCTGCCACAGGAGCACAGAGGCCTGAGGAAGGCCTGTGATTAAGGGGAGCCAGACAAATACCCCACATAGTCTTGAAAACAGCCTTCCATCCCCAAGCTTTGCCCAGAGCTCCAGGCGGTGATGGACCACCCTGCACAGGCTCAGGCCTCACGGGGTACCTGGCTCTCGGGACTGGCTATCATCACAAATGTGCAGGTCCAGGCGGGAGATGAGCAGATGGTAGGAGGACTCTTTCACATCAAATTTCTCAAAGTACTGGCTGAGGCGGCTGCTGCTGCTGTTGCTGCTGCCCTGGCTGCCACCGAACGCCTGGGCCCAGGACTGCTGGGCGCTGGGAGCAGGTGGGGTGATCTACATGTGACAGAGAGAAACAAGAAGTCCAGACCCAGACAGCCTCCTTGCTGGCTTTCTTTAAGCTTTAGTTCAGCCTGAAGAAAACCACAATTTGACAAGGTGTCCCTTCCTTCTCATAACTATTCGTCTGGTATCTCATGTAGGTCTACCCCACTTAAATAACCAAAACTCCAAGAAGCCAAATTATAATTAATCTAGTAACTGTCAGAGTCCTGTTCTGAGATTTGAATTGCCTTCTAAGCTCTCACCCCTCTAGAACTTAGCTGACTGATGCTAAAACACCTCCTCCAGGAAGTCTTCCCTAAATGCCCTCTTTCAGCCCAGGTAGTTGGATCCCTTTTCTTTGTGCTCTCATGGCACAGTGTTTACCTCTATTACAGCACTTATCACCTCATATTGTAATAACTTGTTTATAGTCCATATTTTAAGACAGCAATAGTTCCAAGGACAGGAACAAGAGGCTTTCCAGTGGCTAACACTGTATACCTAACACACTAGAGGCACCCAAAGAACAGAATAACTGAATAAATCAGAGGCACAGGCAAAGCCTATGTACCTCCAGAAGTGAATGACAAATTCCCCCAAATAAGCCTAATAAAGTCTAGGCTCCACTTACGGTGGAGGTATATGAATTAGGTCCGGCCTACCATCTCCCCACTGCCACCAAGGGTCTCTGTTTCACCTCTAACCTGTACAGGTTCAGGGGCCAGGCTCTTTCTCTGCTGTGCTGACTTCTCCATGGCCTCACTCAGTGATTCTGCATATTTCATCATAGCCTTGAGCTGTGAGTCAGTTAGCACCCAGAGCAGGTCATCCAACAGGAACATCAGCTTGGAGGCTATCACATTGCAATCTTTGGTCTGAAGGGGTCACACAGAACACAGGATTCAACATCTGGTACCATCCCAACTACTCAAAGTGACCACTGCCCAACCAGTTTCAGAGATGGCTTTTCAATCCCCAATACACGAAAGGAAAGTATCAAGCACTGTGGAGAGTCAATTTCTTACAAAACTACTAAAGTTTTCTGTGATTAACAAGAAGCAGCAATAATCAACTGCCTATGTGTCCCTATATACAGGTAAAAATCATGGTTTTCAAAATTAAAATGACAGGGAGGTAGAAATGTTTCCTCATTAGCAGATACAGTGCAACACTGAATTGCAGGTCCTCCCCTTTCAAATGTCATTCCAGGGGCCAATAACACTCAAAAAGGAGGAAACACCATCTCCCATGCTATCTGGGAGAATAAAAGATGGAAGTTTTCATGAGGACAGAGAACACACTCACTCTTCTCTTGAGGGCTATTTGGATCCTGCCTTGGTTGGTAATAAGCCTCAGTGGAGTGGTGACTGGGTCCTGATCACCATTGTCTGTAGCATCCGCCTCAATTCGAAGTGTTTGCCAAGTTATTTCCTTAAATGTTAAAACCTAGAAGGAAAGAAAGTAAAATCCTTTAATTCTGTGGATGAAATTAATCAAGAGGCAGGAAGTCCAAGGGGAAAAGACTGGCAAGGCAGAGACCCCCACCATTCTCAGCTGGGATCCTACCCACAGAAGGCAGTGGATCAGAGATCCATTACTGAGGAAAGGATGTAACAGTAACACTGGACAGAAGGGATTCTTGGGTTCCCAAGGATGGGGGAGACTTTGAGGAAATCCCCAAAGCAGGAATAACATCCTTTAAGAATGAGTCCTATTTTGAACCCCCCATTCTCCCTTCTCAGAATGCCAGGGCTGTCACCTCTCCTCGGCGGGGGTCAGTGATACGGGTGAGGCGGAGGTCACTCTGCTGCCAGTTGGGGTTCACACTATAGCCTTGGAGCTGCCACAATTCAAAAGAAGCGTGGAAGGCCTTGGAGTGAATCTTGATGGTGATGGAACTGACGATGATGAACATCCCCTCCACCACCTTCTCGGCAAAGCCATACTCACTACAACAAACGAGGCAGACCAACATTCAGGATCATATGAGACTTGATGCATACTTTTTTTTTCTTTTTTTTTTTTTTGGCCATGCCGTGCAGCTTGCGGGATTCTACTTCCCTGATCAGGGATTGAACCCGGGCCCTGGCAATGAAAGCGCCGAGTCCTAACCACTGGACCGCCAGGGAATTAGTAGGCATACTCTTTATACTGGAAGACGTAAGACAAGACTCTTAACAACGCCTGTCTTTGGATGCTAGAACTGTGGATGACTTTTTAAAAATTTTTCTCCTCCCATTTCTTCTTTATATCTTTTACATTTCTAAAAATTTTTATGATGATGTAGTACTCTTTCTGATGAGATTTTTTTTTTAAGAATGGAATAAAAGAAAGAGTTGACCTGGAAACAATCTCTGGTTAGAAAGAATAAATTGAAAAAAATATTTTCACAGTCCACAAACTACCTGAATAAATATTGAATATTGTCTGTGAGGAGAGATATAACAACAGAAAGGAAACACTAGGTTTCCATAACATCTTCAAAGACAGAACATACTCTGCAAAAGTAGTGAAAAGAGGAAAGAAGTACAGCCAGGTTAGCATGAGGTCTAATACTGTGAAATCTAGTCAAGAACAGTCCCACCTCTGCCCTGTCAAATCTATCCCAAAGAGCATAGCTGTGCTTTATAGTGAGAGGCAGAAACAGCAGGGAGAGGAACAAAGGCCATCCTTAAAGTCCTTCTGGACATGGAAAACACAGACATTCTTGACATGTAGGTGAAACAGTTCTCATTACAAGAGATACAAAAGTCTGGGAATTACAAACTGGAAAAAAAAAATCTTTGCAATTTATATCACAAAGGGCTAATATCTCTGATGTATAAAGAGTTTCAAAAAACTCGGAAGAAAAAGACCAAGAGCCCAATAAAAACGGGACAAAGTAGGGACAGTTCACAGAAAAATAAATGCAAATAGATATTAAACATAAAATGATGTTCAACCTCACTCGTATATAAAAACTACACTAAGAGTCACTTGATTTATGACAAAAGTGACAGTGTAGTAGGGAAAAGACTGTCTTTTCAATAATGGTGCATGGTCAGTTTGAGGCTATCTGCAAAGAGAAAAAATAATATTGACCCTTATCTTACATTAAACAAACAAAAAAACAAGTTTCAAGATTGATTGTAGATCTAAATGTGAAAAGTCAAACAATAAAACTAAAAGAATAAAGTTAGAAAAAAACATAGGAGAATATCTTCATGCCTTAAGATAGGAAAAGATTCCTTAAACAAGACACAAAAAGTGCTAACCATAAAGGGAAAAATAGATATATAGGACTATATTAAATTTATCATTTCTGGTCAACAAAAAAATAACATTAGGAGTGATAGGGAACCCACATAGTAGGAGAAGATATTTGTAATACATGTATATAACCAAGGACTTGTTTCCAGTATAAAGAACTTCTACAAATTAATAAGAAAAAGACAAATAACCCCAAAAATAACCCAAAAGATAAATGGGCAGAATACATCAATGCTTTGTGAAAGAGGATATTTGAAATTCTAATAAACAAATCATCAAAAAAATGCAAACTAAAATCATAATGTGATACAACTACACACCTATTAGATGGCTAAAATAAAAAGAGAGACAATACTAAGTGCTAGCAACACTGCCAGGGGGAAAAGTGGTACAAGCACTTTGGAAAACTGTCCAGCAGTATGAACTAAAGCAGAACATATGCACAGCCTATGACCCTGCAACTCTACTGCTAGATATATACAAATCAGAAATGTGTACATATGTTCACCAAGAGGTGTGTATAAGAACGTTCATAGCATCACTATTCTTTTTTCTTACACATTTTTAATTTACGTATAGAAAAGATCATTCTTTGTGGTGTACACGTCCAGGGTTTCGACAAATGCATAGAGTCATGTATCAACCACCACAGTCATGACAGAGAACAGTTCGATGTAGCATCAGTATGCTTAATAGCCAGAAACTGCAAACAAATCAAATGTCCATCTACAACAGAATGGATAATTGTGGCATATAATGGAATAACATACAGTAATAAGGATGAATGAATGATAACTACATGTAACCACATGGATGACTTTCACAAACATCACGTTGAACTAAAGTATGTAGACACAAATGATGACATAATTTGTGATTACATTTATATAAATTTAAAAATAGGGAAAACTAACGTGTGGTGTTAAAAATCAGGATAAAGTTATCCTTGAGGGTGGGTATGACTAGGAAGGGTGCAGGAGGCTTCTGGGATTCTGGAAATGGTCTGTTTCTTCTTGTAAAGAATCACTAATCTATACACTTAGGATTTGTGCGCTTCAATATAACTTACCAAAAAACTACACAGAAATACCATGTGTTATCTTTAGACAAAAATCTTAAAGTTTGGACTTCCCTGGTGGTGCAGTGGTTAAGTATCTGCCTGCCAATGCAGGGGACACAGGTTCGAGCCCTGGTCCAGGAAGATCCCACATGCCATGGAGCAACTAAGACCGTGCGCCACAGCTACCGAGCCTGCGCTCTAGAACCCGCGAGCCACAACTACTGAGCCCACGTGCCACAACTACTGAAGCCCGCGCGCCTACAGCCCATGCTCCGCAACAAGAGAAGCCACTGCAATGAGAAGCCTGCGCACCACAACGAAGAGCAGCCCCCACTCGCAACTAGAGAAAGCCCGCGCGCAGCAACGAAGACCCAACACAGCCAAAAATAAATAAATTAAAAAAAAAAAAAGCCTAAAGTTTGAAAATATTGTCTATTGGCAAGGCTCTTGGAAAACAAGAACTCTTACAACATTGCTGGTGGTAACATGAAATTACAAAATCCTTACGGAGGGTAATTTAGCAATGTCTATCAAAATTATACATGCTTTTGCTGTTAGACCCAGCAGCCCCACTTCCAGGAATCTATCCCAAAATATGCTAGCAAAAACAGTGGAAACAAACCAAATGTCCATCAACTGATGAATGGATAAATAAAATGTGGCATATCCACACAATAGAATATTATTCAGCCATAAAAGGAATAAAGTACTGATACATGCTACCACATAGCTGAACCTTGAAAACGCTATGCTAAGTGAAAGACACCAGTCACAACAGACCACATGATATATGATTACATTTGTATGAAATGATCAGAATAGATACAGAAAGTAGATTTATGGTTGCCTAAGGCTAAGGCAGGGGAGAATGAAGAGTGACTTCTAAGAGGTATGGAGTTTCTTTTTGGGTGATAAAAATGTTCTAAAATTTATTGTGGTGATGGTTGCACAACCTGGTGTATATACTAAAAACTATTGAATTGTATACTTTAAAGGGATGAATTCTACCTCAATAAAGCTGTTTTTTAAAATATGCTGGAAAAATACTAAGTAACTTACAAACAAGGTCATTTATTACTGCACTATTTGTAACAGCAAAAAACCTAGAAATAATTCAAATATCTATCAACAAAGAACTGGCTATATGAACAATGACGCCTCTATAAAATATACTGAGTATTTTGCAGGTGCAAAAAGGAATAAGAAACATCTCTCTACATACTTCTATGAAGTGCTTTCCAGGATATACTTTTAAAAGAAAAAAGCAATGTGGAAAGTGTTTATGGTATGTTACATTTTGTGTAAGAAACAGAGTGGGGACAATACAAACATACATACATATAACATACCTTGTGTTATAGTTTTAACTTTGGAACTATGTAATTTTACATAGGTTAAAAATAAATTTAAAACAATTTAAAATTTTAAAACAAACTGATATAAAACTCCTAGAAGATAACATAAGAAAAAACCTAGACGACCCCGGGTATAGCGATTACATTTTAGATACAACACCAAAGGCACTATTCATGAAAGAAATTATGGATAAACTGGACTTCATTAAAGTTAAAAATCTGCTCTGTGAAAGACAATGTCAAGAGAATGAGAAGACCATCCACAGACTGGGAGAATACATCTGCAAAAGACACATCTGATAAAAGACTGTTACCCAAAATATACAAAGAACTCTTAAAACTCAACAATAAGAAAACAAACAACCCAATTAAAAAATGGGCCAAAGACCTTCATAGACACCTTACAAAAAATGATATACAGATAGCAAATAAGCATGTGTCTTATAAGCTCTACATCATATGTCATCAGGGAAATGCAAATTAGAACAACAATGAGATTCCACTATGCACCTATCAGAATGGTCAAAATGCAGATCACTGACAACACCAAATGCTGACAAGGACGTGGAGCAGCAGGAACTCTCATTCACTGCTGGTAGGAATGCAAAATAGTACAGCCACTTTGGAAGACAGTTTGGTGGTTTCTTCCAAAACTGAACATACTCTCACCACAGATCCAGCAATCAAGCTCCTTTGTATTTACTCAAAGGAGTTGAAAACTTAATGTCCATACAAAAACCTGCACATGGACATTTATAGCAGCTTTATTCGTAATTGTCAAAATTTGGAAGCAACCAAGATGCCCTAATAGGTGAATGGATAAATAAACTGTGGTATATCCAGACAATGAAATATTATTCAGCACTACAAGGAAATGAGATATAGAGTCCTAAAAAGACACGGAGGAACCTTAAATGCATATTACTAAGTGAAAGAAGGCAATCTAAAAAGAAGGAATCATCCTGGAAAAGGAAAAACTATGGAGACAGTGAAAGGACCAGTGGTTGCCAGTGGTTGGGGCAGGGAGAGGGATGCCTAGGTGGAGCACAGAGGATTTTTAGGGCAGCGAAAATACATTGTATGATACTATAATGGTGAATATATGTCATTATACATTTGTCCAAACCTATAGAATGTACCACCAAGAGTGAACCTTAATGTAAACTATGGACTTTGTGTGATTCTGATGTGTCAATGTAGGTTTATCTATTGTAACAAATATACCACTCCAGTGGGGGATGTCAATAATGAGGGAGGCTATGCATGTGTGAGGGCAGGGGGTATATGGGAAACCTCTGTATCTTGCTCTTAATACTACTGTTTAAACCTAAAACTGCTCTTATACTGTCTTAAAAAAAAAATGAAACAAATGAATGCCTCTGTATGTCAAATTGGTATCCAACCATAAGAAGAATGATTTCAAGTAATTTTAAAACACAGTATTTTGATGATACATCCCTAATGGGATATAGCATAAGGTTAAAACACACATACACACAAAGAAAGCTACTGCATTCAGTAGTCTTATCGATAGTTATAATACTGGTTTTGTTATTTTTTGAAACTATTGAAAAAGTAAATCATTTATTATATTATTGTAGTTAGGAACCAAGATTCAACATATGAATAAAAAATACAGGGACTTCCCTGGTGGTCCAGTGGTAAAGAATCCTCCTTCCAATGCAGGGGACACGGGTTCGATCCCTGGTCGGGGAACTAAGATCCCACATGCCGCGGGGCAACTAAGCCCGCATGCCACAACTACTGAGCCTGCACACTGCAAACTACAGAGCCCACACGCGCCACAACTAGAGAGAGCAAACCTGCACACCACAACTAGAGAGAAGCCCATGTGCTGCAACGCAGAGCCCGCACCACAAGGGAAGATCCTGCACACCTCAACAAACACCCCATGTGCCACAACTAAGAGCCGACGTAGCTAAAAAAAAAAAAAAAAAAAAAAGAATCCAGCATTTATCCTGACATTCCTGTACAAACTGTATTTCAAATAGTTGGTGAGGGCTTCCCTGGTGGCACAGTGGTTGAGAATCTGCCTGCCAATGCAGGGGACACGGGTTCGAGCCCTGGTCTGGGAAGATCCCACATGCCGCGGAGCGACTGGGCCCGTGAGCCACAATTACTGAGCCTGCGCGTCTGGAGCCTGTGCTCCGCAACAAGAGAGGCCGCGATAGTGAGAGGCCCGCGCACCGCGATGAAGAATGGCCCCCACTTGCCGCAACTGGAGAAAGCCCTCACACAGAAACGAAGACCCAACACAGTCATAAATAAATAAATAAATAAATAAAATATTAAAAAAAAAAAAAAATAGTTGGTGAAAGAAAGTTCTTTATAGAAAATCACAACTAATAAATGCAATAGGAAAAAAGAATTATAAAATCTCTATTTTCTATCCTACAATGATATAATAGATCTATAGACAACTATCATCAGTGGTCCTTAAACCATGAGGAACTTATCATAACGGACAAGTCAGGCCAACATCATCTGAATCCACTGATTAATCCTAACCAAAGGAACATTATGTGCCTCCCGTTACGTTACAGTAGGAAATACACGGTACCATTCATGAAGTATTTTTACCAAGAAAACAAACAAACAAATGAATCAAATCCAGCCTTTAAATCTAACTACCAGATTAAACAAGAAACATTTTAAATGACACCTCGAGGACACAATCAGCCAAAATATAAAATGTGGGAAATTCTTTAGAAGAAATACTCCAGTTTCTACAAAGAACAAATGATATATAAAAAAGTGTGGGGGCTTCCCTGGTGGCGCAGTCGTTGAGAATCTGCCTGCTAATGCAGGGGACACAGGTTCGAGCCCTGGTCTGGGAAGATCCCACATGCCATGGAGCAACTAGGCCTGTGAGCCACAACTACTGAGCCTGCGCGTCTGGAGCCTGTGCTCCGCAACAAGAGAGGCCGCGATAGTGAAGAGGCCTGCGCACCGCGATGAAGAGTGGTCCCCGCTTGCCGCAACTAGAGGAAGCCCTCGCACAGAAACGAAGACCCAACACAGCCAAAAATAAATATAATAAATAAATAAATAAAAGATTACTATTAAAAAAAAGAAATTCTTTAAAAAAAAAAAAAGTGTGGGGGTGGGGGACTGTTCAGAGTTAAAGAGCTTTAAAAAGCATATCCCCAAATATAAGGTGTGGAGTTCTGTGGAGCCACACTGAATTGTAAAAAAATATTTCAGAGACAATTCAGGACAATTGAATATGCAATAAGTATTAGATGATATTAAGGAATCCCTATTAATTCTATTAATTGTGATAATAGTACTGTGGGGGTTTTTCTTTCTTCTCAATCCTTGTCTGTTAAAGACACACAATACAGAAGTATTTACAGATGGAATCATATGGCACCTGGGATTTGCTTTCAAGAACTACAGAGTGGGGCTTCCCTGGTGGCGCAGTGGTTGAGAATCCTTCTGCCAATGCAGGGAACACAGGTTCAAGCCTGGTCCGGGAAGATCTCACATACCGCAGAGCAACTAAGCCCGTGTGCCACAACTACTGAGCCTGCGCTCCAGAGCCCGCGTGCCACACCTACTGAAGCCTTCGCACCTAGAGCCCATGCTCTGCAACAAGAGAAGCCACCACAATAAGAAGCCCGTGCACCGCAACGAAGAGTAGCCCCCGCTCGCGGCAACTAGAGAAAGCCCGCGTGCAGCAACGAAGACCCAACACAGCCAAAAATAAATAAATAAATAAATAAGAACTACAGAGTGTGCAAACACACACACATGCACACAAAGTGGCAGAAGAAAAGTAGAAAAAGAATGGTAAAACGTTGATAATTGTGAAAGTTAGATCTTGGGTGCATGGGGGTTCAGTACGCTATTCTCTCTATTTTAGTGCATGTTTGAAATTTTCCATAATAAAGTTTTTATTTTTTAATTAAAAGGTGATCTGGATCAGTTAATATGTTGGAAATAACAGGACCCAAAGCAACTAACCTCTGTCCTGAAGCGAGGGCAATAGGAGACTGTCCATTGGGGGGCCGAGGCTCCTCACATGTCTTCATCTCCACCTCTACCTTATCCAGACACTGAAATAAAAGCCACAGAGAGCTAAGCATCTGCACAAAATCCCACACAGCACAGACTGTGTCTTATCCATCTCTGTGCTCCAATACCTAGTCGAGGGCTGTGCCCACAGTAGGCAGATAATAAATGTCTGTCAAATGAATGAATGAACAAACTGAAATACAAAGAGAGCCCCCATCTTCCCCCTTCCATTTCCATTAGCAGCAGAACTCCATGACAAGCATGGGATTAGCTCATAGCAGAAAAAGAAAACATAAATCCAAGTTACTGAGATATTACTATTCCTGGGGATTCCAGTCTTTGGGGTAAAGATATGTATCAATCAGTTCCTGGAGGGCTTTCAGCTGATAATCACCCAACAGTCAACATGAACTAAACTTCTAATTTTTCCTCTGTCAGGAATCCAAAGGAAATGTAAAGGTAGAACCTGGGCAGCAAAACTTGTTTTAAAAGAAAAACGAAAATCAAAACAAAACAAAACAAAATCAGGACTCCAGGGTCTTGTGTCTCAGTGCTAACTGCTATGTTGCACAGCAGTTCCAGAAAAAGCCCAGACAATAGTCACTCTGTCTCACAGAGAAGCTCGCAAGCCAGACAGAAGAACCCACACTCCCAAAAGGGACAGCCCATCAGGGCTCCTCCCCATCTTCTCTCAGATCTTCTAAAACCTTACCCCAGCCATCCCCATTTGATTACTTGCAATCAAGAAAGGCCATTACCAAGCAAATTGGGTGTGTCTTCAACTTTGTCCACTGGATCTGAAAGAGGAAAGCAAAGACTCAGGGCTGTGGGAGTCACCCCTCAAGAAGGCAGGTCTGCTGGCCAAAGAGAGCAGCAGCACTCTGACCCCCATTCTCACCCGGATTGAGGCCCTGTTGCAGTAGACCCGAGTGATGGCTAACCAGGTGGGAAGCTCCAGCACATTCTGTAGAACCTCTTCATCCAGCTCCAGGTTGGTCAGCTGACCCTCCCCTTTCAGGGTGCTCAAATTGATTTTGTCCGGGGAAAGATTCTTAGTGAACCTGAAAAGAGTGATGATAAGAAGCTATTATTTCCACAGAAATCTGCAAATGGGCATTATAGCGAATAACACTTCTCAATTTAGAGAAAAGAGAAAGTTAAAGAACAAACGGGGACTAATGGCCACACTGTCTCTATGCCGTGTAAGATGTTAGGTGAGGACTTCCCTGGTGGCGCAGTGGTTAAGAATCCACCTGCCAATGCAGGGGACACGGGTTCGAGCCCTGGTCCCCGAAGATCCCACATGGCATGGAGCAACTAAGCCCGTGAGCCACAACTACTGAGCCTGCGCTCTAGAGCCCACGAGCCACAACTACTGAAGCCTGTGCGCCTAGAGCCCGGCCCGTGCTCCGCAACAAGAGAAGCCACCGCAATGAGAAGCCCGCACACCGCAACGAAGAGCAGCCCCCACCCACCTGAACTAGAGAAACCCCGTGCAGAGCAACGAAGGCCCAACGCAGCCAAAAACTAATTAATTAATTTTTTTAAAAAAAGATGTTAGGTGAGACATTTCATTCTGTCACGACTGTGTCATCTTTCTACTCAAGAACCTACGATGGGAATTCTGGAGAAATGGCTATAGCAGTGGCAATAGAGCCTTTTGATATATCTGAATCTCCATATAAAACCAGAACTAGATTGCAACTAAAAAACCCATGGATAACATTTAAAACAAAACTAGAAGATAAAGCATCCTCATAAACCCTCATACACAAGCAGGCAGGGAAAAAACATTAACAGCCACAGGACATGAGTGCTATAAGCAGCTGTGCAAATCAACAAAGAGGAAAACAATAGGGCATCAGACAGATCAGAGAACAGAAGAACTCCAAGATAATCAAGTACTCAGCAAAAAGCAATGTGGGTCAATTTGAGAATAGCAACTGAAACTGGAGGGATTTGGGGCAAGGGTCCCAAAGGAGCTGAAGCAATCTAACCCTATAAACTCTTGGAACTAACCAAGGCTCCTTCTTAGGACAGGGTACTGCTGGGAGAGGAATCCAAACTAAGCATGACAGAAATGAAGAAAAGAGATGGTCCAAATAAAAGTGGGGCGGGGGTGTTGGGGGGTAACAGACCAGGACATCTCAGAAAGCAAGCCATTATACTTTTAAACACTACCTGAAACAGCAGAAGAGGGAGCTCTATGAGGTTAGAATATAAAACAGTAGCAGATTAATTATTGGCTTGTTAAGTAGGGTAAAGTGAAACCCCAGACCCTTACACCTACCTTTACTGATGTGACAAAAGAACACACAACCACTTACAGACTTGCCAAAGGGACTGAACCTGAATCTCATCACGCTACTGGGTCCAGATGCTAATTTGCAGGGAATACAGAGGAAAACTGCTGAACTGCACCATAAGTGTGCAATCAGCAAAATCCAGGCCATGGGAAATTCTACAGGTCAAGGGGCCTGGACATAAACAATTCACACAGGCCCATCCTCTCCCTGTTCCACAGTCACTGTCTCCAGTCTTTGCTCATGTGCTCTTGCCACCCACTCCTTTTCCTGGAGCACCCTTATCACAATTTGCCATTCAAGGCCCAACTCCAGATTTCTCACTGAGGCTTTCTTTCCCTAACTGCTTGAACTCACATTAAACTCGTACCTTCTACATCCCTGGAATCTGTAACACACATTTAGGTCATAATCAGAGAGGGTCTTAGGGTGTTCTCTAATTTTCCCATGTGTAACTACTGCTGCACAATTAGATGTTGAGCCCTTTGATCAGGGGCTTAGGCTTAGCCATCCCTCCTAATAAAATGGTTCCCTGACAGAATGCTGGGCCTACATACCTTGTAGCTAACTGCCCTGTTGACTGACTACTCCCAGCTCCCTTCTCTCATCTTTTTGGCTGGATCAACTTAAGGCCATTGCCTCACAGCGTAACCCCCTCTCCTGTATGACAAGTTGTCTAGATGAATCTCACCCATATAAGTTCTCACTGTTGTTGCCTCACATAGCCACTATTTTCTACCCCAATAATGAATTCCATTTCTCCTTCCATCCGTAACTATACTTAGCCCTTACATATATTAGATGCTAATAGCTGACTTTTGAGTTATATGTTGTTTACCAACTTTTTTTTTCCCACATATCCTTTCCTTTTACTAAGCTATGTTTTCAGTGTTGGTGGTTTTCCTTGGACCATAACATCATGACGGGCAAGAGTTTTATCTTTACAATTTTCCCCTACAGTGACTAACATGGTATTGGGTTGGCCAAAAAGCTCATTCGGGTTTTTCAGTAAGGTGTTATTGGAAAACCCGAACGAACTGTTTGGCCAACCCAATACTATGTAAAAGGGCTCTGTAACAATTTTTCAAATGATAGTAAAAAATTTTTAGAAGTTTATAAACACACAGTACTGTATGATATTAACAGATAAACAGAAATGCACTGGCATGATAACAACAAATTCAGGGAAATGCTTACCTGTGGGACAAGAGGAGGAGACCACAGCAAGTGTCACCTGTATGGACAATGCTTATTTCGCAAGTTGGGAGGTGACTGTATGTCTATTCATTATATCACTCTCTATACCTTTCATTATGGCAAATATTTCACAATAAATCTACCTAAGATTTCTATCAGTGACCTACTGTATAAACTTCCTGTTGAGAGAGCTCCTCCTCCATGGGTCTCTCACACTCCTACATGTCTTGGTGGGTAAGAAAAACACAAAACACATGACCCTGACTGCTCCTTACCCAAGCCACTTCTCAGGATTCTGTTTGCAAAGAGTTTTGAGGGATGAAGTAATGTCCCCCTCCAGGGCAAAGAGCAGGCTTGCGTACCACGTACTATAAAAGCAATGGATTCCCCAAGCTCAGTGTTCCACTCCTACAACACACGTACAGACATCCGTCGGGGCCTGTTCATACCACGCCCGTGGGACCTGTGGGGGCAAGGGGAACTAGTGCAAACCTGTGTTTATGCTGCTTGCTGGGCCATGAGTAATAAAGCCCTTTGTCTCTGACCCAGGAGCCTTGTGCTCTGCCAGCAACTGCCACGAACTGGAGCAGGCTGTTAGCTTCTAAATAGGATAAAATAAAATCCCAGACCCTTACACATACTTTTACTGATTTTAATTCATAAAAAAAAAAAATTAATCAACATTTACCGAGTATGAATCAATTTTATCCTCGGAACCAAAAAAACAAGTTTTCTATAATGGCTCCTATTCTCTGAAAACTAACTTGCCACAGAGGGAAAGAGAATTCCTCTTTTCCTGTAAAGAAGGGCCACCTACTAGGAAACAGGACTGGTGTGAAAGGGAAAAAAGAACACTTTAAACACTTCCACTATGTAAAACAACAACAACAACAACTGAAAGTAAAGGAAGATACAGTGCACATCCCTGAGTAAACTGGAGGAAACACAGTCCTGAAGGAAGGAAAGGAAAGCAGAAGACAGAACTCAACGTTATTTGTAATCACTAGGTACCAGCAGGCTTTGTTTTCCAAGCTCCTTTTGTATCTAAAATAAGATATTACAGTTATTTCCTCCCAGCAACCCTTCCTTTACTCTTAAGTATTCAGGGAAGCCGCCTCAGCTCAGAAATGGGGGCGGGGCATCCGTCAGAAGAACTAGTCTTAAAGATAATAATTTTTGAAGACATAAAATTAGTTTTGAGGACTGTGTGTCCCCCCTCTCCTCTGCACAGATTCTGATAAGACCCCACCTCCCTACCTCAGCTGAGAATCACTAAGACAAGCTACTTTTCCTTCTGATAAAAAGCTATTTTCAAGAAAAAAAAGTGATAGGAACTTTTTCAAGTATGTTTCTCTCTGAAAAAAGAGGAACATACTTCAAATAAAATGAATAAGTTACACTGCTTATTAGCACTGACATTCTCAGAGTGACTGTATTAAATAGGTACCATACATCTAACTTCTATACTGTATTCTATGCAAAATCTAACTCTATTTACAGCTCCATATAAAATAAATGTCATTTTTCATTTTTTCAAGCCTTAAAAAAATAAAAAAGTATGACAACATTTTACTTTGTACCAGGCACTGAAAAGGAACTTAAACACATTATCTCAATTAGTCTTCGCAATACCCCATATGAGGTATGCATCGTTATCCTCATTTTAAAGAGGAAGAGCAATGGTTCTAATGAACCTAGGGGCAGGACAGGAATAAAGACGCAGACATAGAGGATGGACTTGAGGACACGGGGAGGGAGAAGGGTAAAGTGGGACAAGTGAGAGGGTAGCATTGACATATATACACTACCAAATGTAAAATAGATAGCTAGTGGGAAGTAGCTGCATAGCACAGGGAGATCAGCTCGGTGCTTTGTGACCACCTAGAGGTGTGGGAGAGGGAGGTGATATGGGGATATATGTATACATATGGCTGATTCACTTTGTTATACAGCAGAAACTAACATAACATTGTAAAGCAATTATACTCCAATAAAGATGTTAAAAAAAATAAAGAGGAAGAACATGAGGCTCAGATGTGAAGTCATTTGCCCAAGGTGACAGGGCAGGAAGAGGCAGAGGAAAAGCATGAACCCAGCTCTGCTCACTGGACTGTCTTACTTCTAGTAACATTTTCACTCAGTAATATGTTCCTCTAAAACACATCTGGCACAGAATGAATTTATAAGCTATCTCAGAAATGGTTAGAGGACAGCTTTTCCCTTTTACAACGTACCATGGATAAGAAGAATAAATCTGTTTGGGGGGGGGGTAAAGTTATAGTGTAACTCCATTAAAAATGTCTCTGCACTTTGCCAAACAAATCAGATTAATAAAATCTTTCTTAAGTATGCCCAGGGCTAAGTCACCACCATACCAGCAGTAATGCCCAGTCTCTACCAAGACACTAACAAGAGACCACACAGGTTACTGTGCCATCAGCTCTATGATCAAATATGCAAGTAAGTTAGTAAGTAATCATCAATAACTGAACACACGAAACCACCAAGAGTTCTTTACTTTTGCTCTAAGGACTGCTGACAGTACAGGCAGGTTATGCTGGACCACCACGGGCTGTTCTCCCATAACAGTAATAATGATATAACATAGATTTGCTTTTTAATTTATCAATTTACTTTTAGGAGTCAACAAAAATGGCTATTACCTTACCAGCTTCTCAAAAATGCAGTAAGAATTCCTCAACTGATTTTGTCCGCATTTTATAATAATAAAGAATAGGTGAAAAGGTGACCCATGGGGCCAGTCGCGGGAGAGGTTTGTGGAGGTCTACTCAACCAAAGAAACCACTGATCTGAGATCTAATCGGAAACCATCCAACAACCCCTGGTAAAAATTTCATTCAGCATTTGTGCTCCTAATAGAGGATGACATCACTGAGTCCAAGGGTGGCTGAAAAGGCTAATGGAAGCCTGCTATTTATTCCACTTCAAGAATGTGGGAAAACATTTTCTGGCCATCTGTTACTGTTACAGAGCATAGAAGCTAAGATGAAATCAAGATGGAAAAACAGATTTTGATCAGGTTTCATTTCTGCCAGAGAACTGCAATCTGCCAGAGACAACAGAGAAAGGCTCTCAGACATCTTTACATGTACCACAATGATGGGAAGTGAGAATTCTTAGATTTGCAGAGTCACAGAATTTCAGAGCTAGAAGGAATCTTAAATAATCACTTAGTCCAGGGACTTTCCTGGTGGTCCAGGGCTAAAGAATCCGCCTTCCAGTGCAGGGGACACGGGTTCGATCCCTAGTCAGGGAACTAAGATCCCACATGCCACAGGGCAACTAAGCCCCCGTGCCACAACTACTGAGCTCGCGCACCTCAACGAGAGAGCCCGTGTGCTGCAAACTACAGAGCCCATGCACTCTGGAGCCCGCACACTTCAACTAGAGAGAAGCCCGTGTGCCACAACGGAAGATCCCATGTACGGCAACTAAGACCCAATGCAGCATGCATGCATGCATGCATAAATAAGTAAATAAATAAACATAGTCTTTTTTTCACCTTCCATTTTTAAAGGACATTTTAGCTGGATATGGAATTCCAGGCTGAGTTTCTTCCTTTAAGCATTTTAAAGATATCATCCCATTGTCTTCTTGCCTCTTTTGTTACTGATGAGAAGTCAGCCATTAATTCATATCGATGTTCTACTTTCTGTGATGAGGCATTTTTCTCTGGTTGCTTTCAAGTTTTTCTCTTTATCTTTAGTTTTCAGCAATGTAACTGTGATGTGCCTGGGGTGGTTTTCTTTGGATCTATCCTGCTTAGGGTTCACTGAGCTTCTTGGATTCAATAAATCTGTTTTTCACCAAGCTTGAACATTTTTAGACATTATTTCTCCCACTCTCTCTCTCTGTTACAGCTCTTTTGAAATATCATTAACATACCATATATACATCCATTTAAAATGTACAATTTTTTTAGTATATTCACATAGTTGTACAACCATAAGCTTCATCAATTTTCACTACCTTCCTCAAGGAAAAAAAAGCCATACCCTGCAGCTATCACCCCCAATCTCCCCATCCCTCCCAAAGCTAGACAACTGTCATTCTATTTTTTGTCTCTATAGATTTGCCTATTCTGGACATTTAATATAAATGGAACCATACAATATATGGTCTCTTGTGACTAGCTTCTTCCACTTAACATACTGTTTTCAAAGTTCATCTATGTTGTAACATGAATCGGCACTTCATTCTTTTTTATAGCCAAGAATATTCCATTGCATGAGTATGTCACATTTTGTTTATCCATTCATCAGTTGAGAGACATTTGGGTTATTTCCACTTAGAGAATATTATGAATAATGCTACTATGAAAATGCAAGTACGGGACTTCCCTGGTGGTCCAGTGGTTAAGACTGCGCATTCCCAATGCAGGGGGCCTGGGTTTGATTCCTGGTCAGGGAACTAGATCCCACATGCCTCAACTAAAAGTTCACATGCTGCAACTAAAGATCCCGCATGCTACAACTAAGACCTAGTGCAGCCAAAAAAAAGCAATTACAAGTTTTTTTGTGGACTTAACAATTTTATTTCTGTTAGACATACACTTAGGAGTAGAATTGCTGGGTCAAACGGTGACTGTTTTACTTTTTGAGGAACTGCTTATTTTCCAAAGTGGTTGTACCATTTTGCAATCCTACCAGCAGTATTTGAGAGTTCTAATTTCTCCATATCCTCACCATCTCTTGTTATTATCTGTCTTTTTCATTATAGCCATCCTAGTAATGGTGTGTTAGTTTCTGCTTTATAACAAAGTGAATCAGCTATACATATACATATATCCCCATATCTCCTCCCTCTTGGGTCTCCCTCCCACCCCTCCAGGTGGTCACAAAGCACCGAGCTGATCTCCCTGTGCTATGTGGCTGTTTCCCACTAGCTATCTATTTGGTAGTGTATATATGTCCATGCCACTCTCTCACTTTGTCCCAGCTTACCCTTCCCCCTCCCTGTGTCCTCAAGTCCATTCTCTACATCTGCGTCTTTATTCCTGTCCAGCCATTGTGGTTTTGATTTGCATTTCCTTGATGGTCTCATGATGTTGAATATCTTTTCATGTATTTGTGGCCATGTCTATTCAGATACTCTGCCCATTTTTAAATTGGTTACTTGTTTTTTTATTATTCAGTTGTGAGCCATTATTCAGAAATTTTTTGTCTTGTTTTAGTTATCTACTGCAGCATAACAAATTACTCCTAGCGCCATAAAACAGTAAGCATTTTATTAAGCTCACACATTCTGTGCATTAGAAATCCATTCAAGGGATAACTAGGATTGTTTTTCCCTGATTCATGATATCTGGGGCCTCACCTGGGAAGAGATGAATGGCTGGGAGCTGGGATCACCTGGAGCCCTCTTCATTCACATGGATGGGCCCTGAGCTGGAATGTCTCAAAGGCTGGGCTCAGCTGGGACTGTTGACTGCACACCTACGTGTAGTTGCTTCATGTAGCTTGGATGTCACTTCCACCCCCATTCAGTTGGTTACAAGAAAGCCACTAGGGCCAAGAGAAAAACATGTAAGGTGACAGATATCGTTGTAGCCATCTTTGGAAAATATAATCTGCCATGTATCTTATTCTCTCTTCTCTCCTTCTAGGACTCCAATTACACATATTATAATATTGTTCCATAGTCACTGAGGCTCTGTTTTTGTTTTTCAATCTTTTCTCTTCTTCAGAGTAGATAATTCCTACTGCTCTATTTTCAAGTTCACTGACCCTTTCTTTAGCCATCTCCAATCTGCTGTTGAGCAAGTCCAATAAATATTTCATTTCAGATACTGTACTTTTAAGTTCTAGATTTTATATTTGGTTCTTTTTATACTTTCCATTTCTCTGCTCACATTCTCCATTTGTTACCAAGTTTGCTTTAAAGTCCTTGTCTGATATTTATTACTACCAAGTTTATTTACTACTACCAAGTTTGCTTTAAAGTCCTTGTCTGATAATTCCAACATCTGAGTCATCTTGGGGTCATTTCTATTGACTGCCATTCTCTGGACAATGAGTCATATTTTCCTTTATTACACATGTAGTCATTTATTATTGTACACTGGACATTATTGAGATTCTGGATTCTGTCAATCTCCCTTTGAAGAATTTTGTTCTGTTGAGCAATTAACTCAGCTAGATTCATACTCCAAACTCTGTCTTCCCTGTGGTGGACAGAAGCTGAATCTCAGCTCAATTCTTTCAGCTTTCAACCATTGCCTTTCCAGTCTCCATGGAGTCTTCCCCCATGCATGTCAAGGATTAAAGCAGATTTTAGGGCTTCCCCTTCTGTTGCTCCCTTCCTTTTTTTTTTTTTTTTTATAATTGCAAATCTCTTTATTCTTTTTTTTTTCTTTTTGGCTGCATTGGGTCTTCATTGCTGCATGCGGGCTTTCTCTAGTTGCAGCGAGTGGGGGCTACTCTTCATTGCAGTGCACAGGCTTATCATTGCGGTGGCTTCTCCTGTTGCAGAGCATGGGCTCTAGGCATGCGGCTTCAGTAGTTGCAGCACGTGGGCTCAGTAGTTGCAGCTCACAGGCTCTAGGGCGTGTGGGCTTCAGTAGTTGTGGCACATGGGCTCAGTAGTTGTGGCTCGCGGGCTCTGGAGTGCAGGCTCAGTAGTTGTGGCACACAGGCTTAGCTGCTCTGCAGCATGTGGTATCTTCCCGGACCAGGGATCGAACCCGTGTCTCCTGCACTGGCAGGCGGATTCTTAACCACTGTGCCACCAGGGAAGTCTGCTCCCTTCTTTCTGAGATTTATTCCCTCATTTTCCAGCCCCTCTTATAGCCCTGAACTCCACTCTCTGACTCCCCAAGCTAGTAAGACTGCAGACTTTTGCTTGAGTGCTAGCCATCACCCACCATGCAAACTGGGGAGTGTCCTCAGGCAAAAAGCTATATAAGTGAGAATCTTACCCAGTACAGTTCCCTTCTTTCAAGTTCCCTGTCAGTTTCTGCTTCATTTGGTCACTTTCCAAAGTCTTTGAGTTGTTGCTTTTTACATACTACCCAGAGTTCATAATTGTTACATGAGGGAGGGTTAGATCAATATAAGATACTCCTATATTATTAGAAGTAGACCCTTTTCTTCTAGCTCTCATTACGTTCTCCCCAAGAGGCAACCATGATGTGAGTTACCAAAAATACATATGACTAGATGTGCACAAATGCCCCCTCTCAGAGCAGGGCAGTAAAGGGTAATAGATAAGTCATCTTCTTGGTCTGCTGGTGAAGTGCTTATCATAAAATTGTAAAGCAATATAAAAAGGTATAAAGAGAAAATGACAGTTTCCACTATATAGAAGTAATTATATATGTAGGCAGTAATTATATATGTAGATAGACAATTATTCCATATATATTCTACTAAAACTTTCTTTTTTCTTCAGTGAATACCTTGGGTATTTTATAGTCAAATTTTTAATGCTTTTTAATAATTGGAGAGTTATCTATAAACGATACCTCTGTATAGATGCACTGTAATTTTTAAAATATTTATTTATTTATTTATTTATTATTTTTTGGCTGCGTCGAGTCTGAGGGCGGCATGCAGCATCTTCACTGCGGCATGTGGGATCCTCTGCTGCAGCGCACAGGCTTCTCTCTAATTGTGGCAGTCGAGCTCTAGAGCATGTGGGCTCTGTAGCTGTGGCCTGTGTGCTCAGTAGTTGCAGCGCTGGGGCTTAGCTTCCCCATGGCATGTGGGATCTTAGTTCCCCGACCAGGGATCGAACCCGTGTCTCCTGCATTGGAAGGCAGATCCTTTTTTTTTTTAACTTTTTATTTTATATTGGAGTACAGCTGATTAACAATGTTGTGATAGTTTCAGGTGCACAGCAAAGGGACTCAGCCATACATATGCATGTATCCATTCTCCTACAAACTCCCCATCCCATCCAGGCTGCCACATAACATTAAGCAGAGTTCCCTCTGCTATACAGTAGGTCCTTGTTGGTTATCCATTTTAAATATAGCAGTGTGTACATGTCAATCCCAAACTCCCTGACTATCCCTTCCCCCCATCAGAAGGCGGATTTTTAACCACTCGACTACCACGGAAGTCCCATAGATGCACTATAATCTATTTAATAAAGTCCCTACTGATTTCTCTTTTACATTCATTTCATTAAATAGCCATATAGGTTTTTCTCACTTGTTTGATTCCTTCGTAGGATGAATTCATAGAATTGGAACTGCACATTTTACATTTTGACAGATATTGCCAAATTTCCCATCATAGACATGATACTGATTCACAATCTCAACAATTATAACCGATTGTAAAAATTTCCCCATACCCATGGTAGCTTGGTAATTTGAAGCACTCCTATTTACCCTACTCCCCATCCCAATATTAAGCCATCCAATATTCTGGAGATTCTAGAGAGGTTCTCTTTCCTTAATTCTTAACAATAGTCCTGATGAACATTCTGATTCCCTCCTCTAAGCCTGGAGCCTTTCTAGTCTGTTTAGCTGAAACACTAATACCCTGTCTGGTTTGAGCTAGTCTTCTTCTAGAATTTAATATTTGTAATTTGGTCCACTAGCAAGGGTCCAGGCAGGTAAATAAGGCATGTTACCTATCGACTCCTCATCTAATTGACTGTTAACATATTTGACCATCACCTGGAATATGGCTGCAATTTCTTATCCATTGTCTTTTCTACATACCCTTTTATTGATCATTCTAGAATTAGGACTGGGATAGGGGGGCTCCTCATCAACTGTAACTCAGAGACAGCTGCACTCTGCCCTCTCTTAATTCTACAACCATTCAGTTCCCATAGCGACTGGGTCCCAAATTCTTTCCCCTACGCTGGTCGTGAAGATATTACACCTCATGACCCAAGTCTTGGCATTTCTCACTTTGTTAGAAACATTTGTCATCCTAACATATTCCCCTTAATTTCTTTTACTTCCATGTCATGACAATTCTCAAGCTTACATCAAGAGTAAGAATTAATGAAATCCGAATATTGTATTTCTAATTTAAAAACTTATACACAAGCTCTTGGTTTAACCAAGTGAAAGTGTACTTGCTAATACTCAGAAAAGAAAGGCCGGGCTTCCCTGGTGGCGCAGTGGTTGAGAATCTGCCTGCCAATGCAGGGGACAAGGGTTCGAGCCCTGGTCTGGGAAGATCCCACATGCCACGGAGCAACTGGGCCCGTGAGCCACAATTACTGAGCCTGCGCGTCTGGAGCCTGTGCTCCGCAACAAGAGGGGCCGCGATGGTGAGAGGCCCGCGCACCGCGATGAAGAGTGGTCCCCACTTGCCGCAACTAGAGAAAGCCCTCACACAGAAACGAAGACTCAACACAGTCATAAATAAATAAATAAAAGAACGTGAATTTCTAAAAAAAAAAAAAAAAAAAAAAAAAAAAAGGAAAAAAAAAAAAAAAAAAAAAAGAAAAGAAAGGCCTATTCCATTAACGGGCACTGTTGGTTATTTGCTATTGAATGAGAAGAGATCTTTGTGGTATAGCCTTAAATATCTAATTAGAGAAGTGTAGCAGGCAGATTATCTGAGTTTTAAAAATTGCCCTAGGAGGAAACTGAGGAAAAAGGAAAACCACACCATACACTGAGGCTGTCCTTAAGTTTTTAGCAGAATGGGCCCTAATTTTGACCAACACATATGCTTATTTTAAGAGGCACAGACTGCTCAAAATGAGTTATTCCACATCTGATGGAGAAAGAAAAGCCCTGTCAAACCTTTGAGTAGTCTCCCCTAGGGATCATTTAATGAACAAATACCTAAGATAGCAGCACAGTCAACTAAGAGTTAGTAGGTTCAAACCGTAAAAAGTAGCTGTGGAAGATACAATGAAGAGTTTAAAATAAAAACAAATGTCTCTAAGGAGGACTATGAGCTCCCTGAAAGCTAGAACTGTGTCATTTAGATCTTTGTCTAACACAAAGTCCAGGATAAGGATGTTCGATTAATGTTTACTGATAATAAGAAGCAAATAAATGATAATTGCCAAATAAGTGGAATGAACTAAGGGGTATATCCAAAAATCTATCACATTCTTTCACACATTGCAAATCAACTATAATATGTCTGATTATCCAGACATGTTAAACCAGGTTTAAGAGTGCCATCTGTAAACACAGAAATAAATATAAGCTGTGAAGCTGAGGTTAGAAGGCACACCCTTCCCCACTGCGATAATTAGAAAGTGCAAGGTTTTTAAAAAGGAGAGAAAGAGAGAGGTTAAGTATATTCTAAAAGCTCTATCTAAAAGCTTTTATGATAAAAAAAATAACATTAGAAAAATGAAAAAGAAAGAAGATATTTCTCTGAGAACAAAAATTATTTTTAAAGTAACAGCTAACATTTAATTGCTTACTCTATTCCAGGCACTGTCCTAAGCACTTTCTTATACATTTTTAATTAATTTATTTCTCTCAATGACCCCATGATATAAAAGACAACCATTGTCTCCAATTTATAGATGAGAAAACCTAAGCATAGAAAGGTTAAATAACTTGCCCAAGGTCACAGAGCTACCAAACTGGGATTCAAGATCAGGCAATCTGGCTCAAGAACTTGCAGCCTTGCCCACACTAAACCATCTCTCTGACTTTAAACAAAGTCAACAGAGGCAGAGGAATATGGAGAAGCTCCAGGTGCCTCGGACGCTGGTCGATGGCAACAAAGAACAAGCTGAGCCTAATCCAGATGCTTTGGCATAGTATTCAGGCCTCTACGACCTAGGCTCTATCCTTCCAACATAATTTCTAGCTGTGTTTCACCCCTAACCCCTCATTTCAGTGATGCAGAACCACATGCCGTCTCCTAAATGTACCTGCTGCTTCTCAACCCAGTACCACCGCTCATGCAGCAAACTCTGCCTGGCATCACCTTTCTACCCCAACTGTCTGTGCCCCACTGGCTCCGCGGATACTTCTGAATGCTCTACTGGGCTTATTGTTTACAGGCCTACTTGTCTCTATAGGCAGTTAAGTCCCTGAGCAGGAATTTTGTCTCATTTCTCTGAGAGTTCCTGATGCTTGGCATACAATGCAGGTGGTCAATAAAAGTTTCTGGAAAGAATTAATGAATAAATGGTCTCAGAATCAGAGTCCTCAAAGACAGCCAAGAGCCAGGGGCTAGCTGAGCAGAAGGCCAGACTCCGCATCTGAGAATGGCTGAGACACTACCTGCAGCTGAATATCCAACTTTCTTGCAGCAAACCTTCCCCAGAGAGGCTTAGGAACCTCTCTTGTGGGCTCCAAGGACTGAGGAGCCACAGCCAACTCCACCTGAAAGGAAGGGAGAGAGCGAGGCTCTGCTGAGTTCAGCAAAAGGCTATCCCCCAATACACTGCCAGGCCTCTAACTTCATATCGACCTCTGTCAAGTCATTTCCTCAAATGAAATGAGTTCCTGAACACTGCAGCCCCTTCTTTCGCTCAGGTTAAAAAACACAGATTTCAAAAAAAGAGACACAGAGAGAGAGAAAGAAAAACAGATTTCTCTTAGAAAAGGGAAACGCATTTCAGCTTGTTTTTTTCAGAAAAACAGGTATTTTCAGCTCTGCCTGGGAAAGCACTACACCAGATGGCGGGAGGAAGTCAGCTTGAATGAACTTAGCCCATCCCTATCTGGATTGTCTACATTTCAGAACTCCCCAACTTTCAAATGACTCACACATACCAGTGCCCAGACCCCTGCTGCCCAGACCCCTGCCCCATCCTCACTGCCACTGCCACAAAAACCACTTTTGGAAAATAAAAAACAAACTTGGAGCTTCCAGAGTATCTGTGGATTGAGGAGCTATGAAAGTAAGAGTAGCTTAGGGGAGCTGACCCTGTAGGACATATTATGAATTAGAGTTGGTCTAGTTAGAATAGCGTTCCTGCTCCCAAGTATGTTCTCTACTCCTCCCCTTGAGATGGGTGAAATCATATATCCTAATGAACTGGGAGTTTTGGTGAGATAGTAAAGGGAGCAGAGCATATAGGCCTGAGGGTAGGGGGATATGGTAGCAGAGGACTGAGGGTAGAACCGGGGCAATGGGTGCATGAGAAGGGGGGCCTTAGGAGGTGGGAAAGAGACATAAAGGAGAGAAGAGCAAGTATATCAAGAGCAAACTTGAGCTATTTCAGATTCCAGACTAACTCAGTGGTTCTCAGCCCTAACAGACTCAACTCTACGAGTGGTATTGCCAAGAGTGACAACATTTTCTAAAATAACATTCAAAACAATCTTCCCCCATGGTAGCTGCAGTCCTGGAACATTCACTCTAGTTTAAAGCTATGCAGGGAATTCCCTGGTGGTCCAGTGGTTAGGACTCCATGCTTCCACTGCAGGGGGCACGGGTTCGATTCCTGGTCAGGGAACTAAGATCCCACAAGCTGTGCAGAGCGGCCAAAAAGAAAAAAAAAAAAATCTGTGCAGTACTTTGTGTTTACATGTAAGTAGGCTAATATAATCTAAACAGGTAATTCACCTCTGTAAACATCTAACAAACATTCAGAAGTCAAAAAGGACAAAGGACAGGGAGTTCCCTAGTAGCCTAACGGTTAGGACTCCGGGCTTTCACTGCCGTGGCCCAGGTTCAATCCCTGGTCGGGGAACTGAGATCCTGTAAGCCACTTGGTGTGGCCAAAAGTAAATAAATAATTAATTTTTTAAAAGACAAAGGACAATCCTTCTTTGTGTGAAATGATTCTGCATACTGCATGACGTCAGCATCTCCAGCCCACTCATTAAATGCTGGTCACACTCCTCAATCACAACCAAAATAAAAAGTCCTTGCTGAGATACAATGATCTCAATGATCTAAAAGATCTTACTCCAAGGAATGGGAAAGAAAAACGTTTTCTTCTTCTTCTTCATCTCCCCGCCTCCTTCAAATGGTTCCCTAACAATCAAGACCCAGATCTCCATCTAGTGAGCTTATATTGTATATAATTAACACACTATTGCTTTTGTGGGCTAACTGGGAACCTATTCAACATTTATAACACTATTTCTACTACTGGACCACACACTCCAAATTTCAAACTTAGAAATAAATTTTGAGAACATAACACTTCCATAAGTCAGAGACTTAAATACACTGACCTCTCACCATCAGTGTTCTCATTCTTTAAATGATGGGCTGACATCCAAGATAGATAGATATAGATATAGATATAGATATAGATATAGATATAGATATATCTCCAAGGCACTATAAAGACTGAGTATACATGTAAAATGATCATTGCTGTGGGCGAATAAAACAACGTCAATCAACAAATAATTTATAATACATCTAGTCCTTATTTTTGTGGCAAGAAAGTACAAACTACATACCCTTTACCTAACTTGCTAATGTGAATTATTTTTACACCTTAGTTTTTCCATTTACTACAGATATTGATTGATTCCACTGCTTATAAATATTGGGAAATGTTCTTTAGCATCTATAATCAGCACCAGTAGCACTTGCTTCATCACACAAAGATAAAAGGTCCCTTAATGATACTGGGTGAATTGGATTCCTTGCCCTTCTCCTCTCCCACCCCCACTCCTGCTCCAGTCTATGGTTCCCTGAGTATAACTATGCACTCCCACTCCACATACCTTCTCCTGCACCCACTTCACCCACTCAAAACATCTTCAGACTCTCTGGTTTTCAAAGTAGCCAAAGGACATAATCCCTGCCATATGGAGGTCACACTCCAGTGGTTGTAGAGAATTAAGCTGTGATAAAAAGAACCTTTTTTTTTTCCCAGCAATTAATGCCATACTTAACAGATTATTATTCAACCAGGCTTTATATTAGGTGAGGGTAACTAAATGACCTCTAATTTTTTTTTCACTGTGAGAATACAGTATATGATTGCGCTATCTTCTTAAACTTTGGATAATTAAATCTTCTAAGGACCCAACCCAGTATTACATTTCAAGTATTTCACCTATGCTGAGGTCAAAGTTTATCTTGTAGTGTGCCTTGATAAGAAAAAAATGATAAGCGGGACCAGGCCTTGTTTCCTTCTCTCCTTAAGCAGTGATACAGAGCATTCATCTCTACCTCTCCGTGTTAAAATACTAAGAAACATAATTCTTAAATATCTAAAGAATTAGACATTTGGGTAAGTTAGGCACTGTTAGTGATCTCTCTTGAGCAACTTTAGTAAGATAAGTAGTAGTCACTGTTCATTGAATACTTTTTCAGTATCAGGCACTTTTATACATTATTTCTAATCCTCAAAACAACAGAGTGCATTATTATCCCCCATTTTACAGATGAGAAAACTGAAGCTTCAAGAAGCAAAAAGACTTGCTGAACACCAGTTTACAAGTAGCAGAGTCAGAACATACAGCCACCTTTTAGAATCCAAAGTCCTGGTTCTTTCTACTACAATGACATGCCTCTCAATTTTTCAAAGCAGCTAATTTCATTATTTGTGAATCATACATTAAGCTTTGTACATCAGATACATATGACAGTACTGATTTGAAATTTTTATTGCTTATAAATGCTACTTTTTAAGACACAAGATAACCACTTTATGATAAAAGAGAATCATCCTTGGAAAGTTGTAAAGACTCTAATACAAAAACTATGAAATTCAAATTTTAGTTTCTTTAGTAAAGATAAAAGACTATGCCAATGGGGTACTCAGCTTATAGAACAGAATGAAATTATTTAATATCCAGGGTAGTCTGAAGACCAAATATTTAACAAAAACTCAAACGCCTAAAGAACGGCCCCTCTTTTCTCTCAAGGTACATGACTGTTATTTTGACAGGGAGCAAAGCATCACATCCATTCCAAGCAAGAAATGTTATAGGTTAATGGTTACAAATTACCCTAATTATTTTCATTGAACCTCCCAATTTGAACATTTCTCCAAAAAGATCTTCTGTTTTCAAGGTTCTGACATTTGCTTGTGACTCAAATTTACAAATAAATCAGAATTTGAAAATTAAACAGAGGCAAAAATAAAGTGGCCATCTGGTTTACCACAGATGAAGTAAAGAAATTTTCAAAACATACCCATCAGAATGACTAAAATGAAAAAGATAAAAAATATCAAGTGTTGGCAAGGATATAGAGCAACCAGAACTCTCATACATTTCTGGTGGAAGTGCAAATTGGTACAGCCACTTTGGAAAACTGTTTGGCAATATCTATTAAAATTTAACATATACATATCCCACAACCCAGAAATTCCACTCTTAGGTATATCCCCAACCAATATGTATACATTTGTTCACCAAAGGACATGTACTAGAATGTTCCTAACAACACTATTCAGCAAAGCCCTAAACTGGGAAACTATCCAAATGTCCATCAACAGTAAAATGTATAAATGCATTTAGGTATATTCACATAATAGAATACTAGACAGCAATGAAAATGAAAAATCTACAAATTGATACAACAGAGATTAACCTCACAAAAATAATGTTGAACTAAAGAAGCCAGACATGAAAGCTACATTCTGTGATTCCATTTATATAAATTACAAAAAAAGACAAAACTAATCTTTGCTGTTAGAAATCAGGACAGTGGCTACCCTTTGGTAGAGGTAATGATGGGAGGAGACACAAGGGGGCTTCTTGGTGCTGATAATATTCTCTTCCTTCACATAGGTGCTGGCGGCAAGAGTATGTTCAGTAGATGAGAAGCATTAGAGCAGCAGAGTGATTAAGGAGCCCGGCTCTGGGGACTTCCCTGGTGGTGCAGTGGTTAAGAATCCACCTGCCAATGCAGGGGACATGGGTTCGATCCCTGGTCCAGGAAGATCCCACATGCCGCAGAGCAACTAATCCCGTGCGCCACAACTACTGAGCCTGCACTCTAGAGCCCGCACTCCGCAACTACTGAGCCCGTGTGTTGCAACTTCTGAAGCCCACATGCCTAGAGCCCATGCTCTGCAACAAGAGAAGCCACTGCAATGAGAAGCCCGTGCACTACAACAAAGAGTAGCCCCCGCTCGCTGCAACTGGAGAATGCCTGCGCACAGCAACGAAGACCCAAAGCAACCAAAAATAAATAATAAATAAAATTTTTTAAAATAAATAAAATAGAACAGATGATTTATAAGGCATTTAAAAAAAAAAAAGGAGCCCGGCTCTGGAATGGGAGTGACTGCGTTAGAATCTCAGTTCCATCACTTACTAGTTATGATTTGGGGCAAGTTACTTAACTTCTCTGTGCTTCATTTCTTCATCGATAAAATGGGCCTAATGTCTCCTTCACAGGGTTAGTCTGAGGATTAAATCATCATAAGACTTGTAAAATGCTTATTCGCACAGTTGGCTATTACTATTACATATTTGCTGAGTAAACAAAAGCGCTTATTCTGAAGCAACGCAACAAGATGAGGAAGGAAACAAATACATATATGATTGCACTACTGCCAGAAAATGCACAAAATAATTATTTGGGAAATGAAGATGACAATAAGTGAAGTCTAGTATAAAGGGGCGTGATCTGGAAGCTGAGACTAGGCCTACAAACCTTCACCTAAACAGACCCTGGGCAAGCAGGGCAAGCCTCTCTGAGCCTGCAGCTCCCAGCAGTCCACCGGAGGCTGGCCCAGTGATCTCTCCAGGATGATGAGTATAAACGAGTGGAGGCACTGATCAGAAACTGAGAGGGCTGAGCTCACAGTCAGGCTCTCTTATTCTCTGAAAGAACTCTGAAATCTTCTATGCCTCTGAATTTCACCTAATGCTTATGTTTTTTAAAATATCTATCATGTCTATCAGCCACGTCTTTGTCACTCGGGGTCACATTTCCCACAGCCATTCTGAGTAAATAATTCAGACTTCTGATGGGTTTCTAAAAGAGCCAGTTGGATTAGTTGCTGTCATCCATACCATGGAAGTGTATTCTCTGGCCATGTGATAATAGCTACTCTTTATTAAACGCTACTTCCACGCCAGGCACTATAATAAATACTTTATCCCCAATTCTCAAAAAATTCTGCAAAGCATGTAGTATTCTTCCTTATTCTCATCCTTTACAGATAAGAAAACTAAGGCTCAGAAAGGCTGCCCTATTCATTAAGTGGCAGAGCTGGAAGGTGAATCTAGCTTGTCTGGCTCCAGAAAAAACGCTCTTTTCCTGAGCCATAGTCCCTTGACTCACTTTACAATCTATCATATTTCTTCTTACTTGTATAACAAAAGGTCTTAGCTAAGGTGTTCTAAAACAAGAATAATCTAATTCGGTGAAAAATCAATTTTGGATATTTTTTAAATGATTACTTTTGTTTCTAAGTAAAGGTCTCCTCCTGGGTTTATTTAAATGAATACTGTACATTGAAGCTATTTGTATTAAACAGCAGTCATCCAAACCATAGGTTAAAGCCCTTAGAAGAGATTTATACTTCTTTCCTCCTGAATCCCCAGTGCCCAGATCAGTGCTTGGCCTAGAGAAGACACTTAACAAAAGTATCTTGAACATCACCTCCTTCAAATCTTGTTTACCAAAATACTCTACTAACAAGTAGGATGCATTCCAACAAGAAACTTTAGTACCTGAAACTTCATGACCAAAATTAAAAATAATATGTGAGTCACTGGGGTATCCTTCCTGCTATAGGACACTCTTCCAGGTCAAGCGGCACTGTCATCATCAACAAGTAATTATTAAACACCTATAAATATTTACTTAATATAGTAACCCAGTATCCCTTCTCTTCTCTCTCCTTCCCCATCAGGTTTGGCAAGACACAGAAGCTATAGTTCCCCTCCAGGCAGGCCGGCCTCTGTATGTGTAGTAGAGACCATACAAAGACACAAATGTCACATGTGATTAAGGCAGCTTTTCCGAGTTAAACCAACAGAAAGGCCTCAGGAGTTTGACCTTTCCCCCAATCAGACCCATGTCCTAGCACTTTTCCTGGAGCCCTGAAATTGCAGCCCTGAATAACCTTCTCCCCCTACCTCCTCAGTCAACCCACACAACCCTGAGGAAACAAGAAACTTCTCCCAATGTCTGTCATACCTATCCCTAATTCATCTAAAAGAGGTACTTTGTTCACTAAGGATTCACTGAATGTGTCAGCATATACCATTAAAATTTTTCTTTAAAAACTCTATCTTCATAGAGGGTGCACAGAATATGAGTGTCCTATGGGGAAAGTATACCAGAATTAGAAAGCTGGGTTCTATTTCTCTGCCTTTTTTTTTGGCCGGGCCATGGGGCTTGTGGGATCCTAGTTCCCGGACTAGGGATTGAACCCAGGCCCTTGACAGTGAAAGCGCTGAGTCCTGACCACTGGACCGCCAGGGAACTCCCTCTATTTCTCTACCTTACCTTCCACTGCAACTTAGGCAAGTCATTTATCCTCCTAGGCTTTACCTTCCTCAGCCATAAAATGAGAGGTTGAACTAGTCAAGGATTATTCAGGGCATTCACTCAAGATGCCTTATGGGGTGAAGGCATGTGCTTTAAGGGGTTCTTAACCCTCCCTCCCCCCCGCCCCGGGGAACTTATATAAAAAATTACTTGTTTGTGTATGTGGATTTTTCTGGAGAAGTCTATGGCTTATATCAAATTGTCACACAAGTTGTGGCCCCCAAAATAGCCATATCTCATGTTTTATTGAGCACTTACTATGTGCTAGGCACTGCACCAAGCCCTTGTGTATTAACTCATATAACCCTCACAATAACCCTTTGAGTTAGATACTATTATTATCCTCATTTTACAGTTAAAGAAAGTAAACCAAAAGGACTTCTCTGGCGGTCCTGTGGTTAAGACTTCACCTTCCAGTGCAGGGGGTGCGGGTTTGATCCCTGGTGGGGGAGCTAGGATCCCCCATGCCTGGGGCCAAAGAACCAAAACATAAAATAGAAGCAATATTGTAACAAATTCAATAAAGACTTAAAAAAAAAAAAAAAAGAAAAAGAAACCAGAAAGAGCCTGGGCTTTTAAACACAGTGCTATGTTAGGTAAGGTCATCTCTAAACTTTAAAATTCTCTGATTCTGTGTTCACACAAGTTAATGGTTTTCCTTTAGTTAAATTTCCTGTCTCATTTCACAATCATTAGTCCTACACATTAAGTCTTTACACAGAACAACCAAATTTATGGAACACCCAAATGAATGTTACCTGAAAAAGAATATATTAGGGAATTAACCAAGTAAAGGGTCCAAAGGCACTTTCCAGCTCCAGCCTCCAATCTGCTTTTACCTTTAAAACATGGTGTGGTGATTAACCAAAAGATGTATCTGAATCTAATGACTAATTAAAGTCTAAAATCAAAGTAACAGTAAATTGGCCAGTGTCTGCCAGAGAAGGAGATGCAGTGACAGCAATAGTGTCTCACACACCACTCACCAAGGCAATGAGAAGACCAGGAAAGACACATGAGTGCAAGGTCTGGGGTCCCATGGTGACTGACTTCTCCCCCTACTCGCACCTCCTGAAAACCACTGACCACTGTGGAGCCAAGGATTGGATCACTTTCCACGTGACAGACAACGGCTGTCTAAAGGTATTAAGGCATCACCAAGCCCCGCCTGGAATAAGGAGTGAAAACGAACTGAAAGGCTAGCTTCCAATTTTTGTGGACACCAGTTCTGACAACCTGCAATCGTAGTCAGGGATCAGCAGTCACCCAATTACAAATGAATTGTTTTGCCTGTCACCTGGCTCGGGTCCAAATGACTTGAGGGACATCACATTGCTTAATAAATGATTGCAAAGTAGAAGTGGATGTCGTTAGTTCTTTTCACAGGCTGTCAAAAAACCTCCACATCTTAAAGGGAAGGTTGTTGAAACTTTATGCCCAACTCTCATGGCCCTTCTCCATTTAGTCTATGTAAGGAGAAGAGAAGCAAAGGAAGGAGAAAGGAGATCAGAGGAACGGCCCTGGGTGCAAGGATTAGCTTTTTCAAGGGTGATGCAACAGGGTCAGACAGACGATGAAGAGGAGGAGCTGGGTGCTTCTGGGAAGGAGAAACCAGTGTCGGGGTTGGGAATCTGAACGGAATATGGGTTATGCAGGACTGGGTGACAGCGTTATTTAGAAGGGGCCGGGGAAGAAGGATCTAGCCCGGAGCAGAACTAGGAAGAGGAAGGCCGGGGTGGCGGTGGTGGGCGGGTCAAGAGGCGGGCAGACAGCCCCGAGGGAGGGGCAGCGGGTCCTCAGCCGAGAGGAAACACAGCGGGGCGGGCAGGAAAGGATGGAAACCGCGGGGTCCACGGAGTGACGGGCAGAGGGCCCGGGGGGCATGCAAGGGAGGACGGGGTGACCTGCCCGGCGGTGTGGGAACTGAGGGTGCGCGCAGCCGGTCAGGAGACCCTTGGGGTCGGGAGGGCCGGGGGGCTGTTAGGCTGGGGAGGAGAGCCTGGGCACCCGCGCAAGGGCAGGGGCGTCGGGTCCCGGAGGGCCCAGGGCCAGGAAAGAGCAGAGTGGTGACAACGTTCGGGGCCACCGGAGCGGGGAGGCGGCCGTCCGGCTCGAGTTGAGGCGGGGATCGCCGCCGAGTCCCGGCCCGGGCTGAGGAGAGGGAGGCCGGCCAGGAGCACGGCGTCAGGGAGGAGGGTCGAAGGGGGCGAGGAAGGGCCCGGGACCGCTGGGGCCGGGGCTGGCTCTCTCACCGGGAAAGGTGCTTCAGGATCTGCTTCTTAATGAGCCCGGCCATGCCGGAGCCGTGGCCCGCGTGGAAGGCAGGCGGGCAGCTGTGTTCTCCTCAGCCGCGGATAAGAGGCGGCCCCTCACCTCGCCGCGGCGCGGGGACCGGACGCCGCCGCCACAGCTGCCGCCATGGCGCCCTCCCGCCCCTGCCCCGGCGCCCGGAGCTCCGCCACGATCCCACCCACCCGCGCGGCGACAAGGAGATCGCGCGCGTCCAGCCTGGCTTGCGACGGCCCGGGTCGCGCGCTGTGGGCGGGGCGCGCGGCGGCGGCGGCGGGGGCGCGCGCGGCGAGGGGCGGGGCGGGCGAGCTCTGAGCTCTCTCTCTCCCCTCAGCCCCGCCTGCTGTCTGAAGCCGACGGAGATCTGAAGGGCTTCGCCTCTGAACTGCAGGAGGTTCACACCCCGGCAGTCTCCTTGAAGCATCAGGCAAAGGCGGCGTGTCTGCAATTTTTTGCAGGAATTAGATAGATAATTGCACACCTCCTGGTCCGCTTCTCATTCATTTCCCTCACACGTTAACTCATTTGTTGAACACCGGCTAACTGTACTGCAGGAATCGGGCTGGGGAGTGAAAAGTCTCAAGGAACTCACAGGCCCATAGAACCACTGCGCTCTGCTGCTTTGTGCTGAAGAGTGAGAGGGGGGCGCCTCGCCATCCTCTTTGTGCCCCTCTTAGCCTTTACCTGGTTAACCAAAGGATAAATGTTTACTCAACACATATGAGATGTACTGCAGAAGCACCCACTCTCAAATGCTGGGGGCAGCAGAAAATGAGGCAGTAACTTTAAATGACCAAGGGCTTTAGAGATAAACTTTGTTTTACAAATAAGGCAACTGAAGCCCAGGGGAAATAGTTGAAAGAGCTTACTGAAGGTCACAGCTACCTAGTGAGACAAAAGACTAGAACCCAAGTGTTCTTACTCTCAGTCCAGTGCTACTTCCACTCAGTCCATACACTTAAAAGTGTAACCCATATGCCGGGGACACCTGTAGATTCGGGCAAAGGTGGGAAGGTGGCAGTTTTCAGCAAAAACCTGAGCAAAATACTCTCTGAGACAGGCTTTTAGGAAATCTGGCCACCAGTTAATTTTAAGTTTATTCATTCTTGTAATTAGATAATACATGAACATAATACAAAAATCAAGATAAGCCTCTCCCCTCCCCTGTCCCTCAGCCATTCAATTTCCTTCCACTAAACAACTGTTACCCCTTTCCCAAATTACATTTTTGTTTTGTTTTAATTTATTTCATTTAATTTATTTATCTTTGGCTGCATTGGGTCTTCGTTGCTGCGCGCGGGCTTTCTCTAGTTACGGTGAGCGGGGGCTACTCTTTGCTATGGTGCGCGGTGTTCTCATTGTGGTGACTTCTCTTGTTGCAGAGCACGGGCTCTAGGTGCATGGGCTTCAGTAGTTGTGGTGTGCAGGCTTCAGTAGTTGTGGCACGCGGGCTCTAGAGTGCAGGCTCAGTAGTTGTGGTGCACGGACTTAGTTGCTCCGCAGCACGTGGGATCTTCCCGGACGCGGGTTCCAAACTGTGTCCCAGGCATTGGCAGGTGGATTCTTAGCCACTAAGCCACCAGGGAAGCCCCCAAATTATGTTTTTAAAAGGGAACAAATCATCCTCAGCCTGGGTTCTCTACTATCCATTTTCCTCCATCAGGACTGCATAATCTATCATTATTTGTTCCTGTGTCCACTTCTCACCAGAATACATACCAGGGACCAATAGACCCCACGGAAGAAGAGATTTCTTGCCAGGATTATTGACCATAATCGCTCCTTCCCAATTTGGCTGTCACCTGCTGGGGTCTCAGGGCAATTTCTTGCATTTCTTGCTCCTTTTCCTAGAGCACCCCAGCAGCTGACTGGATATCTGACAGTAGCTATGTAAAACAAAACTTGCCTCAAGCTCAGAGACTCAGCATCCTTGTTGGATGATTCATCGTGCCTGATGAATGAGATATTTTTATTGAAAGCAAAAACTCATGCTCTAAAAAAATATGGCCCCTCTAAGGACCATGGAATAGGAAAGTTCATACTCTCACCAATAGTATTGTGTGTACCTTTCCCTGCAATGCTAAGAATGCAAAGCATATAAAAACAAAAGGGATTTGGGGCCGATCTGTATTTTTTTTAAGGTCAAACATTTCATTTTGAAATGACTGTAGATTAACATTCAGTTAAAGTAAGAAATAATAGAGAGATCCCTGTACCCTTTACCCAGTTCCCCCCAATGGTAACATCTTGCAAAACTTTAGTACAATATCACAACCAAGATATTGACATTGATACATTCAGTGTACAGAATATTTCTTCCTGGTATGAATCCCTTTTATTTCCTTTTCTTGCCTTATAGAGTGGGCTACCACTCCTGGCACTTTGTTTAATAGCACTGGTGAGAGCAGACATCCTTTCTTTGTTCCCAACCTTAGGGGGTAAGCATTCATTCAGTCTTTCACCATTAAGTATAACATTAACTGTAGATTTTTTTGTAGGTGCTCTTTTCAACTTAACGATGTTCTCCTCTATTCCTATTTTTTCTGAGAGTTTTTATCAAGAATAAATGCTTAGGGACTTCCCCGATGGTCCAGTGGCTAATGCTCCACGCTTCCAATGCAGGGGGCCTGGGTTTGATCCCTGGTCAGGGAACTAGATCCCACATGCCGCAACTAAGAGGTTGCATGCCGCAACTAAAGATCCTGCATGCAGCAACTAAGACCCGGCACAGCCAAATAAAGAAATAAATACTTAAAAATAAATAAATAAAGGATGTGTTTAAAAAAAAAGAATAGGGACTTCCCTGGTGGCACAGTGATTAATAATCTGCCTGCCAATGGAGGGGACACGGGTTCGAGCCCTGGTCTGAGAAGATCCCACATGCCGCGGAGCAACTAAGCCCGTGTGCCACAACTACTCATCCTGCACTCGAGAGCCCGCGAGCCACAACTACTGAGCCCGTGTGCCACAACTACTGCAGCCCGTGTGCCTAGAGCCTGTGCTCACAACAAAGAGAAGCCACCACAATGAGAAGCCTGCACACTGCAACAAAGAGTAGCCCCCGCTCGCCGCAACTAGAGAAAGCCCATGCGCAGCCAATAAATAAATAAATTAATTAATTAATTATTTTAAAAGAATAAATGTTTAATTTTTTTCAAAGGCTTTTTCTGCAGTTAATGTTATGTAATTTTTTTTTTTAGCCTGTTAACATGATGGATTACATTGTTTGACTTTTCAAATACTGAACCAGCTTGCGTCCCTGGAGTAAACCTCATTTAAACATGGTGTATAATTACTTCTATATATTGATGAATTCTACTTGTCAATATTTGGTTAAGAATTTGTGTATATTTCCTTGATGGCTAATAATGTGGAACGTCTTTTCATGTGCTTATAGGCCATTTGTAAATCTTTGGAGAAATGTCTATTCAGATCCTTTGTCTTTTTTTTTTTAAATTTATTTTTGGCTGTGTTGTGTCTTTGGTGCCATGCACGGGCTTTCTCTAGTTGTGGAGAGTGGGGGCTACTCTTCATTGCAGTGCACAGGCTTCTCATTGGGTGGCTTCTCTTGTTGCGGAGCATGGGCTCTAGGTGTGTGGGCTTCAGTAGTTGTGGCTCGTGGGCTCTAGAGCACAGGCTCAGTAGTTGTGGCACATGGGCTCAGTTGCTCCACAGCATGTGGGATCTTCCCAGACCAGGGCTCAAACCAGTGTCCCCTGCATTGGCAGGCAGATTCCTAACCACTGCACCACCAGGGAAGCCCCCCCTTGTCCATTTTTAAATTGGGCTGTCTTTTTATTATCAAGTTGCAATAGTTCTTTTTGTATTCTAGATGCAAGTCCCTTATCAGATATATTATTTGCAAAAATTTTCTCCCATTATCTTTTCATTTTCCTGACTGTAAACTTTGAAGCACAAAAATTTTTAATTTTGATATCATTTATCTTTTTTCTTTTATTGCTGTGTTTTTCGTGTTGTATCTAAGAAATCATTGCATAATCCAAAGTCATGAAGATTTACATGTATGTTTTCATCTAAAAGTTGTATAGTTTTAGCTCTTACATTTACTCAAAATGATCCATTTTGAGCTAATTTTTGTATATGGTGTGATGAAGGGAAACAATTTCATTATTTTGCATTTGGATATCTAGTTGTCTCAGCATCATTCATTGAAAAGAATATTCTTTCCCTATTGAATTATCTTGGTGAAAATCAGTTGCCATGTACCAGGAACTGACATAGGTTGTAGGTCAATTATACTTCAAAAAAAACCAAACTCATAGAAAAAGAGATCAGACTTGTGGTTGCCAGAGGTAGGGCATTGCAGGGGGAATAGGGAATTGGATGAAGGCAGTCAAAGGTACAAATTTGTTATAAGATAAATAAGTACTAGGGATATAATGTACAACATGATAAATATAGTTAACATTGCTGCATGTTTTATATTAAAGTTGTTAACAAAGTAAATCCTAAGAGTTCTCATCCCAAGGAAAAAAATTTTTTTTCTATTTCTTCAAATTTGTATGTTTATGAAAGGATGGATCTTCACTAAACTTATTGTGGTCATCATTTCATAATGTATGTAAGTCAAATCATTATACTGTACACCTAAAACTTATACAGTGCTGTATGTCAATTATATCTCAAAACTGGAAGTAAAATAATAATAATAATAATAATAATAATAATAATAATAATAGAAAAGCATTGCCAATAAAAGTAAGGGTTTATTTCTGAACTCTTAATTCTATTCCATTCATCTATATGTCTAATCTTATGCCAGTAACACAATGTCTTGATTAGTGTAGCTTTGTAGTAAGTTTTTTTTTTTTAATAAATTTATTTTATTTATTTTTGGCTGCATTGGGTCTTCGTTACTGCGAGCAGGCTTTCTCTAGTTACGGTGAGCGGGGGCTACTCTTTGCTATGGTGCGCGGTGTTCTCATTGTGGTGACTTCTCTTGTTGCAGAGCACAGGCTCTAGGCATGCAGGCTTCAGAAGTTGTGGCACGCGGCCTCAGTAGTTGTGGCTCATGGGCTTGTAGTAAGTTTTGAAATAAGGAATCTATAGTGTTTTTGAGTGTATAGCTTTTAGTTGTACAGCTTTTGTTTCTCTAGGTATTACATTATTTATACAAACCTTATCACAGTCTACTGGTATTGCCATTTACCAGACATAATGAAGTATAGAAACCTTACCTCCCTTTATGTTCCTTTTTTCTCCTGGAGGTATAATTGTCTTAAATATTTCCTCCACATATGTTTAGAGCTGCATTAATCAGTGTTGTGATTTTTGTGTCAACCATCAAACGTAATTTAGAAAACTCAGGAAAAGTATAGTCTACTGTACTTAACCATATTTTTGCTTACCATAGCCTTCCTTCCTGATGTTATGAGATTCATTCATTTATTGTTTCCTTTCTGTTTAGAGAACTTTTTAGCCATTCTTTTAGGGTATATCTGCTGGCAACAAATTCCCTTAGTTGGGCTTCATTGGAGAACATGCTTATTTCCCATTCAATCCTGAAACACTATTTTCACTGGATATAGAATTCTGGACTGATAGGTCTTCTCTTTCAGCACCTCAAAACTGTTTGCCTCTTCCTTCTGGTGTCCATGGTTTCTGATGAAAAACTGCTGTCCTTCAAATTGTTTTCCCTCAAAAGTAAGGTGTCATTTTTCTCTGTGTGTTTTCAAATTTTTTGTTTTTAGTTTTCAGAAGTTGACTGTGTCTTGGTGTAGATTTCTTTGAGTTATCCTGGTTGAGGTTCACTCCATCCATTGCAAACCTTTGGAAAGTTTTCAACCATTATTTGTTCCAGTACCTTTTTTGGCTCTTTCCTTTTTTGCTCTCCTGGAACTCTGACAATATGAATATTACATCTTCAGGGACCCACAGGTCCCTACAGCTCGGTTCATTTTTTTTTTTGTAAGTCTATTTTCTGTTGTTCAGATTGGGTATTTTTATTGTTTTATCGAGTTCTCTGATTATTTCCTGTTCCTGATTGTTTGCTGTTGAGCCCACCCACTGAATTTTTTTACTTATTTGGGGGTTCCAAAATTTCCATTTGGTTCTTCTTTTTGCCTTCTACTTCTTTGCTGAGATTTTTTTTTTTTTTTAACATTTATTTATTTATTTGGCTGCACTGGGTCTTAGTTGCGGCATGCAGGATCCTCCTTGTGGCATATGGCATCTTTTTTTAGTTGCGGCATGCGAAATTCTTAGTTGCAGCATGTGGGATCTAGTTCCCTGACCAGGGATCGAACCCGGGCCCCCTGCGTTGGGAATGCGCAGTCTTAACCACTGGACCACCAGGGAAGTCCCCTTTGCTGAGATTTTCTATCTCTTCCTTTGTTTTGAGCATGTTCTTAATTGCTCATTGGAGCATTTTTATAATGTCTGCTCTAAAATCTTTGTCAAATAATTCTAGCATCTCTGTCATCTTGGTGTTGACATGTATTGATTGCATTTTTAAATTCAGTTTGAGATCTTCCTGGCTCTTGGTATGATAAGTGATTTTAAATTGAAACCTGGATATTTTCATATTATGTTCTGAGACTCTGGATCTTATTTAAACCTTCTGCTTTGCTGACTTTTTCTTGCAATGGCCTGGCAGGAGAAGTGGGGAGGTGCCCTCTTGTTACTATCAGGTGGAGATAGGATTGCCCAATTAGCCTCCTTGGACACCCAAGGGAAGGGCTCCCCATTACTGCTGAACTAAAGTGAAAGTTCTGGCTTTCCAGTAGGCCACAGCTAATACTTTTCCAGCTGGCAGTGGCAGAGTGTTGTTACTGCTCCCCACAAGGCCTCCACTGGCATGGGGGTATGTGCAGCCTCCTCACCACTGGGCATTGGTGAAAGTCCTTAAAGTCCTGACTAAGCATCTTCTGACACTATACCAGTCAAGAGGGGGCAATGCCTTGTAACTGCCAGATAAGAATGATAATCCCAGCTCTTCTCTGATACCACCCTGGCAGGAATTTGGGGCACTTCATTATAGCCTCACAAGGGTGGAAGTGTAAGCTCCCCACTTGCCCTTTGTGGCATGGGTTGGGGTAGGGTAAGTTTTTTTCTATGGTGTTTGGCTGGAGTAGAGTGGTTATCGTCTAAAAGTTTTCTGTCTTGCTAAGCTGCCTCTTTTCTGGTCCTCTGGCTATAGGGAGCAGGCTTTTCTTGGGGAGTTTTTTGTCTGTTGCCCATTGGAGTTTCGTGGTTGCCAGCTTCTTCGGCTCCAAGTCTGGCACCTTTGAGGCAAAAAGAAAATCCAGACAGCTCACTGTGTTGTTCCTTGGGTCCCAGGTTCCCTAGCAGTTCTGCCTTCTTCTGTCCACCTTTCAGAGTTTCTTATGCTTGTTTTTTAATATAATGTCCAGGGTTTTAGTAGTAAGAATAGAGAAATGTACACCTAGTCCATCTTTCTGGAAGCAGAAGTTCATACATTTTTAAAAACTTATTTTGAAATAATTATAGATTCACAGGAAGTTGTTAAGATAATACAGAGAAGCCCCATGTGCCCTTCACTCACTTTCCTGCAATGGTTATATCTTACACAACTACAGTACAATATAAAACCCAGGAAACTGATATTGGGGTGTATGCGTGTATAATTCTGTCATTCATTATGTGTGTAGACTTGTGTAACCACTACCACAATAAAGATACAGAACTATTTCATCACCACAAAGATCTCCCTCATGCTACCCCTTTATAGTCATTCCCTGCTCCCCCCAACCCCAACACCATTCCTAACCTTTGGCAACTACCAATTTCTTCTTCATCTCAATAACTGTGTCATTTATATAGATGGAATCATGCAGTAGGTGACCTTTTCAGACTGGCTTTTTTCACTCAGCATACTGCCCTTGAGATCCATCCAAATTGTTGTATCAATAGTTCATTCCTTTTTATTGCTGAGTCATATTCCACAATCCATATATTTTTAAAACACCTAGGTGATCACTTTATTTCAGACACAGTAGCTTCGCTCACCTGCTTGGCAGGACAGCCACATCTCTAAATTCATGATTAGGGACTTCCCTGGTGGTCTAGTGGTTCAGACTCAGCGCTTTCACTGCCATGGCCCAGGTTCAATCCCTGATCAGGGAACTGAGATCCCATAAGCCGTGCAGTGCAGCCAAAAAAAAATCATGATGAAACATTCATCTGTACATACTGTGCTTTGTATGGAACAAAATAGGACACACACAATGCCCAAAGAAAGGTAAGACTATGCAAACAAGGAACGGTAGTTTTATAGAAGACTCAAGAGCAAGAGGATTGAGTAGCAAAGAGATGGTATTGCTGTCTGTAAGGATTCCTGAGAGTAGTTTCTAGTTTGTGGTAGTTATGACTTTTAAAAACAACTTGAAGGGAACTTCCCTGGTGGCACAGTGGTTAAGAATCTGCCTGCCAATGCAGGGGACACGGGTTCAAGCCCTGGTCCAGGAAGATCCCACATGCCGTGGAGCAACAGAGCCCATGCGCCACAACTACTGAGCCTGTGCTCTAGAGCCCGCAAGCCACAACTACTGAGGCCAGCGTGCCTAGAGCCCATGCTCCACAAGAGAAGCCACCCAATGAGAAGCCTGCGCACTACAACGAAGAGTAGCCCCTACTCACCACAACTAGAGAAAGCCCGCGCACGGCAATGAAGACCCAACACAGCCAGAAACAAAAAATAAATAAATTTATTTTAAAAAATATATATATTACTTTCCTCCTGGAGTATCTCTTTTATCAGTCAGGTAGGTTCAGCTGCACGTACGGAAAACTCAAGATAATGTGTGACCTTAATAAAAAAGATGTTTACTTCTCGTCCAGGTAAAAGAAGTTTAAGGTAGAAGTACATGGCAGCTCTTCAATCTTTAGGGACCTATGTTCCTTCTATCTTGCTAACACCATCCTTAGTTGCCAATTCATGGTCCAAGATGTTGCTTGCATTTCAAGCAAACATCATATCCACATTCCTGTCAACAGAAAAGAGAAAGGGCAGAAAAAAAGGCATGTTCTCTCCTGCCACATGGCCTCACCTAGTTACAAGCTGTGGGAAATGTGCTACCACCCATTGCCAATGGTCATGCATACTGATAAAAATTAGGCGTTCTCTTATTAAAGATACTAAGAGATACTGGGGTAGGCAATTAGTAATGTCTAACTGCCACTCTAGGCTCTATTGTTATTATTTTTGTCCTCCTCACATGCTTCTCTCTCTAGCAGAGCCCTGAGAGATAAAAGGGATGAAGAGGGGGAAAATATAGCATTTGAGTGTAGAGGTAAAATTCTTTGTCCTAGTTTTTACTTCTATATTCTTTCAACAAGCATCCCCAGAAAGTACTAGGATGTGATGTACAGGCAAAGAGGAGGGGGGAAGGATTAGAGACCTGTTTCTCAGGGTCACTGTGAAAGCTACGTACTTACAAAGGACTTTGAGATCTTGGCCTCCTGTGGTGAGTTCAAAGTCGCATCATCATATGAGGACGTAAGTCATCTTATGGGCTTTTCAAGAATGTGAAACCAGTTTGCCTTTATTTTTTCGGCTGTGCCACACGGCATGTGGGATCTTAGTTCCCCCACCAGGGATTGAACCCGCACCCCCTGCAATGGGAGCTCGGAATCTTAACCACTGGACCGCCAGGGAAGTGCCCTTATGGGCTTTTCCTAATTGGCAGCCAGGGAAAGATACTTATTCAAAAGGAACAAGTATGGGACTTCCCTAGTGGCGCAGTGGTTAAGAATCCGCCTGCCAATGCAGGGGACACGGGTTCGATCCCTGGTCCTGGAAGACCCCACATGCCGCGGAGCAACTAAGCCCGCGAGCCACTACTGAGTCCGCGTGCCACAACTACTGAAGCCCGTGCGCTTAGAGTCCATGCTCTGCAACAAGAGAAGCCACCGCAATGAGAAGCCCATGCACCGCAACGAAAGAGTAGCCCCCGCTCACCGCAACTAGAGAAAGCTGGCGCGCAACAACAAGGACCCAACACAGCCAAAAATAAATAAATTTATTAAAAAAAAAAAAAAAAGGGAACAAGTATGGAGAATTTGGACAATCACCTGGTAGGTGATCAAAATTACTGTTACCAATGAGGGGCGGATGCCTGTGTGCCTGCCTACAGATGTGATAGTCTAGGGATGCAACTGAGGACATGTACCAAACTGTAATCATGAGGAAACATCAGGCAAACCCAAAATGAGAAATGAGGAACATCCTATTAAACAAAAGCTGGTGAAATAATCAGTGTCATAAAAGACAAAAGAGAGGCTGAGGAATTGTTCTAGATTAAAAGGAGACTAAGGAGATGTGACAAAAATTTAAAGTACATGATTCCAGAGAGGATTCTCTACAGGAAAGGGGGAAAAAATACAAGGACAATGTTGGATCAGTGGGCAAAAATGAAACATGGTTGGTAGATTGAATTATTGAATCAAGGTTGATAACTAAACCACAGCTGTATAAGAGAATATACAGCTCTTAGGAAATACACACTTAAACATTTATGGTAAAGGGTATGATACAAGCAATTTACTCTCAAATGGTTCAGAATAAAAAAGAATGTATAATATATGGAGAGAGAGAGAGAGAGAGAGAGAGCACAAGCACAAATGATAAAGCAAATGAGGTGAAATGCTAACAGCTAACAAAAGGTGATGGGTGATTCTGATCAAAGGGTATGTAAGTGTTCTTTGTGCAGTTCTTAAACTTTTCTGTAAGTTTGAAATCTACCACCCTGACCCTTAAAGAGCAAGAACAATAAGGATCATTCGGACTTTTTTATTCCTGCACTTGTCTGATGAACTATTCTAGATGCTGAATTTGATCCTGTGCCAGAAAGTCTAACCTTTAAGTTTTCAATTGGCAGGGAAAGAAATGTCTTCAATTAGTTAATGTTTATTAAGGTTTTCATGTAAAACAATATACCAGGCAAGCCTTCGGGACACTTCTGTCAGAGGAACAAGTATGGAGAATTTGGACAATCACCTGGTAGGTGATCAAAATTACTAGAGCAAATAGTAATTTACTAAATAAATTACTATGAGTAATAGTGATTTAGTAGTATTAGTAAATAGTAATTTACTAATACTAATTTACTAATAGATCACCTTAGTAAAATTACTAAGGTAGGCCAGGCTTTTTTCTTCTGTTCACCAAGTGACAGATACCATCTGACTGAAGCTATGTAATTGGGACAAGCACTTAATCACCACTGGACTTTTTCCATACAGGATGACCAAGTTAGCCTGTGGTTCTATGCAAGGATCCCATTTCTCATGCAGCCTGGAATCAAGAGGCCTGGCATTATGACAAACCATTAAAGCTGTGCAGTAGACATGACAGCTTGGACTTCTTTTTTTAATTTTTTTTATACACAAGTTCTTATTATCCATTTAATACATATTTGTGTATATATGTCAATCCCAATCTCCCAAATCATCCCACCACCAACCCCCCACCACCACTTTCCCCCCTTGGTGTCCATACATTTGTTCTCTACATCTGTGTCTCTATCTCTATTTCTGCCCTGCAAACCGGTTCATCTGTACCATTTTTCTAGGTTCCACATACATGCGTTAATACACGATATTTGTTTTTCTCTTTCTGACTTACTTCACTCCATATGACAGTCTCTAGGTCCATCCACGTCTCTACAAATGACCCAATTTCGTTCCTTTTTATGGCTGAGTAATATTCCATTGTATATATGTACCACATCTTCTTTATCCGTTTGTCTGTCGATGAGCATTTAGGTTGCTTCCATGACCTGACTATTGTAAATAGTGCTGCAATGAACACTGGGCTGCATGTGTCTTTTTGAATTATGGTTTTCTCTGGGTATATGCCCAGTAGTGGGATGTCTAAAACCAGATGTCTAAAGGCATAAATCAATAGCAGCAAGTTTATCTTCTTTATAGCCTCTTACAAAGGAAATGTCTTATGATCATTCATTATAATAATAGTTTGCCCTAGGAGTTAATAAACAAAATAAAAAGAACCTTCCTTAGAACTATTTATTCCTACTTTTGTTCACTGTAGTTAAAACTTGTTAAACTTTTAAGTCATCATATTGTTTTTCTGAAGCTATGTAAAACACTTTCTTCAAAGACTAGAAATGTTTCTAGGGTGGATGTTCAACCTTAAAAACATACTGTGGAAAAAGCTTCCTTTTAGGAAAACCTGGGTTGTTTTCTGTGGATCCACAGGCTCTTTACCTTGAGCCTCACAGAGCTACACAAAACAGAAACTTGCTGAGTCACACATAAGCTCACTTGGCACGGTTTCCCCTAACAAACCCTTAAGTCTGCAGAAGATTTTAAAAACAAATCTGAGCTATAAAAGACAGACATATAAACTATCAATTTATGAGACTTAAGTCCTCCTTAAAAAGATGTGACAATAAAAAACTAAAAAGCAACAAGTAGTCCTGGCAGAAGCTCAGACTAGGAAGTTGACTCAGCTCCTACAGAGGCTGAGCATAAAGATCATCTCACTGTAAGGATATCTATTTCTAACCTCTTGTTTACCTAGATATGGTGATTTATTTGCCTAAATTAGCTTCTCTTCAAAATATTCATGAGTTTCTAGGGAAAAAAGTAATCTACCCATTGTCATTTCAATTTCTAGCTACAAATCTTTTCAAAATTATAGACACATACATAGAGTTATACTTTTTGGTTTTTTTATTTTTAAAATATTTATTTATTTATTTGGTTGCGCCGGGTCTTAGTTGCAGCAGGTGGGCTCCTTAGTTGTGGCATGCGAACTCTTAGTTGCAGCATGCATGTGGGATCTAGTTCCCTGACCAGGGATGGAACCCGGGCCCCCTGCATTGGGAGCTCGGAGTCTTAACCACTGCGCCACCAGGGAAGTCCCCAGAGTTACAATATTGAGTAAAATAGATCCTAAGACAGAGTTTGCCAAACCCACTAATAATAATCAAAATTTCCTAGGGAGCTTTCCCAAAACGCAAACTTCCTAAGCCCTAAACCAGATATATAGAATCAAAATCTGGCACCTTTATTTTGGAAAAGGTCCTCCATTATTCTGATCACCAGGCCAGGTTGTAAACTGTTGGTTTAGGGCACCCTCTGCCCATCACTATAACAATAACCTCAGATGGGAAAGGTGGCTTCTTTTGTTTTTTTTTAAATAGCTAATGATTCAAAATCCAAAAGATACAAAAAGGTGGCAAACCTTTCTCCTTCATCCCTGTCCCCCAGCCACCCATTTACTCTTCATGGGCAGCCAATATCACCAGCTGCTGATCTGTCCAGAGATCCTTTAAGCACACACAGGCACATACAGGTATATCCTTTACAAAAGGATAGCAGCAAACAATACATTGTTATGTGAACAAACCAAAGTGCAGGACAATGTGTATCTTGGAGTTCTTTCCCCATCAGTATAGAACTTCCTTATTCTGTTTCAACAAGCATGGTACATGCCACTTTGTGGATGTAACATACTTGATAAATCAGTCCCCTTTCACTGGACACCTATGTGATTTCCAGTCTCTTGCTATAACGCATAATCTTGTACACAAGTCATTTCATACATGTTCAAGTCTATCTGTAGGATAAATTCCTAGACATAGAAACGCTATGTCGAAGGATACAAGTATTGTAATTCTGAGCGATACTGCCAAATTGCCCTCCCCAGAGGTTATACAGTTTTCACTCCCACTTGTAGTATGAAATAGGAATTTAGATTTTACACTGAGCTGAATATGAACAGTGGCGATGGCTTACTTTCTAGATGCCTCCCTGAAAATATCCTCCTTTTATAGCCTAGTAACAAATAACATTCTGTAAACACCTTCTGCACCATGAAAATCTGCATAGTTTTTCCATTACTAATAGAACATTTTCTGACTATTTGAAGTCCAAGAAAAAGAGGAGCTGAGTGAAAGGAGGTTAAGGCAATTCTTGCTGCTGTTAGCTGACATGCACTCACCGTGAAGCCTTTTTCCCTACTTTAGCATAAAAGAATTAAAAATTTCCACTTGCTACACAAAGCATTATTAATGTGAAAAGTTAACCAGGTGCTGTTTATTATTTTAATCAACAAAAGCTCTACAAGTGTTGGATTTACCAGTTTTTGCACAAGAGAACTTTACTAAATAAAGACAAGGTGCCCAAAGGGACCCACTCTACAGCTAAGGGAAAAGAAGTCATACAGAGGGCATGCTGAAGAAATGAGCTAGAGAAACACAACTGGACTCTCCTTTAAAATACAAAAAGAATACAGAAGGGAGAAAAAAGGGAACACATTTTTAACTAAAAGAATTGACAATTTTATTTTCACATTTCACAATACAAATGAAAATTGCTTTTTTTGTCCCACCACTCCCCTCCAAAACTACTCTCTCTTTGATAGGAAGGGGGAGCAAGTCTTCCTTGTCATCCTGTTAGAAAACATCCCGAGTCACAGCACCATGATCTCCTGGTGAAGTAATATAAAACTGATATAAAGAGGCTCCCCAATCTCCTTATCTGTCTGGTCGAGTCATTCCTGGCCGGGTGGGCACCATCATGGGACGGGCAGGAGGTCTCATCATTGGGGGCCCAGGCATCATTGGCATGTGGCCTCCCATAGGCGGCCTCATTCCAGGAGCTGCAGGTAAAACAAAGAAAAGGAAAAAAAAAAGTCAAAAATACTACTTAGGAGAGCTTGATGGGACTTCAATTAAAGACAGAAAAGTAGCCCCCCCCTGCAAAATGCTGGAAAAAAGACATACTTGACAGAAGAAACGCAACAAATTCATCACATCTGTAAATTACTTAGACATTCTCAAACAAAAAACAAAAAGGTCAAAACAAGAACCATATGGGAATCATGATCTAATGATAGTAAGGGGGAAACTATTAATAGACTGCTTTCCAGAAATCACCAGGGACTAGTTCCCTAAATTGACCTTTTTTCTCACTCAGGGAAATTCACAACTAAGTCACATGTTACTCAGTCAGCTCTTTTAATCAGTTCTATCCATCATATAACCAGGAGCTATTTCATGAATGTACACAGGCACAGAGGACAATCTTACCACTAAGCGTTTGTTCGGAGTTGTAGGAAAGGTGAGCAGGAGGCCCATGCTGAGAACCTGTTAGTAACCATACTTAGCTCAAGTCAAGAAAAATAATAGGCAATAATGTGATTTATAACAATTAGCACACACACACAAATCTGATTTTTCTAATACATTTCAGAAACTATTAATGAGTTTTTTTTAAGTGTCCCATCAATACACCAGCCAAATAAATGAGTCAGGGAAGGGAGGGCAAGCAGACAGGTGAGGTTTGGGGAGGAATACAGGCAGCTTCACGGGAGTGGTAATGTTCTACTTCCTCAGCTGGGTGGTGGGTTCATGGTATTAATTGTATTACTATGCCTTATAATTTTCATGTTACGTATCTTCTTTTTAAATATCAAATTTTACCTAATTATTTATTTTCAACTAAATCATTTTGATTAAAGGCTTGCAATAAATGCTTCAAGAGAAAACTAAAGTTGAATACAGCCTTATCACAAAAAGTAAAACACAAGTATATGCAAAAACACAAAATCCAATAGGTACAGAATTAAGATAAATTTCAACAGAAACAGAAAATACTAAAACTTCTAAATATCTTATTAAAAAATCCCTCCATAACATAACCTGTATTCAGCATTTCTTAGAAGAAACTGATCTAGACCAAAGACTGAAAATGAGGGCCCTGAAAACTTTTTCTTTGGTCTCCATAATGCCTTAAATCTTAATTAGTTGTCAACATTGGCAATTACTATGTCTTGTTACTAATAAGTAATTCTAGACTTCTTATTTCATCTTTTTATTGTGGAAATGTTCAAACATACACAAGCATAGAAAAAAAGAATATAATGAACATCCATGTACCCATCAACCAGCTTAAACAGCAACCTTGTTTTATCTTATCCCCACCCATTCTTATCCCTGCCCACCCCCCAGCTACTCAATTATTTTAATGCAAATCCCATAATTTTATTATTTTATCCTGGCTAAAAACAACAACAACAACAAAATACTCAGGCAAATTGGCAACACTAAGCCTGTATTCTCAAATGTCAACCACAGGTTGACGCTGAGTTCTAGAAGGCTTCTTTATATGTGACAAGCATTCCCCAATTCACATCCCTAACCCCTCTAGGAATGTGAATCTGTGATCCCAATTTAAGAATGCAAAAGACATCCGAATCAGTTAGATTGTGTTTTGGATTCACAAGCCAGTAAGGCAGGAATTCTCTTTATCTAAACTCTCCCACCCCTAAATGATACCCACAGCAGGCATACTGAATGTTTCTGGCCAGGAAGCTACTCTAATGCCTTTGCACCTTGTCTTACCAGTTGAGTTGTAGGCTTCTTATGTCAGCTGTAGTTACTCTAATTACATAATGTAATTATTCTGCAAACTGATGAAATATGAATGTAGAGAAAGAACTATTTCTATAAAAACTAAGCTGATAATAAGAAAGACTCAGGCAAATCATCCCCCAAAAGTACTCACAAATTTGGTAAGCGAAACGATCATAAAAAATAGAAATTAAATTGCCTCACAAGGTCTCTAACCACTTCACAGAAAATGAAACTGAAGTTGGTAAAGGATGCATTGAGTATGGCTTTCTGGTTTATGCAAGAAATATACGGTGTTCCAGTCAGTAGACTCATTCTCAAAGCAAAGGCCCTGACCATGTATCAGAAAACTCTGCAAATTAATGTACATTTATGTTTATGTTAAAATAAAATGTTTGAGGCATAAGTTTTTTCCCCTTCCTGAATAAAAGACTAACTACCAGGCCTAAGGCCTTTTTCATAAATACTAATTAACCTAGTTAACCTGCAAGATTAAATCAGCAATAGGCGGTAGCTCTGCTCCAAATCAAAACCAAGAAAAGCAGCAGCACAAATATATATCTACCCTTCTCCACATTATAAATGGCCAAAAGTCAGGAGGGAGTGAGGAAACAGGAGGGACAGAGGAGAAGGAAAAAAGAGGCAGTCTTATCCTGCTTTCAGTTGTACAAGGTCTTTGGATACCATCCAATTACACTGATAAACCAAGTATTTCTTTTTATCATTATAGATTCACCAAATGTAATTTGCTGCAATACATTTAGACAGCTAATTAAGAATTCTATTTAAATGGAAAGCTAAAACACAATGGAGCATCCAAGAAGGAAAGAGATTCAAACTTACCAGGTCCCACTGGCATCATCCCAGGAGGAGGAGGGCCCATCATTGGCATCATGGGAGGGCCCCCCATGTGGGGTGCTGGCATCATCCCAGGGCGAGGAGGACCCGCTGAAATAAAGAATGGAGCCTGAGGCTGAGATATGCTTGTATATTAACATTCTCTCTTCTCAATGAAATAGGGCCTCATGATCTGGCCCAAATTCTGTAACAGTTCTGTAACTTCTTACGGTTTCTTTTATAACAGCAGAGTCACAAAAATCAGTGGGCTACAAAACTTTAGTTACATTATGACTAAAAAACAAGAACAAGTCTGCCTAGACAGAAGTGTAAAATAAAGATAAGTTTCCGAGGTTAAAAAGATTCCAACAGTTTAAATTTTTAAAAGAAGGGTATTATACCCCTGATGAACTTAAGCCACAAGTACCTAATTTCAGATCTTTTTTTTTTTTTCCCAATCAAAACCTAGGTTTAAGAGAGTCTTTGGAAATACGAAAATGTTCCGCACAGATATTCCTGAACAATAACAATATGGAACAACTTAAATGTCCAACAATAAGCAAATGGTGAGACTAATTATGTACATTCATACCATTGACTATTCTACCATTAAAAATAATGGAGTTGAGTGCCAGCCAGTCAGGATCGAGTAGGAGAGAGAGCCTGTGAGCCTGATCAGGTCCCAGGATGGCAGGATTCCAAGAAGGGTTTGGTGGGTCACTAGTGGTCTATCTGCATTAGTGTGCAACTATTATAAACAGCCTACTTCTCTGTGTTTATATCCATGATAATTTACAGGACTGAGTTCAGGTCTGAGTTCAATTTTAATCTGAATCCTTCCAGGAGGGCCAAAGAACTTATGGCCTAGTTGCTCAATGTCCTCCTGTCTGTCATGCAGAAACAACACACCTTCCCAGAGAGGAGAGTCCTTTGATCCACTCCTCTTTTAACTATGCAATTTTTGTCTTTCACAGGTATATATATTGGTTTTAGATGAGTTACAAGGTTGGGAGAGAGACTGAGGAGTTTATCAGCTACATCAATCCTCCAGTGTTGTATTCATAGCAGTAAACAACTCAGCAGCAATACCTCTTTATACATCAGCTCATCTAATCACAGGTACATTCTTAGCTTTCCATTGACTCTATCTCAGACCCACTTGAGATGCCACAAATATAATACCCTAATAATAAGGTAATCAGAAGGTAACTCTAAAGATATTTCAGAAATTATACCACTGAAGTTGTTTTCTATTACTGCCTATGTATTCATTTAATGAACATTTGAAAGCCAACTGTGAGATAATCTAACAAAATCAAGGATAATCTGCCCAGTTACACCCCTTAAGATAAAAACTTTATAAACTTACGGAGGCTGGGGGGAGGTGGAATCATTGCCCCTGCAGGAGGAGGAGCAGAGAATGGAGTAGGAGGTATCTTTCCTTGTTGGAATGCAGCGGCTTTGGAGAGTGAGAAAAAAAACAACAAACAGTGAATGAGAATTCAACAACCCATTTATTTACTAAAATAACCACTTTCGTTTAAATTTTTAACTGTCCCATTATTTCACTCTAAAAAGCATTCATCTAAGATTACTACATCATGGTCTCCACAGTTTTTAAATCAACTTTAGGTACTCACAAGCTAAAACTGCAATTAATTGGTTTACTGATCTGGGTTTTTTAACCTGTTTTTATTTCATCAGCATTCCTATGGATGAATTAACTATGAGAGACTAGTTAACTATGAGTGAAAACCTCCCACCTATAAATGTCTTACCAAAGGGCAGCAGTCATCTTTAATCTGTACATGTAGTTTACACTCAATTCAAACTGCTCATAGTTTTGTTTAAAAAATGTGTGATAACTGCCCAGAGGCCAGGCTTTGTAAAATTTCAATCCTTCCTATATATGCTTTCCTCCATAAAAACAATACACCATTTTGGTTTACCTGTTTTGAAATTAATGCACTGAGGTAAGAGATGTAAAAGAAAGATTTCAAAGCAAGAGCCTGCTCCGAAGGAGATTATGATCTTGAAAAAATGTCCAATAAAATTACCTTTTAATTTTTCTTTCAGACAATATGAGGCACAAATGAAAACAAAAGAATCTGAAGATTGTTTATATTTGCTTTGGGAAAGGAGTCATACATAAATACTAAAATACACACTCAAAAAGTCTATTCCTGAATTTGTTAGCCCTTCCCAATTCAGTGCAGCCTGCAGCCCAGACACTCTCCCATTCCACTCCAACCCCACAAGTGCAAAGGAGATCAAATTACTCAAGTAGATCACTGGTAATTCATGAGAACCAGATCCAAAAAATGACCTAGAGTAGAGATTTATGAACAGCTATCATATTCCTCCAAACAGAGCGTGCTAAGGGATCACATCCTCCAGCAAAAGCCTTTTCCAATCAAAAGTCACCTCCCACACGTTGTGTAGGACAGCTTGTAAAGGCTGAAGAGGGAGTGGCTAAGTAGTGGACTCAACATCAACATAATCCTGAACATGATGAGGTATGCCCCCAAGGGCTTGCTTCTTATCCTGTAAAAGTCTTTCATCAAAAACATTTACTCATCTTAAAATATTCGGCTGAGCACAAAAAATAACAAACATAATGCTAACCTTTAATGCAAGAAACTTCTAACATCTTTTCAAATAGAGAAAATGATTACATTATATTTTTTCCCAAATGCAATGAGACAATGTCTGAGATTTGCTCCTTAATAATCCAGGAGGGGAAAGGGAGTAGATTGCCTCAACAAGGGGCAATTCTGTCCCTTTGGGAACACCGGGCAATGTGTGAAGATATTTTTAGTCACAACTGGGCATTGCTATTGGCATCTAGCGGGTATAGGCCAGGGTTGCTGAACAGTCTACAATGCACAGGACAGCCCCCAACAAAGAATTATCAGGCCCCAAATATCAATAGTGCTAAGTTTGAGAACTTTAGTATAAATGAAACAAGACTGCCGCAGCAGGGTGATGCGGGTGTGGCAGCCATGGAAGGTTTATTCTCTAAAGTTCTCCTTCTATTGTGCTTAAAATTTTCCATGATAGTTTTGCTTTTTTAAAAAAAAAATAAAATCACACCACAATCAAAGTCCACATTTGCCTGCCAGTTCTGGGTACAATGAACAATTCGGAAAGGCCATGTTTCAAATACACCAGGATGATCTAACATAAAAATGCAGTATCTCTTTCTGTCAGTGCCTTGGACCCAACTATCCTAAACAACAAAAATGTTCTTAATTAAACAAAAAGAGTATGGCCTGTATGGCAGGGGTCCAAAACATACCCAAACTATTCTTGTCACATCAGTTACTTCCTTTGTGACCAGTTATCTTTGCCAGGACAACAAAGAATAAAAGTCTCTCAAACTCTTCAAAGAGAGCTACAAACTCACCCCCACCTTTTCCTATTACTACCGGAAAACAGATCTAAAAACCATGGCTCACTACAAACGAGGTTCTGCATAAATGTGCTACAAAATCTGGTCCACATCAGTAGTGAAATATTAGGCAACTCATTCTTCTCTGCCCAAATTGCCAGTCTAATCAATACCTGATTGCTCTAACCTCAAAAATTAATATTAATGTTTTCCTATATCCCTGGGAAACCAATGACCTTCCACTTCTTTGATTCAGCACATCAGAATGCTCCTATTTATCATTCAGAATGAGTTGCTTCTGTGAAAAACAACAGAGAGACAGGGACGAGAAAGAATGGGACCATTCTACCACATCAGAACAAGAGACTGAAACGCACTTGTTTTGTCAATCAGGCTCTGAGCCTGCTCTTCCATCCATTTCTGATAGTAGTCTTTCACATTCTCTTTGTGTTTCCTACCACTGCAGTGTGTCTTTCTCACAGATGGCTGTAAAACAAAAGGTTGTATCAGTCAGAGAAACAAATATCCAAAACCAGAAATTTTTTAAAGCCTTACCTTTTAATAGGTAGCCTGGCTACCTCTAGCAGCCTTAGCTGGTGCCAAAGCATCACTTAAAAACATTATCCAGGGCTTCCCTGGTGGTGCAGTGGTTGAGAATCCGCCTGCCAATGCAGGGGATGCGGGTTCGAGCCCTGGTTTGGGAAGATCCCACATACCACAGAGCAACTAGGCCTGTGAGCCACAACTACTGAGCCTGAGCGTCTGGAGCCTGTGCTCCGCAACAAGAGAGGCCGAGATAGTGAGAGGTCCACGCACCGCGATGAAGAGTGGCCCCCGCTCACCACAACTAGAGAAAGCCCTCGCACAGAAACGAAGACCCAACACAGCCAAAAATAAATAAATTAATTAATTAATTAAAAAAAAAAAAAAAAAAACATTATCCAGCAACGTACTGTGGTAATTTACCTATTGTATTTATTATCTAAACCAGGGGTCAGAAAACAATGGCCCATGGGCCAGCCACCTGATTTTGTGGAAAAAAAGTACTGGAATACAGTGGTATTCATTTGTTTATGTATAGTCTATGTCTTGTCTCTACAAGAGCAGAGTTGAGCAGTTGCAACAAAGACTGTATGGTCCACAAACCCAAAATAATTACAAGCTGGCATTTGAAGAAAATGTTTACAATCCACTGATCTAGAAAACAGTATCATATAATGCCCTTTCTTAGGCTATTGTACAGCAAAATAATATAGCTTATATACATTTAAATAACACTGTTTATGGGAATATATTCTTTTAAAGAACCATGGGTCTAGAATATAGACTCCATGTGAATCACACACAGACCTTTGTCTCTAGCCCACTAATCCTTTTGTTCTTTCTTTAACAGTTTTATTGAGGTAAAACTGACATAAGATAAACTCCATGCACTTAACCTTCTGGTTTTTTAAGTTAACATTTATTTAACTCTTACTACATGCCAGACACCATGCTATGTACTTCACAAGTAGTGCCTCAATCTCTATAGAAATCACATGTGCATGGTACAGTGGACTACTAATCAGAAAGAACGAATCACTGATACATGCGATACGGACAAATCTCAAAAACGTGCGGAGCAAAAGAAATCAGATACACACAGAGTATATAAGGATCCATTCATATGAAGTTTAAAACCAGTAATAATGATCTTTAGTCATAAACATCAGATCAGGCAGTGCCAGGGGTGCAGGGGACTGACTGCAAAAAAACACAGGGAACTTTCTGGAGCGATGGAAATGTTCTATATCTTGATGCATACATCAAGTTGTAATCATTTGACAAGTCAGCAAACTGTACACTTAAAATGTGTGCATTTAATTGAATATAAATTATAATTCAATACAATTGATTTTAAAAATCACAAGGTTGGACTTCCCTGGTGGTGCAGTGGTTAAGAATCCGCCTGCCAATGCAGGGGACATGGGTTCCATCTCTGGCCCAGGAAGATCCCACATGCCGCGGAGCAACTAAGCTGGTGCGCTACAACTACTGAGCCTGCGTTCTAGAGCCCGCGAGCCACAACTACTGAGCCCGCAAGCTGCAACTACTGAAGCCCATGCGCCTAGAGCTCGTGCTCCGCAACAAGAGAACCCACCGCAAAAAGAAGCCTGTGCACTGCAACGAAGAGTAGCCCCCGCTCACCACAACTAGAGAACAAAAGCCTGCGCACAGCAACGAAGACCCAATGCAGCCAAAAATAAAATTAATAAAAAAATAAAAATCACAAGGTTATTGGGACTTCCCTGGTGGTCCATTGGCTAAGACTCCAAACTCCCAGTGCAGGCAGCCTGCGTTCGATCCCTGGTCAGGGAAGTAGATCACACATGCTGCAACTAAGAGTTTGCATGCCACAACTAAAGATCCCACATGCCACAACCAAGACCCGACACAGCCAAATAAATAAATTTTTTTTTAAATCACTAGTATGTATAAAATAGATAACATGAGAACCTGCTCTATAGCCACTCTACTTCACTTCGCTGTACAACAGAAACTAACACAACATCGTAAAACAACTATACCCCAATAAAAAAAAAAAAGTTAAAAAAATTTAAAAAAATAAAATGGTTGGTTCTACTGGAAAAAAAAAAAAGAAATTAAAAAAAAAAATCATCCACTGCATGCAACTCAATTGTCGGGAAGGACATTTGAATTTTTTTTTTAATTTATTTATCTATTTTTGGCTGTGTTAGGTCTTTGTTGCTGCACATAGGCTTTCTCTAGTTATGGTGAGTGGGGGCTACTCTTCGTTGCGGTGTGTGGGCTTCTCACTGTGGTGGCTTCTCCTGTTGTGGAGCATGGGCTCTAGGAGCATGGGTTCAGTAGTTGTGGCTCGCAGGCTCTAGAGCACAGGCTCACTAGTTGTGGTGCACAGGCTTAGTTCTTCCACGGCATGTGGGATCTGCCTGAACCAGGGCTCGAACCTGTGTCCCCTGCATTGGCAGGTGGATTCTTAACCACTGCACCACCAGGGAAGCCCCAGGACATTTGAATTTTCACAGAAGAAAAATAAGAAAATAAACCCTTTACCTACTTAAAAAAAAAAAACAACAATCACAAGGTTATTATCTTCTGTATATGCTTAAAGACTTGTCTCAAAACACATAGATGGTAAGCAGCAAACTAAGGCCTGGAATCCAGATCTCATTCAGATGCTCCTCACAGCTGCCTTCCTCCCTCCTAACTCTCTTCTCGTGACTGCTTCAGCAGCAGCATATACGACCAACGTCGTGTGAGCAAAACTGTCTTTTTTATGGTCTGTATCTCAAAATATGTTCCCTGTCTCCCAACCACTGTTTACACTAATACAACAACGATGCCTTAAGCTTAATAACAAAATCATGCCTAAGAACCAGAAAAAGCTCAAAAGTTAGAGCACTGAATGTTTTATACAGTCATACTGAACGTTTTATACATTTCAAAGTCCACCACAAGGACTGCTTCAATCACTATGGAAACTTCCTATTTTCACAAGGTATCATGTTAGGACAGCAGTATTACAAGGATTCCTGACATTTCTCATAAAGAGATATTTATTATAAAGAGAGACTTTTCCATTCTCTGAATTCTAGTATTAGCAAGATGAGTTAGTATATGGCAATATAGCACTGGAAAAGGGTAGAAAGGCATAGCCCCCCATACCAACAACTTCAAAAAATTATGGGACTTCCCCGGTGGTCCAGTGATTAAGACTTTGCCTTCCAATGAAGGGGGTGCAGGTTCAATCCCTGGTCAGGGAGCTAAGATCCCACATGCCTCAGGGCCAGAAAAGCAAAACATAAAACAGAAGCAATAAAAAAAAAAAAAAAAAAAAAAAAAAATTATGACTAGGGGTTTGACCTAGAGAGGGGGTTAGGGACAGAAAACCAAACCAAAACAAAAAGATGGGGGATCTATAGGCAAGCTACTACCACTACCAACTTACTGGAGGAGTCTCCTCCAGGACAATCTATAATAATATTTAGAACTATTAGTTCTTCAAGAGGGACCACCCTACTTACATGTTCCACAAATCTATTAATGCTGAACTACATCTAACCATGTGTTAGAAAAAATTCCAAATGAAGTGACAACAGAGAAATTATTGGCTAGGTTCTTGCAGCTACTATTCAAGATGACATCATGATCGATTTCTAATTTCATCAGGTCTCTGCAGAAGCAGCAAAGTAGAGAGCTGCAATTCTGAAGGTATGGCTCATAGACACCACTCAAAGTGCAAGACAGACCAGTGAATTTTAATGTTAAAAGAGCGTATGACATGGTTTCAGATTCCACACTGCAACTAGCCATGTGCTGAGTTTTGGTGCAATAATATAAAGTAATAAAGAATATCCACGATTGTCTAAAAATGCTATTAAAGTACTCCCATATCCATGTGAGGCTGGATTCATCATATACTTCAACCAAAACATAGTGCAACAGATTTAAAGTAGAAGATGAGAATCTGCCAGCTTCCATTAAGTCAGATGTTACACAGGATTCCAAAAATGTTAAAATGCCATTCTTCGTACTGAATTTTTTTGTTTTGGAAAATAGCTATTTTTCACTTTTAAAGTGTTATTTGTATTACAAGTAAAAAGTCTGTTATCACTACCTTTAAATGAATTAATAAGCATTTTTTAAGTTTAAGTTTTAACTTCAAATACAGAAAATTTTAATGGATATAGCCCACTTTTTTTTTTCTTTTTGAATAATCCAGTAATTTTTAAGAGTGTAAAGGGACCATGAAACAAAAAAAGTTTGAGAGCTGCTGGCATAGAAGCTCTGGAGTTAGACTGCCTAGCCTCATCTTCCAGCTCTATACAACTTACTGGTTTTGTAACATCCAGTCAGTTATTTATTCACACTGTCTCAGTTTCCCCCTTTGTAAAATGGGAGATAACACCAACCTCATAGGATTATCATGAGCATTAAACAAAATGATACATGGAAAGCATTTGGAACACTGCCTGACATACAATAAATATTCAATCTTAGTCGCTGTTATTATTTGTTAAGCAGTTTTTAATCAAGTCAAAGTATTCGGTTTAAAATTTAGGCATTTCTTTCCAATTTAATCAGTCAAACATTTAAGAGCCTTGACACAACGAAATATTTGAACTTCAGAACGTTTTCCTAGAATTTTTACTTGTCATATAAATTTTTTTCATCTTTAAACTTGCTAAAGCTTTATTATTTCGGGTCTCCATTGAAAACACTGACTGATGGAAGACTAATAACTTTGAATTATGAAGACAGTTACAGGAAGAGTGGAAAAACAAACACCCCAAAGTATTTTCTCCAAGCATTAGCCCTTAAACCTTAACAAGATGAAATGCACAAATTACAAAATTTTGTAAAAATCTAATTTAGGGAGTTCCCTGGCGGCCTAGCAGTTTGGATTCCGGGCTTTCACTGCTGTGGCCTGGGTTCAACCCCTGGTCAGGGAACTGAGATCCCACAAGCCGCACAGTGCAGCCAAAAAAAAAAACCTAATTTATTACATATAAGGCTTTTCTTAGGTTTCCTTTTATTAAAAAAATAACTTTATTGAGCTATAGCTCACAGATCATACAATTTACAAATTTTAAGTGTACAATTCAACGGGTGTTCGGTATATTCACAGAGCTGGGCAATCATCACTACAATCAATTTTCTTTTTTTTAATTATAGTTGATTTACAATATTATATTAGTTTCAGGTGTAAAAGACAGTGATTCAATATTTTTGTAGATTATGTCCGTTTAAAGTTACAAAATAATGGCTATATTTCCCCTGTGCTGTACAATTAGCTATTTGTACACAGTAGTTTATACCTCTTTTTTTTTTTAAATTAATTAATTTATTTATTTATGGCTGTGTTGGGTCTTCGTTTCTGTGCGAGGGCTTTCTCTAGTTGTGGCAAGCGGGGGCCACTCTTCATCGCGGTGCGCGGGCCTCTCACTCTCGCGGCCTCTCTTGTTGCGGAGCACAGGCTCCAGATGCGCAGGCTCAGTAATTGTGGCTCAGGGGCCCAGCTGCTCTGCGGCATGTGGGATCTTCCCAGACCAGGGCTCGAACTCGTGTCCCCTGCATTAGCAGGCAGATTCTCAACCACTGCGCCACCAGGGAAGCCCAAGTTTATACCTCTTAATCCCATACCTCTATCTTGCCCCTCTCCACTTCCCTTTCCTCACTGGTAACCATTAGTTTGTTCTCTAAATCAATGAGTCTGTTTCTGTTTTGTTATATACATTCGTTTGTTTTATTTTTTTAGATTCCACATACACGTGATAACACAGAGTATTTGTCTCTGACTGACTTATTTCACTAAGCGTAATACTCTCTAGGTCCATCCATGTTGTTGCAAATGGCAGACATATACGGTTTTTTGAAGCTGAAAAGAAACTACTTACAGAGTCATGGGTGAGGTATGTATCGCAGTAGTCACAATAAAACCTGGAAAGAGAAGGAAAGTAGAGAAAGAGAAAATGACAACCCGTTAATAGATGCCCATCCACTGAGGTGCTATTTATTGAAGGTAAAATAGAAAATAAAATAAAGTAAAAGACCTATTCACGATGCGAAGACATCAAACAAAGCGTCCTGACACAAGCCAAGCTTTTGGGTTGCCTTACGGAGAGTCGACCTCCACACTCGTCAAGGGGTATCTAGAAATCCCGGTCTCCCTTCCTCCCCCAGACCCTCTCGCTCCCCCAGAGGCTCCCGGAGCCAGAACCCGCTCTGTGCTCCCCCGCAGGGCCACAATCAGTGATCGAGACCGCGAACACCCCCAGATTCCGGCCCCCACTCACTTAGGCATGTCGCTCTGCAGGCCTTCGGCAACTCCGTTTCGCGCCGCCCGGAAGTGACGCGCACAGTGAGCGCCGACGCGGCGGAAGCGATGAGTCAAATGCGAATGCAGAAGCCCCACCCAGTCATCCAATCTGCCAGCTGCGCTGCGCCTGCAGTACGGCTTTGTCGGCAGAGCGAGGGGCGGGGCTTGTCCTGCTCCTCCCTTCACCTAGAGGAGGGTGGGAGAGGGGAGTATCAAGTGTCCCTGCGACGTTTAATGCACGCACTTGTGGCCGAGATTTTTGATGCTCCCGGAAGTGTGTCATTCATTCTTTCTTTCGACAGTTATCTAATGAGTGTCTGGTACGTGCCAGGCACTGCTATAAATGCTGAGAAGCCAGCAGTGAACAAAACAGACAAAAATCCTTGCTTTCTTGGAGTTGACATTCGAGTTGGGGAAGACAAATACAGTAATAAAGTCAGTATGTAGTGGGTTAGATGGAGCCAAGTGCTATGGGGAGGGAGGGAATGAAGCATGGAAGAGGGGAGTTCAACTTTAAATAAAACAGAAAGCTTGCTGAGAAAGTGACGACTGAGAAATGATAGGTTTCTTAAAGCAAGAAAGCCAGGCGCAAGCCAGTTTACATAGTGTCTCTTTTTTTGAGTCTCATTAACCACTGGAGGTGGCAGAATCCCCAGTTTCAAGTCTCGTGGCTGCTTCCTAGCTGTGCTGCATGTGCAAGTTATTTAATCTTTCTGACTCCGTTTACTCATCTGAAAAATATGAATAATAGTTCTTACTTGTAGGCTTTGAGGAAGAATTAGATGTGAAAATGCTTGTAAAGCTTTCAGTGCAATGTCTGTACATACTAAGCCCTCCACAAATGGTAGTTATGGTTCCACAGGAGGAAACTGTTAGAAGAAACTTGTCCAGGGAGTTCCCTGGTGGCCTAGGGGTTAGGATTCCAGGTGAGAAATAGAGTATTTCATACCATATCAGTAAACAAAGGATGTCACACTCATCAGCAATTGCAGCCACCACTGTTGAGAGCTGGTGAGCCCTGAGGGAACTGAGGAAGGAAAAAATACCTGCCATCTAGCAGCCATCAGATTGCGGCCACTCCCTACGGTGAGCCCTGAGGAAACTCAGGATGTGGAAACACAGGACACTGGCCCCCAGATAGCTGATGTGCATAGCAGAGGAAAGATTTCAGTGAGCCCAGACTCTTGCATCTTCCCATACATAGAAAAGCGCTAAATTCCTTTACTTGGAATATCTGATTTTCTTTAATTAACAATAATCTTTTGATGTTCAGACTACCTGCCCTTTGTTGCAAAACTGCTATATAACCTGGCTCCCTGCCTTGCCTCCTCCGAACAGTTCTCTCAAGGTTACTTGAAATGCTGCCTCCCGGGCTTGAAGTCCTAAAAATTCCCGCTGAATAAAATATAACTCTCAACTTTTAGGTTGTGAATATTTTTTAAGTTGACACAGGCTTTCACTGTCGTGGCCCGGGTTCAATCCCCGGTCAGGGAACTAAGATCCAGCAAGCTGCGGGGCAAGGCCAAAAAAAAAAAGTAACTTGTCCATAGGGATAGCCCGTTCTGGCAACAAGGCCAAACTTCCAGCCTGGTGTATCAGACTCCAAAATGGCCTGACCCCTCTTTCAGAAAAGGGAAATAGTGTTGGGAACTGGGGAGGAGGAGCTTTTGCTTCTTTTGTTCCATATTCTCTGATGGTGGAGTTGCAACCAAAATAATAAAACCTGGTGCTTTATTGGAATATTTACTATGTCCTAGTGAGACAGGAGATAGATGGGCCCCAGGCTGAACAGTGTGGACAGACACTCCGTAACAGCAGAAACTCCATAAAAGCAGGATGATGGAGGAAGCTGGGCCCTGCCCAGATAAGAGATAAAGGACCACATATTCCTCATTCTTGAAGTCAAGGAGATCTCCCTGACTACACATGCACAGAAAAGCTCCTTGGAGATCAAAAAGGGAGGGGGTGCCACCTCATAGTAAGTGATCCCAACTACCCATAGACCTCTTCACTAGAATCCATCTTGGCTAAGAGGTGCACACGCACACAGGGGAGGACCCTGAGATATACCAAATGCGGACTCAGAACCAGGCAAACAAGATGATTGGACAAAGGAAACCCAGAAGAAATGCCCCATAAAAGTGATTCAAACTGCCACGAGTGTGTGGCTCTCTCTCTCTGAGCCCGCCCGAGTGTCTATCCACACGTACTGTACTCTTTTTCCTTGTAATAAACACTTTACTTGCTTCACTACTTTCAATCTCTATGTGGAAGTTCGTATGTTCATAGCTGACGGGTCAGGGCCTTGTCACTGGCCACTGGTCCCTGGTGGTCTAGTGGCTAGGATTCAGAGCTCTCACTGCTGCTGCCTGACCTCAATCTCTGGCCGGGAACCGAAATCCTGCTTCAAGCCACTGTAGGCCAAGGCCACCCTAGATCACTAGGTGCTTTTGTCAACTGACAAAAAATGCACAGGGACTTCCCTGGTGGCGCAGGGGTTAAGAATCTGCCTGCCAATGCAAGGGACACAGGTTTGAGCCCTGGTCCGGGAGGATCCCACATGCCGCGGAGCAAATAAGCCCGTGCACCACAACTACTGAGGCTGCGCTCTGGAGCCCGTGAGCCACAGCTACTGAAGCCTGCACGCCTAGAGCCTGTGCTCCACAACAAGAGAGGCCACCAAGATGAGAAGCCCGCACCCCGCAACGAAGACCCAACTCAGCCAAAAATAAATAAATAAATTTATTTTTTAAAAAAAGCTTTGCATATGTACACGTATATATATATATATATATATATATATTTTTTTTTTTTTTTTTTTTTTTTTTTGGCTGCATTGGGTCTTGTTGCTGCTCTCAGGCTTTCTCTAGTTGCAGAGAGCAGGGGCTACTCTTCGTTGAGGAGTGCAGGTTTCTCATTGCAGTGGCTTCTCTTGTTGTGGGTCACGGGCTCTAAAGCGCAGGCTCAGTAGTTGTGGTGCACGGGCTTCGTTGCTCCACGGCATGTGGGATTTCCCAGACCAGGGTTCGAACCCATGTCCCCTGCATTGGCAGGTGGATTCTTAACCACTGTGCCATCAGGGAAGCCCTGCATTTATAAGTTTGGAAAATATTGTGTAATTGCCCTCCATTGTAGTTGTATTTACCTGATAATTAATGAGTTTAATGACTTGAAATCATTTGATTTTGTTTAAACTAATTATCATATTTGGTTCATTCAAGTCCTTTTGGAGTTCACTTGTAAACCAAGCTTATTGCTGGTAGTGAAGTTAGGGTTGATGCTATAATAAGTATAATTTTAGGTTGTTTGTTTGGGATGCTCAGTGTAGGGGTAGCAGGAGGGCAATTTCTAGATCAAACAGGAGGAATGTGATGGCTACTAGGAAAAATTTTATGGAAAAAGTAGGTGTGCTGATTCTATGGAATCAAATCCACATTCATTGGGGCTTGGTTTTTCTGTATAAATATTTATTTGAGGGCATATACAACCTGATAGGTTAAAAAGTCATTGTATTATAACTTTAATTTCTCTTATGAATAAAGTGGAGCATTTTTTCATGTTTAGGAGCCTTAAAGAGTCTGCAGAACCTTCTATGCGTAGACTACCTTTTCATGTCCTTTACCTATTTTGTGTATTATATTGTTAGCCTCATCCTTTTCTTTTGATTTGTAGAGAACTTCATATATAAGGAAACTAACATTGCCTGTAATATGAGTCGCAAATATGTTTCCATTTGTTATTTGTCTTTGGCTTTAATTGGGGTGATTTTTATCATGAAAAAATTTTAAAGTTTGTATGTTAGTCAAATGTTGATCTAGAGGCTTCCCTGGTGGCACAGTGGTTAAGAATCTGCCTGCCAATGCAGGGGACACAGGTTCGATCCCTGGTCCAGGAAGATCCCACATGCCTTGGAGCAACAAAGCCCATGCACCACACTACTGAGCCTGCGCTCTAGAGCCCGTGAGCCACAACTACTGAGCCCACGTGCCACAACTACTGAAGCCCGCGCACCTAGAGCCTGTGCTCTGCAACAAAAGAAGCCACCACAATGAGAAGCCTGTGAACCACAACGAAGAGTAAACCCCACTCACCACAGCTAGAGAAAGGCCGCGCGCAGCAACAAAGACCCAACGCAGCCAAAAATAAACAAATAAATTTATTTTTAAAAATGTTAATCTGTTCTTTTACAGTTTCTGGGTTTTACGTGAAGGATTTTCTCTGAGTTTTTAAAAAAAATTCTCTCATATTTTTCCTAGTTCTTTTATTATGTCATTTTTTCATGTTTATATTTTTTATCTATTTGGAATTTGTTTTAAAGTGTGTAATAGGGATCTAACCTAATTTTTCTTTTCATAACAGTAACCCAGTTATCCCTCCCAGCACCAGTTAATGAATAATCCATCACTGTCCCTTCTAATCTGAAATGTTACTTTTATCATTTTCTCTATAAATTCTATCTCATTTCTGAGCTTTTGGTTTGTTCCATTGGTTTGTCTATTAATGTGCCTCTACCAACTGTTTTAATTGCTGTAGCTCATATCTTATCTATGGTTATTTTAATATAAAATATTTTTCAATTCCCCAGTTAAATTACATACTTAACTTTATCCTTTCCTAAAAAGAATCTTCCAGCAGTGATAAAGGTGTTACATTTGTCGTGTGGTTGGGCACATCCTCTGATACACTGTTGTATATCCCAGTATGGTAAGGTTGCCAGCTAAATACACAATGCCCAGTTAAATTTGAATTTCAGGTAAACAATTAATAATTTTTAGTAGAAGTATGTCCCACGCAATTTTTTTCTATTTCTGGAAATCCAACTATAGGATACTTGATTTTAAAAAATTCTTTTAGGGACTTCCCTGGCGGTCCAATGGTTAAGACTCTCTGCTTCCACTACAGGGGGCATGGTTTCGATCCCTGGTCCAGGGAACTAAGATCCCACATGCCATGTGGCACGGCCAAAAAAAAAAAATTATTTTAGTTACATATGACAAAGCCAACTTACATTAGTGTAGGCAGATAGGGATTACAGAAGCCTAGAGAGCTGGGACCTCTAAGGGTAGATTATCTTCAGGTCTGGTTGACCCAGGGTCTCAAATAATTTTACTCGGTCTCTTTCTCTCTACATCTCTCATCTCTGTATGTCTGCTTTTCTTGGTACGTTGGCCTCATCCTCTCACATCGCAGCATGGCTTCCTCCATGCAACCAAGTAAGATAACCTCAAATATCTCCAAAATCCCATTCTTCTAGCACCATAATGCCAAAAGCCAGGCAGGGGCCTGAATGGCCAGGCTTGGGTGAAAAGTCCTTCTTGGGTTGGGATGGGTGGGAAATTGTAACCAACAGTGTCACTTAAACTTCAGGGAGTGAGGGGGGAAGACCCAAGTGTTGGGGGAGTCCTGTTTTTTCTTTTTTTTTTAAATTAATTAATTTATTATTTTTTTTGGCCGCACCACGTGGCTTGCGGGATCTTAGTTCCCCGACCAGGGATCAAACCTGCGCCCCCTGAAGTGGAAGTGTGGAATCCTAACCACTGGACTGCCAGGGAATTCCTGGGGGAGTACTGTTTTCAAAGGAGAAGTACGGGAAAACATTCTGGGCCAAAAACGGTATGCACAGCTGCCACTGTTAGTCATATCTAGCCCAGTTTGCAAAGCCCAACTCAAAGAAAATGCCAATTTGAGGTGGTAATTTCCATTTTCACTACCAGAGGACTAGAGTTCTTAGTGCCTTAGCATCCTACACCTCCCCTCACGTCTTTTCCATTGCTTTCCCCAGTGCTAAGGAACAGTAGGTAATATTCAGTTATTCAATATTTATTCAACAAACATTTACTGAGCACCCACTTGGTGTTCAGGTCAATGTTGGCCACTGTCAATGGGAAAATAAATAACACACTGTGCCCACCATCAAGTTTCGTGTAGGAGATAAGATTTCAACAAATAATTATAGCATTATATGGTATATGAATATTCATGAAGAAGTAGTATCGTGTAGTGATAATGAACACAGCTTCTAGATCCAAAGTGCCTATTGCTTTGACCTTGGGGAAGTTGCTTAACCTCTCTGTGTCTTCGCTTCCTCATCTGTAAAATGGGGACAGTAATAGTGCCTACTTCATAGGTTTGTGGCTGTGAGGAGTGAATGAGATAATTTTCATAAAGCACTTAGTACATAGTAAGCACACAGTAACTGATGGGTAGTGTTGGCACTGTCAGTAATAAGAATTGGTACTAAAAACCCAGATCTCTTGAATTCCACATCCAGAAATCCTTCCGGGCCACTTCAGAACCACACAAGAGGTGAGCTATGGAATTAGAGGCATTTTCCGTCTCGCTTCCAATTAGAGATTTATATTTTGCAGCCATCATTGGCTGCTGAGTCTTCTATTAGGCACACTTCAGAATCCATAATTCTTAGTTCCATTCCCAGACCTCAGGGCCCTGAAATTCAGGGGAAAGACTGAAACCTGGAGGTGGACTTGCCTCTGCTCTCTGAGCTGTACTTCCACAGATGTCTCACTGGGGAGGATCTATCATTGTGACCTCGCCCCCTAACTTCTTTTTGAACTGAGACCTCACTACAGTGAAGTGGACTCAGAAAGCTAAAACTTGATCTTTCTTTTTTTTTGGACAGGAAAGTAGGATTTATTGGTGGGCACAAGTAAGGAGGGGACAGCGCCAAGGCTCTCATGAGTACAGGGGCCGCCAGTTATCCAGAGGACCACGATTAGGGTCCAGAGGACCACGATTAGGAATGTATGTGACCCCACAGCCATCTGGGATGAGCCGTTTTCTGCCACCATGTTTTCAAATTCATCCATTTTAAACTTAGTAAATCCCCACTTCTTGGAGATGTGGATCTTCTGGCAGCCAGGGAACTTGAACTTGGCCCTGCTGAGGGCCTCAGTCACATGCTCATAGTTCAGTAGCTTGGTGCGGATGGACATTATGACTTGCCAATGTGGACCCTGGCCACTGTGCCCTAAGGCTTTCCAAAGGCACCGCACATACCCGTCTGGAGCCTAGACTGGGGACAGCATGCCAGTCATGAATGTCCACTGGAAAGGGCTATCTCCAAGGCCCCTTAGGGCAACCCATACGGGCAACAGGCTGCGTGCACTACCAAGGAGGCTGCTGTTTGCAGCCATTGCACACCAGGTCCCCATGGGGAAAAGAGCACAGTCTGCTTAATTGGCTGCAATAAAACTTGATCTTTTGTTTGGAAACAACAGCAGAACATAGGGCCCCAGTTGTGGAAGTTCATGCCAGGTCCCCCAGAAGGGTGTAAACACAGCTATGGCTGGGAACTCATGGCTGTGGCTGGTGAGAGCAAGGGGAGTTCCTGAGGACCTCACCCAACATTTAGCCCATTCTACCCTGCAGGTGAAATCAACTGGGAGGTGATGGAGCTCCTGTTTTCCAAGGCCAATGACCGGAGACGAGGCTTTCACCACCTAACCTGGGCAAGTGAGAACAACACTAGGACCATAATGAGGGTGCCCACCTGGCACCTACGGGATGTCAGCAGACCCCATCCATTTTTGCCTGGCCGAGTGACGAGGAATAATTATTTATTAGTTCTGTTGTGATTGTCTTGCCTCTTTCACAGAAAACAAAGGGTTCAGTGTTGGGAATAGAGAAGCCCAAAGTCCTAGGGCCTGAGGAGCAAGTTCTTTTTTTGAACCTCTTCATTAATTGAAGGCTGTTGGACCAACAGGCCATGGTATCAGGAGGAAGCTGTGTCAGCCACTAATCACCAAGGCAGAAGAACAGGTTTGTCGGGGTGGTTTTGAGTAGCTCCTTATTAAAAAAGGGTTATTATACTCTAATAAAGATGTTAAAAACAAATAAAAATTAAAAAAATAAAAAAGAGTTCTTACTCACTCTTAGAATGTCTTCTCTTAGACAAATACGATATTTTCCCTGTGAGCCCATTTTATTGGCACAGGAAGCTTTCAGTCTGACTCTAGGGGGGGCAAACTGGAAAGCTGGAAACAGAAACATAAGTGGCCTCTTTGTGGCTTAATACTCCAGAAGGACCTGAGGTCGTGGTTCAGAATGAGACGCGTGCGCACACGCACACACACACACACACACACACACCCCATTCTGCTGTCCCCGGGCATGTTGTTTTTAGTGACATGGCTTTTACTGGAGAAAGGGGAAGCTAACATTTACTAAAGCACCTAGTCTCTGTCACCAATAAACACTGTGCTTTCATTATATTATCTGATGGGATTTGATTTTGAGGATTTTTTGGTAATAAGGAAACTGATACCCAAAGAGGTGATGTGATCTGAACAAAATACCTACCTAATACATGGCAAAGACAGGAGCTGAATCCCGATAGAGTCCAGTGCTTACGCTCTTTCTGTTGAACACACTGCCTGTACATCTGAGACCTTCAAAATCTCTGCCTGAGTGTAAGCCCCTCCCAGTAACTCCCTAACTGCAATGGATGAACCTGATTTATTCAAATATGTACTTCAAAGCACCAAGTACTACAAACCCCCAGGTGGAAGGCCTTCCACATAAAAGGAGCAGCTCCACTAAAAGATGAACCTTATTGTGTGTAATTTATACTTTAGTAAACCTGACTTTTATTTATTTATGGCTGTGTTGGGTCTTCGTTTCTGTGCGAGGGCTTTCTCTAGTTGTGGCAAGCGGGGGCCACTCTTCATCGTGGTGGGCAGGCCTCTCATTATCGCGGCCTCTCTTGTTGCGGAGCACAGGCTCCAGACGCGCAGGCTCAGTAATTGTGGCTCTCGGCCCCAGTTGCTCCGCGGCATGTGGGATCCTCCCAGACCAGGGCTCGAACCCACGTCCCCTGCATTGGCAGGCAGATTCTCAACCACCGCACCACCAGGGAAGCCCAAACCTGACTTTTAAAAAGATGTTGGGGGACTTCCCTGGTGACGCAGTGTTTAAGAATCCACCTGCCAATGCAGGGGACACGGGTTCGAGCCCTGGTCCGGGGAGATCCCACGTGCCTCAGAGCAATGAAGCCCATGCGCCACAACTAATGAAGCCCGCTTGCCTAGAGCCCATGCAACGCAACAAGAGAAGCAACCGCAATGAGAAGCCCGTGCACCGCAACAAGGAGTAACTCCTGCTTGCCACAACTAGAGAAAGCCCATGTGCAGCAACTAAGACCCAATGCAGCCAAATAAATAAGTAAATAAATAAACTTATATTAAAAAAAAGGTGTTGGATATAACATTAAAAGCTCCTACAAAACAATAATGAAATGACTATTGACTCAATAGAAAAGTACAAATGGAAACTAAATATAAATGTCTTTTAAACATATGGAAAGGTACTCATCCTCATTCATAATAAAATTAATTCTAATTGAGTCACTCAGATACCTTTTATTACTTACTGGATTGGTAAAAAACCAAATGATTGAAAACTCTTAGAATAGGCATGAATATGGGTAAATAGGAATTATCATACATTACCAGCATATATAAATTGGAACAATTCCTACTGAGGGCAATTTAGCAGTGTCTACCAAAATCCCATGTGTATATACCCTTTGACTCAGCATAGGAATTTATCCTACAGTTTTAGTTGCAGGTGTGCAAAATGATGTGTATACAAGGTTTTTCATTGAAGCAGTGTTTGAAAGAAAGAACAAAAATCTGAAAAGTTAAATGTCTATCAACAAGGCCCTAGTTGAATCAATTGTAAGACACCATAGTGGAATACTATGTAGCTATAGAAAAGAATGAGAAATATCTTTGTGTGATATGGAAAGAAGTGATATGGGAATCTCTCCAAGACATATTGCTGTTTGAAAAAAAGCAAGATGGCAAGCAGTGTTAATAGTAGATACCATTTCTATAAAAAAGGAGGGAGATACTATGTATTTGTATTACCTTGTAAATGCATTAACAATCTCTTAAAGGAGATGCAAGAAACTAGTAACTGGTTATCTGTTGTGAAAGATAAAGGTGGGAAAGATATATTTCATAGTATTTTTTCGAAACTTTGGCATTTAAACTTAATGAATTAAAAAAATTAAGTACGATTTTTTTTTATTTTGCTGTTTTACTTATTTATTTATTTACTTTTATTCAAACAGAAAGTCACAAAAATTACCATCATCCTCATCAGTTCACTCAGTCCCATGTAATTAATTTTTTTTCATCTTGATCTTTTGTTAGCACTTTTATGAATTCATCATTTTTCCATTAGAGTTCTGAAAATGCTTATTCATTCAGTTCAGCAGTATAGTCAGTTACCAGAAACCTGTACTTGTCAGTCTTTTCCACGAATTCCTTGAAGGTGAAACTCTTTTATAGGAACATTTTTGCAAAAGCATCAGAGTACACCCAGAGCTGTCTGTAAATGACAAAGACTTGTAAATGACAAAAGACTTAGAAATGACCACGGTTAAAGATTTGATGAAAGTTCATAATAATGCAATTGACAAGGAAATTTAGTTATTTCTGAGATATACATTTTAAAATAATAACTACAATTATGACTTATAACATTATACCAGAACATACAAGATTTTTAGGAATTTCATGTAATGTCTGAAACATTTATATTAACATATTTCCATACAAGTAACCCAAAGAAAGTTTAGTATTAGTTGCTTTTTTTTAATTTTTGAATTTTATTTTATTTACTTTTTTATATAGCACGTTCTTATTAGTCATGAATTTTATACACATCAGTGTATACATGTCAATTCCAATCGCCCAGTTCATCATACCACCATCCCTACCTCCCTGCGGCTTTCCCCCCTTGGTGTCCATACGTTTGCTCTCTACATCTGTGTCTCAACTTCTGCCCTGCAAACCAGTTCATATGTACCATTTTTCTAGGTTCCACATACATGCGTTAATATACGGTATTTGATTTCTCTTTCTGACTTACTTCACTCTGTATGACAGTCTCTAGATTCATCACGTCTCTACAAGTGACCCAATTTCGTTCCTTTTTATGGCTGAGTAATATTCTGTTGCATATATGTACCACAACTTCTTTATCCATTTGTCTGTTGAGGGGCATTTAGGTTGCTTCCATGACCTGGCTATTGTAAATAGTGCTGCAATGAACATTGGGGTGCATGTGTCTTTTTGAATTATGGTTTTCTCTGGGTATATGCCCAGTAGTGGGATTGCTGCATCATATGGTAATTCTATTTTTAGTGTTTTAAGGAACCTCCATACTGTTCTCCATAGTGGCTGTATCAATTTACATTCCCACCAACAGTGCAAGAAGGTTCCCTTTCTCCATACCCTCTCCAGGATTTGTTTGTAGATTTTCTGATGATGCCTATTCTAACTGGTGTGAGGTGATAACTCATTGTAGCTTTGATTTGCATTTCTCTAATAATTAGTGATGTCGAGCAGCTTTTCATGTGCTTCTTGGCCATCTGTATGTCTTCTTTGGCGAAATGTCTATTTAGGGCTTCTGCCCATTTTTGGATTGGGTTGTTTGTCTTTTTAATATTGAGCTGCATGAGCTGTTTATATATTTTGGAGATTAATCCTTTGTCCGTTGATTCGTTTGCAAATATTTTCTCCCATTCTGAGGGTTGTCTTTTCGTCTTGTTTGCAGTTTCCTTTGCTTTGCAAAAGCTTTTAAGCTTCATTATGTCCCATTTGTTTATTTTTGTTTTTATTTCCATTACTCTAGGAGGTGGATCAAAAAAGATCTTGCTGTGATTGATGTCAAAGTGTGTTCTTCCTATGTTTTCCTCTAAGAGTTTTATAGTGTCTGGTCTTATATTTATCCATGAGTCTATTCTTTTTTATTATTATTACTTTAAAAAATTATTATTTTAATTGATATGTAATTGACCTATAACATTATGTTAGTTTCAGGAATACACCATAAAGACTCTGGGACTTCCCTGGTGGTCCAGTGGTTAAGACTCTGTGCTTCCAGTGTGGGAGACGCTGGTTCGATCCCTGGTCAGGGAACTAGGATCCCACATGCCACGTGGTGTGGCCAAAAAAAAAAAAAAGAAACACATAATGACTCCATATTTGTAGATATTGTGAAATGATCACCACAGTAAGTCTAATTAGCATCCATCACCATACATACTTACAAATTTTTTTTTCTTGCTATGAGAACTTTCAAGATTTACTCTCTTAGCGACTTTCAATATACAAGCCAGTATTATTAACTGTAGTCACTGTTGGTTTGCAAACTTGGGAGTTCCTCTGGTGAAATCCAAAACTGGTCCCCATACACAGAGGGCAAGGAGAGAGAGCTTTTGGACACTTGATGAAGAAAAACAGTAGTTCATGTTTGATGAGATCTGGATGAGACTGCTTGTCTTGAAGAATCTCCTGGAGAGGTGAGGGGGGTGGCTGCAGCTCACCCTGGGGACATAGGCAGTGGTGGCAGACATACTAGGGAACATTCACCCGCATGAACACTGTTGATATTGGCAGATGACATATTGGTTCCATAAATTTATTCTGGCATCAGTAAATAACTATGTAAATAACTGGGGAAGAAGAAGGAGATTTTCCTTATAACACATCTATCTTTTTTAATATTTATTTATTTACTTATTTATTTATTTTGGCTGCACCTGGTCTTAAAATGGATACTATCTGGACACCTACCAAATTTTGAATATGGATTGTATAAATTTCCTATGGCTGCGGAAACAAATGACCACGTGTTTGGTGCTTTAGAATAACACACATTTGTTCTCTTACAACTCTGGAGGTCAGAAGTCCAAAATCAGTTTTCACTGGGCTGAAATCAAGGTGTTGGGAGGGTCATAGTGCCCTTGGAGTGGTAGAGCACACAATGTCTCCAACTTACTTTTGAGTAAATCAGAAATATGTATATAAAATAGGACGAAGTATCAACAATTAGGAAATCTGGATAAAAGGTGTACAGGAGCTCCTAGTACTTTTTTTTTTTTTTTTTTTTGGCCACCCACGGCTTGCGGGAATCTTAGTTCCCCACCCAGGAATTGAACCTAGGCCACCACAGTGAGAGTGCCAAGTCCTAACCACTGGACCATCAGGGAATTCCTGCTCCTTGTACTACTTTTGCAAGTCATTAGGTTTGATTATGCTAAAATTTAAAGGTACCCAAAAAATAACTATTAGGGATAATAGAGGCAGGGATATTGATGCCAAAATCTTGGCTCTCTCTGGTTTTTTTTTAAAATATTTTAATTTATTTATTAGCTGTGTCGGGTCTTAGTTGCGGCACTCTGAGTATTTCATTGCAGTGCAAGGGCTTGTCTCTAGTTGTGGCGCTCGGGCTCCAGAGAACGCGGGCTCAGTAGTTGTGGCGCTCCGGCTTAGTTGCCTCAAGGCATGTGGGATCTTAGTTCCCTGACCAGAGATCGAACCTGCGTCCCCTGCACTGGAAGGCAGATTCTTAACCCCTGGACCACCAGGGAAGTCCCCAAAATCTTGGCTCTTTGTGCACTGATGCCAAAAAAAATACGGAGACAGAGTTTTGGAGGAACGAGAAAAAAGTAGCTTCATTCTTTGCCAGGCAGAGAGAACACAGCAGGCTACTCCCTCAAGAACTGTGCCCCTCTCCCTGGGGAATAGAGAGAGGCTTATAACCCAGGGCTTGTGGTCTGGGGTACGTGATAAAGCTCAAAGTAATGAAGTTTTGCTTTGTTTTTTCTTTTCATCTGTAAATTCATGGCCAAAGCTGGCATCAGGTGGCTCAGCAACGGAGTCTGGTGTCCCTTAAGTTATCGGACTGTGACCTTTTTTCTGAAATGATGAGTGCTGCAAGGGAGTGTAGGGGGAGAAGATGCCAGGTACAGAGTGTAATTCATATGGAGTCAGAGAGTAATTACCTTTGTGAAGGACAAGTCTAGCTACAAGTGTTTGTTAGTAGTAACAGCTAAAGAATAACCAAGATTGCTTAACTCTTTCAGGCCTGTTTATGCTGTTTCCAAGCCTGTTTATTGTTTCCTTATTTTCCTTGTTTATCAGAAAAGAAAAGTCTCATTTCTATTTTTGCTGCAACAATATAAGAAAAAGTTTCATGCCAGTTCTAAGGTCAGTAGGATAGATTCCTAACCAGAGGCAAGAAAATGAGTTAGGTAATAATACTTCTTTGCATTTGGATGATGCTTCTTTTCCAAATTATGTCATAGCTATTGTCTTATTTGATCTTTGCAATAACCCTGTGGGGTTGGAAGGGCAGATATTTTTATTCTCATTGGACAAATGAAAAAACTGAGTCATTTAAGGGACTCACCTAATATCCCACACAAGCTTAGTGGCAGAGTTAAAGATTAGAAATTCTCTCCAGGGACTTCCCTGGTGGTCCAGTGGTTAAGACTCTGTGCTTCCAGTGCAGGGCACACAGTTTCGATCCCTGGTCAGGGAACTAGATCCCACATGCCGCAACTAAAGACTCAGCACAACCAAATAAATAAGTAAATAAATAAATATTCTTTAAAAAGAAAGAAATTCTCTGCAGATCCTTCTGTGCTAGTTGTAAGGAGGTGGTTAAGACTGGTTGAAGTCAGACAGACCTGCACAAAAATCTTGGCTACAACTCACCTAGCTGTTTTACTCAGTGTAGGTAGATTATGCAGTAGTGACAAATAAACCCCTGAAACGTCAGCAGCTTAGCACAACCAAGGTTTATTTGTTATTGCCATTACAGTATAATGTACACCAGTCCGCTCCCTTGAGACTCTCTCCTCCAAGCAGTTACTCAGGGGTCTGGGCTCTGTCCTTGAGGGGGAGGAGGGGGTGGGGTGAGTCCTTGGCTTCTAGCTGTGCAAATAAGAAAGACAGAATGGAAGTTTGGGTGGACTGTTTTAAACCTGGAAATGGAGTATCTCACACCTACACTCTGTTGACCAGAACTCAATCACATGGTCCCATCTAAATACATAGAGATCTGGAGAATGCAGTCTTTCTGTGTGGTCAAAAGGAAAATAAAACAGGTCAATGAACATCCAGCTCTGGCTCTGCCATACTAACTATGTAAACTTGAGCAGTTTATTTAAAATCCTCGGTTTTCTCATTCATCAAATGGAGACAATAATACCACACAGGGCTGTTGTAGTAATTGAAGCACATAATGTACATGACGTGTAGCAAAGTGCCTGGCATTTAGTAAACCATAAACACTTATTCCTAATGTCAGTTAACTTCCCATGTCTCTTATAGCACTAGTTCTATCAATTCCCTGGCTAGTGGTGGGGATTATTCATTCCAAACCTTTCCATGTGCTGCCCATTTGTTCATTGCTCTCTGCCCATAATGTAATGTAGATTTGTTTCATCAGAAAGAAAGATCAAGGTCTTGGAGCAGGGCCCAGGAGGCAGGATGTAACATGAAGAGCAATGGATTACAAAGTGTCATTTTGCAAAGTATACCTCAATGCAGAGGTATATTGAGGTATATATATATATATTGAGGTATATATATTGAGTTATATATATATATTGAGGCAGTGCAGGCACCCCTGAGCCCCCTGGGGTTGCAGAGATGGCCCCTCTCATAACAACAGGTGTTGGCACACTTACAACAAAGCTGGCTAAGAGGTCTATTCTCTACTCCGGAATTTAGAGGAAGACGAAGGAGTGGTGTCCAGGGGAGGTCAGATGTAACAGCTGTCCAGAGCTCACAACTTTCCCCATACTCTAGGCCACAGTACTTTAACGTGGCCCAACTAAGGCCTGTCCAAAGAGGCCCAGCGGGGGACATTCTGGGCCTCCTGGTGACCTGAAAAACAGAACACCGGGAGCTATGAACAGGAGTAGGGTGGACTCCTCCAAAGAGGCATGCATGATCATTTCTTTTCTGCTCGATAGAAACATCCCTTTCAGTCTGGAAGTGGACACCTGCTGCCAGAATTTGGGACCTGCCACTTGCAGGTGACCTTACTCCACTTCCTACATACAATCAAACCATGATTTGTCCCACCAGCACAGAGGGTGGTTTAATCTTCCAGTTTGTGACCAGAGTTGAGAAGTTTAGCAAATTTGGTGAGCAATGTAATTCATGATGGTGTAACGAAATTATTCTTCTTTTAGATTAGTAGATGTCCAAATTCTCTTGGTTTTTACAAACTAGCAGATTTGGAACGCAGTAAAGTTAAAACTCAAGACTCCAGATCAAAGAAAAAAGTTTTTACGTTTATTTATTTATTGGCTGCATTGAGTCTTAGCTGTGGCACATGGGCTCTTCGTTGCAGTGCGCAGGCTTCTCTCTAGTTGTGGCACAAAGGCTCAGTTGTGGCGCACAGACTTAGTTGCCCCAAGGCATGTGGTATCTTAGTTCCCTGAACAGGGATTGAACCTACATCCCCTGCATTGCAAGGAAGATTTTAAACCACTGGGCCACCAGGGAAGTCCCTCCAGTTCAAAATTTGAATCCACTTGAAACAGATTGCAACTTTTACTGAAGCCTTCCGTCAAAATTGCAACTTTTGCTCATTCTTGTGAGATGCCCTCCCAGCATTTCTGGTGGTGATTTGTAGGCCTTGGACTTCTTTGTGGCTCAGGTCATCATGAGTGGGTTCAGAGCTCCTCTCTTCTCCATGCAAGACCAAAGTCCAATCAGCCTTCCCTCCGCCCAGGATCAATGTTAGGCTCTGCTTAATTGTGCTATTTGCTGACTAACTCCCGGACTCTGGACCTTACCTGTCTCAACTTACAGTCCCGTTCCATTTCCCTGTTACATTAGTCATTTCTGTGACTTGAATCCTTTCTGCTGGTACCTGCCAGATCCTGGGAAGTCCTGTTTTCTTACCACTTATCATCACTGGCCCCAGAATTTCTGTAATAGGGGTTCTTAGGAGGGGCAGTCTCTTTGGAAGGTGGTTAGGCAAGTCTCCCTTCTTGTACAATTCCAGGGGCATTCCTTACTCTATATTTTACATAAATGATACCCCTTGGAGGTATGAAACTCGGGGACTCTGATTTTTGGAAATTGTTATGAAGTTGCATTTCCCTAGCACTCTTTCTACTTAAATTGTGTGTTTATTTGGAGAGGTTGATGGGTCGGGAGGCTAAAGTTCTCCCCAAGTTGCCTGTTGTTGCTGCCACTACCACCCATGAACGGACAGGAAAATAAATGTGGGAAGAAAATTTGAAATCAAAGGTTGTGGAAGTTTGCAGTTACCACCAGCACCTTCAGAAGGGTCAAGAAGTGATACAGCAGAAGTGAGACTAAAATGAAAACTAGAAAAGGAAAGAAGGGAATTCCCTGGCAGTCCAGTGATTAGGACTTGGAGCTCTCACTGACGAGGGCCCAGGTTCAATCCCTGGTCGGGGAACTAAGATCCCGCAAGCCACTTGGCACGGTCAAAAAAAACACAAAAAGGTAAGAAGAAAAGAGAAAGAATTTTCCAGAAGCAAACCTACCTCTAATGGCTCTTAATCCCTCTCTATTGGTTAGGATGATGGCTCATGAAACCCTGTTGGTTAAAAGGCTTTTCTGGAAGAAGAAGGTGTCATGGGGCTGTAAGTCAGGTGACACAACTGAACTTCTAAATTCCCCAACTTCCAGTTACTGAACCCTGTGGGAATTGCTTCCCTTTCCCAGGGAGTCTCCTGGTCTGGAGAAGAGGACCCAGACCACCTTACAGGTTGTTGTGAAGCTCAAGGCTGAGGTAAAATAATGATGTGGGAGTGTAGTGAGGGGTTTGGTTTCAGTTTACCTAAAAGCTTCTAGGCTTCTTGGAATTTCCTATAGAAATTTTAGGGAACCTGAAGATCTTTCAAAGGCAACTTGTTTTTGTAAACTCCCCTTCTTCTTCCCAGATATATCTGTGTGCAGAGTGGCCTTCAAGTCCCCTTTTATAATGCTAATGACCCTGGGGAAAAAACACCACTGACACATTTCCAGGTAACACATTAATTGTCCATAAATGCTTCAGCTCAGTGGGGGAATGAGATGTGGCATGGTTCCCTGTGAAGGAGGGGAGGGCCAATTGGAGGTTCAGAGACCTGATAGCAGATGAGATACAAAGCAAAAGTAGTTTGCTTCCCAATTTTGCAGAGGGAAAAGCCAGGCAGAGCAGGACGATCTTTCAACACTTTTGTTATATGTGCCAATAACTATCCAAAGGGTTGGAATCATTTGTTTTTCTCTCTGTGATATGTCTACATTTGTAAATGTGTATGTATAAATTATATTTAATTCAGTCCCTTAACTGACACACCACAAATGGCTAGATTGGAGTTGGAATCTGAGGTTTGCCTGGGGGATTTTAGTGCTTTGTCAGCCCCTAGTTCACCCGTGAGAAATACTGAATAAAATATGAAGGGACAAGGAAAATATTGAACGTTCTCAGGAGAAAAGCTCAGAATTGTCCTTTTCTACTGGGGAGGAAGCTTGGTCATTTTTTTAAAAATTTATTTATTTATTATTTATTTTTGGCTGTGTTGGGTCTTCATTGCTGCACGCGGGCTTTCTCTAGTTGCAACAAGCGGGGGCTACTCTTCTTTGCGGTGTGCGGGCTTCTCATTGCGGTGGCTTCTCTTGTTGCGGAGCACACGCTCTAGGCACAAGGGCTTCAGTAGTTGTGGCATGCAGGCTCAGTAGTTGTGGCGCATAGGCTTAGTTGCTCTGAGGCATGTGGGATCTTCCCGGGCCAGGGCTCCAACCGTGTCCCGTGCATTGGCAGGCGGATTCTTAGCCACTGCGCCACCAGGGAAGTCCACCATGACACTTTTTAATCAAATTTTAAAAATTTAAAGTATAACTGTATATAGCAAAGTGTGAAAATCTTAAGCTTGATGACCTGCCTATACCCCTGTGTAACTCCAGATCAAGTTATATGCAGGACATTTACAGCACCCTAGAAGACTTTCTCATGCTTCCACCTACAGTCAATAACCATTGTCCCTTCCTCCCCATCTTCCCAGATAATCAGCGTTCCAACCTCTATCAGCAGAGATTAGTTTTGCCAATCTTATACGTGGAATCATACACAACATGCTTTCCTGCATTATGTCTGTGCAATTAATCCATGTTGTTTCATATAGCAGTTGTTTCATATTTGTATTTAGTATTCCACTGTGTGGATTGATCACAATTTATCCTTCCTACTGTTCGTTGGCATTGGAGTGTTTCCAGTTTTTGGCAATTATGAATAGCATTTCTCTGGACATCCTTATATACTTCTGTTGGTGGACATAAGCACTCACTTCTTTTAGGTATACACCTAGGAGAGAAGTGGTTGGATCAGTGGGTAGGCATGGATTTAGCTTTATGAGAGCTGACAAGTTTTCCAAAGTAGTTGTACCATTTATTCCCACCAGAAATGTATGAATGTTCTACTTGCTCCATGATCTTGCCCACATTTGATAATGTCATTCTTTAAAATTTTTGCCATTCTAATGAATATACATCTTGTTTGTGAATTTTAATTTGCAAAAAGCATCTTAAAATGTACATAAGTTTATTGGAAATTTTGGATATGTTCTGTGAAGTGCTTGTTCAAGTCTCTTGCCCATTTAACTATTGGGGTGTCTGTCTTTTACTTACTTATTTGTAAAAGGGTTCTTAAAATACATTTGGATTTGAGTCCTTTACTGGATGCATGTATTGTGAATATATTCTCCCAGTCTATGGCTTACTTTTTCACTCTCTTAATGGTGTCTTTTGGTGAACTGCATTTCTTTTTTTTTAAAATTTTATTTATTTTTTATACAGCAGGTTCTTATTAGTTATCTATTTTATACATATTAGTGTATATATGTCAATCCCAATCTCCCAATTCATCACACCACCACCACCCCACCCCCCCCGCCACTCTCCCCACTTGGTGTCCATACGTTTGTTCTCTACATCTGTGTCTCTATCTCTGTTTCTGGCCTGCAAACCGGTTCATCTGTACCATTTTTCTAGGTTCCACATACATGCGTTAATATACGGTATTTGATTTCTCTTTCTGACTTACTTCACTCTGTATGACAGTCTCTAGATCCATCACGTCTCTACAAGTGACCCAATTTCGTTCCTTTTTATGGCTGAGTAATATTCTGTTGCATATATGTACCACAACTTCTTTATCCATTTGTCTGTTGAGGGGCATTTAGGTTGCTTCCATGACCTGTCTATTGTAAATAGTGCTGCAATGAACATTGGGGTGCATGTGTCTTTTTGAATTATGGTTTTCTCTGGGTATATGCCCAGTAGTGGGATTGCTGCATCATATGGTAATTCTATTTTTAGTTTTTTAAGGAACCTCCATACTGTTCTCCATAGTGGCTGTATCAATTTACATTCCCACCAACAGTGCAAGAAGGTTCCCTTTCTCCATACCCTCTCCAGGATTTGTTGTTTGTAGATTTTCTGATGATGCCTATTCTAACTGGTGTGAGGTGATACCTCATTGTAGTTTTGATTTGCATTTCTCTAATAATTAGTGATGTTGAGTAGCTTTTCTTGTGCTTCTTGGCCATCTGTATGTCTTCTTTGGAGAAATGTCTATTTAGGTCTTCTGCCCATTTTTGGATTGGGGTGTTTGTCTTTTTAATATTGAGCTGCATGAGCTGTTTATATATTTTGGAGATTAATCCTTTGTCCGTTGATTCGTTTGCAAATATTTTCTCCCATTCTGAGGGTTGTCTTTTCGTCTTGTTTGCAGTTTCCTTTGCTTTGCAAAAGCTTTTAAGCTTCATTATGTCCCATTTGTTTATTTTTGTTTTTATTTCCATTACTCTAGGAGGTGGATCAAAAAAGATCTTGCTGTGATTTATGTCAAAGAGTGTTCTTCCTATGTTTTCCTCTAAGAGTTTTAGAGTGTCCAGTCTTACATTTAGGTCTCTAATCCATTTTGAGTTTATTTTTGTGTATGATGTTAAGGAGTGTTCTAATTTCATTCTTTTACATGTAGCTGTCCCGTTTTCCCAGCACCACTTATTGAAGGGACTGTCTTTTCTCCATTGTATATCCTTGCCTCCTTTGTCATAGATTAGTTGACCATAGGTGTGCGGGTTTATCTCTGGGTTTTCTATCCTGTTCCACTGATCTATATTTCTGTTTTTGTGCCAGTACCATATTGTCTTGATTACTGTAGCTTTGTAGTATAGTCTGAAGTCAGGGAGTCTGATTCCTCCAGCTCCGTTTTTATCCCTCAAGACTCTATTTGGGGCCTTTTGTGTCTGCATACAAATTTTAAGATTTTTGTTCTAGTTCTGTAAAAAATGCCACTGGTAATTTGATAGGGATTGCACTGAATCTGTAGATTGCTTTGGGTAGTATAGTCATCTTCATAATATTGATTCTTCCAATCCAAGAACATGGTATATCTCTCCAACTGTTTGTGTCATCTTTGATTACTTTCATCAGTGTCTTATAGTTTTCTGAGTATGGGTCTTTTACCTCCTTAGGTAGGTTTATTCCTAGGTATTTTATTCTTTTTGTTGCAGTGGTGAATGGGATTGTTTCCTTAATTTCTCTTTCTGATCTTTTGTTGTTAGTGTATAGGAATGCAAGACATTTCTGTGCATTAATTTTGTATCCTGCAACTTCACCAAATTCATTGATTAGTTCTAGTAGCTTTCTGGTGGCATCTTTAGGATTCTCTATGTATAGCATCATGTCATCTGCAAACAGTGACAAATTTACTTCTTCTTTTCCAATTTGTATTCCTTTTATTTCCTTTTCTTCTCTGATTGCCATGGCTAGGACTTCCAAAACTATGTTGAATAATAGTGGCGAGAGTGGACATCCTTGTCTTCTTCCTGATCTTAGAGGAAATGCTTTCAGTTTTTCACCATTGAGAATGATGTTTGCTGTGGGTTTGTCATATATGGCCTTTATTATGTTGAGGTAGGTTCCCTCTATGCCCATTTTCTGGAGAGTTTTTTATCATAAATTGGTGTTGAATTTTGTCAAAAGCTTTTTCTGCATCTATTGAGATGATCATATGGTTTTTATTCTTCAATTTGTTAATATGGTGTATCACATTGATTGATTTGCGTATATTGAAGAATCCTTGCATCCCTGGGATAAATCCTGCTTGATCATGGTGTATGATCCTTTCAATGTGCTGTTGGATTCTGTTTGCTAGTATTTTGTGAGGATTTTTGCATCTATATTCATCAGTGATATTGGTCTGTAATTTTCTTTTTTTGTAGTATCTTTGTCTGGTTTTGGTATCACGGTGATGGTGGCCTCATAGAATGAGTTTGGGAGCATTCCTTCCTCTGCAATTTTTTGGAAGAGTTTGAGAAGGATAGGTGTTAGCTCTTCTCTAAATGTTTGATAGAATTCACCTGTGGAGCCATCTGGTCCTGGAGTTTTGTTTGTTGGAAGATTTTTAATCACAGTTTCAATTCCATTACTTGTGATTTGTCTGTTCATATTTTCTATTTCTTCCTGGTTCAGTCTTGGAAGGTTATACCTTTCTAAGAATTTGTCCATTTCTTCTAGGTTGTCCATTTTATTGGCACAGAGTTGCTTGTAGTAGTCTCTTAGGATGCTTTGTATTTCTGTGGTGTCTGTTGTAACTTCTCCTTTTTCATTTCTAATTTTATTGATTTGAGTCCTCTCCCTCTTTTTCTTGATGAGTCTGGCTAATGGTTTATCAATTTTGTTTATTCTCAAAGAACCAGCTTTTAGTTTTATTGATCTTTGCTACTGTTTTCTTTGTTTCTATTTCAGTTATTTCTGCTCTGATCTTTATGATTTCTTTCCTTCTACCAACTTTGGGTTTTCTTTGTTCTTCTTTCTCTGGTTCCTTTAGGTGTAAGGTTAGATTGTTTACTTGAGATTTTTTCCTGTTCCTTGAGGTAGGCTTGTATTGCTATAAACTTCCCTCTTAGAACTGCTTTTGCATCCCATAGGTTTTGGATCGTCGTGTTCTCATTGCCATTTGTCTCTAGGTATATTTTGACTTCCTCTTTGATTTCTTCATTGATCTCTTGGTTATTTAGTAATGTACAGTTTAGCCTCCATGTGTTTGTGTTTTTTAGGTTTTTTCCCCCTGTAATTGATTGCTAATCTCATAGCTTTGTGATTGGAAAAGATGCCTGATATGATTTCAATTTTCTCAAATTTACCGAGGCTTGATTTGTGACCCAAGGTGTGATCTATCCTGGAGAATGTTCCATGTGTACTTGAGAAGAAAGTGTAATCTGCTGTTTTTGGATGGAATGTCCTAAAAATATCAATTAAATCTATCTGGTCTATTGTGTCATTTAAAGCTTGTGTTTCCTTATTAATTTTCTGTTTGGATGATCTGTCCTTTGGTGTAAGTGAGGTGTTAAAGTCCCCCACTATTATTGCATTACTGTGGATTTCCTCTTTTATAGCTGTTAGCAGTTGCCTTATGTATTGAGGTGCTCCTATGTTGGGTGCATATATATTTATAATTGTTATATCTTCTTCTTGGATTGATCCCTTGATCATTATGTAGTGTCCTTCCTTGTCTCTTGTAACATTCTATATTTTAAAGTCTATTTTATCTGCTATGAGTATTGCTACTTCAGCTTTCTTTTGATTCCCATTTGCATGGAATATCTTTTTCCATTCCCTCACTTTCAGTCTGTATGTGTCCCTAGGTCTGAAGTGGGTCTTGTTTTTGTATCCATTCAGCGAGCCTGTGTCTTTTGGTTGAAGCATTTAATCCATTCACGTTTAAGGTAATTATCGATATGTATGTTGCTATTACCATTTTCTTAATTGTTATGGGTTTGTTTTTGTAGGTCCTTTTCTTCTCTTGTGTTTCCCACTTAGAGAAGTTCCTTTAGCATTTGTTGTAGAGCTGGTTTGGTGGTGCTGAATTCTCTTAGCTTTTGCTAGTCTGAAAAGCTTTTGATCTCTCCATCGAATCTGAATGAGATCCTTGCCAGCTAGAGTAATCTTGGTTATAGGTTCTTCCCTTTCATCACTTTAAATATATTGTGCCACTCCCTTCTGGCTTGTAGAGTTTCTGCTGAGAAATCAGCTGTTAACCTTATGTGAGTTCCCTTGTATGTTATTTGCCATTTTTCCCTTGCTGCTTTCAATCATTTTTCTTTGTCTTTAATTTTTGCCAATTTGATTACTATGTGTATTGGCGTGTTTCCCCTTGGGTTTATCCTGTATGGGACTCTCTGTGCTTCCTGGACTTGGGTGGCTATTTCCTTCCCCATGTTAGGGATGTTTTCGACTACAGTCTCTTCAAATATTTTCTTGGGTCCTTTCTCTCTCTCTTCTCCTTCTGGGACCCCTATAATGCGAATGTTATTGTGTTTAATGTTGTCTCAAACATGAAGACAGCATGTGTTTAATGCTGTCTTCATTTCATTTCATTCTTTTTTCTTTATTCTGTTCTGCAGCAGTGAATTCCACCATTCTGTGTTCCAGGTCACTTATCCGTTCTTCTGCCTCAGGTATTCTGCTATTGATTCCTTCTAGTGTATTTTTCATTTCAGTTATTGTATTGTTCATCTCTGTTTGTTTGTTCTTTAATTCTTCTAGGTCTTTGTTAAATATTTCTTGCATCTTCTCGATCTTTACCTCCATTCTTTTTCCGAGGTCCTGGATCATCTTCACTATCATTATTCTGAATTCTTTTCCTGGAAGGTTGCTTATCTCCACTTCATTTAGTTGTTTTTCTGGGGTTTTATCTTGTTCCTTCACCTGGTACAAAGTCCTCTGCCTTTTCTTTTTGTCTGTCTTTCTGTGAATGTGGTTTTCCTTCCACAGGCTGCAGAATTGTAGTTCTTCTTGCTTCTGCTGTCTGCCCTCTGATCGGTGAACTGCATTTCTTAATTTTAATATAGTCCAATTTATCAATTGTTTATTTTATGCTTGATGCTTTTTTGTGTCCTATGTAAGAAATTTTTGCCTACTCTCACTTTTTAAAAAACAGGAAATTATTCTTTTCAAAAGTCCATTGTGAAAAAATAAGTACATATAGATTATCTAAAAGGAGAAAAATAGGGAATTCCCTGGTGGTCCAGTGGTTAGGACTCTGTGCTTTCACTGCCGTGGGCCCAGGTTCAGTCCCTGGTTGAGGAACTAAGATCCTGCAAGCCGAGTGGCACTGTCAAAAATAAATAAATAAATAAAATGAAAGGAGAAAAATGATCACTTATGATGCTCCCATCCAGAGATATAACCTCTATTAACATTTTGGTACCTATTTTAGCACTTATAAATGTTTATATATATAGTTTTTTTCAAAAAAGTGGGATGATACTGTACTCATTTTTTAGTTAGACTTTTTAAACTTATATTTTATATAAATATCAATTTCTTTTGATTGAGACTCATTCGATAAATCTACCATAGTGTTAGAATTTTAGGCTCAGGTCTGCTCCTAGCTCCAGGCCATAGGAAAGTCACTCCCAGTCTCTCCACCCTGGAATTCTGAATGTCTGAGGATTCACCCATAACAGAGACTGTTGCTATGTGTCTTTTCCTTCTCTAGTGTTTTGACTGACTCACTTGTCATCCAAATGACCTCTTAGGCCAGAGTAAACAAAAACCCTTGGGGAACTGTGTGGTAAGGTAATCATGTCCTTGAAGCCGAATGACTGTAGTGGCTAGACCTCACAGCTTTGCTTAAAATCATCTGTAGTTGTGTGACCCTAAGGGACTTCCCTGGAGCTAAGAAATGAAACTTCACTTTTTATCAGAAGAAAGGTGGTTTAAAGAGTTAAGGACTTTCAGGGGAAAATCACTGCTATTTTTTTTTTTTTTCACTGCTATTTTTAACTCTCAAAAACTCGGGAGGACAAACCGAAAATTTTGAAAAGGCACCATAAGAGGTAAAAGCAAAAAGCATTGCAAAGATCTTTTACTAAGAGAGTAGAGCAGAGGAAATACTATCAGATGAGTTACATTCAGAAATATCTTCTTGAATTACTGGGTGACAGTTAAAGGTCTGATTTGGAAAGTAAGGGACAGAAATCTGAATTTTGGTTGGCTCTTATGTGTTCGCCACATCACTGTGGACCCATCATCTCTCTGAGCCTGTCTCCAGGAAATGATAGTATCTCATAAGCTTGTTGAGATGATTAGGAGAGATAAGTGGCCTGAAGCAAGTAAAGACCTTGGCCAGTCTTAGCACGTGGTAAGCACTCAGTTTTTTCCTTTTGCAATTAAAAAAAACCGAGATAAAATTCACATTCCATAAAGTTCACCATTTGAAAGTGTAAGGTTTTTCATGTCTTCACAAGATTGTGCAACCATCAGCACTAATTCCAGAACTTTTTCATCACTCCCAAAACGAACCCTGTACATATTAGCACTCACTCTCCATTACCCCTTTCTCCCAACCCGTGGCAATTACTAATCTACTTTATTTATTTTTTATTTTTTATTTTTAGCCACGTCACACGGCGTGTGGGATCTTAGTTCCCCGCCAGGGATTGAACCTGTGCCCCCTGCAGTGGAAGCATGGAGTCTTAACCACTGGACTGCCAGGGAATTCCCTAATCTACTTTAAATCCTTATGGATTTGCCTATCCTGGACATTCCATATAAATGAAATCTGCAATGTGTGATCTTTTGTGACTGGCTTCTTTCATTCAGTAATATCAAATACTTGATATTATTGTTATTGTCCTTATTCCTATTTCCTATGACTCAAATAGCATGAGAATCAAATGACATAATGGATATGGAACCTCTTTGTGAAGAAGAAATTGCTCTGGAAACACAAAGATGGATTTATCCATTGGGGTATTCACTCTTTTGTGGGAATGGTGAGGTGCCCACAGGAACTTGCTAGAAGGAAAATAAAATTGTAGAATTCAGAAACTTGATAGGACTGAAAACATCCTCTATTATTAAAAAATAAATTACCCATTCGAAAAATGTTCAGCAGACTTTTCTCCTAAAGATTTTTGCTTGCTCGGGTAAGCAAAGCCTGCTACCACTAGCCCAAGTAATCAGTTTCCCCAATCCTTTGAGCCAAGCTATGCCTGAATGTAGAACACAGAGGCAGGGCTTGGGAGGATCTTAAGAGGCAGCTGTCAGCCATCGCTCAGAAGCCCAGCTATTACAATGGCCTTTGACCCACCCAAAAGGGTTGCTGGAGGCCACCAACAGATTTGGAGGCAGATATTCCGTTTGATTTCTATCTAGTCTTTTTTTTTTTTTTTTTTTTTTTTATAAATTCACTTATTCATTTATTTATTTTGGCTGTGTTGGCTCTTCGTTCCCGCGCGAGGGCTTTCTCCTGTTGCGGCGAGCGGGGGCCACTCTTCATCGCGGTGCGCGGGCCTCTCACTGTCGCGGCCTCTCCCGTTGCAGAGCACAGGCTCCAGACGCGCAGGCTCAGTAATTGTGGCTCACGGGCCTAGTTGCTCCGCGGCATGTGGGATCCTCCCAGACCAGGGCTCGAACCCGTGTCCCCTGCATTAGCAGGCAGACTCTCAACCACTGCGCCACCAGGGAAGCCCTCTATCTAGTCTTAACATCGCTCTTGTGTAATACGGGAGAAGCTTGGAGTCATTTTTTATTTCATTTGTGTGGATTATGACTCATTCAGGAATTTGCCCGTTCAATTGGTCCTGCTGAAATGCAGATAATTTAGCAACAATCAAAACTCTTGGGACTATTAGCTCAGACTCTAAATGACTCTTCACTCATAGAACTAATTATTCTTCTTTGCATTGCCTTCCAGAGAATTTCTTGAAGACTTGAGGCCTCAGAAGAGTCTTCTCAGAGTTTACTATTTAATTTATCCTCCTCATTCCAGTGACAGCTAACTTGGCCTAGTGTTACCACTGTGTGGTGATGGTGGATGGTCTCTAGGTCTGGGCAGGGCTCTCTGGATTTTGCCACGTGGTCTGGTGGGAAATTTAAGCATTTCCTCCCAATAGCAAAAGAAGCTTAGGAAAGAGTGTTGAACTGCTTTTTTCACTGACCTGTGTGATGCTAGAGGATTTACCTTCCTGCTTGGTCCCGTCTCCCTTTTATTTAAAAAAAAGTTTGATGTGTTTCAACAGGCAGTAGGGAGACTTCCCTGGTGGTACAGTGGTTAAGAATCCGCCTGCCAATGCAGGGGACTGGGGTTCGAGCCCTGGTCCGGGAAGACCCCATATGCCGCAGAGCAACTAAGCCCGTGCACCACAACTACTGATCCTACGCTCTAGAGCCTGCAAGCCACAACTACTGAGCCCACGTGCCACAACTACTGAAGCCCGCGTGCCTAGAGCCTGTGCTCCGCAACAAGAGAAGCCACCGCAATGAGAAGCCCATGCACCGCAATGAACAGTGTCCCCCGCTTGCCACAACTAGAGATAGCCCGTGCGCAGCAACGAAGACCCAATGCAGCCAAAAATAAAATAAATAAGTAAATAAATAAATGTATGTTAAAAAAGAGTTTAAAAAAAAAAGAATAATATAACAAACATCCAAGTCCTTACACACATCCTAACACTATGCCATATTTGTTTTTTATATTTTTTAAGAAGTCAAATATTAAAGAAACAATTACACACACACCCCCAGGTATCCCTCCCTTATTATATTCCCTTCTTTTTCTTTCTTGAGATAACCATTATCCTGAATTTACTATTCATTATTTTTAAAGTTGATATATATGAATCCATAAAAAGGATATCCTATTGTTTCACATGTTTGTAAACCTTATAAAAATGGTATCATATTGTATGAATCTTTCTGCCACTACTTTTTCCATTCAGCCTCGTGGTTTTGAGATTTACCCATGTTGCTTCATATGGATAGTTCAGTCAGTTTAATTGCTGTAGGTGTTTGACTTCATGACAATTGATCACAATTCATCACAATTGATCTATCCATTTTCCTGTTAATGGACACTGAGATTGCTTCCAAGTTTTTGCTCTCAGAAGCATTGTTGCAATGAACATTCTTGTGTCTCCTTGCCATACATGTGAGAATTTTCTAGGGCACATACCTAGAAATGGACTTGCTGGAATGTAGGGAAAACCACCTCTTCAACTTCCCTAGACATAGCAAATCGTGGCTATGCCAAGTGGTTGTCCCAAGTTTCACTTTCCTGGGAGAGAATGAGAAGTCCTCTGGCTCCACACCCTCAGCAATACTCACTAAGCTTGTCAGTTTCTTCATCCATAAGAGAGAAAACCATATCTATGATAATGTATCCAAAAGGTCTTCTATAGGGAATTCCTTGGCCATCCAGTGGTTAGGACTTGGTGCTTTCACTGCCGTGGTCCCAGGTTCAATCCCTGGTTGGGGAACTAAGATCCAGCAAGCTGTGCAGTAAAACAAAACAAAAAACAAACAAAAAACCAAAACGTCTTCTATAATTGAAGAAATATCTTGTGTGATGTTATTGCTAACCCACTACGTGTTGGCCTCCATGCCAAGTGCTTTATTTACCTTGTCTTATTTAGTTCTCCTACTGACTATAGGAGGGAGATGCTAGCGTACAACATTTAGAAGGAGTAATTAATTTGAATTTGTCTGATGTCACATATCTGGTAGGTGACAGGGCTGGGATTTGAACTCAAGTCTGTCAGACTTCAGGGTGCCTATGATTGCCCCAATGCTGAGCTGCATGCATAATCTTTAGGAATAACATTAAATCAACTCTTGGTTGTGGTGTTGAGTTTCTGGTAGAACGCCTTCTTTTTTTTTTTTTTAAGCATTTATTTATTTATTTATTTATTTTGGCTGCACTGGCTCTTAGCTGTGGCATGCAGGCAGGATCTAGTTCCCAGACCAGGGATCGAACCCGGGCCCCCTGCATTGGGAGCACACAGTCTTACCCCCTGGACCACCAGGAAAGTCCTTAGAATGCCTTCTGAGGGTGAACAATCTGGAGATACAATATGTCTGGATACTGGGGTTTTTTTGTTTGTTTGTTTAATTTTAAGTGGTATATATTATGAATCATAGAAGATTTTCATGTAAATTTTTTGTTTTTTGGCCACGCCGTGCAGCATGTGGTATCTTAGTTCCCCGACCAGAGATTGAACCCTCGCCCCCTGCACTGGAAGCACGGAGTCTTAACCACTGGACCACCAGGGAAGTCCCTCATGTAAATTTTTAATGTATAGAATCATGTAAAGTTTTCATGTAAATTGAGAGGAAAAATGTCACCCACATTCCAATAACTAAACTTTATACACTATTGTCACTGTTAACCCTGTAGTTGTTTCCGAGTGAGTATTTTGTTTTAAGGAGAGTTTGTAGTCGCCTTAGAGCTTGAAGTCATGGCAACACCACAGATGAGAATTTACCCATAATGAGCCATGTCTAAATGCCAGACATTTATGCTAAGTGTTGTGCATATGTTAATTCCTGTCTTTTTTTCCAATTGAAATGAAATTCGAATGCCATAAAATTCACCCTTTTAAAGTGTACAATTCTTTCTTTTTAGATGAGGAATTAAGAATTAAAATATCTTTTTGTGTCTATGAAAATCACAGAGGCCCAATGCCAGTTTCATGTCTGGTACTATGTTAACAGTAGGAGTGGATAGGCAGGTATAACTAAAACAATTTGGCTGTTAAGTTGATAATATTGAAGCCAGGTGATGTATACATGGTAGGTCATTATATTATTCTATCTCCTTTGGTTATATGTTTAAAAACTTCCATAATAAAAAGTAAAAAATACCCAGTTTTTTTTAAGAAAGGTCTAGCTTTATGCTTTAATAACTAATCTTTGCATACCTGAATTTATGTCTCTGATATGAAAATCAGACTTAATAATACACTAACTTCATAAAACATTTTATAGTTTACAAAACATTTTCCACATTTTATCTCACACTTACCCTCTGAGGTAGACAAGGAAGATATTACCATCCCCATTTGAGAGAAAAGAAAAATGAGGTTCAAAGCAGTAGATCTGGGACTTCACCCCACTCCTCAGACATAGAATTCAGTGGCCTGTCCCCTTCTATTCAAAATGAATACAGCCTTAGAAGTAGGGGATTAAAAGATACAAAATACTCTGTAAAAAATAAATAAGCAACAAGGATATATTGTACCACACAGGGAAATATAACCATTATTTTATAATAACTTTAAATGGAGTATAATCTATAAAAATATTGAATCACTGTGTTGTACACCTGAAACTAATATAATATTGCAAATCAACTGTACTTCAATTAAAAACAGCAAAAGGAATACAGCCTTATTGCTTTTTTCTGATTATAAAAATAATGTGCATTATTTTTAAAGAATTTAGAAAAATTACAAAGAAGAAAAATGTATGTGACCTGTAACCATAACAACCAGAGATAATTACTGTTAACATTTTGTATTTTATCCTTCCAAATCTTTTTTTTTTAATGAAATATGGTAAAATGTTTTGTAACCTTGCTCAATGATGTACTGTAAACATGTTTCTGTATCAATAAATATCAATCTCCATTTATCACATGGCATTGTTATAACTTATTTAACAATCTCATGTTGTTAGACATTTAGATGGTTTCAATTTTTCATTATTATGAACAATGGCAAAATAAACATTTTTATAACATGGTTCTTGGCTTACTCATTATTTCCTTTAGATACATGACTAGAAGTGGAAAATATGAATCAAAGCATTTAGAAGGATTTTTTTACACATTGCTGACAATTCCAGAAATGTTGTATGGACTTACATTCTCAATCATCCAGTGTTTTTGTTTGTTTGTTGGTTTCTTCACCAGTTCATAATTGCTTTTCTTGAGACAGATGTAATTCAAATATACCAGTGAAAATATAGAGTTTAATTTGTTAACTTATAATCAAGTTAAACTATTGAGCAAACCATTAACCAACAACCCACTGTGTTTGTTTAAAGTAATGGTCTTCAATCTTTAGTGCGTAAGAATCACCTGGTGATTCCTGGGCTCCATCCCAGACACAGTGACTTAAATTCCAGAGGTCTGGAGCCCAGGAACCAGCACTTTTAACAAGAGCACCCTTCCTTCAAGTGCCTCTGATGTAGGTACTCTAGGTAATTAGACTCAAAGAAACACTAGTTTGGGACTTCCCTGGTGATCTAGCGGTTAAGACTTCACCTTCCAATGCAGGGGGTGCAGGTTTGATCCCTGGTCAGGGAGCTAAGATCTCACATGCCTTGCGACCAAAAAACCAAAACACAAAACAGAAGCAATACTGTAACAAATTCAATAAAGATTTTAAAAATGGTCCACATCAAAAATAAAAAATCTTAAAAAAAAAAGAAAAGCACTGGTTTAAGAATACACACAGGTGTAAGTTGAGAGTTTGCTGATTATGGACCTTATTACCTTTTGGTCATGGGAAGTCTGGTAAGAAATGGAAAATTCACCTGCTCTCTCTTATCTTGGCCTCATTCATATCATTCTCTCAGCTTCTCTCTCTTTCTCTCTCTCTCTCTCACACACACACACACACACACACACACACACACTCACACACATTTCTGTAGACAAGACAAACAGTTTGGTTTTGGAGATGCCTTTATTGCAGGCTGCCATGACAGACAAATATTTGATTTATAGAGATTCTTCCTTCTTTAGGGCTTTCAGTTTTGTTTTGTGTTGTTCTCTTTTGCAAGCAACCACCTCTGACTTTCCTAATCAGCTGAGCATCTGAAAGTCACTTGTCTGAAGAAACTGAGATGGTCTTTAAGGTGGTCTCGGAGGTTCTGTGACGGGAAGAGGTAGACTGAAGGCGAATGAGGCAGTTGAATTTTATTGGACCTCTGAGGCAGAGAGGGTCCTGGAATTGTTATCACCTGGAGTCCTTCTCGACCCTTCGAAATTTGAACTAGGTTTTCCAGCATTTACCTTTCCAGGAATTGCTCCCCTATGCCTAGCTTCAGGAAACAGCTTTTATTTTTCTCCTTGAAAGTCTATTTTTGACACAAAGTCTTCTTTCTCATGGAAACAATCAGCTTTTACACGTGTGGTGGCATGGTGAGGGCTTCAGACATGTGGTCCTCACAGGCAGGTCTACCTTTGTGAAACATGTGAGGAGGGGAGGGCCTCACTGGTCACTTTCCAATAGTATAGCCTAGTTTGCCTGTTGAACTTCATATGAGTGGTATTATGCCGTCCGTATTCCTTTGTGTCGGGCTTCTTTTGCTCAATATATTATTATTATTATTATTTTTAATTTTTATTTATTTATTTATTTATTTATTTATTTTTAATTTATGGCTATGTTGGGTCTTCGTTTCTGTGCGAGGGCTTTCTCTAGTTGTGGCAAGTGGGAGCCACTCTTCATCGCTGTGCGCGGGCCTCTCACTATCGCGGCCTCTCTTGTTGCAGAGCACAGGCTCCAGACACGCAGGCTCAGTAATTGTGGCTCACGGGCCCAGCCGCTCCGCAGCATGTGGGATCCTCCCAGACCAGGGCTCGAACCCGTGTCCCCCGCATTAGCAGGCAGACTCCCAACCACTGCGCCACCAGGGAAGCCCAATATATTATTTTTAAGACTCACCCATGTTGTTGTATGTATCAATACTTCCTTCCTTTTGGTTGCTGAGTAGTATTCCATTGAATGGCTACATCACAATTTGTTTACTCAGTTTCCTGTTGATGAACATTTAGGTTGTTTTCATTATTTGAATACTACAAATAACGCTGCTATGAACATTCATGTACAAGTATTTGTAAGGATTTACGTGTTCATTTCTTTTGGGTAAATCACACAGGAGTGGAATGGCTGGTTTTATGGCAAGTATATGCTTAACTTTTTAAGAAATGGGGCAGTTAAAAAAAAAAAACTCTTTTTTAATTGTCAAGTCCATATCTTATGTCAGTAATTCCAGCTTCCTGTTCCTGTGGTCTAGTTGGAAAGAACACTGTTTTGAGAGTCAGAAGTCTGGGGCTTGGCCTGAGCAGCTTAGTTCTAGTCTTGGATTTTGAAAAAGGGGTCATTTAGCTTCTCAGAGCTTCAGTTCCCTAATCTTTAAGTTGGGGTTAATAATGTTTCTTTCTTTCTTTTTTTTTTGGCCTCACGGTGCAGCTTGTGGGATTTTAGTTCCCTGACCAGGGATAGAACCCGGGCCCACGGCAGTGAGAGTACGGAGTCCTAATTCCGTGGGAGCCAGGGAATTCCCAATAATTTCTATAACAATAAAAAATTGGAAGTAGTCTCAGAGTCCATTAACTGGAGACTGGTCAAGTGAAATACATTCCTAAATTAGAAAACTATGTAGCCAGGGGGGTGGGGGAGGGATGGATTGGAGTTTGGGATTAGCAGATGCAAACTGGTCTATATAGAATGGATAAACAACAAAGTCCTACTGTAGAGCACAGGGAACTATATTCAATGTCCTGTGACAAACCATAATGGAAAAGAATATTAAAAAAGAATGTATATATGTGTGAGTCACTTTGCTGCACAGCAGTAATTAATGCAACATTGTAATTCAACTATACTTTAATAAAAAATAAATTTAAAAAAGAATACTATGTAGCCATTAAAAATGATGATGTAAAATTATATTAATTGATGTGGAAAGCTCTTTTCAACATACTCTGAATGAAAAAAAGCAGGTTAGAAAAGCAGGTACAGTATGATACCATTTAGGCAAATTATACAAATGTAGAGATATATGAAATGCATATTTACTAAAATATTAATAGTGGTTATCTATGGGTAGTGGGACCTAGGGTGTTTTTTTTACTTCTTTATAATTTTCTATATTGCTTAATTTTACTTGCAACAAGCATGTATGAGTCCTTGCAAAATAAAGCTATTAAAAATATAAACTAATACATTGTGTTTTACCTGAGAATGAGATGAAAGAATGGATGGATATGTTGAAAAACTATAAGGTGTTATTATATAAATGTAAGATATTAGTATTAATATTAGTATTTATCAAATTATCAAAGTAAGAGAAGTAAGAGGAAGCAATGACAGTTCCATAGAAACACAATCAAGTTGAACCTGGGGAAGAGGTAAACTCCTTAGAACTGAAAGAAATCTGGAGTAATGAGGAGGGCACAGGTTTCTTTCTGAGCTTTGGGCTTAAATCCTGGCTTTCTCAATATCTGTGTCTCCTTGGACACATTATTTAAACCCTCATTCTCCATTTCCTTATCTTCAAAGTGGCAGTAATAATAATATTGATCTCATTTTGTTGTGAGGACTAAATGTGTCAAAGTACTTACAGTGATGGACATTGGCACATTGTAAGGGTTCATTATGTATTTGTTCCCCTTTTCCTCCTTTTCCTTCTTACCTCTACTTAGGATGCAGGCAGCAAGATGCTTTACACATTGTGACCCAGTTGGAGAAAGACTGAAAAGAGTGACTATAATGAACAAGAGGAGTTGTGAGTGGTTTTTCTACATGAGGGAGAGGTAAGGAGTTGGTGTGTTCTTAGAAGATGTTTTGGCTCCAGTAAACTAAAGGGATCAAGGAAAGAAGAAGAAAAAAAGAAGAAACGAATGGACTATTTCTGGATGTATCTGGGTCAAGGGACCGAGGGACATGAGATAAAGACAGGTTTTCTTTTCCATTGTCCCATTCACCACAGTAGGAAAAAAGAGACCCAGGGCATCAGATGCTCTGTCCAGAAGAAAAAATAGTACAATAGTACAACAGGTTGGTGCCTTCGGTTTCTGTATCTCTTGAGTAGAATAGTAGGGTAGAGGAACTGGAAAAACCCCAAATGTGAGGGATCTGGTCCTTTCCCATCATGCTCTGGATGGATGTTGAAAGTAGAGGTACTCCTCACTGCAGGAGGCTGCTCTTCAACCGCACCCATTCATTTCCCAGAGAGAATGCTCCCTCCACTACACACAGAAATGCAAATCAAAACTGCAATGAGGTATCACTCTACACCCATTAGATGGCTACTATCAAAAGACAGAAAATAGGGACTTCCCTGGCCATCCAGGGTTTAAGACTCCATGCTCCCAATGCAGGGGCATGGGTTTGATCCCTGGTTGGGGAACTAAGATCCCGCATGGTGCATGGCACGGCCAAAAAGACCCCCCAAAACAAAATAAACAAACAAAAACCCAGAAGATAAACAGTGTTAGCAAGAATGTGGAGAAATTGGAACACCTGTGCACAGTTGGTGGAATTGAAAATAGTTCAAGTGCTACGGAAAACAGTATGGAGCATTCTTAAAATGTTAAAAATAGAACTACCATATGATCCAGAAATCTCACTTCTGGGTATATACCCAAAAGAACTGAAAGGATGGTCTTGAAGAGATATTTGCACATTCATGTTCACTGCAGCACTATTCACAGTAGCCAAGAGGTAGAAGCAACCCAAATGTCCACCAATGGATGAATGGATGAGTAAAAAGTGATATATACACACAATGAAATATCATTCAGCCTTACAAAGGAAGGAGATCCTGACGTGCGCTACAGCATGAGTGAAACTTGAGGACATTATGCTAAGTGAAATAAGCCAATCACAAAAGACAAATACTGTATGATTACTACAGGACTCACATTCATAGAAAGAGAAAGGAGAACGATGGTTGCCAGGAACTGGGTGGGGAGGGTAAAGGGGAATTGTTGTTTAATAGGTATAGAGTTGCAGTTTTGCAAGATGAAACAGTTCTGGAGATTGGTTGCACAGTAATGTGGAAATGCTTAGCTACTGAACTGTACACTTAAAAATGATTAAGATGGTAAATTTTATTATGTTTTTTATTAATTACACATATTAATTAAAACAACAAATGCCTAAATGACTTTGTCATAATGTGTCCCCTCACCAGCCTGTTCCTCAAACCATGTGGAGAATCACCCATGGCCTGGGGAAGGTAGGCTTGAAGTCCTCTCTGAGCATCCCAGCCCACCCTCCCTTCTTTCCTCCTCCCAAGTCCTACCACGTCTTTGTCTACTGCTCATTTGGCACTTGAACATATGCTGCTTTGCACTGTTGGCTATGTTTATGTAGTTATTTACAGAAATGTATGTCTTTGTCTCTCCCACTGTCCTGTAATACCTTAACACGTAACATTTACAATCACTTATGCCCATCTCATTTAAACTTCCAATCTTGGGAAATAAGAACAACATGGAAGTTTTGGCTTGTGGTTAGGTTTATGTAATTGTACCTGTAGGTTCAATTCCAAGTATTTTTTTCTTTCTTTTGTTTGATTTATTCTTCACTCCACTTTGGTGATTTTTTGCAGCGTTCTCTATACAGAGATGAAGAAACTGAGGTCTAAAAGTAAGTATCGATAGTTTGTCTACATTCACACAGCACAAGGATGAAGGTTCTCTTTCTGACCTAATGTCCCTAACTCAGCCTTGCTCATAGTAAGCCAGCAGACATTTGCTTGCTCAACTGAATAGGTCATTTGACTGTTATCTGCTTCCTAGGTTTTGCAGCTTACAAGGTTTAAGGCAGCTGACATGGGGAGTGAGAATGTGAAGAAGTAAAATAAACTCATATTGGGGCTTCCCTGGTGGCGCAGTGGGTAAGAATCCTCCTGTCAATGCAGGAGACCCGGGTTTGACCCTTGTCTGGGAAGATCCCACATGCCGCGGAACAACTAAGCCCGTATACCACAACTACCGAGCCTGCGCTCTAGAGCCCGCGAGCCACAACTACTGAGCCCCCGTGCCACAACTACTGAAGCCCACACACCTAGAGCACATGCTCTGCAACAAGCCACCATAATGAGACTGCACTGCAACAAAGAGTAGCCCCTGCACGCTGCTACTAGAGAAAGCCCGCGTGCAGCAACGAAGATCCCATGCAGCCAAAAATAAATAAATAAAACACATAAATTAAAAAAAAAACTCATATTGAACCATATTATTGAAAAAAAACAAAGTAAGGATTTTGTCCATCCCTGCCCACATTTGTGTTTTTTTTTTGGAGCAGTTTTCCTACTGGTGGACATTGGTGCTATTTCCAGCTTTTTAACTTTTCATTATTATACGTATTATAATACTTCTATGAAAAGCTTATTTATAAACCTGGGATTTTGGGGCTAGAGTATATGAATACATTAAAGGTTCTTCATACCAATTCATCTAAATTCACATCTACTCACCTTTAGGAAAAATTATATCAATTTACATTCCTAGAAGCAGTGGTGTTTGAGACTACCTGTTTCCCCACACTCTTGCCAACAAAAGCTGTTATACATTTTTCAAAGCTTTGCCACTCTGATTAGGCAAACATCATACTTTATGGTTGTTTTAATCCATTTCTTTATCTATGAGTGGCATACATCTTTCAATATGTTTATTGGCTATTTGTATTTCTTCTTTTGTGAACTGTCTATGTCCTCATTTTTATTTTTCTTTTCTTTTTTCCTATAGGGGTTTCCATTATATTTAAGAGTAGGATGTCCATTTCTATCTAGAAATCAAATAATCACTTTATTTTCTTCTTTTTTTTTTTTAACGACTTGATTCTTTCTTTGACTTCATCCAGGAGATAATGTATTTTCAAAATTTATTGTCATTATTATTATTTTTTATTTTGGTTGTACTGGGTCTTGGTTGTGGCATGCGAACTCTTAGTAGTGGCATGCATGTGGGATCTACTTCCCTGACCAAGGATCAAACCCAGGCCCCCTGCATTGGTAGCATGGAGTCTTATCCACTGCGCCACCAGGGAAGTCCTGATAATGTATTTTGAATGGAGCCTGGAGAATCCCATGGAATCTAGGGAAGCTGAACAACCAGGACTCAGGATGACAGGAATGTCTTTCTCCCACGCCTTCAGGTCTCTTATCTTTGCTTCTGCTTTATGGCTCTCTTACTGCAGGTGAGTATTATCTCTTTTTCATGGGTGCCCACAAAGATCATCTCATTTCGTGTATTTCTGTCATTCACTTTTAAGTAAACAGTCTAGGCCTTGTCGACTGAAAAAAAATGCACAACGTGAGAGTTGTGAATTAAGTTTTATTTGGGGCAAAATGAAGACAATAGCCCGAGAGACAGCATTTCGGACAGCTCTGAGAAACTGCTCCAAAGAGGTGGGCAGAAGGTCAGTGTTATATATGATTTTAGCGAAGGGGGCGTGTGCAAACTCAAGCACACATTTTGGCAGAGGCTTGCTGCTAGTCACGAGGAGCAGATGTCACTGTTATTGATTTTAGTGCTTTTCTAGATACGAGGAGATGCAAGAATTGGGCTCATAAAATCTCCTGAAAATACCTATCTGAAGATCTGTTCTGCCAGTTTTTCCCAGAGCACAGAGTGCCTCATTCCTGATCTCCACCCTGAACTCCTTTCAGGGGGTGTTGTAGGTCAGCAGCTACAGTGGCTCATGATTTAATCCTTGTAGAGGTAGATGGTAAGTGCTAATTTGTAGTTGGCAGCCTATTCCACCAACCCATTGAGTTCCAATTCCAAATTCCTGAGAGAGGGAGAATCTGATTGGCTTATCCTGGGTCAGGTGTCTCCCTCTTGTCCAATCAATGAAGGCTAAGGGACATGGTTATGTGGGTCAGAGATGGCTGCTGAGGGCCAACTAGAGGGTTGTTAAAGGTTTGAAGAGAAAGGAGGTCATCATAGTTTGGATGTATACCCAAAAGTTTTCTCCTACAAGTTGCTATTATCATATACTGTATCCTAACATCAATTTGGACTCTTTATTCTCTGAATCAGTTATGCTGTGGCATAATCTTCGTACTAGCTGGACTTGGCAAGTCTGAATCTTAAGGACTTGGAGATACGGAGGTAATCTAGGCTGCTCTGGTGAAATGAATCACTTTTCTCCTAGACTTTCAACTTCTGAATGACAGAATGCCTTAACTTCTTTAAGAAACCCTGAAATTGACCTGGTCTGGGGATCTGGGATTAGTCCAAATTTTTCACACAAGATCACCAACTCAAGAAATTTGGAAAGAAAGTGGCAGGTCTTGGGCATGTTCCAGGCAGTGGCATATTCGAGCATATTGCCTGACGTGAGATGCTGCCTAGAAGCCCTTTTGGAATAGTGCTTGTCGGCTTTCCTTCCTTAGGGTGGTGCTCAGCAACTTGTCCTTTTGCCTCTCAACCAGTCCTTCTCCAGGCCCTCTTCCCAACAAAACAAAACAAAGCTGCAGAGCCATCAGGGCAGGACCACAGGTGTTGTTATATAACCCTTCAGACTCAAGTGGAGATTCACATTTCTGAGACTCTCCTGACTGGGTAACACCTCGGTTTCCTCCATTTCATATCCCACCCCCACAAAAGAATTTTTCCATGGGGGAGTCGGGGTGGGCTGGTTCTTCATATCTAATGTGCCAGCCACCTTGGTCAGTGTACACAGTGGTTAGGGATGGGACAGTTTTTTTTTTTTTTGGCTGCACTGTGCAACTTGCAGGATCCTAGATCCCCCACCAGAGATCGAACCCGTGCCCCTTGCAATGGAAGCGCAAAGTCCTAACCACTGGACCTCCAGGGAAGTCCCAAGGGATGGGACAGTTTTTTATTGGGCATGACTGTCCCAAGAATTGTAGATGATTAGCATTTCTGGTCCTCAGGGAATTAATGGCCAGGAATTAATACCACCCCCAATCTCATGAGAATCAAAAATGTCCCCAGAAAGTTTCAGAATTCATTTGAGGAGTAGTTATACTCCTTTGAGATAATGCCCATCATGAACTGACGTTCTGAGCCATTTGGGTCTCTTATTTGCAAGAATCTTTTTGTATTATGTGGGCTGTTTAGGTGAGAGCTAAGACCCTAGTACTGCATGGGGTTGGCCAAGAGCTTTTAATTTCCTTCGGGTCAGCATTCTAATAGAATCATCAGATTCCAATAACATTTTCTTCTTTTAGAAGAAACACAACTTTAATCCATGAATGTTGCAAGTTAAAACACTTCCAGAAATTGTATAGTCTAACATCAAATCAGGTCTTGGATCTGCATTTCGAATTATTTTGTATGTAAGGCCACATTGAACTCAAAGTATAAAGGGAATTGTAGCAGGATATAGTGGATAGAGCACTAGACTGGGAGTTTCTGTGATTACTAGCTGTGTGATTTTGGGTTAATCAATTCTCCTCTCTTGGTTTCAACTCCTTCATCTGTAAAACGAGGAGGTTAGATTAGACAGTCTCAGTTCCTTTCAGCTCTAATGTTGGGATTTTTATAATCTTTCTGTGTTCCCATTCCATCATCCAAAAGATTGGGACAGTATGTGCTCACCTCTGAGGGAGACTAAATTTTCCTTAATAGTAGTGAAATATTCCAACGTTATGGCCATCCAAAAATTAGGCCCTGGCAATGATCTAAGCTTCCACAGAGATCTTAGAGACCCAAGAACAGTTTCTTATAAAATGTTTATAACTAGTGTCTAATACGAGTTTGTAAGTATGCTGTTAAATGTGTCTGTTTCCCATAAAATACTCCTGTTGGAGGAAAAAAATCATTGGAGAGAGAAAGGATGGTCCCTTATTAAGAAAAGAGAAAGGGCACATATTTCATATTTTAACGGAGGACCAGCAAGGGAAGTGAAGTAGAAGAGGGACCAGGTGAAGAAGTAATCCCCGCCTACTTGTATCACTGTCTAACCCCACAGTCATCTCAAGTTTATGGCCAGAATACTAGTTACTATTTCTTAAGTGCTTCTTATGGAGTAGGCAGGGTACTGAGCTTATATATTGGTACCTCATTTAATCCTCACAACAATCCTATCTGGGAAAGCACTATGATTACCAATAACGGGCAGAATGAGAATTTAAATCTCCAATGTGTGTGACCCCAGAACCTAGGCTTTTAAAGCCATTGTTTTAGTCTTATTTGGTAGTGGGACAGAAGGAGGTAGAATGTTTTCCCTTTCCAAAATCTCATGGCACCCCGGATACTACTGGTCACTTATTCTAGTTGTCTGCTTGTTGAAATTGTTAATGGAAAACATACTCCATTAGGAATGAAAGATGGGTTCTAGTTTTGCTGCTCTGTATTTTTGGACAAGGCATACAAACTTTCTGGATCTCACTTTCCTTATTTGTAAGACAGACAAAGAGCCACTTGAAGGCAGGAGACCGTTTCTTATTCGTCTTTTCCCCGTGTGGATGTGTTAGGCAAATCGTGGTGAAAGAAGGAATGAAGGTAGACAAGATGGTCCCTATGCGTCCTTTCTCATTCTTTGATCTTGAACAGTTAGGTGTACTATATGTACCGTAACACTTTGCCTTCTAAAAACTTAACAAGGCAATGTCAAATTCTCGGGACTTAACCTTTATTTTGAGAGGGTTTGTCTTGACGGAGTGGGTGTAAGATTATATGCGGTGTTCGTCTGGACCTGTGATTGACATTTGTATCGAGGCCTCCCTTACTTTCCGGAAACTGGAGACTACCGTTGCATAACAGAAACAGCACGGGTAAACTGGAGTAATCATCACCGAGGGTGGCCGGGAGCCTAGGATTTTAGGGCATTATCCCTCTGGGAAAACAGCTCTAGAAACTTATGCAAACAAGTCCTTCCAGAGCGAGGGGCAAAGCCCTGGCTGGGAGGACTGGGTCTTGTGTGCCATCTGGTACTTGACCTTGCCCTGGCCTCTGTTCTTCCCTGACTTCAGTTTCCTCACCTCCCAAACGCCGCCGTAGTCGTACAAGAAGATTCCGGAGCTTTTCCCCGCCAACCCCGGGCTTTAACTCCTCCCCCTCAGCGTGGGGGCGGGGCGAGGAAAAGGTCAGGCCAGGAGTCACCTCCCCGCGCCGCCCGGCCGTCCCCTTCCTCCTTCCCACTGCCCGCCCCTCGCTCCGCCGCGGTGAGGTCACGCGGGGGACGTCACGGGGTTCTGACGCCACAGAGGGGCGGGCCTCCGGGAGAGGAAGGGGCGGGGCTAGGCGAGCGACGCTTGCGCAGTGGGCGCGGCGCGGGAGGAGGCGGAGGCGGCATAGAAGCTAGAGGCGGCGGCGGCGGCGGAGGCGGCGGCACTGGGGGGGGTGGGAGGGGGGGGAGCGCGAGAGTGAGTGAGTGGCTGAGTGAGTTTACCCCTATGAGGCGGTGAGAGGCCCGGGGCCTACCTCAGAGGAGCGGGGTCGCGGCACCAGCTAGCAGCGGGCCCCCTCCCGGTCCCCGGGCCCGGCAGCGCGGCGGCGGCTCAGTTGTGAGGAGGCGGGGAAGCGAGTGTCCGGCCCCAGCCATGGAGGGCATGGACGTGGACCTGGACCCCGAGCTGATGCAGAAGTTCAGCTGCCTGGGCACCACCGACAAGGACGTGCTCATCTCCGAGTTCCAGCGGTTGCTCGGCTTCCAGCTCAACCCGGCCGGCTGCGCCTTCTTCCTGGACATGACCAACTGGTGAGCCGGCCCCGCCGCGCCAGCCCTGGCAGCGGCCTCGGGGCCCCGAGGGGAAGGGAAGGGACACCCAAGCTCGGCGGCCGGGCGGGACGGTCGGGCACTGAGGGGTACCCCCTTTCCGGGGCGGGGAGGGAGTGTGGGGAACCCTAGGGGCCTGGAAGAAATTTGGGGGCCGAGCAGGGCTGGACGGGGATGTATGAGGAGAGTTGGGGTCCGTGGAGGTCAGGAGAGGCGGAAGGGAGATGGGCGGGGGTTACTCCTGAGGTTCTGCGGAGTATTAGCGGCCGAGGAACGCGGGAAGAGGGGGAAAGACTTGAGGATCGAGGTACGGGGTCGACCTGTGAGGAAGAGCGCTGTGGTGTTGGCTAAGAGTAAAAAGCACAGAAAATCTGAATTTGGGGAGTGGGCAAAAGCTTGGGGTATGGAGTTAGGGGCTGAGGATGACAGGGATGAGGGGAAACTGAGGGAGAGAATTAGGTACTATGCAAGAACCTGGCGCGCGGGTGAGACTTGGGAGTTAAGAGCTGAGAAGAGCAGATGTGTGTGTGTGTGTGTGTGTGTGTGTGTGTGTGTGTCCATTCGAGGACAGATAAAGAAAAGGGAAAAACTTTATGGGGGAGGACAAGTGAGTACGGTAAGAAAGATGACTTTCCCAAGAGCTGTGCGAGGCAGCGGTGGGATCTACTAGTGGGATCCGCTAATGGAGGACCGGGGGTGCTAGACCTGGGGCAGGGTGTGGGAAAAACCTTAGGAAAAGTGAAGGAGAGAGCTTATCTTGGGGGAGGGAACTTTCTGAGGGGATTGGAACCCTGGGCTCCAGAATGCGGGAATGGAGAGGGGCTTATCCAGAGGGGCTTACCGGAAAGAAAGCTGGTTGGTAGATGTTTGGGAAAATGGAGAACTTGACTTAGGCTCGGAACCAAGTATTTTTGGCTTGGAGTTTCCTTTTAGAAGACTGAATTGGGACAGAAGACCATGACAACTTAGACTAAAGGAGTATTTCTTGGCTTTGGGTGGAGCACTTGCTATTTTTGATAAGCAAGGCTTCCCTTTGTTCTTTGAGGAGGGGTTGTTGAGTTCACTCAGGGTGAGTGATCAAGTGGAGACCATTAGACTTCCTTTGAAAGGATTTCAGGTGAAACAACTCATCTTTCTTTGGTTGGAAAGCCATGAGATGATTGCCCTTTGCTCTCTGTGTTGGGCATGTGGAATCTTGTTTCTCTTGGCATCATTTATACAACCAGCCTCCCCTTTATTCCCTGTCCACTGGATGCCTCAAGCAATGCCAGAAAAAGAGGCTGTAAGCCTAGTCTTTATCCCGTTACTCATCGAGCCCTATCCTGAATGATGCCCATCTTATTAATGGGAGCCTTATAGCTGTGGTGACGTGTGAATTTTTTTCTGTGCAGCATCATTGGTAGGTCCTGTTGTTTATCTTTAAAGTTGATTGTTATAGTAAGAGTGGGATTGAGTTTCTAGATGTTTAGAAAACTCTTTGAATGCAGGAGATAGTCTTTATAATTAATAGTCTTTATAATTAAAGAAGCATTTGTGATCCCCACTTGTATCTTTTAAGTCCGGGATGATCTCAGACAGGGACTACAGCCTGCAGTAGTTTTCTGAACACCAGCCTATGTGTTTAATAGAGAGTGACAGGGGTTATTGAAAACACCAAGAAGAGGTACTACACTGGTGAGATTTAGAAGTAAAGCTATATCTTGAGGAGGGTTGTACCCTTGCCTGCCTGCTTCCCACCCCCAGCTCCTTTTCTTCCTTGTTTACACTAGTTCAGCATAAGAGACTTGGTATATTGTTGCTGCCAGTTTGGTAGGGGAGGATCATTATTTCTCCCCACCCTCTTGTGAGTTGTACCATTTAAATCCTGCCCTAATAAGTTTTTAGTTTTTTAGAGTCAGTATTAGTACAATTATTAATGGCTACAGAAACAATGTAATGAATTTTATATGTTTGAGGTGTGTGTGTTTAACATCTAAGATTGTTTGTTTTTAAGTGTTGTGAAAGGTGAGGCCCAGTGTGGATGAGAAAAAAAATAATTATGGTTGCATTATAAAAATTTTATTTGAATTTTATATAAAAATTATTAAGCTCAATGACACTGAGTAGCACGTGTTCTGATGAGATGTTATCTCTGTATAAAACAAGGTGATATCAGCATTCCTGAACAAAGGAGTGAGCCATTAAAAAATGTATTCTGGTTTTAAAACAGAAGTCAGTAGCTTCTTAGGAATTCAGGCAATTAAGTGATAACTCAGCTTTAAGTACGTTACCTTATTTTTTGACTGTAGAAGTCATGTTCTTTCTTTTCTTTGATTATAAAATGAAAAATTTGTGAACTGAAGGAAGTAAGGCTTGTTATGCTTTTCTTTCTAATGAAAGCAGTTAGTTTCATAATCCAATATTGTGTTTTGATTCCTATGTTGACCTGGCTAAATTTGTCTTTGTTTTAAACAAATACTCATCATAATTAATAAAATCTAGTTAAAATACATACATGAATGCATACCTGGTCAAAATATTTGTGTGTTAAATAAATATCTAAAGCCTAGAAATTTTTTTTTTTTTTAACATCTTTATTGGAGTACAATTGCTTTACCGTGGTGTGTTAGTTTCTGCTTTATAACAAGGTGAATCAGCTATACATATACATATATCCCCACATCTCTTCCCTCTTGGGTCTCCCTCCCACCCTTACTATCCCACCCCTCTAGGTGGTCACAAAGCACTGAGCTGATCTCCCTGTGCTATGCGGCTGCTTCCCACTAGCTATCTATTTTACATAGAAATGTATTGTTTTTAAGTGTCATTTAATGTCTGACTTTGGAAACTGTCGAGATAGTCCTGGTACAGGTTGCCAAAATTTCTCTTAAATTGCTGTGGTTAACCTGTTGAATTTGAGATGATTAACCCTCCTGTGACTTTATAAGTGCCTGCTTTGGGTTGTAATAAATAACCACCATTCAGTTGTCTAGTGATTGTTAAAAAATAATGTGGTAAAATAAAAATGATTATTTTAAAATGAAGGCCACGAGTCTTCTAAAATGAAACCCTACTTGGAAAGGTTTGTTTTCAAAAGTAAGAATTTATTTTTGTTATTGGTAACAAACAACTTTTTAAGAAGCTGTTGAAAATTGGCTAAATTGAGTGTGTTGGCCTTATAAGTTACCTACCGTGTAAACATAGATTTTTTTTTTTTTTAGTCTTAGGTTGGATATGCATTATATAGATATTTCTATTTAATTTAGAACCCAGTATTATTTCAGTTTTGTACTGTTTATACCTGAGCTGGCAGCTATGCTGCTGGAGATTGGTGGAACTGACTCTTAAAAAAGTAGTTAATTTTTAGTTCCTAAGTAAGTACATAAAGCGCATAAATGGTGTGGTGAAGGAACCCAATATCTGAAGCTAAACTGAAATGACTTATAGATTAGAATAACTTTCTATAGGTGGAATGTCTTGCAAAGACACTTTTGGGCTGTGAGTATAGAACTTGGAATTCTAAAACTGGAAGCTGGCTTAAGATTCTCTAGTTCATTCCAGTTTTTCCTGCAAAATTGCATATAACCCTTCCAAGATAGCTTTTTCTTGCATCCCTGAGGGCAGAGATTTGCATGATACCTTATGGTAGTGTTTAATTACCTTTCTAGTTAGAATTATGTCAAAACTGAATCTTACTGTAATTAAGCTTTTTTCATTTGCTTGTGTCCTCCTTGGAGATGAAGAATATCTAATAAACACGTTCCTTAAGAGGTCAGAAAGCTTCTATTAATACAAATCACTAGAAATTTTCAACCATTTGTCATTTTAACACATTCAGTTTAATGGTTTCTCACTCTTTAATGTAGTCTGATAGATTTATATATATTTTTAAGTGGAAACCAACAGGATTGAGAGGAGAGCTTAATAGTGGTGAAATGTACATAACGTAAAATTTACCATTTTTAGTCAATTTTAAATTTACAGTTCAGTGTTACATGAGATTTTAAATTCAGTTGTGGCCCTCAAAGTCACTTGTCTCTGTTATGTTTTCAAAGTGAGTTATTCTTTAGTGTTTGTGACAAGAAGCAAATAACACTTGTAGATTTTTTAGAGAATGTTAACGTAGGAGTTATTTCTCATTATAGGGGTAAGTAAATTATCTTTGACCAGCATATAGACAATATTGGTTGTTTCTGTCCCTCCTATTCATTAAGCTAGTGCTTTGCAGTTTTGGTGCAAAACTGCAAAAGTTTTGCAACATCCTAGGTTGCCTTCAGGTATCTTCGGGAAGCAGCGTGTATTTTTTGGAACACTACACACGCCCATCATGGATACAACAGATGTTTTCTAGAAAAATAACTCAGGAAAAACATTTTTGTAAAATAATGTCCTATTGACTTTCTCAGTATTGTCAGAGGCACCCTTCTGGATAAAATGAAGGTATAACCACTATGCAATGAAGTGAAATCAGAATCTGGATGTGAAAATCAGTTGTACATCCTATCTGATCTCACAGTGCCTCCTCTGCCTGATCTTAATCCATTTCTCAGTCACCTGCATGCTAAATGAGTTTCTGATCCACTCTCTGGTTTATATGTATGCGTCTAGGAAAAGTCTCTTTATGACAGATAAAACATGATATTAATAATGGTTTCCTTTAAAAATGTGTGCCAAGCAGCAGCTTTAGGAAGAGAGTAGGAAGGGTTGTGTAACAATGACAGAGTGTTGTGCACGCTATTGCATTTTTAAGAAGGTTGGGAGTTCTTGGTTTGGACCTTCTTCTTTCCCACTTTTTTTGGCCTTTTTTGAGTGGCACACACAGGTTGGGACTCTGGGTATAATATAAAATAGTTTACAAACAGAGCATCAAGATTCATTTTAGTTTTAAAAGGAACATGGTAAAAAGCACATTGTTGTCCTGCAGGAAGTCTTTTTACTGTTCGAATGCTGTGGCACTTGCATTTCTGATTATATATCAAGTCAGAACTAATCTCCATTATCGCCAGGGTGGGTGGAGTTGTTTCTTTACCATCTCTTGTCTTCCGACTCGCCCACCCCAGTTTGTCTAGCACATAACAGCAAAAACTCAACCAAACAGTATTTATTTATTTATTTATTGGTCACAAGGCTTATGGGATCTTACTTAGTTCCCCACCAGGGATTGAATCCGGGCCCCGGCCTTGAAAGCACCAAGTCCTAACCACTGGACCACTGGGGAATTCCCTCAACCAGACAGTATTTAAAGAAACGTATTTTGGATAGACCCCTGGCATATAGTGTAATACAAAAGCAGAAGACAGCCTCTATCATAATTTGCTCTCTAACAGGAAAAGAACATGCCTGAAACTATGAGAAAAAGTTTGGGAATAATAAGGAAGCAGCATTCATATGTTAATGCTGAATTAACTGAGTAAAATTTCAGAACAGGTAGGAATGGACTGAATCAAACAGAACCAGTGATTGATTCACAAATATTGAGTGCTTGCTGTGGGCAGGTTGCTTTCTTAGAAGGTTTGAAATGGTTGGGATTTGAATTGATGGAAAAGTTGTGTAATGTTAGGTGGAGGATATTTCCTGAGTGAAACCAGGAAGGAGCAATTGGAGCAGAGCTGTCTGGAAGATTGGCTTGGCAAGAATGTGGTTAATGGGATCAGAAGTGACAAGAGATGGAGCTTATTTTTATTTTTGCTTTGGAATATTGTTGGTTTCTTAAAAAATTGGGCTGAAATTGACATAAAATTGAACCACGGTAAAGTGAACAATTCAGTGGTATTTAGTGTGTTCACAATGTTGTGCAACCACACCTCTGTCTAGCTAAAACATCTTCTTCACTGCAAAAGGAAACTCGGCACCCATCAAGAAGTTGCTCTCCATTCCCTTCTCCCCCCAGCCCCTGGCAACCACCAATCTGAATTCTTTCTCTATGGATGTATCTATCCTGGATATTTCATATAAATGGAATCATAAATATTTTTCCTTTTGTGTGTGGCTTCTTTCAAGCTTCATCGTGTTGTGTATAGCATGTATCAGTACTTCATTCCTCTTAATGGCTGTTTAATATTCCAGTGTATGTGTATACCACAGTTTGTCCATTCATCCATTGGTGGACATTTGAGCCATTTCTACCTCTTGGCTATTGTGAATAGCACTGCTGTGAACATGCGTTTAGGTATACTTGTTTGAGTGTCTGTTTTCATTTCTTTGGGTATATATGTAGGAGTTGAATTGCTGGGTCATATGGTAATTCTATATTTAACTTTTTGAGGAGCCACCAGACTATTTTCCACAGTGGCTGAATCATTTACATTCCCCTAGCAATGCTTGAGGGTCTGTACCAATTTTCCTACAAACTTGACAACACTTATTTTCCTTTTTTAAATTATAGTGAGTCTGCAGTGGTACCTCACTGTGAGATTGATTTGCATTTCTCTGATTACTAATTGTATTGAATGTCTTTTCATATGCTTGTTGGCCATTTGTATATCTTTTTTGGAGAAATGTCTATGAAAGTCCTTTGCTGGTTTTTTAGCTGGACTGTTTGTCTTTTTGTTGTTCAGTTATAAGGGTTCTTTATATATTTTGGATACTAGACCCTTATCAGATATTTGATTTGCAAATATTTTCTCCAATTCTGTGGATTGTTTTTTCATAATTAAAAAATCTATTTATTTATTTATTTTTGGTTGCGTTGGGTCTTCGTTGCTGTGCGTGGGCTTTCTCTACTTGCGATGAGCAGGGGCTACTCTTCGTTGCGGTGCATGGGCTTCTCACTGCGGTGGCTTCACGTGTTGCGGAGCACGGGCTCTAGGCGTGCGGGCTTCGGTAGTTGTGGCACACGGGCTTAGTTGCTCTGCGGCATGTGGGATCTTCCCAGACCAGGGCTCGAACCCACGTCCTCTGCATTGGCAGGCAGATTCTTAACCACTGCGCCACCAGGGAAATCCCCTATGGATTGTTTCTAAAATTTTCTTGTTAATGTCCTTTGATGCGTAAATGTTTTTAATTTTGGTGATGTCCAATTTATTTAATTTTTTGTTGTTGCTTGTGCTTTTGGTGTTATAGCTAATAATTTATGCCAATCCAGGATCATGAAGATTTACCTCTATGTTTTCTTCTAAGAGTTTTATGGTTTCAGTTCTTATATTTAGGTCACTGATCCATTTTGAGTTAATTTTTGCATATGGTTGAGGTGGGAGTCCATCTTCATTCTGTAGAGTTTAATTTTGATCATATTATATGCTCTGGAATTGGCTTCTCATTGACTCTGCATTAAATATATCCTCTACTTGTATTAAATATGTACTGTACTTGCTTTGGCTACCATTGAAAATTGGGCCAGAAAAATGTGCCAGGTTTTCTGATGGGGGAAAAAGCTTATGCATGTTCTATTGGCACCAAAAACTAAATGTATGTTCAAAAGGTCAATCCTCCCCGCCCCCAATCCTTCAGCTTTTCTTTCTGACTTTTTCCTGTTTCATTAATAATAGCTACAGTGGTCTTCCAGACATAAGGCTTGAACTGTGTTATTTCCAGTGCCCTCTCTTTCCTGGATACCCCAGATCATTTGCCAAACCCAGCTCATTTCCACTCTGCAGTGCACCTCCCAACTGTCTCTTTTTTCCATTCTCCTTGCCATCACCTTAGCTTATATAGATTATGTTACCACTTTAACGGGGTAACATAGGAATAGTCTCCAAATTGGTTTTCTGCACCAGGTTCTCCTCCTTCCAGTCCATTTTGTGGACATACCCCTACCAGGTCAGTCTTTCTGAATCACAGCTTTGATCAGGGCCCTTCTTTTCTCAGAAACCTTTGTGCCTTGTTGCGGACCAGGTAAAGAGCGGAGAGCTTTAGCTTGACATTCAGGACCTTCCATAGATTGATCCAGCATATCTTTTGTGATGGATATCCTGCTCCTCTCTGCCCCGTTCTAGCTGGCCGGCTGCTCATTTCCCACACATACTTTTGCTTTCCCAATTTTTAACTTTTTTCTTCTACCTAGAATACTGTTATTTCCTTTCTTTATACCTCATGAAATCCTATTGTTTTTTTTTGAAATTGGGACACGAATTCTTGGTAGTGCTGTCTTCTCTGAACTGCACTCTTGCCTTTTTAATAACGGTTATCATATACGATACACAGCCTGGAGAGGAAAATGTCCCCTAACGGCCTTTGTTTCTTCCTTAGCGTCTGATGCAACACTTTGTATGTAGTAGGTGCTCAATAAATATTTGTTGAAGTAGTACCTGAAGGTAGGTGGGAATAAAGATTTTGTTTTTATGAAGTCTTGAAGTCTAGTGCTGTTAGAAGAAACAAGTTCTATAAACTAAGCTTCTTTTCAGGCTCTTTGGTTTGTAGGTTTAATTTGGGCATACATGACATGAAAGCAAATTGAAATTTAAGTAACAACAAGAATATTGTTTCTGGAAGCAATCTGAGCCCTCTGCAGGTTGGCCCCACCTTGTTATATACCTACCTTTCCAGGCATGTCTCCTTATACTAAATATTTTTTGTAATCAGTTTATGAGAGAAAAAGTTAGGTAACAGTTATTTAGATATGAATGGAGGAAAATATTTTGTAAAATCTCTGAAGTTCTCCTGGATCTTTGCCAGTATTTTTTATTGAGGAAAAACTGTAAAAAGCAGTATAAGCACATAGTAAGTTCAAATAGTTTAGAAGGGTCTAAACAGGAATTGCAAACTAAAATGCTTATAGATGCCAGGTGGGGGACATGAACAGTTGAAGTATGCGTGAGCTTGAAAGCACTTGCCTTTTATAAAGAGGATGTCTGATACTTGCCTTAAGTCAAATATTGCCACGCTGGAATGGGGGCCCAGCGTTCTTAGATTTTTCCATTTTTTCAAGAGAAGCCAGAAATTCAGATTTTTATGGGAAATTTCCTGATTTTCAAACGTTGGCAACTATTTTAAATACTTTTAAAACATTGTGTGGGCCAAATAAACTACATCTGTAGGTGGGATGTGGTCCTTGGGCCGCTAATTTGCAACCTGTGGATGAATAGTGAAAAGCAAAAATCCCCTCCCCTTTCTAGATATAGCCACTACTATTTCTTCTGTACCTTTTAGAAAATGTTCATGTCTATAGACTTTTGTACGTATACACAGGTAATTTTTTATGCATGTGTGTATATGTATATGTGTATATAAAAAATTAAATGTATATAAAAACTTTTAATAGCAGTGGTATTGCTATTTGAATAATTATTCTTCCTATCCAGACTAGTGGGTACCATATCTCTTGCACCTTCTTTGCTTCAGTGGGCAGTGAATTAGCTGTCAAGGTACTTGGATAGGATGATCAAATAGATACACTTTTTTAATTGACAATGCAGTGGTGAAACTGATATATTGTAAATCAACTGTACTTCAATAAAAAAACACATAATAAAAACCAACGAAAAGCAACAAAAAACCCGTGCAGTGGTGGATTTGGTCTCTTCAAATACGGTAAAATTCCTTCATTGTATTAACAGACTCTCATCTAGTGATTACTTATACTTATTAAACCTTTGTTTTGCTGTGTTAAGAGCAAAATGTGTTAAACTATCTAGCAGTGAGCTCATCTGAATTTACTTATGAGGTACTGTCAGAGAACACATTTCATAATTTGAACTTTTTAGGGACCCAAAACACAAAACTGAAACTCACTTTAACTCTTTATTAAACCACCTTGTACAGATAACACTAATACATTTTTCACTCTATGGAAGGGTAATTGATTTTGTAAGTGATTTTCTAATGATTTGCCAAAGTTAATGTATGTCTTGGGAGGGGTAGCAGTTTATTCCAAATATGGAACTCAGCCTCATTGAATTTACTATGTACTGGGTTTGAAAAGACTCACTTTTAAAAATGAATGGTTACGTTTTCTTAAAATGTTTGAGCCTCGGGTCTGTACAGTGTTTCCAGGAGTTTGAACTTGAATTATTGTGCTTGAGGTCAGTGATTCATAGCCTATTATGTAGCAACAGCTTACTAATGATTGATTGAATGATACACGATGTGCTTCTAAAATGCTTTGTGGTCAGCATTTATCTTCTAAAGTAAATTTTGCTTTTTAATTAAAAAAATACTTCGATAACAGACTTTGAGTAGTGGAAATCATTAGCCGAGGGATGGGGTTTGCATACGCCTGTAACTGGGAACTACTGCCTTTAAAATATTTTAAAATTAAAAAATAGTAACAATTGTATTATGACATAGATCTTACTGCATATAAGCTAGAAAATACCAAAAAGAAAAAAGGAAAAAATAAGCCATACTCATGGGACCCAGAAATAAGCAATTTTAACCTTTTGATCTATATCCTTTTAATACTATTGTGTGTGTGTGTACCTGTGTTTGCTTTACAAAAGTGGAGTATTTACTATATTCTGGGTATTGTTTTAAGTGATTAAGTTTAATATATAATTTAATGTTCATAATAATTCTGGGAAATAAATACTGTTATCTTCATTTTACAGAAAAGGATTAGAGACTCAGCGAAGTTAAATAACTTACCTAAAGTTATGTGGGTAATAAATGGTAGAAATAGGATTCAAGTATAAGTAGCCTGGGACCAGAGTCTGTGCTCCTGATTGTTGTGTTTTACACACTGTATGGGTTTCTAGGACTGCCATAACAAATTACCACAAGCTGAGTGGCTTAAAACAAATTTATTCTCTTACAGTTCTGGAGGTTGCAAGTCTGAATTCAGGGCATGGCCAGGGCTATGCTCCCTCTGAAGATTCTTGGGGAAGAATTCTTCCTTACCTCTTCTTAGCTTCTGATAGCTCCTGGCGTTTCTTGGTGTTCCTTGGCTTGTAGATGCATCACTCCAGTTTGTCTCAGAAGTCACATGACCATCTTCCGTGTGTGTGTGTGTGTGTGTGTGTGTGTTGGGGGGGGGTAGGGAGTGGGTGGGGGGGGGTATGTGTCTCCTTAGAAGGAAACCAGCCAGTTGGATTTAGGACCCAACCTAATCTAGTATGACCACATCTTAACTGATTATGTCTGCACAGACTCTGTTTCCAAGTAAGATCATGGTTCTGAGGTTCTGGGAGGACATGAATTCAGGGGGATACCCTTCAACCAATATACACACTACTTGTAGTCTGTTTTCACTTAAAAATATGACCATTTCTCCATTCTTTTTTTTTAAAGATTTATTTATTTAATTATTTATTTATTTACTTATTTTTGGCTTGTCGGGTCTTAGTTGCGGCACGTGGGATCTTTGTTGAGGCATGCGGGATCTTTCGTAGCGGCGCACGGGCTTCTCGCTGGTTGTGGCGGCATGTTTTCTCTCTCTAGTTGTGGCCCGCAGGCTCCAGGGCGCGTGGGCTCTGTAGTTGTGGCGCGCAGGTTCCAGAGCGTGTGGGCTCTGTAGTTTGTGGCACGCAGGCTTTCTAGTTGAGGCACATGAGTTCAGTAGTTGTGACATGCGGGCTTAGTTGTCCTGCAGCATGTGGGATCTTAGTTCCCTGACCAGGGATTGAACCCGCGTCCCCTGCATTGTAAGGCAGATTCTTTACCACTGGACAACCAGGCAAGTCCCCATTTCTCCATTCTTAATAAATGTGATTCTGTACTTTTATTTTAAAGGCTTCACAATATTCCTTTACATGGATATAGAAATGTTCCCCTCCTCAGTGCTTTAAAACAAACTTTGATATGTTGTTGAGTATGGACTTTAGGCCAAGCCATTTCAGGTCAGTCATCCACCTCAGTTGTCAAGATTTTTTTAACTGGGAGAGCAGGATACGTAGGTGCACCATCTCACGTATAGAGGTCTTATCCCCTTCTTACTTTAAAACACACACACAAATGGAATCACACTATACATACTGTTCTTAGGTTAGCTTGTTTAACTTTACAATGTGGACATTCTTTTTCTTTTTTTTTAATGGATACATGGTATTCCATTGTGGCTGACCACATTTTGTTTAACCACTTCCTTACTGATGGACAGTTCGTTTCTAGGTATTTGCTTTTATAAAGCTGCTCTGGTATAGGTATCTTGATACAAACTTGTGGATACAGTCCTAGAAGTGGGATTGCTGGGGCTAGGTGTATGGCCAGTATAAATTTTGATAGGTAGTATCAAATTCACTTCAAATGTATTGTACCAATTTTATTGTACCAATTTTCATTTTTACTGTCAGTATACAAGAGTGCTTGTTTTGCCACCCTCTTAGCCATGGAAGAATGGTCTTTACATTGTTGCTGGTCTGATAGGTTAAATATATTATTCATTTTAATTTGTATTGCTTTAATTATGAGTGAGGTAGGACATCTTTCCTTATCCTTATTGGCCATTTGTATCCCCCCTTACCCCCCAGCTTTGTTGAGGCCATTTGTATTTTTCTGTGACTTTTTTGTGTGTTTTTCTGTCTACCTCTATTGGATTGTTATTCTTTTTTTCATTGATTTGTGTGAGCTATTTGCATATTAAGGAAAATAGCTTATTAAATACTTACCTTTCCTCCAGTTTGTCTTTTAACATGATTTATGATTTTTGTTTTAACTGTGTAGAAGTTTTTTGGTGAATTTTTGTGAAGTTGAATCCAGCAGTCTTTTCCTTTTTGATTTCTGCTTTTGGTTTCATGCTTAGAAATCCTTCTCCCACCTAAACATTATATAATTATTCACCTCTGTTTTCTTTATGATTGCATAATTTACATATAAATTTTTTATACAGATGAAACTTATTTGGCAGTGTGCCGGGGTTGATATCTAACATGTTTTTCAGATGATTAGTCAGTTTTCCCATTTATTGTGAAATTTACATTTCCCTCCAATGATTTGAAATGCTATCTTTATCATATATCAAATGCTTATGTATATATTTGGGCTTGGTTTTGAGATTCTTCCTCTGTTGTACTGGTGTGTATGTCCGGTTTTCTAAGGTTAAATAAGAATTTTAATGTTCACTTAAAAAATATTTTTAAAGGGAAGTACATTTTCTTCTTATAATTTTCATTTTATCTGCATTATAAAGGCACATAGTTCAAAGGGTAAGGTAGTTCTACAGGCTTGTTAAAAGGAACCAGGGATTCTAGAGTCCTTTTTTCTTACTCATTTCCAAAGGCAGTCTTTTTAAATTCTTTCAGCTGATTTTTTGGGTTTTTACCTCTATTGATTTTTTTTTTTTTTCTTTTCTGTTTTGACCATTATCTGTTGACTTCCCACAGGGAGATGAGGATGTTATTCTGTGAGAGCCAATGTGGTGGTAAAGAGCAAAGTTCAAAGCTTCTGCTATTTACTATCTGTGTGACCTTCGGCAAGTTATTTTACTGTCTCTGTGCCTTGGTTCCTTATATATAAGGACAATATCAGTTTTTACCTGAGGATTGGATAAATTAATATGTGTAAAGATTTAGAGCTGTACCCAGCACATGGTAATTTTCAGTTACACTCACCCTCTCTCTAATGCTCCCATTTTAATTATTTGTGATTTGGTTAAATCAGTTTTCAGTGTTTTTGTTGTTTTAACTATTTAAATCCTTATTGACACTTGAGCCATTAGTGTACTGGGATTCATTTTCCTTTTCTGCACAATCTTTTGCTGCCCTAGGGGGAATCATTGTCTTGATTTTTTGGTTTGCTCAGTTTCTTAGATAGTTTTAAAATGCTTTATTTATTAAGTTTCAGGTGTACAGCATTATAGTTCAACATCTGTAGACAACATCTGTATACAGGATATACAGAAAATTCTGTTTTTTCTGTATAGGGATCAGATTTTGTTTTTAAAAAATATTTATTTATTTATTTATTTATTTATTGTTGGGTCTTCGTTGCTGCGTGCGGGCTTTCTCTAGTTGTGGCAAGCGGGGGCTACTCTTCGTTGCAGTGCGCGGGCTTCTCATTGCGGTGGCTTCTCTTGTTGTGGAGCATGGGCTCTAGGTGCACGGACTCAGTAGTTGTGTCACGCAGGCTCAGTAGTTGTGGCTCGCGGGCTCTAGAGTGCGGGCTCTAGAGTGCAGGTTCAGTAGTTGTGGCGCACGGGCTTAGTTGCTCCGTGGCATGTAGGATCTTCCCGGACCAGGGATCGAACCCATGTCCCCTGCATTGGCAGGCGGATTCTTAACCACTGCTCCACCAGGGAAGTCCTGGATCAGATTTTTTAAACTAAGTTATCCTCAAACTCCTTACTATCTATGAATCTCTTCTCAGTAGGTTTAGACACTTCAGGTGTTCTGTTGGTTTTATCTTTGTGAAGAAGTCTTCCACAGTGTTTGACCCACTATGACTGGACTGGTAGAACTCTAGGTCTGCTCACAGCTCCCCTGGTACCCCGGGGATTTCTTTCATACTTTCCCTACTTTGTTGGAACCCCTGTTTCCTGGACCCCATTTTTTTAAACTTCCTAAGAGTGCAGAGGAGATAAAATTTGAGACTTTCGTATTCTGAAACTGTATTTTACTCTTGTGTTTAGTTGATAATCCCAGGTTTGGTTAGGTAGCAATTTGAAGATTGGAAGTATTTTTCTCAGAATTCTGAACGCACTGTTCCTTTGTTTTGTGTTTTTCAGTGGAAATGTTGAAATGTGATGCTGTTCTGATTCTTTGTTCTTTGAATGAATTCTGTTTTTTCCCTTTCTGGAAGCTTTTGGTAACTTTGCTGTGTCCCCAGTGTCCTGAAATTTGACAATGATGCATTTCAGCCTGTGTTCTCATACATTGTGCTTAGCCTTGGGGAGCCCTTTTAGTCTGGAAACTGTCCTCTGTTCTTGGAATGTTTCTTATTTTTTTTCTTCCAGTTTTATTGAGATACTACACCACTGTATAACTTTAAGGTGTACAGCATAATGATTCGACTTACATACCTCATGAAATGATTATCACAGTAAGTTTAGTAAACATCCATCATGTCATATAGATACAAAATTAAAGAAATAGAAAAAAATTTTTTCTTGTGAGCGAGCTCTTAGAGTTTAGTCTCTTACTAACCTTCATATATAACATATAGCAATGATAATTATATTTATCATGTTGTACATTACATCCCTAGTGCTTATTTATCTTATATCTGGGATTTTGTACCTTTTGACTGCCTTCCTGCAGTTCCCCCCTCCGCCTCTGGTAACCACAAATCTGATCTCTTTTTCAATGAGTTTGTTTGTTTTTGAAGTATAATTGACCTACAGTAACACTGTGTTAGTTCCTGTTACACAATATAGTGATTTGCTATTTTTATGTATTTCAAAATGATCACCACAATAAGTCTGATAAGTCTAGTTATGATATGTCACCATACAAAGATATTACATAGTTACTGATTATGTTCCTCACACTGTACATTTCATAACTGTGGCTCATTTTTTTGCAGCTGGAAGTTTGTTCCTCTTATCTCCCTCACCTATTTCTTTCCTCCCCCTACCCCCGCTCCTTGCCACCACCTGTTTGTTCTCTCTGTCTATACCTCTGTTTCTCTTTTGTTGTGTTTGTTCATTTGTTTTGTTTTTTTTAGATCTTAGAAATTTTCTTGAATTAATTCTTTGATTTCCTCCTCTTCATTTTCTCTGTTCTCTTTTCTTAGATCTCCTATTTTTCAGACACTGGATTTTCTGTTCTGGTCCTCTGTCTTATCTCTTTTTTTCCCCTCTTTTAATCTTTTGACAAAATTTTTGCTCTCTTTTCTGAGATGATCTCAGTGTTGTTTTTCTTCAGGTCGCCTTTTCTGTTTGCTTGCTTTAGTTTTTTTCTATCATATTAGATACTTTACCTTATGTACTTGCTGTTTATTAGCTATCTACTCGTATTTAAGAGTAGGACACAAAAAGTTGTTTGAAAGTTGTGGGCCTGACTGTAGGGTTTGTTAAATGAGGGCTTAACAGCTCCACCCATTTCCTCCAGGGTGGGGCAGTCACCAGCTATGCAGTGTTTAGACTGTATTGAGGATCTGAGGTCTGATGCATAGTTTAGGCAAATGCATAACTTCTGTTTTTATCCATGTCTTTACCTTCACTTGTAGGGTACCTGGTGCTCTTAATTTCTGAACCTTTTGGGGAATCCTCATTTTAAGTTGGATTGCTTCTCTACTTGTTCCCACTGCTGGCCGAGGAGGAGTCATCTTTCTCAGGTTGGCTAAGTCATTTACCACTTGTCTGTCTGCTTTCTAGCCACCCAAATATTGCCTCCTCACTTGTTCATTTGGTCCTTGTGAATTTCTGAATTTTTCCCGCATTTTTCTTCATTCAGGCTGCTATAACAAAAATATCATAGATTGTGTGGCTTGATAAACAACAGAGATTTATTTCTCACATATCTGGAGGCTGGAAAGTCCAAGGTCAGGGTACCAGCAGATTCAATGTCTGGTGAGGGTCCGATTCCTGGTTTACAGATGACTGACTTTTCACTGTAACCCCATGTGGTGGAAGGGGCAAGGGAGCTCTCTGTGATGGCTTTTATTAGGATACTAATTCCATTCGTGAGGGCTTTACCCTTGTGACCTAATCACCTCCCAAAGGCTCCACTGCCTAATACCATCACATTGGGAGTTAGGGTTTCACAATGAATTTTGGGGGGACACAAATGTTCAATCTGTAGAACTATACCTATATTTTAGGAGGGTTTTGGGAGAGAGCTGAGGCTAGTGTGTGAAATTTTTTTTTTAATTAGTTAATTTAGTTTTGGCTGCATTGGGTCTTTGTTGCTGTGCGTGGGCTTTCTCTAGTTACGGCGAGCAGGGGCTACTCTTCGTTGCGGTGTGCAGGCTTCTTATTGCGGTGGCTTCTCTTGTTGCGCAGCACAGGCTCTAGGCGCGTGGGCTTCAGTAGTAGTTGTGGCTCATGGGCTCTAGAGCGCAGGTTCAGTAGTTGGGGCACACGGGCTTAGTTGCTCTGAGGCATGTGGGATCTTCCCGGACCAGGGCTCGAACCCGTGTCCCCTGCATTGGCAGGCGGATTCTTAACCACTGAGCCACAGGGAAGTCCCTGAAATTTTTAATTGGAAGCTGAAAGGAAGTATTGGATTTGGATCTAAAATTTTTTATTCTGCCTTTTTATTCTTACGATTTATGTGATTGTTTGGATATGATGTAAAATTTTAGTATACCAATTGAATAATTGATCAAATTGTGATGATGTTGTATTTAGATAGCTTTCCTTCGTCAAAATGGATCTGCATTTACCTGAAGGATAAAAAACAAACTACAAATACTTATCTCTGGCTATGAGATTATGAAGTTGTTTTTTATTTTCTTTTTCACTTTAATTCTCACATTTTCTATAATGAATATGTATTACTTGTGTAATTAGGAAAAAATAATACCTAAGTAGAGAAAACATTGTTAAACATCCTTAGATAAAAATTTGCCCTAGGTTCCAATATGTTCTTCCTTTATTTAATCCTAAATCTATCAGAGTTGTGCTCTGTCCTTTACTTCTTTTAGGTAATCTACAGTTAGAAACACTGATTTTGGGGTGAGTGTATGTGCTGTGCAGAGTTCATTCTGTCTGTCCCCCAGCTTTTTATTTTGAAGACTTTTAAAACTATAGAAGAGTTGAAAGATTAGCACAATGAATACCTGTATAATTGCCATTTTACCGTATCTGCTTTATTTTTTAAGTATCTTCAATGAAGTATAATTTACATATCATAAATTAACCCATTTAAAATAGATAATTGAATGATTTTTAGTAAGTTTACAGAACTGAGCAACCATCACTACAATCCAGTTGTATAATATTTTCATCATTCCAAGAAGGCTTTGCCTGCCTGTTTATAGTTAATCACCATTCCTACTTCCAGCCTCAGGCAAACACTGATTTTTTTTCTGTCTCTAACTAATTCCCTTTTCTTTTACTTTTTATATCAATGGAATCATATAATAAGGGGTCTTTTTTAAAAAAATTATTTATTTATTTAGGTTGCGCCGGGTTTTAGTCGTGGCACGTGGGATCTTCATTGCGGCGTGTTTTAGTTGTGGCACGTGGACTCTTAGTTGCAGCATGTGGACTCTTAGTTGTGGCATGCAAACTCGTAGTTGCGGCATGCATGTGCGATCTAGTTCCTGGACCAGGGATTGAACCCAGGCCCCCTGCATTGGGAGCATGGATTCTTAACCCACTGGACCACCAGGAAAGTCCCATAAGGGGTCTTTAGTATCTGGCTTCTTTCAGTTAGTGTTTGTTTATGAGGTTTATCTATGTTTTAGCGTGTATCAGTATTTTTATTGCTGAGTAATTTTCCATTGCATGGATATACCACATTTTGTTTATCCATTTACCAGTTGATGGACATTTGGATTTTTTCTACTTGGCTATTATGAATAAAACTGCTATGAACATTCATTTGCAAGACTTTGGATGTATGTTTTAATTTCTTCTGGGTAGATACCTAGGAATTGATTGCTATTTTGTATTGTAAAATTATGTCTTTTTAAGAAACTGCCAAACTCTTTTCCAAAGTAACTACCATTTTCCATTCCCACCAGCAATGTGTGATGAAAGTTCTCTCTCTGGATTTTATTTTATTTTTCTTCCCTGAACCATTTGAGATATATTGCAGACATCATGACATTTCACCTCTTAGTCCTTCAGCAGATATCTTCTAAGAACAAGGGCGTCATCCTACATATCTGCAATGTCATTGTCACTCCCAAGGAATTTAGCCTGGAAATAATGGTGTTATCCAATATACAGTTCATATCTAGATTTTCCTATTTGTTCCCCAGATGCCCTTTATAACTTTTTAAAAAAAAATCCAGAGTCTTCTCAAGCATCTCATGATATATTAGGTTGTCATGTCTTTAATCTAGAACAGTCCCTCACCTTTGCCATTTGCTTGTTTTATGACATTGACATTTTTTAAAAGTCCAGGCCAGTTGTCCTCTGGAGCGTCCCATATTGATGATTAGTCTGTTTCCTCATGGTTAAATTCAGGTTAAACGTTTTGTTGTTGTTAGAAATGTGTCTTCTGTTGCATCACATCAGGAGGCATCTGCTTTTGTCCCATTATTATGCTAAATTTGAGTATTTAGTTAAGACAGTGTTCACCTGTTATTCTCCTTTGTAATTAGTAAGTAATCTGTGATAGACTGTGAGAATATCCTTTTCCCCAGCAATCTTTTCCTGTTTTAGTATCCATTGATGATCCTTGCTTGAGTTGTTTATTGCCTAGTGGTTGCAAAAAGATAACTTTCTAATTCTGTTGTTCCTTCTGTGTTTATTAGTTCGCAGTCTTTTGTAAAGATATTGCTAATTTTTAAATGGAACTTGTCAGAGTCATGAAGGATTTTATGGAGAATGAAGCAGATTTTGGTTGCTTGTCTTAATAGTGTTGGGCTTAGCATATTTACCTTACACTAAGCCACAGAGGATCCAAAGAAATGGTACTGGAGAGAGAGAGAGATCTCCTTGACCTTTGCGAAGATTGAAATACATAAACTTTTTCACTGTGTTTACATTATTTGGGGATGTTTGCTGCTTTTCTCTCTTTGAGAGACCACTCTTTTTAAGGAATAAGAAAAAGCTACAGAAATGGTTTTTCTTAAGCTTTTATTAGTTTTTCTTTGTAAACCAAATTAGTTTTTTTCCCCCGTGTTTGTTTGGATGGTTTTGTGATTTTTTTTTTTGATAGTAATTTAACTGGTGGTAATTATGCAGTATCATGCAAAGTAGCTATTTTTAAAAATCCTTTTCTTCTGTAATGTAAAAGAAATGCCATAGTTGGATGAGCTGTCCAAACCTGACTGCTTCTCATGTGCAGTTGGTTGCCCAGACATGAAAACATTAACAGAGTATGTGAGACTGTCTGCAAGTGTCATAGGACTTTTACAGGAAATATTCTTTACATGTTGTCTTCCTTGTTTGTTCTCAGGGATTAGTTACTACTAAAAATGGCATCTGACATCTTTTATACTGTCGTTTTATTAGTTTGTAAAAGAAAAGGGGAGCTGGTCCTCTCAGGTTTATGAGCTGTGATAAAATCTGCCTTTATCCTAGTCTTTTTTCAAGTTCTGTCCAATTTAATTTAGTCTTCCAGCTGTAAGTATGTAGCTTTTTAAGGTACCTATCTCACATGTACTAGAGAACAGCCAAATATAGCCGCAGAGTATTTGGAGATGGGTTGGCTGCAGAATGAGCAGAGTAGGCATTAAGGCCATGTGACATTATTTGGTGGTGATGATAACACTGCATTGGCTTTGTTCATCATATTGCATAGAACTTGGCCAAGTTTTATTTACCTTTTTGTTTTTAGAGGACAGAATAAGATTCATAACATAGGGTCTTAGACACGTACCCTAGTATGCATTTTTGGAGGTGAAGTGTGCTGAGGCTTACGGTTGTGTTCTCCAAAGATGGTGTGGTCAGCGTGGTTCTTTAGGGGCGATGAAACTTAAGAGGCTTTGAAGCTGGCTCCTGTAGCACACCATCAGGAAATCTCTAGGCAAGACATATAAGACAGGCGTGGAGCATTTTAATCAAAGGTATATGTAAAAGGTATGTGATTTCTTTTCGAAGCCCCTGCATTTTTTTTCTCTGTATGCAGAAACAACAGCTAGATTTGAGAGTGGAACGCTGGCTTACAATTTAGCTTTTTGGCACTTTTCCCTTTTTTAAAAATAAAAAAAAAGTTCCTGGTATTTTTTAGAAAACAGATCTCTGACTAAGCTGTAGGATAAGACACATTTTAACCATTGCTGGCTTATTCTAAGTTCCTTGTGAGGTAAACACACTTTTGAAAACCATACTTAATTATAGATTTACTTGATCATTTCATAACTGCTACTTTAAATTATGTCCCAACGAAAGTTTCATGAACAACAGTAAACCACAGATGTTTTGTTTATGAAGTTAGTTTTGTTTGAATCACGTTTTCTGTTTGTCATTCTGGGACTTGTTGGGTATTTTACATTTTCATGGCTACTCTGCGCATTTCTACTCTGTTCTAATATCTTCAAAAATTTCAGTTAGCACTGAACCTAGTGATTATTTACCTTTTTAGGAAGTATCCATGGCAGTTACATGGCGGGAGCGGGGGTGGGGTGGCGGGAGGCAAGAAGAATAGGAGTTAACTTCTAAGTGTGCATCTTAATGGATAATTGAGTTCTTGAGAGCCGAGTTATGATGAAGGAAATGACTCAGCAGAAAGTAGCACCTTTTTATTTGTAAGCTTTTAGTTTTTTATATTCATAGTTTTCTTGTATGATGAACATTTTCAAACATATAGTAAAGTAGAAAGAATAATATAATGAATAACCATTGTATTAATTTTTTGCTGTTGTTAATAAATTACCACAAACTTAGTGGTTTATAAAAACACCAATTTATGATTTTACAGTTATGGAGTTCAGAAATACAAAGTGAGTCTCACTGGGCTAAAATAAAGGTGTATCAGGGCTGTGTTCTTGCTGGAGAGTTCGTTTCTTTGCCTTTTCCCACTTCCAGGGGCCACATACCGTACCTTGGCTTATGGCCTCTTTTCTCCATCTTCAAAGCCAGCATGTCGTGTGGGTCCTTCTCACACTGCTCTCTCTCTGGTTCTGTCTACCAATTCCCTCTTTCACACTTAAGGAAGTGATTACATTGAGTTCACCTGGATAATCCAGGATAATGTTGCTATGTCCAGGTCACCTGATTAACATCCTTAATTCCCCTGTGCCATTAACATAACATACATACACATTGTGGGGATGATGAAAATGTTCTGAAACATGGTGATTGTGTTACAATTCAGTAACTTTACTAAAAATCATTGAATTGTGCAATTGAAATGGGTGAGTTTTATGCTGCATAAGTCGTACTTCAGTAAAGTTGTTTTTTTTAACCTTTAGATGCTCTCCTTTGCTCTTAGGAGATAAGTCCAAATTTCTTAATGAAGCATATTGGTCTCATCCTAATTAAAATTTTTAAAAATTGTGGTTAAATACACATAACATAGAATTTATCATCTTAACCATTTTTAAGTGTACAGTTCAGTAGTGTTAAGCATGTTGTGCAGTTAATCTCCAGAACTTTTTCATCTTGCAAAACTGAAACTCTCTACCCATAAACAATAACTCCTCATTTCCCCCTTTCCTTAGCCCCTGTCAGTCATTATTCTACTTTCTGTTTCTATGAATTACTACTCTAGATACCTCATATAAGTGAATACAGTAATAAAGTATTTGTCTTTTTTGTGACAGCTTATTAGCATAATGTTCTCAAGGTTTATCCATGTTCCAGCATGTGACAGTTTTTCCTTTTTAAGTTTGAGTAATATTTCACTGCATGTGTATTTTAATCCATTTCATCCGTTGATAGACATGTGCTTTCATCTTTTGGCTATTGTATTTTAATCCATTTCATCTGTTGATAGACATGTGCTTTCATCTTTTGGCTATTGTGAATAATGCTGCTATGAACATGGATATGCACATTTCTTTTTGTGACTCTGTTTTCTGTTCTTTTGAATATATACCCAAAAGTAGATTGCTGGATCTGACTTAAGTTTTAATTTACCTTTCCAGTTCCTCTTCTGTCTCTTGTGACAGACTTTGCACCAGACTTGCAGACTCTATCTCTGGACCACACTCTACAATTTTGAATTAATCTGGGATTATTATGTTGCAGGTAACAAACTTACTTCCAACTAGATAATGCTAAAGGGGTGGGGGTATTTTAAGGATGTTTCTATGTTACACAGAACCCAAAGGCAGGAATAAGTTTGGGCTTCCAGGAACAACGGGAACCAGGGACTAAAAAACCCTTCAGATTCCTTTCTATGTATGTTGTATCTAGGTGTTTGCAGTGGTCTCCTGTCTCTGCTGAGGAGAACCGTGACTGTCAAAAACCCCCAAATGTGTAGTTTATAGCCCAGATACTATGAGAAAAACTCTTTCTAAATTTCAGTTCCAAATTTCTGGGTGTCCCCACCCCCACGTCAACTCTGGAATGACCTCGCTCTGTATTAAGGAGTTCTACGTGCAAGTGGGGACATTGCCAAACAAGTAACAACTACAAATGCTCTCATCCCCCCTCTCCCGTGGGAGATGACCCCTAGTCAGGTCCAGCTATCATAATTATGACTTTTGTTGTCCCAGGTGCCCTGTCCCACCAACTGAAGGTCTTTGGGTGATAGCTGTGCTTTCCCTAATTTGGTCTTGATTGGTCCAGGTATACATTTGCATGATCCTGCACTCTATAGGCTAAATGATACATTTTTTTGTTGTTGGCATTCCTCTGCCCTCTGTTACATTGATATATAGGCATACATTGGAGATACAGCTGGTTTGGTTCCAGACCACCGTAATAAACTGAATATTGCCATAAAGCGAGTCACATGAATTTTTTGGTTTCCCGGTGCATGTAAAAGTTATGTTTAGACTATACTGTAGTCTGTCAAGTGTGCAATAGCATTATGTCTAAGAAAACAATGTACATATCTTAATTAAAAAATCCTTTATTGGCAAAAACCGCTAACCATCATCTGAGCCTTTAGCAAGTTGTAATCTTTCTTGCATGGTGGAGGGTCTTGCCTCCTTGTTGATGGCTACAGACTGATCAGCTTGGGAGTTGCTGAAGGCTGGGGCAGCTTAAAGTAAGAGAACAATGAAGTTTGCTGCACTGACTGACTCTTCCTTTTACAAGCAATTTCTCTGTAGCATGCAATGCTGTTTGATAGCATTTTGCCCACAGTAGAACTTCTTTCAAATTGGGAGTCAGTCCTTTCAAACCCTGCCATTGCTTTATCAACTAAGTTTATGTAATATTCTAAGTCCTTTGTTGTTATTTCAACAGTCTTCACAGCATCTTCACCAGGAGTAGATACCATCTCAAGGAGCCACTTTCTTGGCTCGTCGTAAAAAGTTAACTCCTCATCGGTTAAAGTTTTATTCTGAGATTGCAGCCATTCAGTCACATCTTCAGGCTCCGCTTCTAGTTCTCTCGCTACATCCACCACATCTGCAGTTACTTCCTCTGCTGAAGTCTCGAACCCCTCCAAAGTCATCCACGAGGGTTGCAATCAGCTTCCAAACTCCTCTTAATGCTGATATTTTGACTTCCTCCCATGAATCACAAATGTTCTTAATGGCATCTAGAATGGTGAATCCTTTCTAGAAGGACTTACTTTGCCCAGATGCATCAGAGGATTCACCATAGCCTCACAAAATGTATTTCTTAAAGAACAAGACTTGAAAGTAGAAATGACTCTTTGATCTATGGCTACAGAATGGATGTTGTGTTGGCAGACAGGAAAATCTCGTTGTATATCTGCATCAGAGCTCTTGGGTGACCAGGAGCACCGTCGATGAGTAGTAACATTTTGAAAGGAATCTTTTTTCTGAGCAGTAAGTCTCAACAGTGGGCTTGAAATGGTCAGTGAACCATGTTGCAAACAGATGTACAGTCATCCAGGCTTTGTTGTTTCATTTACAGAGCACAGGCAGAGCAGATTGAGCATAATTTTTAAGGGCCCTAGAGTTTTCAGAATGGTAAATGATCACTGGCTTCAACGTAAAGCCACCAGCTGCATTAGCCCCTAACAAGAAAGCCGGTCCTTTGAAGCCAGGCACTGACTTCTCCTCCTTAGCTATGAAAGTCCTAGATGGCATCTTCTCCCAATATAAGGCTGTCTTGTCTACATTGAAAATCTCTTGTTTAGTGTGGCCCACCTTCATGAATTATCTTAGCTGGATCTTCTGGATAACTTGCTGCAGCTTCTACATCAGCACTTGCTCCTTCACCTTGCACTTTTATGTTATGGAGAGGGCTTCTTTCCTTAAACTGCAAGAACCAACCTCTGCTAGCTTTAAACTTCTTCTGCAGCTTCTTCACCTCTCTCAGCCTTCACAGAGTTGAAGAGAGTCAGGGCCTCGCTCTGGATTAGGCTTTGGCTTAAGGGAATGTGGTGGCTGATTTGATCTTCTATCCAGACCACTCAAACTTTCTCCATATCAGCAATAAGGCTGTCTCACTTTTCTTATGATTCGTGTGTTCACTGGAGTAGCACTTTTCATTTCCTTGAAGAACTTTTCCTTTGCTTTTACAACTTAGCTGTTTGGTATAAGCGACCTAGCTTCTGGCTTGTCTTGTTTTTTGACATGCCTTCCTCACTAAGCTTAATCATTTCTAGCTTTTGATTTAAGGGGAGAGATGTGTGGCTCTTCCTTTCACTTGAACACCTAGAGGCCATTGAAGGGTTATCAGTTGTCCTAATTTCAATATTATATCTCAGGGAATAGGGAGACCCAAGGAGAAGGGAGAGAGATGGGGGAATGGCTGGTTTGTGGAATGGTCAGAACACACACATTTACCAATAAAGTTCACAGTCTTATGTGGGCACAGTTTGTGGCATCCCAAAACAATTACAATAGAAACATCATAGATTGCTGATCACAGATCACCATAACAAATATAATAATAATGAAAAAGTTTGAAATATTGTGAGAATTACCAAAATGTGACACAGAGACACAAAGTGAGCAAATGCTGTTGGAAAAACGCACTGATAGACTTGCCTGCAGCAGGATTGCCACAGACTTTCAATTTGTAAAAAAGCAATTATCTGTAAAGCTCAATAAAGCCAAGTCCATTAAAACAAGGTATGCCTATAGTCCCAGTATAAAATTGTGAGGGGAAAATGTGATGAAAGGAGAAATATAGTTGACCTTTTAACAACTAGGGGGTTAAGGGTGCAAACCCTTTGTGCAATGGAAAATCTGTGTATAATTTATAATTTGGCCCTCCATATCAGCAGTTCCCGATCTGTGGATTCAACCAATCTTGGATTGTGTAGTATTGTAGTATTTACCATTGAAAAAAATCTGAGTATAGTGGACCCGCCCAATTTACCTCATGTTGGTCAAGGGCAGCTGTACTATATTTTGGTCAGTAGCATATTCCAGTCAACTAATATATATTAAGCACCTTCTATATGCCAGGCACTGTTCTCAGCCTGGGGGATAGAAACAGAAAGAATTACGGGTGTACACTGTCTTCTGTAGGGCAGGAGCAGTAAATAATACAGTCAGCAAGTCTCCTGGTCACCTGTTAACTCATTTCATTGGCGGAGAACTGAAGGCCTTGGCCTAGCTTCCCCCAGAAAGATTTCCTGTGTCTGATATTCTTCATGACCATCCTTGAGAGGAGCACAGGAGATGTAGGGGCAGGGTGGGAGAATTCCTTTATGAGGGCCATGCTGCTTTAGCTTTCCCTTCCAATACGATGCTACTTTTGGGACCTAGGGCTTGACCAGGGGTATAATAATTATAGGCTCCCAATAATAGAACTCCTTTAAAACTTAAGTTCATTGCTTATCCACTTCATATTTGGACATTCCCTTTGATAAATAACCAACTCCAGTAATATTATGATTAGATTTTAGCCTCCAAGATTGCTGAAGAGGATTGCTAGGACTGGGTTAGGTCCCTTAGCTCTGCTTATCATTCCAGGTTAAAGGTCTCTACTCAGGGCATGGATGGATAATTCTGGATTTAGAGTTTTCTCAAATATTCTGTGGAATGTCACCCCCTAAATTTCCCCTCTCCCAGCTATGTTTCTTTTAGATACGGTTTATAATGAAGGGGGGAGGAGATGGCAGTTTGGGGGATCCTGGGAGAAGTGTTTGAAAGGGGCTATCTACATTGTATTCATCAGTGTCTCACAGGTTAAGTGATGCAGAGAGTTCAGGTGCTGAAATTCAGCAAGTCTCTTAATTATCTAACCATTAGAGGTTTCAGATCTCTGGCTTTAGGCAGAAAGTTATATTCTTATCTTGTGTGTCATATCTTCTTTCTGGAAAGCCAGATTGGGTTGGGTTGTGTTTTGCAGATTGGTTTGTCTTGAAAAACTTTACTGAAGTTTGCACAGTGTTCTGTGGGCAATTTCCTTTTATGGTCCAAGCTCCAAAAGCTCCATCTAGCTTTGGAGTGCATATGGAGTGTAACCAGTTGCTTTGATACATACAAGGACTGCTACCTTGCTAAGGCCAGATGGAGGGGAGCCCATTTCCTCCAGCTCACCTTGACTTTTTGTTTGTTTGTTTTTTAAAATATTTATTTACTTACTTTTTTTTTAACATCTTTATTGGAGTATAATTGCTTTACAGTGGTGTGTTAGTTTCTGCTTTATAACAAAGTGAATCAGTTATACATATACATATGTTCCTATATCTCTTCCCTCTTGCATCTCCCTCCCTCCCACCCTCCCTATCCCACCCCTCTAGGTGGTCACAAAGCACCGAACTGATCTCCCTATGCTATGCGACTGCTTCCCACTAGCTATCTATTTTACATTTAGTAGTGTATATATGTCCATGCCACTCTCTCACCCTGTCACATCTCACCCTTCCCCCTCCCCATATCCCCAAGTCCATTCTCTAGTAGGTCTGTGTCTTTATTCCCGTCTTGCCACTAGGTTCTTCATGACCTTTTTTTTTTTTCCTTAGATTCCATATATATGTGTTAGCATACTGTATTTCTTTTTCTCTTTCTGACTTACTTCACTCTGTATGACAGACTCTAACTCCATCCACCTCACTACAAATACCTCCATTTTGTTTCTTTTTATGGCTGAGTAATATTCCATTGTATATATGTGCCACATTTTCTTTATCCATTCATCTGATGATGGACACTTAGGTTGCTTCCATGTCCTGGCTATTGTAAACAGAGCTGCAATGAACATTTTGGTACATGACTCTTTTTGTTTTTAATTTATTTATTTTATTTATTTATTTTTGGCTGCATTGGGTCTTCGTTGCTGCACGCGGGTTTTCTCTAGTTGCGGAGAGCGGGGGCCACTCTTCGTTGCGGTGCGCGGGCCTCTCACTGCGGTGGCCTCTCCCGTTGCGGAGCACGGGCTCCAGGCGCGCGGGCTTCAGTAGTTGTGGCTCGTGGGCTCTAGAGCGCAGGCTCAGTAGTTGTGGCGCACAGGCCCAGTCGCTCCGCGGCATGTGGGATCCTCCTGGGCCAGGGCTCGAACCCGTGTCCCCTGCGTCGGCAGGCGGATTCTTAACCACTGCGCCACCAGGGAAGCCCAACTCTTTTTGAATTATGGTTTTCTCAGGGTACATGCCCAGTAGTGGGATTGCTGGGTCATATGGTAGTTCTATTTGTAGTTTTTTAAGGAACCTCCATACTGTTCTCCATAGTGGCTGTATCAATTTACATTCCCACCAACAGTGCAAGAGTGTTCCCTTTTCTCTACACCCTCTCCAGCATTTATTGTTTCTAGATTTTTTGATGATGGCCATTCTGACTGGTGTGAGATGATATCTCATTGTAGTTTTGGTTTGCATTTCTCTAATGATTAACGATGTTGAGCATTCTTTCATGTGTCTGTTGGCAATCTGTATATCTTCTTTGGAGAAATGTCTATTTAGGTCTTCTGCCCATTTTTGGATTGGGTTGTTTGTTTTTTTGTTATTGAGCTGCATGAGCTGCTTGTAAATCTTGGAGATTAATCCTTTGTCAGTTGCTTCATTTGCAAATATTTTCTCCCATTCTGAGGGTTGTCTTTTGGTCTTGTTTATGGTTTCGTTTGCTGTGCAAAAGCTTTTAAGTTTCATTAGGTCCCATTTGTTTATTTTTGTTTTTATTTCCATTTCTCTAGGAGTTGGGTCAAAAAGGATCTTGCTGTGATTTATGTCATAGAGTGTTCTGCCTATGTTTTCCTCTAAGAGTTTGATAGTGTCTGGCCTTACATTTAGGTCTTTAATCCATTTTGAGTTTATTTTTGTGTATGGTGTTAGGGAGTGTTCTAATTTCATACTTTTACATGTACCTGTCCAGTTTTCCCAGCACCACTTATTGAAGAGGCTGTCTTTTCTCCACTGTATATGCTTGCCTCCTTTATCAAAGATAAGGTGACCATATGTGCATGGGTTTATCTCTGGGCTTTCTATCCTGTTCCATTGATCTATATTTCTGTTTTTGTGCCAGTACCAAACTGTCTTGATTACTGTAGCTTTGTAATATAGTCTGAAGTCAGGGAGCCTGATTCCTCCAGCTCCATTTTTTGTTCTCAAGATTGCTTTGGCTATTTGGGGTCTTTTGTGTTTCCATACAAATTGTGAAATTTTTTGTTCTAGTTCTGTGAAAAATGCCAGTGGTAGTTTGATAGGGATTGCATTGAATTTGTAGATTGCTTTGGGTAGTAGAGTCATTTTCACAATGTTGATTCTTCCAATCCGAGAACATGGTATATCTCTCCATCTATTTGTATCATCTTTAATTTCTTTCATCAGTGTCTTATAATTTTCTGTATACAGGTCTTTTGTCTCCTTAGGTAGGTTTATTCCTAGATATTTTATTCTTTTTGTTGCAATGGTAAACGGGAGTGTTTTCTTAATTTCACTTTCAGATTTTTCATCATTAGTGTATAGGAATGCAAGAGACTTCTGTGCATTAATTTTGTATCCTGCTACTTTACCAAATTCATTGATTAGCTCTAGTAGTTTGCTGGTAGCATCTTTAGGATTCTCTATGTATAGTATCATGTCATCTGCAAACAGTGACAGCTTTACTTTTTCTTTTCCGATTTGGATTCCTTTTATTTCTTTTTCTTCTCTGATTGCTGTGGCTAACACTTCCAAAACTATGTTGAATAATAGTGGTGAGAGTGGGCAACCTTGTCTTGTTCCTGATCTTAGTGGAAATGGTTTCAGTTTTTCACCATTGAGGACAGTGTTGGCTGTGGGTTTGTCATATGTGGCCTTTATTATGTTGAGGAAAGTTCCCTCTATGCCTACTTTCTGCAGGGCTTTTATCATAAATGGGTGTTGAATTTTGTCGAAAGCTTTCTCTGCATCTATTGAGATGATCATATGGTTTTTCTCCTTCAATTTGTTAATATGATGTATCACGTTGATTGATTTGCGTATGTTGAAGAATCGTTGCATTCCTGGCATAAACCCCACTTGATCATGGTGTATGATCCTTTTAATGTGCTGTTGGATTCTGTTTGCTAGTATTTTGTTGAGGATTTTTGCATCTATGTTCATCAGTGATACTGGCCTGTAGTTTTCTTTCTTTGTGACATCTTTGTCTGGTTTTGGTATCAGGGTGATGGTGGCCTCGTAGAATGAGTTGGGGAGTGTTCCTCCCTCTGCAATATTTTGGAAGAGTTTGAGAAGGATAGGTGTTAGCTCTTCTCTAAATGTTTGATAGAATTTGCCTGTGAAGCCATCTGGTCCTGGGCTTTTGTTTGTTGGAAGATTTTTTTTTTTTTTTTTTATAAATTTATTTATTTTATTTATTTATTTTTGGCTGCATTGGGTCTTCGTTGCTGCGCGCAGGCTTTCTCTAAGTTGCGGCGAGCAGGGGCTACTCTTCATTGCGGTGCGCGGGCTTCTCATTGCGGTGGCTTCTCTTGTTGCGGAGCACAGGCTCTAGGCGTGCAGGCTTCAGTAGTTACAGCACGTGGGCTCAGTAGTTGTGGCTCACGGGCTCTAGAGCACAGGCTCAGTAGTTGTGGTGCATGGCCTTAGTTGCCCCGCAGCATGTGGGATCTTCCCGGATCAGGGATCGAACCCGTGTCCCCTGCACTGGCAGGCGGATTCTCAACCACTGCGCCACCAGGGAAACCCTGTTGGAAGATTTTTAATCACAGTTTCAATTTCAGTGCTTGTGATTGGTCTGTTCATATTTTCTATTTCTTCCTGGTTCAGTCTCGGCAGGTTGTGCATTTCTAAGAATTTGTCCATTTCTTCCAGGTTGTCCATTTTATTGGCATAGAGTTGCTTGTAGTAATCTCTCATGATCGTTTATATTTCTGCAGTGTCAGTGGTTACTTCTCTTACTTACTTATTTTTGGCTGCGTTGGGTCTTCCTTGCTGCTTGCGGGCTTTCTCTAGTTCCGGCGAGCGGGGGGCTACTCTTCATTGCGGTGTGCGGGCTTCTCATTGTGGTGGCTTCTCTTGTTGCAGAGCACGGGCTCTAGGCGCTCGGGATTCAGTAGTTGTGGCTCGCAGGCTCTAGAGCGCAGGCTCAGTATTTGTGGCGCACGGGCTTAGTTGCTCTGCGGCATGTGGGATCTTCCCAGACCAGGGCTCAAACCCGTGTCCCCTGCATTGACAGGTGGATTCTTAAGCACTGCTCCACCAGGGAAGTCCCCTTGACTTTGTTATGCATTGTGGATTTTTAACTTTTGCAATACTTTAGTCTTGTATCAGTTAGGACTGTACTGGAGGTGAACACAACCCTGTCTTAAAGTAGCCTGAATAAAAATGAGAATTAATAAGGATACAGGAATATCTTAGAACTTAAGTTAGCAATTCATTTGGGCTTCAGAAACAACTAGAACCAGGGACCTGAATGTTGTCAGGCCTGTCTTTTTCTGTCTGTTGGTGAGTTTGTGCTGTTCTTGTGACTCTCATACATCTGTGTGCCTTTGCATATAATCTCCCTCTATCTGAAATGCCCCTTCACCCCGTTCTCTAGGTGGTTAACCAGTTCATTAGGGTACAGTTTTGATGTTACCTGGTTGATGAAGCTTTCCCTGAGTTCCTAAGTTTGAGTAAGGTATTTTCTTTTCTGTACTTTTGTAGTCCTTGGTTATATTTCTTCCCTGAAATTTACCTCATTGAATTGTGATTACTTGTTTCTAAATCTTTCTTTAATAGACTTTGTGTTCCTTAATAGCAAAGAGTTTGTCTTATTTATCTTTACGTTTCTATTACCTAGAGCATGAATGAGTGAAAACTTAAAGAAAAGAAATATAAAAGAAGTAAATATTATATACTTACTGATTGGCAGATAGGGAAAACGTTTTTGTGCTGATAATTTAGTTTGATTCTGAGCATAAATGTTGTTGGTTCTTTCAGTCCTAGAAACTGTGTTTGGGAATAGGAAATATATTTTTTAGGGTGATCAGAGCATAAGCATACCATACTTGAGTTATGGTGAGGTACAGTGCATGTCTCAATTTGTTCTCCCACTCAGTTTCCCATGTCTGAGCTTTGCTGTTTATTGCACTTGCCATGGAAGTGTCCCCAAAGGCTAGCTAGGATCACCCATAGGGCAGAATCCTACTCGTACCCAAGAATCTGTCCAACTTCTTTTTCTCTTAAAAATATTTCATCTTCTTTGACACATGGTGCTGGTACAACTGGATAACCACGGGCAAAAGAATGAAGTCAGACCCCCTGCCTCACTCTTTATACAAAAATTAACTGAAAATCAGTGACCTAAATAAAAGTAAAACAATAAAACTATTAGAAGAAACATGGGGATAAATCTTCATGATCTTGGATTGGGCTACTGACTCTTAGATTTGATGTCAGAGTCAAAGCAACAACAAAAAAAACTAGATAAATTAGACTGCAACAAAATTAAAAACTTGTTATGCATCAAAAGACATTATCAAGGAAGTGAAAAGACAGTCAACATAATGGGAGAAAATATTTGTAAATCATATATCTGATAAGGGTCTAGTATCCAGAATATATAAAGAACTCTTACAGCTGCACAATAGGAAGACAAGTAACTCAGTCACAAAAATGAACAAAGGATTTGAATAGACGTATCTCCAAAGAGGATATACAGATAGCCAAGTACATGAAAAATTGTTTAAGATCATTGGTCATTAAGGAAATGGAAATCAAAACCACAGTCAGATATCACTTCACACCCACTACAATGGCTATAATTTAAAAAAAAAGAAAAAATAAGTGTTGGTGAGGATGTCGAGAAATAGGAACACTTGACTTGTACATTGTTGGTAGAAATGTAAGATGATTCAGCTGATGTGGAAAACAGTTTGTGGTTTTTCGAAAAGTTAGACATGGAATTACATGTGACCCAGAAGTTCTACTCCTAGCTATATATCGAAAGAAATGAACACATATACCCACACAGACACTTGTATATGAATGTTTATAGCAGTATTACTTAATAGTCAAAAGGTAGAAACAATCCAAATGCCCATCAGCAGATGAATGGATAGTCAAAATGTGGTATGTACATATAATGGAATATTACTTAGCCATATAAAGGAATGAAATACTGATCAGCATGCTACCATTTGGGATAAATCTCAAAAATATTCTGCTAAGTGGAAGAAACCAGACACAGAGGTTGCATATGGTGTCATTCCTTTTATATAAATTATCCAAAATAGACAAATTCATAGAGAAAGAAAACAGATTTGTAGTTGCCAGGGGATGGGGGGGAGGGAATAATGAGGAATGATTACTTAATGGATATGTGGTGTTCTTAATGGGTATGAGATGATTTAAAAGTTTTGAAAGTAGAGGTGGTGGTTGCACAACATTGTGAATGCAGTAAACACCATTGAATTATATACTTTAAATTATGTAGTTAATTGTATGTTATGTGACTTTCACCTCAGTTTTTTTAAAAGAGGAAAAATAGTTTGATCTTGACACAGCCAAAGGCACTCAGAAATTAAACTCTGTAATGCCAGTGTCAAATTGGTGTAGGCTCAAAGTCTGCCCCTTCCCCTGCCCACTTTTTAAACAATGAGCCAATTGTATTTTCTCAGATGACAACGATACCCAATGTAAGATGGCTCTGGGGTTGCCTAATTTAGTGGTTCAACTATATCATCAAGGACACAGCAATTTTATTTCCCTTCTGATCTGTCATTGTCAGCGTGTCAGCCTCATCCTCATTAGGTCTCCTGAGGTTCCCAATAAGGTTCCTTAATGTTCCCTAGATGGCTGAAGTAATTCTTTGCACCTAATTTTTTTTTGTATCTTCCAGTGGTGGGAAAAAAGATACCTTTTCTTTCTTCTGTTTTTGTTTTTATTTTCATTTACCTTTTTTATAAACTATTCAAACCTACAGAAAATTTTAAAAGAATCAGAGTATATACCCTTATACTTGCCACCTAATTCAAGAACAGTGGTTAACATTTTTGCCGTAATTTGTTTTCTCCATATAAAAATTTTTTGAATCATTTGAAAGTTGTAGACATCACGACCCTTCATCCTTAAATATTTCAGCATGCTTCTAAGAAAAAGGACATTCCTTTACATAACTACATAGTAAGACACTAAGATAATTTACAAAAATTCTTTAGTATTAAAAAAATATTCAGTACATATTTTAAGTTTGCTCAGTTGTTCCCAAATGTATCATTTATAACCCTTTTTTTTTTTTTATAGAATCAGAATCCATTCAAGGACCTCAAGGATCATATATTGCATTTGGTTGTTATGTCTCTTTGAATTTTTTTGTGTTTGGGGGTTGCTCAACAAGGCTTGAGGGATCTTAATTCCCTGACCAGGGATTGAACCCGGGCCACGGCAGTGAAAGCGCCTAACCCCTGGACCCTCTCTTTAAATCTAGAACAGTGCCACCACCTTGGGTTTTCATGGCAGAATGCTAGTTTTTTACTTTCTCTTTGGGGAAGGTATAACTGCTGATGTTAGTTAGAGGGACCAGTTCTAAAAAGTATTAAAATTAATGGATCAGTAAATAGCCAGGAAAAGAAGAGGAAGAAACAATCTTGGACTTGCTAGGGCTCTGAGAAGTGGGTAAATACTGGTGTGAACTTTGTTGCTCCTCTTAATGAAATCTTTCACAAGTTCTTTCTTTCTTCTTACTGTCTTCATGTATTAAATAATATCATCTATTAGTTAATTTTTAGGTTTGAAAGTATTTTAAGTCTTCTTTAGCCCAACTTCTATTCCCTACCTGCGTTCATCTTTGTTTTAATGAAATTCTGTTTCTTCTGAGGCCTTAAAATTCACAAGTATCACAAGTACACGTTTTTTGGCCTGTTTTTTTGGTCTTCCATGTTACATGCCTGCTGAGTTGATGTTGGAAAGCCCGGGTAAGAACTGACATCTGTTTTGCTGATCCTTTTTCTAATCAGGTTTTTTCAGTCATTCAAGATAGTGAGGTCTTTCTGATTCCTGATGAGCTTGTGCCTTAGGAGCAGTATCATTGGTGCTCCACAGGTGAGGAAAACTTCTTGAAGTTCGGGATAGGTACTGCTTGAAGCCTGAAGATGCTACTGTTCATGTTTAACTAGATTGATTCATTATTCTGATTTCCCATTTTAATTTATGTCCAAATTAGATGGATAGTTTTTTTTCTTATAAACAATTTGGATCCTTTTGAGTTTCTTACTTGTTCAGAGAGTGGAAAGAGAAGGTATCTAATTTTATTTTGCTGAGAATCTGAGCTAATACTTAGACTTCCGGCATTCCCTCTTTAATTCTGATTTCCTAGTTTTCTTAACTGTTTTCTTCTACCCTGTATTTTTAGGATGATGTTCCTGACTGTATATTCAGTATATAGATGATTTTTCTTCATAAGACTGTCAATCTGACTTCGGTTTGTATAAATAGTACAAAAATAAATGTTTTATGTTTGTGAATATATGCAAGATTAGGCATTTGACCACTTTTAGGAATTCAGTTTAATGAGAAGTTAAAATTAATTCATTTATAGAATTCATGATGGTACTTAATATGTTCTTAAGAAAATCAGATGTTCAGAGCATTAGTAGAAAATTGGAAAATTCTGGGTAAGGTAAAAGTTTTATGCCTTTGAATAGATGTGGTTCTGAGTTCTACTAATAATTGTCTAGCCTGGGGCAAGTTATTTACCTGTCAGTGCATCTGTGGCCTCATCTGTAAAATGAAGGCTGGACAATATTGCTTCTTAGTTATAAAAGTGCATTTCATCAGGAAACACATATCAGCATCACCAGATTCTTCTACTCCAAATCAGGTTAACCTGATTATCAGTGCAGTTGAAACTGTATTGTGCACCAAGCCCATTTTTTTTTTTTTACCCCAAGATGGAAAAGCTGCCTTGGGCTGATAAGTCTCAGTGTGAGAGGTAGTTGCAGTTACCCTTCTTTGAGTGTCCCTGGTTTGCTGCAGTCTGCTAGGCTTTGTAACGGATAGGGCCCTTGTCTCTTTTGCTGTCTGTTCTATCTGTAGACCCAGGCTGAGTGCCTAGCACATGGATAAATGCTCATTAATTAAATATTTGTTGAATGAATGACTGCCAACCTAGGGCATTGGCATTTACACACATTGCCTCATGCAGTCTTCACAGCCAACTTTATAACACCCAACTTTGTAATAAAAAATATAAGCATCCTTACAATAAAAAAACTCAGTTTTGCACATGAGTAAACTGACACAGATGCTTAACCACTTGTTCAAAGCCCCACAGCCAGGGGTTAGGAGCTGCCTCCAAACAAAGCCTTTTAAAATTTTACCATTTTATAATCAAATGGGACCTAATCAAAAACTTAAAAGCTTTTGCACAGCAAGAAAACCATAAGCAAAACGAAAAGACAACCTATGGACTGGGAGAAAATATTTGCAAACAATGCAACTGACAAGGGCTTAATTTCCAAAATATACTAACAGCTCATACAACTCAATGACAAAGAAACAAACACCCCAATGAAAAAATGGGCAGGTGACCTAAATAGACATTTCTTCAAAGAAGACATACAGATGGCCAATAGGCACATGAAAAGATGTTCAATATCGCTAATTATTAGAGAAATGAAAATCAAAACTGCAATGCGTTATCACCTCACACTGGTCAGGATGGCCATCATTAAAAAGTCTACAAATAACAAATGCTGGATAGGGTGTGGAGAAAAGGGAACCCTCCTACACTGTTGGTGGAAATGTAAATTGGTGCAGCCACTATGGAAAACAGTTTGGAGGTTCCTTAAAAAACTAAAAATAGAGTTGCCATATGATCCAGCAATTCCACTTCTGTGCATATATCAGGAGAAAACTCTAATTCGAAAATGTACATGCACCTCCATGTTCATAGCAGCACTATTCACAATAGCCAAGACATGGAAGCAACCTAAATGTCCATCAACAGATGAATGGATAACGAAGATGTGGTAAATATATACAGTGGAATACTACTCAGCCATAAAAAAAGAGTGAAATAATGCCATTTGCAGCAACATGCATGGACCTAGAGATTATCATACTAAGTGAATGAAGTAAATCAGAAAGGCAAATACCATGTGATATCACTGATATGTGGAATCTAATATATGATCCAAATGAATTTATTTACAAAACAGAAACAGACTCACAGACATAGAAAACAAACTTACGGTTACCAAAGGGGAAAGGGGGTGGGGGAGGGATAAATTAGGAGTTTGGGATTAGCAGATACAAACCACATGATAAACAGCAAGGTCCTACTGTATAGCACAGGGAACTATATTCAATATCCCATAATAAACCATAATGGAAAAGAATATGATAAATTATATATATATATATGTGAATCACTTTGCTGTACATCAGAAACTAACATAACATTGTAAATCAACTATACGTTAGTAAAAAATAAAGTAAAATAAAATTTTACCATTTTAACCATTTTTAAGTGCACAGTTCTGTGGCATAAAGTATATTCACAATGTTTTGTAACCGTCACTATCATCCATCTTTGCCTGTGCCTTTTTCCCCCCCATTAACACTGCCTCCCTTTGTTCTTTAGGGCACTTTTAACTATTAAAATCAGAGTAAAAACTTTTCTTGAGCAAAAACACTGAAGGAACCTGGAAGTTTAAACTTTCAGGCTGGGCTGAATACTGAGTCAGTGTCCTCCCTTTCCCATCTGCTCAGCCAGCTCTGTTTCATGTAGAGTTTTTTATTGGCTAATAATAGTTGAGTATGTTGTTTTGAACAGGAATACATGCTATCATGTCTGCTTGTTCCCACACTGAATAGGAGCTGTTTAGTCTCTTCCTGCCGTTCCTTGGCCCTGTGAGGCAGTGATCTAAATGGTCCAAGCGCTGAGGAGCTGTGTACCTGCCTGATGGGTTAGAGCACCACCGGGCTAATGTCTTGTCTCCGCCTTGTACTTGGGAAATGATTGTGCTTTGTCATCCTTCACTTCTTCTTCCTGCCAGGAGTCCAGTTCACTACTTTCAGTTTCACTTTGGGCTTTAAAAGTATTCCTTAATCTTTCTCTGGTTGAATTTTCTGTATAATACAGGTACAAGTAAGCAGTTTTGTTGGCTTGGCTGTGGGATGAGTTGGAATGTGTGAAAGGAGATTTGGTGGGGGGGATGGATCTGCCTAAGTAGGGTAGCTGGACTTTTCCACTTGCTAGTGTTTCTGCTGTGCTGGTCTCGAAGTCCTGTTTGATATCAGGCAGAGCCAAGTGGCGAAATATGACACAGGCTGAGGATGAGCATTGGCAATTGTCCTGAGTGCACAAATAGTCTCTTCCCTCCCAAGCATATTTTACAGCCAAGTGAACAGAAGACAATTCAGGCTGTTTGCCTGAGACCTTCGGCAGAAAAATTATCTTTATAAAAAAGTGGACACTTGGTTTTTATAAAAAGTTTCAGAAGAACAAAATGCAACCTAGGCTTATTTCTCTCTCCCTTGTTTTATCTCTGATCCCTAAGTGTAAGGCTGATTCCAGATGTACTCCTAAGTCTGTTTGCGGGTGGTAGGGTCTGGGCATCCCCAGGTTCTACCAGTCACATATTCTTCACTTGAGATCAGTGTCAGCTAGATAAGGAAGTTGCCGGAAAAACTGAAGTCTAAGCTTTCATACTGGATGGTCAAGTAAACAGGCACAGTTTGGACCCTGGCCCAGCTCTGCTCCATGTAAATTTTATCTAGCACACACATGACGAGCCAGCAGTTGGTGGTGGTGTAATTCCAGTCATGACTCACTAATACTGCAGGCCGCCATTGCGTGAGGCTTGACCTGAGGTAGCTGCTCTAAATATAGCCTTCCTTTCTGGCAGCTGCAAACACCTGGAAGAGCAGGCAGGCCCCTAGCAGAAAAGTATTTGCTGTTAATAGCATGTCTGTTGAACAGTTGTGTACTGTCAGAGCTTATTTTCATGCTATGTTTATACATAATTAAAAACAACCCACTGGATCCATTGGCTTATGGTTGGGTTATGTTTAGAAAAATGCTATTTGTGTTGTTATTCTGTGGGGACTGGGGATGATGTCACTAGTTTGAGGAAGACCATAAGAGAAATGGTTAATGTAATTACCGACAATTTCTTTGATCTTTAATGAACACAGCTAACTTAAACCCCTTAGCGGCCTTTGGTCTCTGGCACTGAAGAACCAAGCTGTCTGTCATGTGATTCTGTTCAGTTAGGGACTCTGGTTTGTGTGCTTGGTAGTTCCTTCTGACATAAGGGGTTTATAAGTAATTGAAAAGAACACCAGGGACTTCCCTGGTGGTCCAGTGGTAAAGAATCCACCTTACAATGCAGGGGACGTGGCTTCGATCCCTGATCAGGGAGCTAAGATCCCACATGCCGCGGGGCAACTAAGCCTGTGCGCCACAACTATGGCACTTGTACGCCTCAACTAGAGCCCGCGTGCTCTGGAACCCGCGCGCCACAACTACAGAGCCCATGCGCCCTGGAGCCTGCGCGCCACAACTAGAGAAGAGAAAACCCACACGCCACAACTAGAGAGAAGCCAGCGCACCACAACGAAGAGCCCACGCGCCACAACGAAAGATCCCGCATGCCTCAATGAAGATCCTGTGTGCTGCAACTAAGACCTGATGCAGCCAAAAATAAATAAAATAAATAAATAAATCTTAAAAAACAAAATAAAGAACACCACTATTTACAAAATGGTGTTAAGACCTCACCAAGATCTTATTTTTTACCTATCAGATCGACAAAAATCCAAAATGTTGGAGAAACACCGTTGATGAGCAAGTGGGGAAATAGACACTCTCATACATTTTTGGTGGGAGCATTCATTAAGTATGTAACTTTTTTATTGAGGGAAGTTTAGATATATTGATTAAAGCTACAAATATATGCCCTTTGACCCAACGGTGTCACTTGTAGGACTTTATCCTACAGATGCACTTGTATGTTAAACTATGTGTGCTTAAGCTTATATATGGAAGAATTAAAGATAGGAAGCAAACTCAAAAGTGGATTGGTTACCTAAATAATGATATATCTATACAGTGGATACAGCTGTAAAAAACAATGAGGATATTCATTGTGTACTGACTTAGAAATGTCTTCATGATACAGTGTTAAGGGAATAAAGCAAAGGGCAGTGTGTAATATGCTACCAATTGTGTAAGAAGGGGGGAAATAAGAATGTATATCATTTGCTTGTATGTGCATAAGGAAGTTCTGGAAGGGTATTTAAGAAAGTAATATGAACAAATGATTACCTGTGTGTGTGTATGTGTGTGTGTGTGTGTAGGAAGGAAGAGATAAGATGGGTATTTTTCATTGTATGAAACTTTGAATCATGTGCATGTATTGCTTTTTTAAAAAAATAAATAATTGGATTTTTTTTTTTTAATGGAGCTTCTTTGGATTTTAGTCACAGCTACAGAGGAGCTCTCTTAATTGACTTCCTTACCCATACTTGCTGTCCTTGTGGGTAAGAGAGGGATTTCCTCACATTGTTGCTGATGGTGCTAATAATGTTTGTTACTTTCTATGTGGGTACCTTGGGAAGAAAGTGATGCACAAGTTTTTGGTCCTGGCGTTTTTCCTGTTGTTCCTCAGCCAGAATCAACGACTCTGAAGATTAACATACCAGGAGCCATCTATATACTTTCTATATATGGGTCTATAGGTTCCTTTTGTTTGACAATTAGGATAATATGCTCTGGAGAGGACTGAAGTCTTTTGCCTTTTCTCTTTTTTTGTAGGAACCTACAAGCAGCAATTGGCGCCTATTATGACTTTGAGAGCCCAAACATCAGTGTGCCCTCTATGTCCTTTGTTGAAGATGTCACCATAGGAGAAGGGGAGTCGATACCTCCTGATACTCAATTTATAAAAACATGGCGAATCCAAAATTCTGGTAAATGTATAACGAGCAATCTTCCTTGCCCAGTTTTCTTTTTCTTAGTAGTTAAAAGAAATAAGGAAGTGTTTTAGCTTAAATTATGTGATTGTGTAACTCTGAGCTTTTCCTTATACATGATGTAGAATTTTCTTGTACTGGTATGATGACCCAAACACCAATAAAATACTCCCTAGATTAGGAAGAATTTAGGTCTTGATGACATTTAAACACAATTCAATATTCTTTTGATACCAGGAACTAGGCCTGTGTGTGGTGGTGGTATTTTCTCCACCTGTACAGTTCTACTCCATTATTTTATTTCTGCTCTAATTAATCTTCCAGTTATTTCCAGCAAGCTAGAGGAGGTGCATCCTTGAATGGAACAAGGTAGTTAGAGTTGTGAGCATCTGCTCTTTTGAAAGCTCATTTCTTTGCAACCACAAGGATGATTGTATCTGAAATTTTCATTGAGCTATCTATTTGAGATGTTAACATCACTTTGAAAAATTGGTTAAGAAGCGTAGGGATTTGCTCAGAATAGAAAAGATGGAAAGATTGAGAAGTTGCTTTTTTTAAAAAACATTGTTTTGACGTACTGCTGACTTAAGAAAAATTTAACATAAGTTAACCATAGTTCTTTGAAAATAGTATCTGAATATGTATCTAGTAACTGTTTATTATCACCTTTTACTTGTTAAATTCTTTTCTAATGACTTTTTTAATTTGAGTGAGTTTAATATTTCTTGTCTCATCCAGTAACAATTTATGCTGACTAGGTGAGGATGCTTTAACTTCCTTATTAATGAGGATTTACAAAAGAAATTCTAAGAGATGGAAAACTAGACAAAAGGAATATTTAGCTAAAAGTTTGTTGGTGTCGGGGAACCGTGTCTAGTAAGGTAATCTGATGTGAAATGATATAAAACTCTGGGGGCTCAAACCTATAAAAGTGACCTTTTATTGGACCCTGTTTACTTTTCAGTTCTTTATACTTCAGTTCTTTTATGATGGGGAGAGACTGGCCAAGCTAGCCTTTTATATAATAATTAATGTACCAAATTATTATTCTTAGTTTTTCTGGCTAATTTGGAAGTAACTTTACCTTGGATGAAGGTTTGGTGTGTCACTGAGCAAAAGCACATAATCTGGATTGACCCAGTGTTGTAGATGACTGGGGACATCAGTGGCTTTGTAAATTTTCATTAGCTTCTTTTCTCTTTTGGTTATAACAGTGTGGTGCATTGTTAGTTTGAGAGGCACATGGTAGTACAGGAAAACAGCCATTTTTCTATTTTTCTTGAAATTCTTGTTCCGAGTTTGATTATCTTTACGATGTCTAATTTCTTTCTCACCTTTCTTAGTGTTGTCTGCTTTTAAAAATATTAAGACAATCTCTTTAGGTCAGCTTTTATTCATCATATTTCTTATCTGAATTACTAAAATCTGTGTTACTGGTCAAAAATGCTTTTGAAACCTAGCCATGAATTTTTAAAATGAGTAACGTTTGTTTAGAAAGTATAGCTTATTAAAAGTTTTGTTTATTTAAAAGAATTAATCCAAGACCTTGTTTACTTAATGGTGAAAACACTGGAAATGGTCTGGCTTTCCATGGGTTCTTTATAGTGTTTTTAAATATTGAAAGTTGTTAGAGTACTGTTGAAATGTTTTAAATACCATCTTGCTGCAAAATAACCATTTTATATTTCAGAAAGCCTCTTGAAATATCTACTCACTCACTAGACAGTTCCTTGGGTTAATGGGAGATTGTAAGGGTTTGATATAAAATGGCGAGAATGTCAAATCAGAACCCCAAAGAGCCTGCCTTTCACCTTTACTTGGAGAAAATTTGTTTTGGTGGGGCTAGCTCTTCTTCCTTCTGCTTTTGCATAGTAACTCCAGTTTAAAACAGTCTCTGGGTCTGCAGCCTTTCTTCCTGTAAAAGGACATTTTTGTTCCTGTACACCTCTTGAAAAACTGGGCAACAGTTGCTAGAGATTTTACCTTTCGAGGTACTTGGAACAGGTAGGTTTTTTATTCTTCTGGAAATCATTCCATCAGTTGTAAAGTAGTTTTGTGTCTGTAAACTAAATGCTTTCCATTTGTTTAAGAAGAAACTGGCCTCACATAATTAAGTGACAGGTATGTTATTAGAGAGAGAGATAAGGAAAGCATGCACAGGCACTGGTTCTTTGGCGTCATCCTAATCTGGCCTGGGTTCTTTCTGGAAATAGAGTGGTAACACACAGAAGTAGGGTAGGCCGGGACTTCCCTGGCAGTCCAGTGGTTAAGACTCTGCGCTCCCAATGCAGTGGGCACGGGTTCAATCCCTGGTTGGGGAACTAAGATCCTGCATGCCGCATGGCGTGGCCAAAAAAAAAAAAAAAAAAAAAAGTAGGGTAGGGCTTAGCTGTTTCTCCTCAGGCTCTCTTACTTTCATTCATAACCTTCCCTAAGAGATAAGTGCTCACTGAAAGAGTTTCATAAATAATTTTTCACAGTGCTTCTCTACTGTCATGTTTCAGGCATACCAGGAATTCAAATTTACAACAGATGAGATTGATAGGAACTGCATATAGCTGTCCCAGCACCTTCCCCAAAGAAGATAAATGTCACACATTGTTTAAAATTAAACACCTATTATTGTTTAAGTCCTTATATTCAGATCATAGAGAAACTGAAGTGAGACATTTAATGACATAGATGCAGAATCCCAGGATCCAAACTTTTGGTACTGTGTAAGTTTTAGAAGTTTGGGAAACTTTACAGCTGGAGTTTAAAATGAAAATTTGAAACTGTCCCTCTGAAGATGAAAGGAGACAATTCTCTTTACCAACACTTACAGCTTCTCAGTTGTTACAGCCATGCTGTGCTGTCCAGCTGTGGTGAGTGTTAAACTAAGCATATGATAACTCTGGTGTTTCTCTGACTTTAATGAAGTAGTTGTGATTGTTATATGAGAGAGTGACTTCAGAGTCATCTTTATTTTCTAAACTACATAGAAGTGAATATGAAACAACAGTTGAGGGAAAAAAAGAAACTTGAGAAAGAACAACTATTCCCTCCATTTTTCTTTTGACTCCTTAAAATAGTTAAGTTTCTTATGTTCCAGTCACTTTATCAGGTACAGGAAGAAAATGGCAACAAGATCAGTGAAGGGCCCTGTTTGCATGTAGCTTAATTTGAAATGCAGTCTCTAAAGCTACAGGGGTTAAAAAGAGGGAGGGGGTCTTCACTGAGGTTTGCCTTCTGTCTTGCTCTTTGGATGTTCCTTGTTGTCTCCAAACTATTTCTATAATCACTTATACCTAGTAAGTCTCAGACTTTCTGGAACTGATGGACTTTTATTTTGTTTTTGCCATGCTCTCTATCATCTCAGAATTGCCACATGACAGGTTTCTTGTCTTGTTTTGTTTTGACTTTTTATGTCTTTTAATAAAATTATATTCCATGATAACTGGAGAATCACAGCCTTAGTCATGTGTGTGCTTGCGATACTTAACTTGGAAAGTCATAAAACACAGATTAGTCTTTCTTTTCTTCTTATATATATCTACCCCCCCATTAAGCCAGTTGTAACAGACTTAATTTGAAGTGCTATTGCGTTATACTTCTCAAATCCAGATTTTTCTGGTATGCTTAGCCTGGTAGGCCAAGTAGCTCATCAGTATTTCCCTTCCTTCTGTATCAAGAGTCAGTATCAGTGACCTTTTCAGAACTACCTGACCTGACAGTTGGGGGCTGTAAGAACTATATTTCATAATAAACTGTTGGTAACTCTCAGAAGGCAGATGATTGGTTCTTCATTTCATAGCAGATTAACACTTTAGAGTTGATGGTGTATAACTCTTCCAGTTTTTTCAAGAGGCTCTCCAAGTACCACATGAATAGGGTCTGACGTACTAAAAAGATCAGGACCGTAGCCTCATAATTGTTAATCATTTAACATTTTACCAACTAACTCAGTATCCTGGGAATACAGCAGTACTCCCTCTTTTGCACAGATGAGAGATCCAGCTGTCTCAGCTGCTTGTGCTTGTCTGCCTAGGACAGCCAAGTATTTTCCACACCCAGACAGTCTTGGTTTCCCTTGTTTTCTTTAAAGTTCCAAAACAGACACATTCTTGGATTTTCATATAAATATTGTCTTGTTATAGATGTGTGTGTGCATGTGTATGTGTATCTTTTAAAGAATAATTGTGAATTCAGCCCTATAATAGTAGCTTAATTTTCCTCTTGGATCTTGGTCTTTAAGGAGACTGACATTTTCCAAGGTACTTCACGTCAACTGCTACTATTCTTGACTAAGACAAATATGCTTTTGCCGGGCCATAGGCCCCAGAAATGAAAAAAAAAGAATTTGCATGTATTGCCAGTGTATCATCCACAACATTTTCAACAGCAGCAGTTGCCCTTTATAGTGTTAACTTAAGAGGGCACTTTGCTGGCAGGATTTTTTTTAAAGAGGGTCTGACAGACATAGCGACCACTGCTCCATCTGCTACCCCTAAAATCCAAGAGCCACAGCAGGTGCCGTTCTACTGCTGAGATCTCAGCAGTAGAGTGTTGGTTGCTTTTCTCTCCAGTTCTCTTTTTCAGTAGTAAACCATCAAGTATATCAAAACCGGCCTGGCACTTCACGAACAAGGTACTGAGGAATCCTAGAGTGCTGTTAGGAGATGAGTTTCAAGCATGCTGAAAGTACTTCCATGTCCAGCTTTTCATGGTGATTTGCTTTTATAATGAATGTATGTATCTCAACAAAAAGATATATAGAGGTTTCTGTATATAGTAAAAAGGAGTCTGTTGGAGAGAATTCACAGGAAAGATCACATCTAGTCACTGTGTGGCTACCTATGACTGGTCAGAAGTCAATATATTGATTTCTCATTTGAGTTAGTTTACGTGAAAATGGGTGTACAGGAGTGGGAACCAAATAAGACTGTTGCCACTTCCAAAGGAGGGAAAGACATTCCTGCCAAAGCCATTTCTCTGTCTTGCCATTCCTATTCTTTCTACAAGCACCTCCTGCTGGTGTCATCACCCCTGAGACAACGGGTCATTGTACTGTTATCAGGGCCCACTGTTCATATTTTCCCCACTACTGTTTGAACCTGAAAACGAAACTTTCACTTGACTCCTTTGTCTTATTTGCAGTCTTTTGACCCTCGATCTTTTCATTGTTAGGGACTCCAGAAGAAAAGTCATACATCAGGGAAAAAGCAGTTCTAAAATGAAAATAATACAGAAACTATTCCTCTTCCCTCAATGGAAAGTTTCATCCTCTTTCCTCGATGGAAAAACTGGGGACAGTCAGACATATTTTTACTTTGAATGTCAGTTTAAAAGGTCAGGTGCAAATAGGCATGTGTTCTTAGTAGAGAAAGCAGTCTTCGAAAGATGTGGGCCTGAGCTTCATTTCCATGGCTCTTTTCCGACATCATTCTTAGGTTCTACAGATTCAATGTGATGTGTGGCCTTCCCTGGGTCACCCCAAACACATTTTCTTGAGGAACTGCCTTGCTTTTGCTGTGTGTGCTTTCTCTTAGGGATAGACTGCTGGTCAGAGGTTGCTGACTCTGATTCTTGCTGACCAGTGAGGTGTTATATAGCTCAAAGATATGTGGCTAGGTTTACATATGTGTGAGAGACAAAGAGACCTCTTCTACAGTTTTGTAATGAACTGCACTCAGCATAGGACCATTGATTGCCTAACATTTTTTTCTTTTGCTTGAACTCAGGGGCAGAGGCCTGGCCTCCAGGGGTTTGTCTTAAATATGTCGGGGGAGACCAATTTGGACATGTGAACATGGTGATGGTGAGATCGCTAGAGCCCCAAGAGATTGCAGATGTCAGCGTCCAGATGTGCAGCCCCAGCAGAGCAGGAATGTATCAGGGACAGTGGCGGATGTGCACTGCTACAGGACTCTACTATGGAGGTGAGTATGTCCCTGTGCAGCCCAGGGTGAATGAATTAAGGTAACATCTTACAGCATCCCCAGCGTTGCTCACAGAGCCTGTCAAATTATGTAGCAGGGTGTGGTCCCTTTTAAACAGCGACCCCATGCGGGTAAATGACTTGAATTTAATGACTAATTGGTTCAGTCTAGCGGTATCCTTTTTATACTAGGAATTTAGTTAAAATTTAGTGAAGTGTAATGAGATATATATTGCATTCTAAACAATGATTTAGTAGTGCTGCTATTTTTATTATATAATCTAGTAGGTGCTGTAAGAATACTGAAGGCAGTCCTTGTTCTCACAGTCTCTAGACAGAAGTTGTATAAAAAAAGATAGTGCACAAAATCTGCATACTTCTCTCCACCTGATGACCTGTCAAGATGCTAGTACCTCTCACTCCTTCTTTTTACTGCCATACTTTTTGGACAGAGTGATTTACACTCATTGTCTCTTCTTCCCATTTACTTTTATTTTTCAAACCAGTCAATCCTTTACCCACTCCAGTGATGTTTATCAGCAACTACCCAGTTTCCAAATCCAGTAGCCACTTTCCAGTCTTCATACTAACTGACCCTCTATCATTTGGCACCAAACTCTAAATGTTTTTTGAAGTGTATACCTTCTTAGACTCACATGGTACCTCTCTTGTTTCTTCTCTGAATGTTCTTTGTCTAGTCTCATTTTTGCCCTGGGACTACAGACATACCTTGATTTATTGACGTTCGCTTTATTGTGCTTTACAGATAATTTTGTTTTTTACAAATTGAAGATTCGTGACAACCTTTCGTTGAACAAGTCTGCTGGCACCGTTTTTCCAACAGCATTTGCTCACTTAGTGTCTCTGTGTCACATTTTGGTAATTCTCACAATATTTCAGACTTTCTCATTATTATTATATTTGTTATGGTGACCTGTGATCAGCAATCTATGATGTTTCTATTGTAATTGTTTTGGGATGCCACAAACTGTGCCCACATAAGACTGTGAACTTAATTGGTAAATGTGTGTGTTCTGACCATTCCACCAATTAGCCATTCCTCCATCTCGTTTCCTCTCCTTGGACCTCCCTATTCCCCGAGACACAATAATGTTGAAATTAGGTCGGTTGATAACTCTACAGTGGCCTCTAAGTGTTCAAGTGAAAGGAAGAGCCACACATCTCTCACTTTAAAAGCTAGAAATGATTAAGCTTAGTGAGGAAGGCATGTCAAAAAACAAGATAGGCCAGAAGCTAGGTCGCTTGTACCAAACAGCTAAGTTGTGAAAGCAAAGGAAAAGTTCTTCAAGGAAATGAAAAGTGCTACTCCAGTGAACACACGAGTCATAAGAAAAGTGAGACAGCCTTATTGCTGATATGGAGAAAGTTTGAGTGGTCTGGATAGAAGATCAAATCAGCCACCACATTCCCTTAAGCCAAAGCCTAATCCAGAGCAAGGCCCTGACTCTCTTCAACTCTGTGAAGGCTGAGAGAGGTGAAGAAGCTGCAGAAGAAGTTTAAAGCTAGCAGAGGTTGGTTCTTGCAGTTTAAGGAAAGAAGCCCTCTCCATAACATAAAAGTGCAAGGTGAAGGAGCAAGTGCTGATGTAGAAGCTGCAGCAAGTTATCCAGAAGATCCAGCTAAGATAATTCATGAAGGTGGGCCACACTAAACAAGAGATTTTCAATGTAGACAAGACAGCCTTATATTGGGAGAAGATGCCATCTAGGACTTTCATAGCTAAGGAGGAGAAGTCAGTGCCTGGCTTCAAAGGACCAGCTTTCTTGTTAGGGGCTAATGCAGCTGGTGGCTTTACGTTGAAGCCAGTGATCATTTACCATTCTGAAAACTCTAGGGCCCTTAAAAATTATGCTCAATCTGCTCTGCCTGTGCTCTGTAAATGAAACAACAAAGCCTGGATGACTGTACATCTGTTTGCAACATGGTTCACTGACCATTTCAAGCCCACTGTTGAGACTTACTGCTCAGAAAAAAAGATTCCTTTCAAAATGTTACTACTCATCGACGGTGCTCCTGGTCACCCAAGAGCTCTGATGCAGATATACAACGAGATTTTCCTGTCTGCCAACACAACATCCATTCTGTAGCCATAGATCAAAGAGTCATTTCTACTTTCAAGTCTTGTTCTTTAAGAAATACATTTTGTGAGGCTATGGTGAATCCTCTGATGCATCTGGGCAAAGTAAGTCCTTCTAGAAAGGATTCACCATTCTAGATGCCATTAAGAACATTTGTGATTCATGGGAGGAAGTCAAAATATCAGCATTAAGAGGAGTTTGGAAGCTGATTGCAACCCTCGTGGATGACTTTGGAGGGGTTCGAGACTTCAGCGGAGGAAGTAACTGCAGATGTGGTGGATGTAGCGAGAGAACTAGAAGCGGAGCCTGAAGATGTGACTGAATGGCTGCAATCTCAGAATAAAACTTTAACCGATGAGGAGTTAACTTTTTACGACGAGCCAAGAAAGTGGCTCCTTGAGATGGTATCTACTCCTGGTGAAGATGCTGTGAAGATTGTTGAAATAACAACAAAGGACTTAGAATATTACATAAACTTAGTTGATAAAGCAATGGCAGGGTTTGAAAGGACTGACTCCCTATTTTGAAAGAAGTTCTACTGTGGGCAGAATGCTATCAAACAGCATTGCATGCTACAGAGAAATTGCTTGTAAAAGGAAGAGTCAGTCAGTGCAGCAAACTTCATTGTTCTCTTACTTTAAGCTGCCCCAGCCTTCAGCAACTCCCAAGCTGATCAGTCTGTAGCCATCAACAAGGAGGCAAGACCCTCCACCAGCAAGAAAGATTACAACTTGCTAAAGGCTCAGATGATGGTTAGCGGTTTTTGCCAATAAAGTATTTTTTAATTAAGATACGTACATCGTTTTCTTAGACATAATGCTATTGCACACTTAATAGACTACAGTGTACAGTAAACGTAATGCACTGGGAAACCAAAAAATTCGTGTGACTCGCGTTATGGCAGTATTCACTGTATTGCATTGATCTGGAACCGAACCAGCTATATCTCCAAGGTATGCCTGTCCTAGATTGTGAGCTGGGCCCTGTTCATGCTCTGTGACCTCATCCACCCACCTGGCTTCATCTGTCACCAGTACGGCATACATGGTGGTACTCGAAGTCATATCTGTGGTGCAGACTCTTTGGAGTTTCAAACCTGTATTTAAGTGCTTGTGGACAGAACCCCTGGATATTCTGTAGAGTTTTGAATTTTAGTATCTCCTAGACAAAACTTATATTCTTGTTATTGTCATCCCACTGAGATGATCAGGCCAGAAGCTTGAGTCATCTTTTGTTCTGTCTTATCATCCTTAATCACAGACCAATTCGTATTCGTTTCTCTATATCCTATGTCCTAGAGATCCAGAGAAAAATAAATAAAAAAGAGTTCCTGTCCTCAGGGAGCTCTTAACTGGACTCATGGCCAGTGGGACCTTTGGAGTTATTTCAAGGAGTCCTGGAATTAATTTTCTCATATATGTTTTTGCAGCCAGTGGAAACTTGAAGTATTTCTCTGACTGAAAAAATTATAATGTTAGTGTCATTCTTTGTAACATCATTCTTTGCCGAAAACCTTTGTACCTCCTGTAATGGAGCCAAACTCCATGGCACAGGGCTTAAAGCTCCTCATGATCTGGTCTGGCCTCATTTTCACTTTCATCCTTAGTCACCTCTTTACTCCCCACAGCCAGTCCCCAAAGACACCACATGATTTCACTTCTTCATGCCCTTGCTCATGTTGTTCCCATTGCCTGAAATACCTTTTTCTTTACAACAAACCCCTGCTCATCCTCAGCACCCTGGTGAAGTCACCTTTCCTCCTTCCCTCCTCCCCCCTTCTTACTCGCCCCTCTACCCCAAGGAAATACCTCCTTCCCTTTTCACTTATATTATGCACACGCTTGTTATTACAGTTAACACATTGTGTTTTAGGTGTTTGTTTACTTATCCTTTTCTCCTACTAGACAGTGAACTATTTGTTGAATAAAGAATCAACATCATGTAACAATCATCTATCAGAATGCAGAGAGATTATTTCTCCCCTCTTTTCAGGCCACCTCTCCTGAGAATCTTCTTACTTGCAAAGTTGGAAATAGTGTCTCCCATTGCTGAGCTCCATTTCATAATCTCTTTCCCTCTCCTTTGCCTCTCTTTGGCACTTTACCTCTTTCTGCCCAGTTAATTTGATGAATGTCTAATATTGCTTTTAAAACTTAAGGTGATACATGTCTCATTTATCTTTGTAACTCTTGAAAAAGCTGAGCCAAATGCAGAGTGGAGAGTGGCTACTCAAATTTTTAAATGCATGTCAGTGTTTTTAAAGGAGGAGGAAGACAACATACATGACTTTTAAAAAAATTTCTTTGATGCAAAGATACTGCTTCATAGTGTTCTCCCATGCTTGAGAGCTCTTGTCTTATTTTGTGCGTGTGTGTGTTTTAGTGTTAAATTAAAAATAATTATCACTATATGTGACATTAAAATTTATACTTGTAACATCCCTCTCAAATTCTGTAAGTAGGTAGAGTATAAATATACTAGCTCTGAAGGCAGTAAAAACTTCAAATCCTTTCTTGGTCATATAGTCTGTGAGTTGTTTTTCAGGACTTTGAAATCTAATACCTACAAGGGATCTTAATAATTCATCTGATTCCATGGTTTTCAAGCATTTTTCTTAATCAGTGGAACCCTTTTCTTGATAAAAGTATATGTGAATGCCTCCTCCAAAAAAGAGAAAAGATAAAACTGAAACTGGCTTTGTTGAATTGGGAGCCTCCTTGGCCTGTGTTTCCCTGCTTTCTGTCTGAGGTGACCTCCAGGGCTGTGTGGAGTATAGTTTGCAAACCCTTCATCTACTCTAATAAAGAATTTAATTCCATTTACAAGTTACCGTATTCCATTGAATTCAGTTTAATGTTGATTATAAAACATGTCATGATAGCAGAACTGTTAAATGACTGGCAGAAAGTGAAATATACATATATACATAAAACCACAGCTGTGAACATGTGAAAAAAATAAGCTGCTGTGTTAACCTTGGCATGAATGGCTCTTTCAGTTTTTCTGCTCACTCTTAGCTTGCTAGTGCATTGAGTATAGTGTAGTGGTAGGCGTTTGGAATGTAGGACTACATTGCCTGGGCACAAACTTCGACAAGTTAGGTAACTTCTCTATGCCTTATCTTTCTGGGTTTTTTTTTAAAGGTTTATTTTGATGTGGACCTTTTTTTTTTTAAGTCTTTATTGAATTTGTTACAATATTGCTTCTGTTTTATGTCTTGGTTTTTGGGCCGAGAGGCATGTGGGATCTTAGCTCACTGATCAGGGATTGAACCTGCATCCCCTGCATTGGAAGGCGACGTCTTAACCACTGGACCACTGGACTGCCAGGGAAGTCCCTTATCTTTCTGTTTTAACAACGAAGCTTGTTTTGTTTGTTTGTTTGGTTTTGGGTTTGGTTGGGTGGTCTCTTCTTTAGTCTTTAATGGTCTTTTCTAGAAAAAATCTATTCTCCTTATTTTTATAATAATACTTATGTTGTTTGAGCTCATTTCTCTTCCTAAAAGGAATTTTTGCTATATTTAATAATTTACAAAGTGGGTCTTCTTCCCTCATTTTAGATTGGTTGTACTCATTCAGTCTCTCAACAGGAGTGTGCTATTAGCATATTGTGTGGACAGTTCTTCTTTGTGTGGGGCATATTTATAAGACCCTTGGCCCTCTCACTAAATACCATGTTCATCTTTAGAGCCACCCTCCACTCCCACCACACACATTTCTAACTCCCTTGGTTGAGTACCACTAAGTATTTGATTCTTGGCAGAGTTATTTTCAAGCCCAAACATTTTATTTTATCTTTTTTCTACAGACTTTTGCTTCTTAGATAAAAACAACCTGTTATCTAATGCCTACTTTATGTCAGGCATTGTACTGGGCTTTTTCATATAAATTATCTTATAAGGGAAGTATTAGCTGCACTTTATGGGTGGGGAAACTGAAGACCAGAGATAATTAATGACTTGTCTAAGTTTCAGTGAAAGTTATAAATTAGCTATAAATTATAGTTATAAATTAACAAAAGTAGTTTTATGATCTTTGCCATTGGACACTACTATATTGGGTTCACAGGGAAACTTTGGCTCCAGGTTGTTGGTACTTGGCAGAGTTTAGGGAGACTGGGGTATATGGTCCACAAGTCCTCTCCATTTCCAGAGTGAGTGGGAATGAGGGTCAGGCTGAGATTGGCAAGGTGACTCTTAGGTAGTTGAGTAAATATCAGTGTTCCCCAAGGAGTTCCTGCTTTTCAGGAGATATACAGTTCCTGTAGGACACTTGACTCTTGGAAAGGAGTAAGCAGCATGAGTGCTTGTCACCATTTTAGCCTTGGTACAAACATGCCTCCCCTCTTCCTAGTGGAGTACCATCTTTCAAAGTTCCACAGGAGACGGACTTCCCTAACGGTCCAGTGGTAAAGACTCCATGCTCCCAATGCAAGGGGTGCTGGTTCGGTCCCTGGTTGGGGAACTAAGGTCCCACACGCCGCACCATACAGCCAAAAAAAAAAAAACCCACCAAAAAGAAAAAAACCAAAAAACCCCAAAGTTCCACAGGAGAGCTGTACCCCTGCACTTGATGGTTCCTTCTAAAGCAGAGGGGTTCTAGTTGTGAAGTAGGCACTGAGGTCACGTGATACTCTGGTTATCACATGCTGATTAGGGTTTCTTCCGCTTGAAATAGCTCTTCTTGTTAAATGGCTTCATGTGGTTCCTTAGGGGACAATTCACACGTAGATTACTTACATTCATTTAGTTTTCTCAGAAGTTAGAAATGGAACTTCCCTTATAAAACTCCCAAATCATAATATATAATATAGTCCCACAGGTTAGGAAGCTTAATGGGTGCTCTATGTAAACCACACTGTTTATTTCTTTAAACCTTTGTAAGTTCTTCTTTCAGCTTCTCCAGTTTATGCAATGTCCACCTTAACCAGGTAGTGCAGAACTGCTCCTCCTCATTCTTCTCCAATGTTTTAACTGATGATGTTGTAAAAGAAGCTCTGCTTTCATGGATGTCCTCTAGACTCTACACAAGTGTCTTCTATTTAGATGCTGTTCTACTTGGAATTTCTACCAGCTCTCTTGCCCTTTTGCCTATTGACCCCACCTTTAGAATGTCTCTCTTTTATGTTGCACTTAAAAAACCTGCTTCATTTGCTTCTAGAAGATCCTCAATAAGATACTCTCTGAAAAAGGAAGGGAGGGAGGAAGGAAGGAAGGAAAACCACCAGCAGCAGCAGCCACAAGCAGGCTCTTGCCAGATTAGAGCTCCTGGAGCAGTCAGCCAACATGATGCCATTCTAGTCCCCTAGACATGTGTATCTAGCAACAGCCTGTGGAACAAAAACCACATTCACAGAAAGATAGACAAGATGAAAAGGCACAGGGCTATGTACCAGATGAAGGAACAAGATAAAATCCCAGAAAAACAACTAAATGAAGTGGAGATAGGCAACCTTCCAGAAAAAGAATTCAGAATAATGATAGTGAAGATGATCCAGGACCTCGGAAAAAAAATGGAGGCAAAGATCGAGAAGATGCAAGAAATGTTTAACAAAGACCTAGAAGAATTAAAGAACAAATAAACAGAAATGAACAATGCAGTAACTGAAATGAAAACTACACTAGAAGGAATCAATAGCAGAATAACTGAGGCAGAAGAACAGATAAATGACCTGGAAGACAGAATGGTGGAATTCACTGCTGTGGAACAGAATAAAGAAAAAAGAATGAAAAGAAATGAAGACAGCCTAAGAGACCTCAGGGACAACATTAAACGCAACAACATTTGCATTATAGGGGTCCCAGAAGGAGAAGAGAGAAAGACCAGAGAAAATATTTGAAGAGATTATAGTCGAAAACTTCCCTAACATGGGAAAGAAAATAGCCATCCAAGTCCAGGAAGCACAGAATGTCCCATACAGGATAAACCCAAGGGGAAACACGCTGAGATACATAGTAATCAAATTGGCAAAAATTAAAGACAAAGAAAAATTATTGAAAGCAGCAAGGGAAAAACGACAAATAACATACAAGGGAACTCCCATGAGGTAAACAGCTGAATTCTCAGCAGAAACTCTACAAGCCAGCCAGAAGGGAGTGGCATGACATATTTAAAGTGATGAAAGGGAAGAACCTACAACCAAGATTACCCTTCCTGGCAAGGATCTCATTCATATTTGACGGAGATGTCAAAAGCTTTACAGACAAGCAAAAGCTAAGAGAATTCAGCACCACCAAACCAGCTCTACAACAAATGCTAAAGGAACTTCTCTAAGTGGGAAATACAAGAGAAGAAAAGCACCTACAAAAACAAACCCAAAACAATTAAGAAAATGGTCATAGGAACATACATATCGATAATTACCTTAAACGTGAATGGATTAAATGCTCCAACCAAAAGACACAGGCTCGCTGAATGGATACAAAAACAAGACTCATATATATGCTGTCTACAAGAGACCCACTTCAGACCTAGGGACACATACAGACTGAAAGTGAGGGGATGGAAAAAGGTATTCCATGCGTATGGAAATCAAAAGAAAGCTGGAGTAGCAATACTCATATCTGATAAAATAGACATTAAAATAAAGAATGTTACAAGAGACAAGGAAGGACACTACATAATGATCAAGGCATCAATCCAAGAAGAAGATATAACAATTATAAATATATATGCACCCAACATAGGAGCACCTCAATACATAAGGCAACTGCTAACAGCTATAAAAGACGAAATGGACAGTAACAAAATAATAGTGGGAGACTTTAACACATCACTTCCTATGGACAGATCATCCAAACAGAAATTAATAAGGAAACACAAGCTTTAAATGACACAATAGACCAGATAGATTTAATTGATATTTATAGGACACTCCATCCAAAAACAGCAGATTACACTTTCTTCTCAAGTGCGCACAGAACATTCTCCAGGATAGATCACATCTTGGGTCACAAATCAAGCCTCAGTAAATTTAAGAAAATTGAAATCATATCAAACACCTTTTCTGACCACAATGCTATGAGATTACAAATCAACTACAGGGAAAAAAATGTAAAAAACACAAACACATGGAGGCTAAACAGTATGTTACTAAATAACCAAGAGATCACTGAAGAAATCAAAGAGAAAATCAGAACATACCTAGAGACAAACGACAATGAAAACACGATGATCCAAAACCTATGGGATGCAGCAAAAGCAGTTCTAAGAGGGAAGTTTATAGCAATACAAGCCTACCTCAAGGAACAGGAAAAATCTCAAATAAACTAACCTTACACCTAAAGGAACTAGAGAAAGTAGAACAAACAAAACCCAAAGTTAGCAGAAGGAAAGAAATCAAAGATCAGAGCAGAAATAACTGAAATAGAAACAAAGAAAACAATAGCAAAGATCAATAAAACTAAAAGCTGGTTCTCTGAGAATAAACAAAATTGATAAACCATTAGCCAGACTCATCAAGAAAAACAGGGAGAGGACTCAAATCAATAAAATTAGAAATGAAAAAGGAGAAGTTACAACAGACACTGCAGAAATACAAAGCATCCTAAGAGACTACTACAAGCAACTCTATGGCAATAAAATGGACAACTTGGAAGAAATGGACAAATTCTTAGAAAGGTATAGCCTTCCAAGACTGAACCAGGAAGAAATAGAAAATATGAACAGACCAATCACAAGTAATGGAATTGGAACTGTGATTAAAAATCTTCCAACAAACAAAACTCCAGGACCAGATGGCTTCACAGGTGAATTCTATCAAACATTTAGAGAAGAGCTAACACCCATCCTTCTCAAACGCTTCCAAAACATTGCAGAGGAAGGAACACTCCCAAACTCATTCTGTGAGGCCACCATCACCCTGATACCAAAACCAGACAAAGATACTACAAAAAAAGAAAATTGCAGACCAATATCACTGATGAATATAGATACAAAAATCCTCACAAAATACTAGCAAACAGAATCCAAGAACACATTAAAAGGATCATACACCATGATCAAGTGGGATTTATCCCAGGGATGCAAGGATTCTTCAATATATGCAAATCAATCAATGTGATGCACCATATTAACAAATTGAACAATAAAAACCATATGATCATCACAATAGATGCAGAAAAAGCTTTTGACAAAATTCAACACCCATTTATGATAAAAACTCTCCAGAAAGTGGGCATAGAGGGAACCTACCTCAACATAATAAAGGCCATATACGACAAACCCACAGCAAACATCATTCTCAATGGTGAAAAACTGAAAGCATTTCCTCTAAGATCAGGAACAAGACAAGGATGTCCACTCTTACCGCTATTATTCAACATACTTTTGGAAGTCCTAGCCTCGGCAATCAGAGAAGAAAAAGAAATGAATACAAATTGGAAAAGAAGAAGTAAATCTGTCACTGTTTGCAGATGACATGATACTATACATAGAGAATCCTAAAGATGCCACCAGAAGACTACTAGAGCTAATCAATGAATTCGGTAAAGTTGCAGGATACAAAATGAATGCACAGAAATCTCTTGCATTCCTATACACTAATGATGAAAAATCTGAAAGAGAAATTAAGGAAACACTCCTATTTACCATTGCAACAAAAAGAATAAAATACCTAGGAATAATCCTACCTAGGGAGACAAAAGACCTGTATGCGGAAAACTATAAGACACTGATGAAAGAAATTAACGATGATACAAACAGATGGAGAGATATACCATGTTCTTGGATTGGAAGGATCAATATTGTGAAAATGACTATACTACCCAAAGCAATCTACAGATTCAATGCAATTCCTGTCAAATTACCGATGGCATTTTTTACCGAACTAGAACAAAAAGTCTTAAAATTTGTATGGGGACATAAAAGACCCTGAATAGCCAAAGCAGTCCTGAGGGAAAAAAACGGAGCTGGAGGAATCAGACTCCTTGACTTCAGACTATACTACAAAGCTACAGTAATCAAGACAATATGGTACTGGCACAAAAACAGAAATATAGATCAATGGAACAGGATAGAAAGCCCAGAGGTAAACCCACGCACCTATGGTCAACTAATCTATGACAAAGGAGGCAAGGATATACAATGCAGAAAAAACAATCTCTTCAATAAGTGGTGCTGGAAAAACTGGACAGCTACATGTAAAAGAATGAAATTGAACATTCCCTAACACCATACACAAAAATAAACTCAAAATGGATTAGAGACCTAAATGTAAGACCAGACACTATAAAGCTCTTAGAGGAAAACATAGGAAGAACACTCTTTGACATAAATCACAGCAAGATCTTTTTTGATCCACCTCCTACAGTAATGGAAATAAAAACAAAAATAAACAAATGGGACCTAATGTAACTTAAAAGCTTTTGCACAGCAAAAGAAACCATAAACAAGACGAAAAGACAACCCTCAGAATGGGAGGAAATATTTGCAAACGAATCAGCGGACAAAGGATTTATCTCCAAAATATATAAACAGCTCATGCAGCTCGATATTAAAAAAACAAACAACCCAATCCAAAAATGGGCAGAAGACCTAAATAGACATTTCTCCAAAGAAGACACACAGATGGCCAAGAAGCACATGAAAAGCTGCTCGACATCACTAATTATTAGAGAAATGCAAAGCAAAACTACAGCGAGGTATCACCTCACACCAGTTAGAATGGGCTTCATCAGAAAATCTATGAACAACAAATGCTGGAGAGGGTGTGGAGAAAAGGGAACCCTCTTGCACTGTTGGTGAGAATGTAAACTGATACAGCCACTATGGAGCACAGTTTGGAGGTTCCTTAAAAAACTAAAAATAGAATTACCATATGATCCAGCAATCCCACTACTGGGCATATGCCCAGAGAAATCCACAATTTAAAAAGACACATGCACCCCAGTGTTCATTGCAGCACTATTTACAATAGCCAGGTCATGGAAGCAACCTAAATGCCCATCGACAGACGAATGGATAAAGAAGATGTGGCACATATATACGATGGAATATTACTCAGCCATAAAAAGGAACGAAATTGGGTCATTTGTTGAGACGTTGATAGATCTAGAGACTGTCATACAGAGTGAAGTAAGTCAGAAAGAGAAAAACAAATATCGTATATTAACGCATTTATGTGGAACCTAGAAAAATGGTACAGATGAGCCGGTTTGCCAGGCAGAAATTGAGACACAGATGTAGAGAACAAACGTATGGACACCAAGCGGGGAAAACGGCCGGGGGGGTGCGGGTGGGGGTGTGATGAATTGGGTGATTGGGATTGATATGTATACACTGATATGTATAAAGTGGATAACTAATAAGAACCTGCTGTGTAAAAAAAGAAATTAAAAAATATTCTTTATCTCTTTAAAAAAAGAAAAAAAGATGCTCTCTGTTTCAGTTCTGATCTCTAGATCCCTCCAGTATCAGAAATAGGAGTACCCCTTGAAGATAAGATTTATTTTTTGATAAAAGAAATGCTAGCCAAAGCTGATTGTGATTTGTATGGGAAGTGTTTTTAGAAGGGACATTTCAATATGTAAATGAGATCCAAAATCCTTAAATATCTTTACATTATAAGGTGTACATTATGTTTAAAAGGCGATGGGCTATTTTGGCTTCAGAGAAGGAAGCCTGCAGGTTTGTACAAGCCAGCTGGTTGTACTGACACCAAGTGGTCATTTGTTTGGTAGTCGTGTCCAGGTAGTTCCTCAGGAGTTACAGGCAGTGTGAAGTGGCTCTACTGTTCAGATTAATCTCTAAAATGCAGTCATGTGGGTCCTGATCCTCTGTGAAGCATGGAAATCAAGAGATCAGGTGAAACAGTGATAGATCTTTAAAGTGTAGTAAATAAAATATTTGCATGTCTAGGTATGAAGCGTCAGATGTTTTAACTACTTGGAAATTGTAATGTGAGTAGTTTTAATGTGAACGGTTCGTGCTAACACTGTTTCCTTTATAATTAGTTGTATTATTTCTCAGTAGACCAAATATATATTTAAGGGTTTGGTAGAAGTGCAAAAATATAATTTCAAAGCAGCATCTTTTTTCTTATGGTAGCCAGAGCCATTTTGATAATGGAAATGTCTTTGATCTGGAATGTTAGGTTCCAAGGATTCTGATTTTCAGGATCGACAGTTGCTTAAAAATTTTTAACCAAATTTAATTCTTTATTAATATCCATATACTTATTGTTAGAAAGAAAATAAATAGTTGTAAAACCACTGACCATTTAAAAAATAAATACTTAGGCATAATTGCTTTTTTTTTAAAATTTATTTTATTTATTTATTTATTTATGGCTGCGTTGGCTCTTTGTTGTTGCGTGCGGGCTTTCCCTCGTTGTGGTGAGCGGGGGCTACTTTTCCTTGTGGTGGGTGGGCTTCTCATTGCAGTGGCTTCCCTTGTTGCGGAGCACAGGCTCTAGGCACGTGGGCTTCAGTAGTTGTGTCACGCAGGCTCAGTAGTTGTGGCGCACGGGCTTAGTTGCTCTACGGCATGTGGGATCTTCCCGGACCAGGGCTCAAAGCCTTGTCCCCTGCATTAGCAGGTGGATTTTTAACCACTGTGCCACCAGGGAAGCCCGGCATAATTGCTTTTTAAAAAAATATAATTCTTGGAGGCAGCTGCTCGGAGCTCTCTGGGGAGGCGTGGAGCAAGGGCTAGCGGGCAGCGAGCGGGGCTAGGAGCGCGAGCGGGAGTGGCTGAGGAGCCGGCAGCAGCCATGCGTTGGGCCCGGACCAATGCGGCTGAAGCTCCCGCAAACTTGGGCGCGCGCTCACGCTGCTCCGCCGGCGGCCTGAGTGATGAAGATGGTGGCCCCCTGGACGCGGTTCTACTCTAACAGCTGCTGCCTGTGCTGCCATGTCTGCACCGGCACCATCCTGCTTGGCGTCTGGTACCTGATCATCAATGCCGTGGTACTGCTGCTTCTGTTGAGCGCCCTGGTTGATCCAGATCACTTTTTACTTATCACTTTTCAAGTTTTGAACTCGGAGGTGACTTTGAGTTCATGGATGATGCCAGCATGTGCATTGCTATTGCAATTTCTCTTCTCATGATCCTGATCTGTGCAGTGGCTACTTATGGAGCATACAAGCAACATGCGGCCTGGATCATCCCATTCTTCTGTTACCAGATCTTTGATTTTGCCCTGAACAGCTTGGTTGCAGTCACTGTGCTTGTTTATCCAAACTCCATCCAGGAATACATACGACAGCTGCCTCCTGATTTTCCTTACAAAGATGATATCATGTCAGTGAATCCTACCGTGTTTGGTCTTTATTATTATTCTGTTTATCAGCATTATCTTTACTTCTAAGGGTTACTTGATTAGCTGTGTTTGGAACTGCTACCGATTCATCAGTGGCAGGAACTCCTCCGATGTCCTGGCCTCTGTTACCAGCAATGACACTACGGTGCTATGCACCCCCATACGATGATGCCACTGTGAATGGCGCCGCCAAGGAGCCACCACCACCTTATGTGTCTGCCGAAGCCTGGAAGTAGGGTGTAGTTGAGAGTGACAGCTTGACTTTCATACATCAGGGCAATAGGTCTTTAATTTTACTTCTGAGATGAGCTTCTGAGCTTATTTGTTGCTGAAATGCTACAGTTTAAAATTTTAGATGTTAAGTTGAAACTCTCTGTAGTTTGAAACCTATGCTTCAGCTAGAGCACCATGATAGAGTAACTGTAGACTTCTTTCTGTGGGGGGTGCGATGGGCTCCCCTAGTCTTCGCTCAGCATTGAAACTACCCAACAATGCGGATGAACCTTTTGTCCGAGGAGGCTGTTGTAGATGCTGAGCCCCCGAGTTGAAGAATTTATGACACTTTTCTCTCCGTTCCCTCCTTTCTCTTTTGAACACGTAAAATAAAATCAAAATTATATGATGCTTAGGCCATTCCAGTTTATAGAACAAACCTTAGAAGAGGAATGTTAATCGTGTAAGGAGTCCATATATATACGTAAAACAAGAATTTCCTTAGATCCTTTATGATTTAAATTCAGTGATAATTTGAGTTTGCTGGTCAAGGATTTTGTCCATGGGCCAAATTGAAACCCTTTGTCGATTCTTGGCAGTGAGGGCAGTCAGTCGCCACCCCGGTGGCTGCTCTTGTACACCCATGTCTCGGGTCACGGCGTGGCGTGTTAGAGGGGAACTGGTTGGTACTGTGTGGTATCAGGTTCTCCCTTTCTCCCAGTTTCCCATCCCTGCTCAGAGCCCCCCTTTCACTAAGTGTTCTGCCCTAGCCTGACTCAGGGAAGACGTCCATCAGCCTTTGTCAAGTGGAATTGCTGATATGTATTTATCCAACAATCTGAAAAAAGGTTTTCTTCTCTCTCTGCAAGGCACATCCTACTACTTTGAACTTCTGAGTATGTCTCATCATCTTTTAAAATGAGTGTAAAACAGTCTTCAGAAAAATGGGAGGTGGCGGGGGTGCTTTCCTGTGAAATGCCCTTATCTTGACTACCTGAATTTCAAGGGACTTTTATATATTCATATGTTCAAAAGTCACACCTCTCCTGTTTGTTCATTATTGAATGTGCTGTAAATGAAGCCATTTGGAATTAAAGTGAGATTTGCCCACATCCAAGAAAAATGTATATATATATAATTCTTAACTTTTTTGTGTGTATGCATTGGTAAGGGCTATAGCTTAGATAGAAGCTAGTTAAAAAGTGTTTCATTACGTAGAGAGTATATCCCTATCATAGTAAAACATAAACACATAAAACTTCCTGCGCTTCTTTGATTCTTATGTGACAGTAATTTTAATATGCATCATTGGTTTAATGACTACTTTTCTTGTGAGGAGAAGGGAAGAGCATTATCATATTAAATGAACATATTTGATCATATGATACATTTTGATTTCAGAAATATTAAAAATGAGGTGAAAAGTAAGACTTACAATGGAGGAGATATGTCCATTTCCCCGTCACAAAAATGTTTACATATATGCTGAAATTGTTTCAGATGAGTAATTCTTAAAGTTTTACTGAATTGTTATGTGATGGGAATTTTTAATAAGTGCCGTTGTGTACCCTTGCCACTGAATCAGACCACAGCATGTCTCTTATAAATCAGGAAGCAAGCATAATTGCTTCCTATTCAAATCATGGTGAATATCTAATTTATCATTACAGTAGTCCCCCCCTTGTCCTTGGGGGAACATTCCAAGACCCCCAGTGGATGCCTGAAACCACGGATAGTGCTGAACCCCATATATACTGTGGTTTTTCCTGTACATACATACCTATGATAAAGTTTAATTTATAAATTAGGCACAATAAGAGATTAACAATAACTAATAATAAAATAGAACAGTTATAACAATATGCTGTAATAAGAGTTATGTGAATGTGGTCTCTCTCCCTCCCTCTCTCCTTCTGTCTCTCTCTCTCAAAATATTTTATTGTTTGTATTCACCCTTCTTGTGATGATGTGAGATGATAAAATACCTACAAGGAGGATCATTTGCTTTGGGTGATCCTGGATCATCAAGCCATGACAATGTGGATGGTTGGATGTCAGGAGCAGATGATGTCAATGGTTGGGGGTTCTGGGTGGGATGGAGCAGGAAGGCATGAGATTTCATCATGCCACTTAGAATGGTGTGCAGCTTAAAACTTACGAATTGTGTATTTCTGGAATTTTCCATTTAGTATTTTCAGATTGAGGTTGGCCTTGGGTAACTGAAACCACAGAAAGCAAAACTGTGGGTGTGGGGGCTATATAACTACTGAAAAATATGTGGTTATTTTTCTTAACAGAATGGTGATTAGTGTCTAAAGTAATTGAAGTATAGGGCTTTTAAGCTTTATCTGATATCTTAATTTTTATGATGCAGTTTATATTCCTTAATTATTGCTCGAAATGTAGCTGTTATTTTATTTTTAAAAACCTCGTATTAGTCTTGCAGTTAACTGTAGGAATCTTTGAAGAGGGTATCTTTTTACTGAAAAGCAAATTCCATTCTCTTCCTGTAATGATGCTTTGACATTAGCCACACAGTGCTCTAATGAGTTTTTCCTTGGAATGGCAAAGATATTTATCACTTAGAAATTAGTTCATTCTGTAATCTTTATCTTGAAAAAAAAAAATCCCTTTTTAAAAAACCCTCTTAATTTTTCTCCTTTTAAATTTAAAGAGCTTATGGTTTCCTTTCTTTACATAGAGAATGTCAATGTCAGACATTTGGCTCCAGGTAGGAATGATTTGAGCCTCTGGATTTTACTTGGTAGTGATCAGTGTCCTTCCAGTTTCCTCTTATGATTTCTTTTTTTTTTTTTTTTTTTTGTACCAACTTTTTTTGTTTTCTATAACAAATTGTGTAGAATTGGTGGCCATCTTCTTCTAAAGAATTTGCTAGTGAAACCTTCTGGGCCTGGAGGGTTCTTTTTTTTAGTTATTTTTGGCTGCGTTGGGTCTTCGTTGCTGCATGTGAGCTTTCTCTAGTTGCGGCGAGTGGGGGCTACTCTTCGTTGTGGTATGTGGGCGTCTCATTGTGGTAGCTTCTCTTGTTGCGAAGCACGGGCTCTCGGTGCACGGGCTCAGTAGTTGTGGCTTGTGGGCTCAAGAGCCCAGGCTCAGTAGTTGTGGTGCACGGGCTTAGTTGCTCTGCAGCATGTGGGATCTTCCTGGACCAGGGCTGGAACCCATGTCCCCTGCATTGGCAGGCGGATTCTTCACCACTGCGCCACTAGGGAAGCCCTTCAGTTTATTTTTATAGTTATAGATCTGTTCAGATTATCTTTCATCTTGGGTGACTTTGCGTAATTTCAAGGAGTTGGTCCTTTTCACTAAATCATTGAATTTATGTGTGTAGAATTGTTTGTACTATCCTTTATTATCATTCTAATGCTTTCTATGTCTGTAGTGATAGCCCTCTCTTATTCTTGATATTTTGTGTCTCCTCTCTTTTTTTCTTTAATAATCTTGATAGATTTCTTAATTTTAAGGAAACCAGCTTTTGGTTTCATTGATTTTCCTCTGTTTCTCTGTTTTCAGTTACATGGATTTCTGCTCTTTTTACTTTTTTTTTTTTTTTTTTGGCTGCGTTGGGTCTTCATTGCTGTGCGCGGGCTTTCTCTAGTTGCGGTGAGCGGGGCTACTCTTTGTTGCGGTGCGCGGGCTTCTCATTGTGGTGGCTTCTCTTGTTGCAGAGCACGGGCTCTAGAGCACAGGCTCAATAGTTGTGGCGCACAGGCTTAGTTGCTCTGCGGCATGTGGGATCTTCCTAGACCAGGGCTTGAACCTGTGTCGCTGAATTGGCAGGCGGATTCTTAACCACTGCGCCACCAGGGAAGTCCCTGGATTTCTGCTCTTACTTTTATTATTTCCCTCCTTCTGCTTGACTTGAGTTTATTTTTTTCTTTTTCTAGTGTCTTAAGATGGAAGCTTGGGGTCATTGATTTGAGACCTTTCTTTTATAATGTAGGTATTTAGTATTATTCTCTTAGTCTGTTTGGGCTGCCGTAATAAACTACTATAGACTGGGTGGCTTGTAAACAACAGAAATGTATTTTTTACATTTCTGGAGGCTGGGAAGTCTAAAATAGAGATGCTGGCAGATTCAGTGTCTGTTGAGGGCTAGTCTCCTACTTCATAAGGTGGCCTTCTTGCTGTATCCTTTCTGGGATGTTTTTTAATAAGGATGCTAATGCCATTCATGAGGGCTCTACCCTCAGGACCTAATCACCTCTCAGAGGCCCAACTTCGAAATACACTCACATTGGGGATTAAGTTTCAAAATAAAAATTTGTTGGTGGGAGGATACAAATGTTTAGTCTATAACAACTGTAAATTTCCCTCAGAGTGCTGCTTTTAGCTGCCTACCATAAATTTTGAAATACTGTATTTTCATTCAGTTCAAATTATTTCCTAATTTCCCTTGAGACTTCCTGTTTGACCCATGGATTATATTGAAGTATGTAGTTAAGTTTCCAAATGTTTGGTAATTTTTCTGTTATCTTGTTTGATCATTTCTAGTTTAATTCTATTATGTTAAGAGAGCATACTTTGCATGATTTCAATTCTTTTAAATTTGTTAAGGTGTTTATGACCCAGGAGATACACCCAAGAAATATTGTCTATCTTGGTGAGTATTTCATGTGTACCTCGAAAGGATGTGTATTTTGCTATTGTTGGGTGAAGTGTTGTATAAATGTCAGTTAGATGTAGTTGGTTGATGCTGTTGTTCAATTTCTCTATATCTTTATAGATTTTTATTGGGGGGATCAACTAGTTCTATCTATTACTGAGAAAAGAGTGTTGAAGTCTCCACCTTCAGTTTTGGACTTGTCTGTTTCTCCTTTCAGTTCTGTCAGTTTTTTGTTTTTTTTTTTTGTTCTGTCAGTTTTGAGTTCATGTATTTTGAAGCTTTGTCATTAAGTGCATACACATTTAAGATTATGTCTTCAAGGTGCGTGACCCATTTATTATTGTGTAATGTCCCTCATTGTCGCTGGTAATTTTCTTCATTCTGAAGTCTGATATTAATATAGCCACTCTGGCTTTCTTTGATTAGTGTTTGCATGCTGTATCTTTTCCTAGCCTTTTACTTTCAGCCTACCTATATTATTATATTTGGAGTTTCTTATAGACAGCATATAGTTAGGCTATTTTTTTTTCCTTTCTGACAATCTTTTCTAATTGGTGTGTTGAGACTATTCACATTTACTATAGGTATTGATACATTTGAATTTAGTTCAACTATTTTATTATTTGAGGACTTTTAAATCAATTACATCACTAAACTTATTTGTGATTAAATTCTTTAAAAAATGTATTTGTCCTCATAATAAAAGAAATATATGACCTAGAAGATACAGAAAATATAAAGAAAAAACATTTATTCTGAAATACAGATATAGACACTGTTAGTGTATGTATCCAAATATTAAAAGCATAAAAAATTTTGTTTTTCAAATTTGGTATTGTGCTACATATAATTGTGTAACCTACTTTTTTCCTACTCGCTAATATTTTAGAACCTTCCCCCTACTATTAACCAAAATGTTGTAGATTGTTCTTTCTTTTTCAGTTGAGATAAAATTCACATAACAAGTTAACCACTTAAAGCGTACAGTTCATTGGCATTTAGTGCATTCACAGAATTGTGCAGTCATCATCTGTTTAGTTCCAACACATTTTTATTACCCCAAAAGGAAACTCCATACCCATTAAGCGGTCACTCCTCATTCATAGAGCCCCTGGTGACCACGAATGTACTTTTTGTCTCTATGGATTGATAATTCTTTCTGCTGTGTTGGGGCAAGGTATATAAATAGTGATCAAAAAATAAAATATATTAGACAGCCATCTCAAAAACAGAATCTGGGCTGCTTACTAAGAATGAACAAACCATAATTTACTTGGCTCACTTACAGTTAAATTCTTAAATATTCTTCTTTATTAAAGAAGGACAGTAGAGTAACACTATGAACCTTGAAGTCATACCATCTGGGTTTGACTTCTAGTTCAACAATGCAGTAGCAGTGTGACCTTTAGGAAATTATTTTATCTTTCAATGACTCAGTTTCTTCACCTATAAAATAAGGAAAACAGTACTCACCTCATAGGGTTTTGAGGGAATTTGAGGAGTTAATGCATGTAAAAGCTTTTAGAACAGCACCTGGCATGGTAAGCAATGAATAGGTGTTAGATGCTGCAGCTGCTACTGCTTCTTCTTCTTCTTGTTTCTTTTCTTTTTATATATAAATTTATTTATTTTTGGCTGCATTGGGTCTTCATTGCTGCACACGGGCTTTCTCTAGTTGCGGTGAGCAGGGACTACTATTTGTTGTGGTGCGTGGCTTCTTATTGCGGTGGCTTCTCTTGTTGCGGAACATGGGCTCTAGGCGCGTGGGCATCAGTAGTTGTGGCACCTGGGTTCAGTAGTTGTGGCTTGTGGGCTCTAGAACGCAGGCTCAGTATTTGTGGCACACAGGCTTAGTTGCTCCACGGCATGTGGGATCTTCCCGGACCAGGGCTCGAACCCACGTCCCCTGAATTGGCATGTGGATTCTCAACCACTGCGCCACCAGGGAAGCCCCTTCTTCTTGCTATTAAAAGATACGACTATATTGTGAAACCTTATGTGGTAGTCCTTCCTCAACTGTTAACTTGTCTTGTAAGAACTCTCTTAGTAAAGATTCCGTAAGGTTTTTCCATGTCAGATATTTCAGTGATCTCTTGACCTGGTGGCATCTTCAGGATGGAGTCAAAAATTCCAGGTCATAAAACGAGAAAGGTGTTAAACATGTGGAATACCCAAGGCAGAAGAATATGCAGCTTAATGTGCACTGAAAATTATGCAGAGAATTAAAATTTACCAGAGCAGAAACCACCAGTGGAAACCTGTGGGAACCAGTACTGGGGTAGAAAAACCAGAACTGTAATTGACAAATTGCTGGAGGCTCAGTGTGGACAAGCCTGAGAGATGAAGACTCTAGGAGTGTCCCCACACTTTCATGAGTTTTACCTCAAGAATCTCTACCAGGTTTTCCCAGTGAATATTGGAGGAAAAAAATCCCCTAATTCTTCTGGCAGGGAAGGGGGAAAGTAACTGTTTTGAAATTACCCAGAATATTGTGTTTTTCTTAAGGCCTGCCCTCAGGAGAAATTATTTTACCAGAGCCTTACCTGCTGTGGGTTTATCAGAGCCTAACTGACCTAGAGGAAGGGAAATGCCCAGCTCCAGTCCCCTTAGCCATCCTGTCCCATAAATGGGGAAGAAAACTGAGAAGCACTGATGAAGTTCATAGTCCAGGGGCACAAGCTCACCAAAAGACTGAGGCCTAATCATAGGACTGCAGAATGCTTCCCCTCCCCCTACACCTAAAAGGCTCTTTTCTGCAGTTCCTTTTACACAGTATATTCATGTACACCTTTCAGCAGAAAAGGAAAAGACAAAAAACACAGTTTGAAGAGACTGAACAAGCATCAGAACCAGAGTCAGACTGAACAAGCATCAGAACCAGAGTCAGACATGACAGGAGTGTTAGAATTATCAGACCAGGGATTTTTAAAATCTGTGGTTAATATGCTAAAGATTTTAATGGAAAAAGTAGACAACATGCAAGAACAGATGGATAATGTAAGCAGAAAGGTAGAAATTCTAAGAAAACAAAACAAAACAAAAAAGGCAGAGATCAAAAACTGTAATAGAATTGAAGAATGCCTTTGATGGGCTCATTAGTAGACTGGACCCAGCTGAGAAAAGAATTTCTGAGCTTGAGGATATGTCAGTAGAAACTTTCAAAACTAAAAAGCAAAGAGAAAAAAGACTGGGAAAAGAAATGGAAAAGACTACCCAAGAACTGTGGGACAACTACAAAAGATGTAACATATGCATAATTGGAATACTAGAAGGAGAAGAAAGAAAGGAACAGAAGAAATATTTAAAGTAATAATGACTGAAAATTTTCCTAAATTAACATCAGACACCAAACCACAGACCTAGGAAGCTAAGAGAACACCAAGGAAAATAAATGCCCAAAAAACTACACATAGGTGAATCATATTCGTAATGCAGAAAATCGACGATAAAGAAAAAATCTTGAAAGAAGCCAGAGGAGAGAAACAGCTTACTGATAGAGAAACAAAAATAAAAGTTATATATGACTTCTCCTCAGCAATCATGTAAGGAAGCAGAGAGTGAAGTGAAATATTTAAAATACTGAGGGAAAAAAAAAACCTCCCAGCCTAGGATTTGGTACTTTGCAAAGTTATCCTTCAAAAGTTGAGGAGAAATAATTTCTCAGACAAACCAAAATTAAGGGAATTTGTTGCCAGTAGTCTTCCCTTGCACGAAATGTGAAAGTTCTTCAGAGAGAAGGAAAACTGTAGGTCGCAAACTCAGATCTATACAAAGAAAGAAAACACATTGGAGAATGAGTAAGTGAAGGTAGGATTAAAAGTCTTATCCTTTTAAAAGTTTCTTATTCTTGTTTAAAAATATGTTATTTATTTATTTGTTTATTTATTTATTTATTTATTTATTTAATATGGCTGCGCTGGGTCTTAGTTGCGGCACATGGGATCTTCGTTGCCGCCTGCAAGATTTTCATTGCATCATGCGGGATCTTTAGTTGCATCATGCAGGATCTAGTTTCCTGACCAGGGATGGAACCCAGGCCCCCTGCACTGGGAGTGTGGAGTCTTAACCACTGGACCACCAGGGAAGTCCCTATTTTTCTTATTCTTAATTGATCTAATATAACAATTTGTTCAAAATAATAACAGCAACAGTGTAATCAATTATGTATGCTTGTGTTCAATTATATGTGTTTGTGTGTATCTGTGTGTGTATACATACATATATATACATATATGTGTGTGTGTGTGTGTATATGAATAAGTGAAATGAATGACAGCAGTGATACAAGGGACAGGAGGGAGAGATTAGGAGTATTTTGCTATTATATGATACCTGCACTATCCATGAAGTGGGTAGTGTCATTTATGATTTCACTTGGATTAGTTGTAAATGTACATTGCAAACTGACAACCTCATTAAAAGAAAAAAAACTAATTGTTACGCTAAGAAAGGAGAGAAAATGGAATCATGTAAAATGTTCAATTAAGACCTAAAAGGCAGAAAAAGAGTAGAAGAGAAAAATCAGAACAAAGAACAAGAGCAACAAATAGAAAACAGTAACAAATATGGTAGATATTAATCCCGCTATATCAATAACCACTTTTAAACCTCAGTAGTCTAAATGTACAAATGAAAGAGATTGTCAGAATGGATCACAAAACAAGACCCAACTCTACGTTGTTTTCAAGAAAATTCTAATATAAATGTGCATATACATTAAGAATAAAGGGATGGAGAAAGATGTACTGTGCTAACACTAATCCAAAGAAAGCAGAAGTAGCTATATTCAGTCAGAGCAGACTTCAGACCAAAGAAAATTATCAGGGATAAAGAGGGATAGTATATAAAGGTAAAGGGGTTAGTACTCCAGGAAGACATAAGAATTCTTAATGTATATGTGCCTAACAACAGGATATCAAACTCTGTGAGGCAAAACTGATAGAACTGAAAGGAGAAATAGACGAAGTCTCCACTATTTTAGTTGGAGACTTCAACACTTCGTTATCAGAAATGGACAGACCCAGCAGGCAGAAAACCATAAGGACATAGTAGAGCTCAACAACACCATCATTATGCTGGATATAATTGACATCTGCAGACTACTTCATCCAACAGCAGCAGAATAGACATTCTTCTGAAGCTCACATGAAACTTTTCACCAAGGTAAACCAGATTCTGGGCCATAAAACACCTTAACAAACTTAAAAGAATAGAAGTTATACAGTGTATCCTCTCACACCACAATGGAATTAAACTAGAAAGCAACAACAGAAAGATAGTGGAAAAATCCCCACACTTCTGAATAACATATGGATCAAAGAAGAAATCTCAAGAGAAATCTAAAAATACTTTGAACTAAATGAAAATGAGAATAACACCTATCAGAATTGTGAAATGCAGCTAAAGCAGCGCTCAGAGGGGAATTTATAGCATTGAATACATATGTTAGAAAAAAAGAAAAACCTAAAATCTATAATCTAAGCTTCCACTTTAGGAAACTAGAAAAATAAGAGCAAATTAAATCAGAAGAAAAATACAGATTACAGCAGAAGGCAGTGAAATTGCAAATAGAAAATCAATAGAGAAAATCAATAAAACCTAAAACTGGTGTTTTGAAAAGATTGATCTAAGTCAGTAACCTCTGGCCAGGCTAAGAAAAAAAAGGAGAAGATACAAATTACTAAAATCAGAAATGAAAGAGAGAGCATCACTACAGATCCCATGCACATTCAACGGATAATAAAGGAATATTATGAGCAAGTCATGTTGGTAACAAACAGATGTAATGCCCATAAATTTGATAACTTAGGTGTAATGGACCAATTTCTTGAAAGGTGCACTCTGCCAGAGCTCACCCAAGAAGAAATAATCTGTATAGGCCATATCTATTAAAGAAATTGAACCAACAATTAATAACCTTACAAAACAGAAAGTGTCAGGCTCAGATGAGTTCACTGGTGAATTCTACCGGACATTTAAGAAAGAAATTTTACCACTACTCTGGAATCTCTTCCAGAAGAGTGAAGCAGAAAGAATACTTTCTGACTCATTCTATGAGGCCAGCATTACCCTAATGCCAAAACCAGACAGACAGTACAAGGAAAGAAAATCATAGACCATTATCTCTCATGAACATAGATGCAAAAATCATCAACAAAATATTAGCAAATCAAATCCAACAATGTGTAAGAAGAATAACATACGCTATGACCAAATGAAATTTTTCCCAGACATGCAAGGCTGGTTCAACATTCAAAAATCAATTAATATAACCCATTATATCAACAGGCTAAGAAGAAAAGTCAGGGGCTTCCCTGGTGGTGCAGTGGTTGAGAGTCTGCCTGCCAATGCAGGGGACACGGATTCGAGCCCTAGTCTGGGAAGATCCCACATGCCGCGGAGCAGCTGGGCCTGTGAGCCACAATTACTGAGCCTGCGCGTCTGGAGCCTGTGCTCCGCAACAAGAGAGGCCGCAATAGTGAGAGGCCCGTGCACCGCGATGAAGAGTGGCCTCTGCTTGCCGCAACTAGAGAAAGCCCTCGCACAGAAACGAAGACCCAACGCAGCCATAAATAAATAAATAAATAAATACATAATTTAAAAAAAAATAAAGGGCTCAGGAACAATTTGGGCCCCAGCCCTTTTTCAAAAAAAAAAAAAAAAGAAGAAAAGTCACATGTTCATATCAATAGATACAGAAAAACCATTTGTTAAAATCCAACACCTATTTGTGATTAAACTCTCAGGGAACTAGGAAGAAAGGAGGGGATCTCTCTCTACTTGATAAAGACTATTTACAAAAAATCTTCAGCTAATATCATACTTAATGATGAGAAATTAGAAGTTTTCTGCTCAGATCAGAAGTGAGGCAAAGGAAAATCCACTGCTTTTCAACATCGTACTGGGCGTCCTAGCTAGTGCAATAAGACAATTAAAGGAATTAAAAAATATTCAGGTTGGGAAGGAGGAAATAAAACCGTCTTTTTTTTGCAGATGGCAAAATTTGAAAGAATCAACAACAAAAAAAATCCTGGAACTAATAAGCAACTATAACAAGGTTGCAGGATACAAGATTGATTTACAAAAATTAAATGCTTTCCTATAAACCAGCATGAACACGTTGAATTTGAAATTAAAAACACATTACCATTTATGTTTTTATCCCCCCAAAATAAAGTACTTCAGTGTAGAGCTATCCAAGTGTGAACAAGATCTATATGAGGAAAACAACAAAATTCTGATGAAAAGAATCTGAGAAGAACTAAGTAAGTGAAGAGATATTTCATGTTCATGGATAGGAAGACTCAGTATTTTCAAGGTATTAGTTCTTCCCAGCTTGACGTGCAGATTGAACACAGTCCCAATCAAAATCCCAGCAAGTTATTGTGTGGAAATCAACAAACTGATTCTAAATTATATACAGAAAGGCAAAAGACCCAGAGTAGCCAATTCAACAATGGAGAAGAACAAAGTTGGAGAATGGACACTCTCTGACTTCAAGACTTCCTATAAAGTAACCAAGATATTGTTGTAATGGTGAAAGAATAAACAAATAGATAATTGGAACAGAAGAGAGAGCCCAGAAATGGACTGACACAAATATAGTCAACTGATCTTTGACAAAGAAGCAAAGACAGTACACTGGAGAAAAGATACTCTTTTCAACAAATGCTGCCAGATCAAGTAGACATCTACATGTAAAAAAATGAATCTACACACAGGTCTTACATCCTTCACAAATATTAACTCAAAATGGATTATAAATCTAAACATAAAATGCAAAACTGTAAAACTCCTAGAAGATAACATAGGCAAAAACCTAGATGATCTTGGGTACGGCCATGACTTTTTTTGGTTGTGCCTCACAGCTCATCAAACCGGAGCCCTCGGCAGTGAAAGCATGGAGTCCTAACCATCAGACTGCCAGGGAATTTCCCATGACTTTTTTTTTTTAATTGAAGTATAGTTGATTTACAATATTGTGTTTCAGGTGTGCAGCAGAGTGAATTGATTATAGGCAATGACTTTTTAAATGCAACACGAAAGGGGCATGATCTAAAGAAAGAATTGATAAGCTGGAGTTCATTAAAATTAAAAACTTATGCTCTGTGAAAGACAGTGTCAAGAGAATGAGAAGACAGGCCACAGACTGGGAGAAAACATTTGTAAAAGACATCTGATAAAGAACTATTATCCAAAATATACAGAAAGCTCTTAAAACTCAATAATAAGAAAACAACTCAGAAAACAAGCAAAAAAAGAGTTGAACTGACATCTCACCAAAGAAGATATACAGGTGCAAATAAGCATATAAAAATATTTTCAACATTATGTCATTAGAGAGTTGCAAATTAAAATAAGTTACCACTACCTACCTGTTAGAATGGCTAAAATCTGGAACACTGACAATGCCAAATGCTGGCAAGGATGTGGAGCAACAGAAACTCTCATTTATTGCTGGTGTGAATGCAAAGTGGTACAGTCACTTTGTTAGGCAGTTTGGCAGTTTCTTACAAAACTAAAATATTCTTACCATATTTACAGCAGTTATATTCATAATTGCCAAAACTTGGAAGCAATCAAAACATCCTTCAGTAAGTGAATGGATAAATAAACTTTGGTACATCTAGACAGTGGAATACTATCCAGCACAAAAAAGAAATGAGCTTTCACTTCATGAAAAGATACAGAACACCCTTAAGTGCATATTTCTATATGAAAGAAACCAATCTGAAAAGGCTACATACTGTATGATTCCAACTATATAACATTCTAGAAAAGGCTAAACTGTGGAAACAGTGGTTGCCAGGGGCTAGGGGAGGGAGGGATGAATAGGCAGAGCACAGAGGATTTTTAGGGCAGTGAAACTATTCTGTGATACTATAGTGGTGGAAACATGTCATTATACATTTATTAAAACTCATAGAATGTGCAACACAAGAGTGAACTCTGACGTAAACTATGGACTTTGGGTGATAATGATGTGTCTGTGTAGATTCATCAGTTGTAACAAATACACCACTTTTATGTAGGATATTGATAGTAAAGGAGATTTTATGTATGTGGAGGCAGAGAGTATATTATCTTCTCAGTTTTGCTGTGAACCTACATCTTCTAAAAATAAAGTCTTAAAAATAATGAACTCTATTAAAACTTATTTTCAATAATAAAAAATAGTAAACATTAGGAAATAATAACTTTCTAGGTCAAATGGTGTCTGAAGGGACTTTCCCAGATATGCAGTATTTTAACTAAAAAGATTCAGACTGGTGACAGGGTATCACATTTCCAGATTGCAGTAAATAAGCATAAACTCTCGTTGAGCATGACTAATGCAGTTTGGCATGAGTTGAGGGTTCTGTGTGCAAAAGAGTGGGAGGTAGATTGAAGGTGATGGTACTCTGAAGAATATTTACATCCACAGGTCATCTGGAAGAGGGATGAGTAGCAGAGTGTCATGGCCCAGACTAAAAGGCCCAAAGCACTGTACCTCTGCTGTGAGAGGGTGGCGAGGGTGGCTCCCTTTGTAGGATTGGGAAGTCCCAATGGCCATGAGTGAGTCCCAAGGCCCCCTGTGTGTGGATGTTGCTACTTCAGTCTAGGGATGAATAGTCATTCATTCCCTCAAAGCTCTGTGCCCAGATTCAAGCCAGGAAAATTTTTGGCCTGTTAATAAGGGCCTGCAGTGGAAATGAAGAGGAAGGGATACTTAGGAAGATTGGGTAGGACCAAAGAGATGAAGAAAGTGAAAAATGAGAAAAATAAAAGGAGAATGAAGAAACATTTAAGAAGTTCTGCTTTGTCTCTGTCTGACTCTGACTTATCAGTGAATGTGATGTCTGTAATGTAGTTCCCTTTGGAGAGAATGTTGAGGGGGAGGGGTATCTAGTTTCTTTGTTTTGCTAGTTCTCACATTGGTCCAGCTAGGATGATGATGTTGACTGGGAGCAGTTTCCCTGAAGCCAGAAACAAAGCCCATCCTCTTTTAGGAGGAGGGGGAAAGGAGAGTTGATGTAGTACATTATCAAAGATCTCACCAAGGATAACTAATTACCATCAGTAATGCTGTTTTACCCTTTTTGTCCATAATTATGTCAAAGATAGCGTTTGAGTTTCTTAAAAAAGACAGATGGGGCTTATATCTTGTTATTATGCTTTTTAGTATTCAAAACATACATAGTACCTCTGTAGAAAGACATCAGAGTCCTAAGTTAAACCTTACTTTAAAGCACATGTACCAAGAAGAACAGACCTTTTTCTTTCTTTTTTTAATGGAACTACTTAAGGTTGAATTAAGTAAATCAGTTGCTAGTCTAAAATTTGACTTTCTGGTTCTTGAACTAAATACTTGGAAGTACTTCTTCTGTTCGAATATTCTATTTTAAATTACCGTTTGGTAAAAATACTACAGATATGAAGAAGCACCAAGTGTGTCACAATCAGATTGGTTGAGAAATGCAGCAGAAGTAGTGAAGGAATGAGAATTCCAGCCATTTTTCTCCCTATTTGCATGTAAAATGGACAATATTTAAATGTTAAGCCCTTTTATCCAATGTTACATTTAAGTGTTTTTCAAAGTTAATACAAAACGATTGTTAAAATGCCAGTTTTAATCTGTATATTTTTTGTCAGTTACATACGTTTGGCTCTTAATGTGCTATAGTTTTGATTCCCTGTGTTACCCTTAAAACATAATTATACTTTGAGATTTAAATTAGCAATTTAAGTTGCTTAAATGTACTTTTGTGCTATATTTTCTGCAATTGTGCTATCATCCTCTCAGTTATACTTTATTAGTAGGCTATAAAATTTCAAATTATTAAGACGTTAATATTTCCTTCTTTTCTGCCAGGAATAGTTGTCTCCGTAAGTACTGTCTCTTTCCTGGTTGGTGGAACACTCAAAACTGACCAGGGGTGGGGGGAAAGTGCTGCCTGAAGTTATAGATAAGTACTAGTCCAGGAGTTAGAAGATCTGACCTCTGGTTTTGATTCTGCCACATAATATATTAGTGATTGACCTTGAGCAACTAATTCAAAGGTACTGGGCCTCAGGGTTTTGTTTGTTTGTTTGTTTGAATTGTGGTGAAATACACATAACTATTTACCATCTTAACCATTTTTAAGTATACAGGTCAGTGGCATTAAGCTCGTTCACATTGTTATACAGCCATCATCACTATCTATCTCCAGAACTCTTGCAAAACTGAAACTCTGTACCTATTAAATAATAACTCCTCTTCTCCCTCTCCCTCCAGCCCCTGACAGCCACCATTCTACTTCCTGTCTCTGAATTTGACTACTCTGGGTACCTCATATAAGTGGTATCATACAGTTTTTGTCCTTTTGTGACTGGCTTTTATTTCAGTTCATGTTAAAGGTTCATCCAAGTTGTAACATGGCTGAGAATTTTCCAACTTTACAAGGCTGAATAATCCATTGTATGTATATCCCACACTTTTAAAATCATTTATCTATCAATGTACACTTCGATTGCTTCTACCTTTTGGTATTATGAATAATGCTGTTATGAAAACGGGTATACAAATATCTCTTTGAAACTCTGCTTTTAGTTCTTTTGGGTATATACCTAGAAGTGGGATTGCTGGACCATATGGCAATTCTATTTTTAATTTCTTAAGGAAATGCCATACTGGTTTCCATAGTGGCTGTACCATTTTACCCTCCCACCAGTGTACAAGGGTTCCAGTTTCTCCACATCCTTGCCCAGACTTGTTATTTTCTGTTATTTTGACAGTAGCCATCCTAATGAGTGTGAGGTAGTATCTCATTATGGTTTTGATTTGTAGTTCCCTAATGATGAATGATATCAAGCATCTTTACCTGTGCTTTTAGGTCCTTCAGTTTGTTCAAGTCCTTTGCCCATTTTTCCCCCCAGTGTGAATACTTTTATATAACTGAGGGAAAATAAGCCACATATTTTGAAGATGAATCCATTGAGAAGATAATCGTAAATTTTTAAAAGGAGATTTGTGTAGTCAGTTGACTATTCCATTCACATTAAAACTCTCACAATTGAAAAGGGTTTTTGTTTTTGTTTTAATGTACAAAGAGCTAGCATTGTTTCTGCGGTAAGGTAGATGTCCTGGATGAACCATTCAAGAAGTTGGCTTAGTCCAACTTAATGAAGCCTATATCCTTCGTGTACTGTTGGAAACACTGGTGGTACATATTGAGGTTGTACTTTTGGATCAGACTTGCAGGGTTTTTTTTAAATTTATTTATTTTTGGCTGTGTTGGGTCTTCGTTTCTGTGCGAGGGCTTTCTCCAGTTGCAGCAAGCGGGGGCCACTTCTCATCGCGGTGCGCGGGCCTCTCACCATCGCGGCCTCTCCCGTTGCGGAGCACAGGCTCCGGATGCGCAGGCTCAGTAGTTGTGGCTCACGGACCCAGTTGCTCCGCGGCATGTGGGATCCTCCCGGACCAGGGCTCGAACCCGTGTCCCCTGCATTGGCAGGCAGATAGAGTCTCAACCACTGCGCCACCAGGGAAGCCCGGACTGTGCAGGTTTGAGCAGATGCAGCAAGAGCAAGAACCCTGGCCTGATTTTCTTGGATGGCTCCATTAGAGCTGCTGGTGACCCATCTTGCTTTCTCGTATGTAGCAAGGCAAAAGGCCCTTTGCGCATTTTAAAATCAGGTTATTAGTTTTATTTTGTAGGAGTTCTTTATATATTTTGGATATTTGCCCATTATCAGATATTGATTTGTAAATATTTTCTCCATTCCGGTGTTTGCCTTTGCACTCTGTTGATTGTGTCCTTTGATGCACAAAAGTTTTAATTTTGATGTAGTCCAGTTTATCTTTTTTCTTTGGTTGCCTGTGCTTTTGGAGTCAAATCCAAGAAATCGTTTCCAAATCCAGTATCATGAAGCTTTCCTTCTGTTTTCTTCTCAGAGGTTTAGTTCGTACATTTAGATCTTTGATCCATTTTGAGTTAATTTTTGTATATGGTGTAAGGTAAGGATCCAAATTCATTCTTTTGCATGTGGATATCCAGTGTTCTCAACACCATTTGTTGAAAAGACTTCCCTTCCCCATTGAATGCTCTTAGTATTCTTGTCAAAAATCATTTGACTATAAATGTGAGGGTTTATTTTTGAGCTCTCCATTCTATTCCATGGTCTATATGTCTGTCTTTCTGCCAATACCACACTATTTTGATTACTGTAGTTTTGTAGTAAGTTTTGAAATCAAGGAGTGTGAGACCTAACTTTCTACTTCTTTTTCAAAATTATTTGGCTCTTAGTGATGCTGAGATCAATCAAAGGGTTCAAGTGGTGACAGCCTGATCCCTCCAAAGGTCCTCCCCATCAACCAACCTTTTGTCTAATGGTTTTGTTCATTGATTATTGCCTGAATCATTTCAATTAGGGATTACAAAGTGGCAATTTTTTTCCCACATATATTAGCTAGAGTAGTTTTGGGCGGAGGAAACTTTTCTTTATCAACAATGACTTATTTTCCTGAAATTCAGTTTTACAAATAAGGCTAGATTAAATGCTTAATTCTTTACCTTTAATTGCCAGATTTTTAGAATAAGGGTTTGGTGCTTTATTTACTTTCAGTGAAACTAGTGAATGAAGAGGAGTATTAAAGATTATATTCCCTTTTTTTTTTTTAATTATTTATTTATTTAAGGTCTTAGTTGCAGCACACAGGATCTTTTTTTTAAAAAATGGGAATTATTTATTTATTTATTTATTTATTTTTCGCTGTGTTGGGTCTTCATTTCTGTGCGAGGGCTTTCTCTAGTTGCGGCAAGTGGGGGCCACTCTTCATCGCGGTGCACGGGCCTCTCACTATCGCGGCCTCTCTTCTTGCGGAGCACAGGCTCCAGACGCGCAGGCTCAGTAATTGTGGCTCACGGGCCTAGTTGCTCCGCGGCATATGGGATCTTCCCAGACCAGGGCTCGAACCCGTGTCCCCTGCATTAGCAGGCGGATTCTCAACCACTGCGCCACCAGGGAAGCCCTATATTCCCTTTTTATAGGTATCATAAACTCTTAGATTTTATATAGGAAACCTGTTTTACTGTCATTGGTAGAGTCCTCCAGCAACAGTTAGACATAGGCAATCATCAGACATTACTCTTAGCGTTGAATCTAACTTCCAACAGTGCAACACAGTAAACATTATTTTTTTAATGTCACACTGCTAAGTACTTCTGCATAAATAATTTTCTTTCTTTTTTTTAAATAATTTTCTATTTATTGAGCACCTATCCTGTGTCAGTCACCATCCTAGGAAAATTATTTTTAATCTCCAATTCTTACTCCTGTCCCCCTTTGGCCTAGTGTTTTGGTTTTTTTTTTTCTTGAATATGTAGAACATTTCTGTGATCCTAAGTCTCAATTTAGGAATGATATATTTAGAAAGGTCTCCCTCCCGTTCTGTCCCCTTCAGATAGTACCTTCCTCCTCTTATAGGTACTCATTTTTATTTATTCATTTATAGATTATCCATTCAGTGTTGCATTTTGTTTTGTTTTGCAGACACCAGCAAATGTATATAAATGTGTCCTTTTTCTTACAAAGAAGTGTCATAACTATAGATATTGATCTGCATCTTACTTTTTTTCACTTCATAATTATATTCTAGAGATCACTGTAGAAATATTCATTCCTTTTTATGGCTGTGGCGTATCCCCTCAGGTAGATATGTCTTCATTTTTCTAGCTTAGTCCTCACTGATGGACATTTGAGTTATTTTAAACTTCTTCCAATATAAAATAAAAAAAATTTTTTTAAATCCTTTGGAGATGTAATATTGGCACACATTATTATTTTACATGCCTTGAAACAATAACTATAGATTGGATTGATAAAAAAAAATTTCTTGCTGTTACATATAATGTAATATTATTAATTTTCCTCCTCCAGCTTCTTCCCCATTTCTCTGCTCTCTTTCATAGCAGAAGTCCTTCAAACATTTAGTATCAGTAATGGCTATCTCCACCTCCTGTTTCCTCGTCGAATTTTTTCCGTTCAGGCTTCTGTCCCTACCACTCCACTAAAACTGCTGCTCTTTTCAAAATCACCAGTGACCTGCATGATACTACATCCAGTGCTTTGTTCTCAGTTTTCAAGTTACTTGATTTATTAGCTGCATTGGACCCACTTAATAACTCTGTTTCCCTTGAAACGCTTTTGTCATTAGGCTTCTAGAATACTATATACTCCTGGTTTTTCTTTATTCTTGGGGCTGCTCCTTCTCTTTCTTTATTTGACCTCCTTATCATTGAATTCACTCCTGTTTCCTTATGTTATCAGCTGGTGGGGAGAGGGCAGTTGTACAGAAAGGGAAGACTGGTAGGAAGGGGTGGAGTCTCTGCTTCTAGGAGTTGAGGCTGGGAGGGGGAAGAGAGGAAGGCGTCTGGGTTCAGAGATCACCTGAAACAAACCTGTAGTCTGACAAAACCAGATAGACATATGTGGTGAGGGAAGGCACTCCAGGTGACCTGTGGGATGCCGTGCAGTAAGAGGGAGGAGGGAAGCAGCTTCTGTAAGGTTGGGTTCCTGCTGAAGGATTCTCAGGAGGCTCTAGGGAAGTGGGATCAATTTTGGATTAGCTGCTGTTTCTGAGGCAGGACTAGAAGTGAGGATTAATTAGGGCTTGGGTGCTATCGTGGGTGGCAGTTGGGTATCCTTAGTAATAGATGGCTGTAACAAAGCTGGTCTGGGGGCGTCGTTGGTAAGAAAGCAGTAGGCATTCAAAGAGAGGGTCATTATAGCATTTTACAGCTGCTGTATGACCTTGGGAGAAATAGTGTTTCCTATTATCTTTGTACCTGCCTTTATCTGTGTCCTCCCAGCCTGATTAATGGCAATTTTGGTTTTTTTCCCCATTCTGAGCTGATTTTCATCTTTTGTCTCAGACATGTTTTCACTCTTTGTTTCACGGCACTGATTTTACTGGGTTTGGGAAGTAGGGATCCTTATTTCCTCAGACCTGAAGTAAATAAGTGATTAAATGATTGCGATTACCTGCCCCCCCTACCCCCGCCACACACACAAGTTAAGGCAAAAGCTCATGTTTTTGTTTTTTTTTTAATTTTTATTTTTGTCTGCATTGGGTCTTCATTGCGGTGCGGGTGCTTCTCTTGCTGCGGAGCACGGGCTGTCGGTGCACGGGCTCATTAGTTGTGGCGCGCGGGCTCAGTAGTTGTGGCTCGCGGGCTCTAGAGCGCAGGCTCAGTAGTTGTGGTACAAGGGCTTAGTTGCTCCGCGGCATGTGGGATCTTCCTGGACCAGGGATTGAACCCGTGTCCCCTGCATTGGCAGGCGGATTCTTAACCACTGTGCCACCAGGGAAGTCCCTCATGATTATTAAATAGGGCATGATTTGAAAAAATTGTGAAGAGGAGTAGTCTCTTTTTTGTTGCCATTTCTGCTTTTCTTTCTGAGCCCCTCTTCCTATTATGGGCACTGGGGACTCCTCACTGTCTTGTCTCATCCAGGCTTCCAGTGCTCTTTCCTAGGCTTCTCTTTATCTTCTCCCCTTTGTGAACTTGTGCCCATTGGTTGATCTGATAATGGTGTTAATGTAGCTTAATATGATCTTTTAGGGGGCATTTGCACTTTAAAATGAAATTCCTGAGAATAATATGAAACTAAGGAATAAGTATTTAATGCACACTGTGGCAAGATGGGGTGGGGAGTGAGAATGGGTAGGGAAGCAGAGCTGAGTAGAGGCAGCCCTTCAACAGTCACTCTGCTGTAGATGGGGCCTGAGCCCCAGAGATCAGGAGTTGTCCTCTGAGGAGCTAATGAACTGGAGTCTGGCTGTCCCATCTTCCCGCATAGATGCTGAGGTAGGTGTTGTGTTCATAGATAGTGAAAGTATCTGAGTGCCTGGGCAGGTGTCGTGAGAGCCAGGCATGTGTTGAGTAAACAGTGTAGAAAAACGGACTGGAAGTTGAGACTGGGAAGAGACAGACACAAAGATGAGGAGATACTCATAATGTTGACCTTTGCACTACTTACTGTCGGGGCATGTTTCAGGCCACTAGTTTACCAGTGCTCAGACTCTCTCCTTTCAAGCCTCTCTCACTGAAGCGAGGCAGCACATATCCAGCCTTCCTCCTCTAGAAATGAAATGTGAGCCCGTAGCTTGTAGCCCAGCAGCTGACTAGAGCCTGTTTACCTCTGCAGGCCCAAGTTGTTTCTTAATTCTCAGGGGAAATGTGGGGTTCCTGTTGTGCTATGAAGATGAGTTGAGCTTTAGGAAGGATTTGAATTCGCAACCTCCAAATCTAGAAGTGGCCTCCCTGGTAATCTTGTAGGTACATGCAGGCTAAAGCTAGCCTGTGTCTCCTGGTGCTCTTACAGCTCTTAGGGATGAGCCCAAGGTAGTTGCTCTAGAGATCAGAAGCCTATAAGATTTCATTCCTAGCCACAGTGGGAATTACTTTGAGGTGTCCTTGTAAACTGGATTTTTGAAGGTGGTGCTTTCCCGAGTCCCCTACCCTTTCCCCTTCGGAAACCCACACCAAGTGGAACCTATTAATGTGGCAGTTTATTGCTTGCTTTTTGTGGCTTCCATTTGCATCTTCTGTGGGCCAGAGGCAGGCTCTGGAACTAGTCAGGCAGCTTCAGCCAAACATCCACATCAAGATGGTTCATTTGTGCCGTCTTTGCTGTTCCCCCTGTTTGAAGACTGTTAATGTCCTTACTGCACTGCTGAGAAGGGGTTGCACTAGAAGGGCAAGATCTCCCTGCAGATGGGGATGACTCGTGTGTCCAGTTGGTGATGTGGTCTTTTTGAGGCCTCTGAAGAATTGAGCGCGTGACGGCCCCTCCTGCCTGCCCTGCTACAACCTTGTTCTACCCCCTGCTAGATCAAAGCACTCTCCTTTATAGTCAGTTCACTACAGAGAGAATTGTTTGTGTTGGCTCCTTTACAACTTTACCTCTTAGTGTTTGAAAGTACACTTTTTTTTTTTTTTTTTTTTTTTAATTTTTTTTTTTTTTTTAATTTTATTTTTGGCTGTGTTGGGTCTTCGTTTCTGTGCGAGGGCTTTCTCTAGTTGTGGCGAGTGGGGGCCACTCTTCATCGCAGTGCGCGGGCCTCTCACTGTTGCGGCCTCTCTTGTTTCGGAGCACAGGCTCCAGACGCACAGGCTCAGTAGTTGTGGCTCACGGGCCCAGCTGCTCCGCGGCACGTGGGATCCTCCCAGACCAGGGCTCGAACCCGTGTCCCCTGCATTGGCAGGCAGAGTCCCAACCACTGCGCCACCAGGGAAGCCCGAAAGTACACTTTTTTAATGCTATACTAATTTCTTTTAGTAAACTTTACTTTGGAACAATTTTAGATTTACAGTAAACTTTCAGAGGTGATACAGAGTTCCCATATACCCAGTTTCCCCCATTGTTAGCATCTTACATAATCATGGCACACTTGCTAGAATGAAGACATCAACATTGGTACATTACTATGAACTCAACTGCAAACTTTATTTAGATTTCATCAGTTTTTCCACTCAGGACTCTTCTGTTCCAGAAACCAGTCTAGGGTCCCATATCGCACTTAGTTGTCATGTCTCCCAGTCTCCTCTGGTCTGTGACAATTTCTCAGTCTTTTCTGTGTTTTTCAGGACCCCTGATAGTTTTGAGGAATACTGGCAAGTATCCTTTATATAAAGTATCCTTTATAACAGCGGACCTCAACCTTTTTGGCACCAGGGACCAGTTTTGTGGAAGACAATTTTTCCACGGACTGGGGGGGCTGTGGTTTTGGGATGATTCAAGAACATTACATTTATTATGCACTTTATTTCTGTTATTATTACATTGTAATATATAATGAAATAATTATACAACTCACCATAATGCAGAATCAGTGGGAGCCCTGAGCTTGTTTTCACTTGCCACTCACTGATAGGGTTTTGATATGAGTCTGCAAGCAGTTGATTTATTATGGTCTCTGTGCATTCAAACCTCTCTGCTAATGATAATCTGTATTTGCAGCCAATCCCCAGCTCTAGCATCACCGCCTCAGCTCCACCTCAGATCATCAGGCATTAGATTCTCATAAGGAGCGCACAACCTAGATCCCTTGCATGTGCAGTTCACAGTAAGGTTCGCACTCCTCTGAGAATCTAATGCTGCCTCTGACCTGACAGGAGGCGGAGCTCAGGCTGTAATGCGAGCGACGGGGAGTGGCTGTAAATACAGATGAAGCTTCGCTTGCTCACCTGCCAATCACCTCCTGCTGTGCAGCCCAGTTCCTAATAGGCCATGGACAGGTACCAGTCTGTGGCCTGGGGGTTGGGGACCCCTGCTTTATAATGTCCCCCAATCTGAGCTTATCTGATGTTTTCCACATGGTTAGACTGATGTTATGGGTTTGGGGAAGAATACTGTGAAGGTGAAGTGCCCTGTGGGGGTGGAGGGTACTTGATATTTGCATAACATCACTGGTGATATTAACCTTGGTCACTAGGTTGAGTAGTTTGCCAGTTTCTCCACTGTAAAGTTACTCCTTTTCTCTTTCCCTACTCTATCACTAAGATAGAGTGGATTGGAGGGTGTGTAGAATTTTGTTATTTTTTAAAATATTTATTTATTTATGTCCTGCCGGGTCTTGCAACATGCGAGCTCCTTTTAGTTGCGGCATGAGAACTCTTAGTCTCGGCATGCATGTGGGATCTAGTTCCCCGACCAGGGATTGAACCCGGGCCCCCTGCACTGGGAGCGCAGAGTGTTACCCACTGAACCACCAGCGAAGTCCCTGGGGGGTGTATAGAATTAAGCTCCACCTCTTGGAAGGGAGAGTATCTTTATATATTATTTGGAATTCTTTGTAAGGAAGTTTGTCATTTCTTCATTTATTTATATAACTATGGACTCATAGTTAATAAATATACTCATGTATATTTATTTTATAGTTGGAGTTACAATCCAGTGCTACATTATTTATTTTGTTGCCCAGATTGTTCCAGCTCCAGAGGGAGATCTTTCAGGTGGCTCCTGTATCCCTGTAACCTGCCCCTATCCTTTTGTGTTTTGACCACTTCCTTACTTTCTGGTACAACAAGATGTTCCAGGCTTTTCTTATATTTTCCATGCCCCAGCCCTAGAATCAGCCATTTCTCCAAGAAGCCCTTGTTCTTTTTATTGGAGAGTAGTATTTAGAAACTACTGAGCACTAGGTATGTTCATTGCTACAGGGGTATCATTACTTCTAGGCCATCTTAGCAGATAGAGCTAGATAATATATGTATACATACTAACCTTTGCATACAGACATATCTATAATTGTTTCTGTGTTTCGTTTATATTGATGTCTCTGGCTTTAATCCAGTACCACAGGGTTTATTTTAGAATTCCTTCTTTGCTTGCTTTACTGTAATATCCTTCTTTGATAACGAAAAACCTTGCTCTCACCATCCATTTACTTATTTGTTCAACCCAGTATACCTGTACCTGTACTGTACATATATTGTAACCTATATTCCCACAAGAAACAAATTTACCAGTTCTAATATTATACTGTTTTTAACAGTTCTATTTTAGTGGACAAATCATAGGTGCTTGTTTATATTTATTATGATGTGATTTGACCCATGACCCATTTGCATAGATATATGCAAATGTTTTTAATATTCTTACCATAATCTGAGATGTCTTTGTATGTCAGCATGATTGATTAAGATTATGGACTTGGGCTCAAAGTAAAATATTTTCCTTTTACTCTACACTTCTCATAGTCTAAACTTAAGAAATAAAAGGTTATGTTCTCTCTTCAGTAATTTATTACACATTTCTACAAAAGGAAATTTATACTTATTATTAATAAGGTTTATACTTATTATTAAAGGTTTTATCATATGTAAAAAGGACAAGTTGAATGAAATAATATTTACAGTACCTCTAGCTCCAAAGTTCTGGCTCAGGTGCTTTTAAAAAATTACTTTAAGGCAAGACATTCTAAAATTGGTTTCTCCATTGGCTTACTAAGCCCTGACTGTGTAGGCTTGGCACTTGGTTTTACTTTCTTGGCTACTTTTCTAGGACACCATTCTTATTTCATATGTCTGTCAGTAAAGATACTAAAATGGGACTGACTTAACTATAGGTTTCGTTCCCTGGGCACTTGGCTTCCCAAATTCCTGTTGGGAAGAAACAAGTGTGGGTTTAAAAAGCTATGCTAAGAGCTGGAAGTTCTTGGTCATCATCATGGTCAACTTCTAACTTGAAGTCTGATCTTAGGCCCATCACTTCTACCTCCAGACCTCAGATCCTTCATCTAGAAAGTGAAGCAGTTCCGTTAGATGACCTCTGATATTCCTTACAGCTGTGATTTTGTCATCAGCAATAGTGAAATATCTGGCTGGCAGTTTTAATCTTAGTAATTAAGGTGTTCTGGCAAGAATTGGAAATGGTCAACCTCTGAAATAAGCTTATTGGGCTCATCTTCATCCTTTTTATTGTTTGATTAAAAGAAACCCACACACACTATGTGTGGGATGAACACGTTCCAAAATGTGAGGTCTATAGGTAGTACCTGGAGGGCTCAGATAGTACCATGTAGAAGGCATGGTGTACTGTTCATAATGACCCATCATGATAGTAACTTCGGAGGATCAGAACTGGAATTTTAATTATTGGTGTTTATAAATCAGTGACTTCTTAAGTGACATTCCTTTTACAGCTACTATGTAGAATCTGTGAACAGTGCAGAAAAATAGCCAAAGTGAAGAGAGTGTGGTGGCTTTAAGTATGATAAGGCCCAGTGAGTTGTATTAAAGAAGCTTTAGTTCTCAAAGCCAGGGGGGAAATGTCATTAGTCTCGTATGCTAACAGCCTTCAGAACAGTCTGTCCTTTCTCATAAGCATTTAGTTTCCTGAGCTAAGAGAACAAAGCCTATTACCTATAGCTGAGTATGCTAAACATACCATGTACTTACAAAAGGATTTTGGAAAACAGATGGGTGGAAGATAAAAGTAGGAATTAATGTACTGTAAGACAAGGCATATCCGCTTGGAAGAAATGAATAGTAGAGTGAAGGAATGTTGCCTTTGGTTAGAAAGCCTAGAATAAGAGAGCACAGAATGAGTCTCCCTCAGGCTGCCTGCCATTGAATTGTTTTTTAAGGCCCATATCATATTGGTTTATGAGATTGAGCAAGTCTTGAATGAAAGTCATCTGACCCACCATTACTGGCACTGTTACAGATTTCTAAGTGAAATGGTACTCTGCCTGTCTTTGTTTACAGTGTTAAATCAGCAGGTTGAACTTTCTTTTTTTTTTTTAATAAATTTTTTTATTTTTATTTTTATTTTTATTTTTATTTATTTTTGGCTGTGTTGGGTCTTCGTTGCTGTGCGTGGGCTTTCTCTAGTTGTGGCGAGCAGGAGCTCCTCTTTGTTGCGGTGCGCGGGCTTCTCACTGAGGTGGCTTCTCTTGTTGTGGAGCCTGGGCTCTAGGTGCACGGGCTTCAGTAGTTGTGGCTGGCAGGCTCAGTAGTTGTGGCGCACAGGGTTAGTTGCTCTGTGGTATGTAGTATCTTCCTGGACCAGGGCTTGAACCCGTGTCTCCTGCATTGGCAGGCGGATTCTTAACCACTGCGCCACCAGGGAAGCCCAGGTTGAACTTTTATGATACTAGTTTACGTAAAGATTCACATTTGCTTTAATGGTAAGTGTGTCTGGGATGGATTCCCATTCCTGTGATCCATACTAGTGTTCGTAGTGGCTTTAGCTTCCTCTTCACAAGAGATAAAAAGAGTTGCTCATTATAGAAGTGAACAGTAGATGTCACTGCATCTCTGCTTACTGAGGTTTTGGCTCATAGCTGTTTGGATACAACCAAGTTCTTAATACAGCTTCCAAATCACTAACCTTAAATCGAGTATTTATGGCTATCTGACACTTAAGATCCCCTTCCTCAGCTGTAGAACCCAGATTGAAAATTGAGAACAAACGCAGCCCAAGAGAGTTTTCCTTAGTTTCCTTCAATTTCCTTTTTAGTCTCTTTGTTCTAGGCTTATATATTATACAGTAGTCCCCCACTTATCTGTGGGGCATATGCTCCGAGACCCCTAGTATGGATGTTGAAACCACAGACAGTACTGAACTCTATATATACTGTGTTTTTTCCTATACATACCTACCTATGATAAAGCCTTATTTACAAATTAGGCACAGTAAGAGATTAACAACAATAACTAATAATTCAGTTGAACAGTTATAACAATATACTGTAATCAAAGTTATGTGAATGTGGTCTCTCTCTCTCTCTCAAAATATCTTATTGTCCAAATTTAATGCCTTTTCCATCTTAACTAAGTACTTATCACTCACTGTGGCTCTCAGTTTTGCAGTTTGAAGTGCGACAGCAAAACTGGCACAGGTTTCCTTTTTCCTTCTTCACAACTTGATGGATAGAAGATTTGTTACCATAGGTTTTAGCAGCCTTATTTAGCATATGATTTTTTTCTTTCCTTATTCAGTTGAGAACTTTCACCTTTTCACTTGAAGCACTTTACGGCTTCTCTTTGGCGTATCTGAAGTGCCAGCATCGGTTCTCTTGTGCTTTGGGGCCATTATTAAGTACCATAAGGGTTACTTGAATACAAGCAGTGCTGTACCTGATTGTGATTGTCGATCTGATAACCCAGATGGCTACTAAGTGACTAACGAGCAGATAGCGTATATAGCGTGGATACGATGGACAAAGGGATGATTCACATCCAGATAGGATGGAGCAGGACAGTGAGAGATTTCATCACACTACTCAGAACAGTGTGCAATGTAAAACTTAGGAATTGTTTACTTCTGGCACTGTCCATTTAATATTTTTGGACCACCATTGACATGGGTAACTGAAACCATGAAAAGTGAATCATGGGTAAAGGGGACTACTGTATTGCCATGTAGCTAACTGATGAAGTTTTATCTGCCTTTTCCTATCAACCTTATACCACTTATTTAGGAGCCTGAACAATTTTTCATATTTGTTTTCAACAAGGTTCACACTTAAAAGCTTCTTGGCCTTTCTATAGCTTGCTTTTTGAAAACCTTCCATCAGGAAAGTAGATGCCACTGTTCTCTGAATTGAGGTGCTGAACATCAAATTGAAGTGCCGCTTACTTTATTCATTTCTTTTTGAACCCATGGCTTTGACAGTTGAGGAAATAAAGAACTGAATTATGACCAAAAGTCCTATGGTGCATCTTTTAAAACAAATCTCTTATGGTTTCAATGTAGATGGTAGGGTTTCCCTATCTGACAGAAAGGCAAAGTTGGTATTAAATTGGATTATTTTATCAATAGAAAGTCTCAGGCATACTAAATTTTGTTACCTTTTGAACACATAGATGGTGAAAATAGCCAGGGTGGTATCTGTTCTAATATGTCAGGATTAGTGCTGGCTTACACCTGTGTCCTGGTGTAACTAATAACGCCCTCTTTTACTCTCAGTTGTCCTAGTTTGGGCAGGTCACTCTAAATTGCCCCAAAGTGGGGGGAGGGGTGGTTGATAAGGTGCAGTTTTAGTAATTATAAGCATTTTTTTTGACTCAAGAGTTATGCCTGCCCTGAGTTTTCTGAGTTAACCATGTACAAAATAAAGCAAAAACCACAAAGAGCTTGTAATTCTGGAAAAATAGCTTTTGGGTTTCTATATATTGATCATTGTTCCTCTGGAGTAATGATTTCCAAAATATGGTTATGCATCAAAATCAACTAGTAACCTTTTTACAGATAGTTTCATGGGTCTCGCCACAGACCTCTGCTGAATTTGTACTAGAGTATGAATTTGACGTTACCAAAAATGTAGAACTGCATGCAATGCAAATGTACTGGATAACTTTGTCAGTAAGCTTCTAAACTAGCATGTAGAGGAACATTTCTTCTTATGGTTTGGGTGGTGTTTGGGGTTCTCTGTGATGGCTGCTTTGAGCCTTGAGGGTATGCCTGGCATTGACATGACTTGCCTTTTTGTTTCAGATGTCATCTGGGTCATTCTCAGTGTGGAGGTGGGTGGACTTTTAGGAGTAACGCAGCAGCTGTCATCTTTTGAAACGGAGTTCAACACACAGCCACATCGCAAGGTAGAAGGAAACTTCAACCCGTTTGCCTCTCCCCAAAAGAACCGACAATCAGATGAAAACAACTTAAAAGACCCTGGGGGTTCCGGGTTCGACTCGATCAGCAAAAACACATGGGCTCCTGCTCCTGACCAAACCGAGCAAGATGAGAATAGACTCTCACAGAACTCTGTAAATCTGTCCCCCAGCAGTCACGCAAACAACTTATCAGTAGTGACTTACAGTAAGGTAGGTGCCCTCGGAGAAGAGGAGAAGGGGTAGGTGGTGGGCCTTGGGATTTGTGATACTCCTTCATGGCAAACCTAGAAGCCTAGAATGTTCTTTAAGACTGCTTAGCTCTCCTGCCAATGCAACAGCACAAAAACCTACCCCTTCTCCCCCCCCCCCCCCCCCATCTCCATGTCCTGTGGGTGTTACTCCATCCACATTTATAATTTACTACTGTCTCTGCTCTGGTTTGGGTGCTGAAAGAACAGAGTTCTTTACCTTTAGCATTAAAAAAAAAAACAAAAGAAAGTCAAAATATCACCAGCCATTCTTCCAATGTAAATGTATACCAAGTGTAGAGCAACAGCACACCTTTGGAATTTGTTCCTACTGTGTTTTTTTGGTTTTGGGTGGGGTGTTTTTCCTGAGGAAATAGACAAGCTCAATTATTTATCCTAATGTTGTTGTATCCTATCCAAATGTTGTTGGGCTTCCACTTTATTTACCTAGTTTGCATGTTTTCTTGTTGATGTCTTTCCAGTCTCTTATGGCCCATCTACCTCCTCACCTACAACCCAGAGTGGCCCAAGTGATATTTTGACTTTTCATGTGTGAGGAATAAGTGAGAGAATTGTTTGTTGAGTTAATCATGATTTTAAATATTCTGATTGTTCTAAGACAGTCTTCTAGGTGTTTGATTTCTTGGTCTGTTTTGCTTTGCTTGCTGATTAAACAGCACCTTCCTCCGCCAAGGTGACTATGGTTCCTGGTTGTTGGTTTTGGTAGGTTGAATAAAGCCCTGATGCTAAGCGCTAACCATTGTAGGTGATTTGTGTGGCAGGGCCTGTGAACTTTCCTGTTCGTTCTTCTCTGATTAATAATATGGTGTATTAGGCCCAGCCTCCCACCTATATAATCGTATAACTGTTAAGTCTTTCCTTGCTTCGTGTTGGCATTCACCCTCAAATTTTTAAAAATAATGTTTATTTGAGGGACAACTTGCTCTGTTGTAAGAATGGCATTTTTCTGACCAGTGCTTTATATGTGGTCTAGATCCAGAGGCAAATTAAGAAAAGAAACTTGGTGATGTGAATTCTCTTTCTCCACAGGGTCTAGTAAGAGGGACTGCATTCAACAGTAGCGCAACAGGATTGATTTATTGGTTGGATGGTCATTATAAAGGATTGTGTGGAATCATGTTACTCATACAGGATATAAGAGAAGTAAATTGGCAAGGCAATAAATGGCTTATATTTGAGGAAAGACTTCACATCTTAACACTGTAACAAAAGATTTTCCACTAAGTGCCTGTTGCTCTAGATTTCTCTTCCTTAAATTTAACCCTCCAGGGTATGACTGTTCTGGGTGGTATAGGCCCTAGGCTAAGCATGCCCTGTTAGAAGGAGAACTTTAGGACAGTTGAGTGTAATGGGAAGATGAGAGTTGGAGGAGGCAAAACCAGTTGCTCCAGTGCTTTCTGTAAAGGAAGCCCCTTCACCCAACTGTGAACTCCCTGGCTCTGCTATCACTGTAGTCTTAGGAGAGGGCTGGTGTTCCTGGCCAGTGCACTGCACTCGTTTTCCTGAGTTGTGAGCCTGTTAGTTGTTTTTCGCTCCTTTAGGGCTTTAGGGACTGATGCCTTTTAAGTCTGTCATTGCTCTGGCCCGGGGTGGGGTGGGGGTTGTCGGAATGGATTACCTACCAGCCTTAATTGAGGTCCTGCCATGCTGCTCTTTTTCGGAAAGGCTGGGCTATGGTGAGGCTGTTCAGATATTTCTTGAGGTTGATGAACTCATGGTTTGTTACCTGATTTTTTTCATGAACTCTGTAGAATCATTTAGAAATAGCATTTGCAAGAACCACAGAGAAAAGGTTCTCATTGGAGATGATATACAAGACTGTTGGCTGTAATGCATTGAGAATGTGGCACTTGGACCCCAAAGAGAAATCGGAGCCTTCTTTTCTTCTTAAGTTAAGCAGTCCTCTTAAAAGCAAGTCCTCTGAAAGCATTTCTGGCTAAAGTTGAGTCAGCTCCACCTCTTAGGGCTCATTAGAAATGGGGTAGGGTATAGACAGTTATCAGTATTTATTAACACATTTCTGCACTGGTGTACAGAGCAGTGTACATTATTGAGTAAGGAAACTTGAAGAATAAAAGAAGTTATCCCTGCCAACCAGCAGCTCACAGTAGAGTAGGGGAGATGAAACACGCATACAATTCAGTCAAGGTGAAGTATGAATTTGGGCAGTAGAGCACAGCACAGTCAAAATGTATAATTTGTGTGCATGGCTGGGGGTTAGAGTTACAGAAGGCAGAGATGAAGTAGAGGTGGAGTTGATGGAAAGGGCTTTTCAAAGAATGGACAGATTTGGAAAGACAGGAAGGATGATGGTAGGAGAACAGTTGAAGTGCTGAGGGCAGAATACTGAGTAAGGGATGTGTGGTCAGGAGATACGGGTGACGGACAGTGGGAGATACATTCAGTTGGTTGCAGTGTGTTCCTTTGGATGAAGTAATTTGATGAAAAAGTTTGGGTGAAATAATTACAAATGGCTTCGAAAAGAATTGGGACTATACTTAAATGAATACCTTAAAGCAGAGATAATTCATGATTCTAAGCATTTGTGTTTGGCTTGAGAATATAGATTTATTTATTTTTAAAGGCAAGAATACTTGAGGTTCTGAAGGGCTATAAGTGGCGAGATGAGGTATATACTAGAGTTATTTTTTAACCGTTCCTATGTGCCAGGTATGCTGCCAAGTACTTTACATGTATCATCTTCATATTTTGATGAGAAAATAGAAGCTCCTAGGGGCTAAGTAATTTACCCCAGTGTCACACAGCTAGCAAGAGGCAGAGCTGGGATTCACATCCAGGCACCACGTTACTAAAGGTATTAGTAGGTGAACCTGGGCTTTCCTTAGATCTTCCTGTTGGGATGGAGGCTGTGTTGAGCGAAAGCGTTAACTGAGTTGATGACCAGTGTCATCAAGGTTGTTGAAATAAGATAAGTGGCTCTAATGTAAACTGAGGATTGCCTGTGGCATCTTTTTCTTTTGCAGAGTTCCCCTGTTTGTTGAGTCTTTAAAGTAGTGATTTCTTTTTCTGGTTGATAAAAATAAAAACTTTTTAAACTCTCAGGGTGTACCAACCATGTGGGGTTAATAATAAATAGCCCTTTTTATTTATGAGTGAGTGGAAAGGATGAGAGCCCCCTAGAGCGCTAGAGTTGGGGCAAGTGTGTTCAGTTCACACCAGGTGCCATCTTTATTGGATGGGTTGGAGGAGTACCTGATGCCCTGGTATCAGGGATCACTGAGTTGGCAATAGATTTGATTTACTCTAAAGAAATTCCCTGCCTGCCCTGAAGGCTGGGAAAGAACATGATGCTCTGGGAAGCCCATGACCACAGTTTTAATAGGCAGATACAGTTTCCTGCTGCCTCCATAGTTACAGTTTAACTTGCTAAGGTTGGTAGGATGAAATGAAAAGATTGCTTCATGCACCTTATGTGAGGGCTGGGTGAATGTCAACATAATGGCCCATCTGTCAGTGCCAGGATCTGGACACCCCTGGAGCCCTTCCCCAGCTACCCTTGAATAACCCATAAGCTCTCTGGACCCAGTGCTCTGTGCCACAGGCAGGGATGGTGGGGGGAGAATGGGGGAGCTCTGGGTGGGAACGCCTGTCCTAGCACCATCCCACAACATCCAGAGGGCCTGGGCCCTCCCTCTGTGAGAGCTGTCAGAGGGAGTCAGAAAGGTGAGCAAGTATATGTTGACCTCCAAGGATTCATAAATCTGACTCCATGCTTTTGTTAAAGATTGGCTGGCCTCATTGTCAGCTCAGTTGTGGCTGACCTGTCCCAGGTGAACAATCAGACCAAGTATTGGTGAAGGTTAGGTGCTGTTTTAATGAACGCTTTTTATGTGATTAACCCAAGAGCCTCTGAGGACAAACAGTCACAGTAGGGTAGGTGTTCACTCTATGGACTCAAGGCTAGTCTTGCCATGAGTTCTAACTGTGACTCATCTCTGGAGGCTGGGACAGCTTCTGTTCGGACAGTGGTACAGTAGCAAAAAACAATCTGTAGAGGTGTGGAAGGAGAAAATAAGTCGTATTGAAATTAAGTACTTCTTTTTCTTAATTGCCAGTAATTTTCAAAATTTCTCAATGTTTTCTAAGAAGGCCTTACAGAGGAATAAGACACCAACTAAATGGTCTTATTCAGGACAGCTGGCAATAAGAGTGTGACACCAGGGTGTTCTTCAGGACAACCCAGATGCTTTGCTTCCTTTCTCTAAAGAGTAATGATTTACACTGGGGGAGCTGAAAAGAATCCCAAATTCATTTATTTTGTTACTTGGACTATGCGTCTTATTTTGTGTTTGTTCTTATTTTTAAAAAAAAAAAAAGTTTGGAGCTGGTGTTTGTCGTATACTCCTCCTTTAAACTGGTTACAGTCTGAGCCACTGTTATTACTTCCGCCAAGTGCTGGTTCAGAAGGAGAAACGTGTTATTATCTTTGGGAGAGGTTCCTCATGCTTGTCAAGCGTCAGCCACTGCCGAGTACCATCTGCCCTGCCTGCCCACATTTGCACCTGCTCCTCCTCCTCTCTGTCTCTGACAATCACCCTTTAGTGTGTTTTGGATCTGGAGCTAGAGAAGTTAGTCTGCTTTTATTATATCAGAAATCAACTCTCTTCTAACCTGCTGCTGTCTGTGTTGACTAAGGCATGGAAGAGTTAATTTCTCTCTGTTTAGGTGAGGGTTTAGAAATGTAGTAGAGGTTACAGGGAGAGGTTTGGAAAAGGCAAATATTTTGCTGTATGGACCTGAGGATGTAATGGCTTGTGGATCTTATTATCTACTTTGAAGTAGCCAATCAGTTTAACATAATAATAAGGGATGAGTTTAATAAGGATGGGCCCAACATCTGCTCAGTTCAGAGCACACTGAATTTGACCCAAAGGCAGGTGGTTGGTGTCCTTAGCTGAGCTAATGGCAATAGAGGGCAGTATAACTTTCCCACTGCCATGAAACCTGAGTCTTCATTCTCAGGTGCAGACCCTTTCCCTGAAAGGTTTAAAGATGGCTCAAAGAGAAGCTGGAAGGAAAACTTGTGTCACTTGATATTCTATCCAACTTGTGTTCTCCTCTGGCAAGGGACAGGTAGCAAATGCACATTACTCCCAGGTGGGGGCCACGGGAGTGCAGTAATCAGAGCTGTAAAGCTACCGTTCATTAAGCACTTACTATGTGCCAGGCACTGTGCTGAGGATTTTTTAAATTTAATTTTTATTGTTAAAATTATCAATGTACGTAATTTAAGGAGTCAAGTAGATCTACAAAGTTTATTACAAAAAACGCTAGTCACCTCCCTGCCTCCCAGCCCCCAGTATTTGTTCCCCAGAGGCAGAGGCAGCAGTTTGACATGCATTACTTCATTTAGTCCACACAACAGGACCGTGATACAGGCACTGTCATTATCCCTATTTACAGCTGCTGAGACTTGAGGTACACAGGTTCCATGCCCAAGGTCATGCAGCTAGAAAGTGGTAAAACAAGGATATGAAAAAAACCAGTTGTTTTTGACTCCTGAGCCTGCTCTCTTAACGATCCACTACATTGCTTCCCAGTTACAAATAGTGTTCAGGTACATATTTTTATCAGCTGAGCTGACAGCTGTGGGCTAGGGAGAGCATGCATGCTTTCTGTAGTACACTGCTACATTTCAAATGAGGATCAAGCCAATTATTGGCCAGCTATTATGTGACTTCTCTACTGCTAAACCCCTTCTCTCCACAGGCTGTTATCTATGGAAGCTACAGAAATCAGCCTTTCTCTCCAGCCTCTATGAAGGGAAAAGATTCCCTAGAACCTCCGTGGTCACTTGGGTTTAGATTTTTGGTGACATTGAAATTTCCATTAACTCACTTTTGTGACAGCAGCACCTATACCTCTTGAAGTCACCTGTCTATTCCTGATTGTGGCCAAAAGATACAGTTCTCTGGAGTTTTTCATTTTTCTGTAATGAATTTAACATCTCCCTTTGAACGTACTTAGTATTTTAAAACTAGAACATACTTAGGGACGATCTAACTCCCTTTAAAGCCAGATTTAGTTTCAGCAAAGGCTATCTGGAGAAAGAATATTTTACAGTCAGTACAAGTCCTGAGGTGGAAGTTCACCTGATTTGTTCAAGACCAGAGTGGGTAGGAACAGGGTAGAGGGAAATGAAGTCAGGGGATGGAAACCAGATCATGGAAGGATTTGTGGGCCTTTGTAAAGCTTTGGGCTTTTGCACTGAGGGACAGAGGGAACCACTGAAGGATTTTGAGCAGAGGGGTGATGTGGTCTGACTTCATGCCTGACTTCATGCCAGAGGGTAAAAGGATCACTCTCTGGCTCTCTTGTGGAGAGTACAGGGCAAGGATAGAAGCAGGGGACCAGTAGGGAAGTTAGTGCAATCATCTAGGTAAAGAGAATGGGTGCTTTGGACCAGATTGGTAGCAGCAGAGGTAGAAGAGGTCTGTGTCTGGATCTGGTTTGTTAGCTAGAACTAACAGGATTTGCTAATGGGTTGGAAGCAGGGTATAAGAGGGAATAAATGATGACACCAAGGTTTTTGGCCTGAGCAACTAAAAGGGTAAAATTGCCATCCACGGAGAGAGGAAAGGCTATGGTAGAGGTGGGGAGAGATCAGGAATTCATTTTGGGTACACTGGCATCCAAATGGAGGTATCAAGTAGGCTGTTGTATATCCAGATTGGATATAGAGTTTAGGAGAGAGGGTTTGGGTGGAGATAAAAAATTTGGGAGTCATTTCATGTGGATGGTATCTAACGCTGTGAGCCTGGCTGCAATCCACAAAGTGATGAGTCTATGTAAAGCAGGGTTTTCTCAGCCAACAGAGTAAGACTATTGACATTTTAGGCCAGATGAGTCTTCTTTTGCTGCGGGGGGCGGTGGGGTATGGATCTTATGCATTGTAAGATGTTCAGCAGCATCCCTGGCCTTTACCCACTGGATGCCAGTAGTACCTCCCCAGCCCCAAGTGTAAGAGCCAAAAACACCTCCAGACATTGCCAAATGCCCCCTGGGGCAGGGGCAAAACTTCCCTACTTGGAAACTGCTGGTATAGATGGAGAAGAGGTCCAAGGATTGAGCTTAATGCTATCTGTCTAACATGTAAAACTGCTATTACTCAAAACACCTCTACTGCATTTATTCTTATTCTTAATTCACGACACTCTTGTGACTTTTGTAGTTAGTTATACTCTTCATTTGACAAAACAATAAGGAAGTTGTAAGTGACTTGCTCACATTCACACAGCAAATTGGGGGTGGGCCATGGGCTGGAACCCAGGGAACCCAGTTGGAGTCTAGTGTTCTTCTACACCACACTATGCTGAGGCTTGCTGGCAGAAGCAAAGTTTGTTTGCTGTTCTCTGAAGGTAGTTTATACACTTAGTGTCAGGTTGTAGAGACCTTCTTGTTCATCTTCAGGAGCTACAAAAGAATTCGTGACCAAGGAGGAAGCAGTGGCCGGCAACTGAGGAACCTGCCCCTGTTCGCTGGCAGATTAGCACATTCTGTACAGAAGGGGTTTGCCAGGAGACTCGTTTAATGATATTAAGATGTCTCTCTTTTGAAAACCCTGAGGAGCCAGCAAAGTCCTCCCAGCCTTGTTGGTGTTTGCATTGGCATGGGTCATGTGTGCATTTTAAAAATAAATTAAGCAAACACTGTGAGCCTTAGAAAATGTCTTTTGTTGTTTGTAACATTACTATCTCACTGAGAATAAAAAGTATCTCCAGGAACTCTCTCTTTTGTACCTCAACAGCTTCAAAGTGGAACGTTGAGCTCCGTCTTCTTTGCTTTGGGACTCTGAGCATTGTTTTAGGCTGAGCTGATGCTGGGCAGTCTTGTAGCTGAAACAGAGCTAGTGTTCCCAAGATAGCATATTTTACTTCAGTTGTAAGGACGTATTCTTTTCCCTGAACTCTGAATTTAGCAGTTTAGTTTCTGATGAAAATTCTCAAAGTGGGACTGGTGAAATTCAAGCAGATAAGTATAATTCAAAAGTATGAGGTTAGATAGCCTTATCCACCAGAGGGCAGACAGCAGAAGCAAAAAGAACTACAGTCCTGCAGCCTGTGGAACAAAAACCACATTCACAGGAAGATAGACAAGATGAAAAGGCAGAGGGCTATGTACCAGATGGAGGAACAAGATAAAACCCCAGAAAAACAACTAAATGACGTGGAGATAGGCAATCTTCCAGAAAAAGAATTCAAAATAATGATAGTGAAGATGATCCAGGACCTCGGAAAAAGAATGGAGGCAAAGATCGAGAAGATGCAAGAAATGTTTAACAAAGACCTAGAAGAATTAAAGAACAAACAGAGATAAACAATACAATAACTGAAATGAAAACTACACTAGAAGGAATCAATAGCAGAATAACTGAGGCAGAAGAACGGATAACTGACCTGGAAGACAGAATGGTGGAATTCACTGCTGTGGAACAGAATAAAGAAAAAAGAATGAAAAGAAATGAAGACAGCCTAAGAGACCTCTGGGACAACATTAAACACAACAACATTCGCACTATAGGGGTCCCAGAGGAGAAGAGAGAAGGAAAGGACGCAAGAAAATATTTGAAGAGATTATAGTTGAAAACTTCCCTAACATGGGAAAGGAAGTAGCCACCTAAGTCCAGGAAGCACAGCCAGTCCCATACAGGATAAACCCAAGGAGAAACACGCCGAGACACATAGTAATCAAATTGGCAAAAATTAAAGACAAAGAAAAATTATTGAAAGCAACAAGGGAAAAACAACAAATAAAATACAAGGGAACTCCCATAAGGTTAACAGCTGATTTCTCAGCAGAAACTCTACAAGTCAGAAGGCATTAGCATGATATACTTAAATACTTAAAGTGATGAAAGGGAAGAACGTACAACTAAGATTACTCTACCCGGCAAGGATCTCATTCAGATTCGATGGAGAAATTAAAAGCTTTACAGACAAGCAAAAGCTAAGAGAATTCAGCTCTACAACAAATGCTAAAGGAACTTCTCTAAGTGGGAAACACAAGAGAAGAAAAGGACCTACAAAAACAAACCCAAGGGCTTCCCTGGTGGCGCAGTGGTTGAGAATCTGCCTGCCAATGCAGGGGACACGGGTTCGAGCCCTGGTCTGGGAAGATCCCACATGCCGCAGAGCAACTAGGCCCGTGAGCCACAATTGCTGAGCCTGCGCGTCTGGAGCCTGTGCTCCGCAACAAGAGAGGCCGTGAGAGTGAGAGGCCCGCGCACCGCGATGAAGAGTGGCCCCCACTTGCCGCAACTAGAGAAAGCCCTCGCACAGAAACGAAGACCCAACACAGCCATAAATAAATAAATAAATAAAATTAATAATAATAATAATAAATTAAAAAAAAAAAAAAAACCCAAAACAATTAAGAAAATGGTCATAGGAACATACATGTCGATAATTACCTTAAACGTGAATGGATTAAATGCTCCAACCAAAACACACAGGTTTGCTGAATGGATACAAAAACAAGACCCATATATATGCTGTCTACAAGAGACCCACTTCAGACCTAGGGACGCATACAGACTGAAAGTGAGGGGATGGAAAAAGATATTCCATGCAAATGGAAATCAAAAGACAGCAGGAGTAGCAATACTCATATCAGGTAAAATAGACTTTAAAGAATGTTACAAGAGACAAGGAAGGACACTACATAATGATCAAGGGATCAATCCAAGAAGAAGATATAACAATTATAAATATATTTGCACCCAACATAGGAGCACCTCAATACATAAGGCAACTGCTAACAGCTGTAAAAGAGGAAATCAACAGTAACTCAATAATAGTGGGGGACTTTAACACCTCACTCACACCAATGGACAGATCATCCAAAATGAAAATAAATAAGGAAACAAGCTTTAAATGACACAATAGACCAGATAAATTTAATTGATGTTTATAGGACATTCCATCCAAAAACAGCAGATTACACTTTCTTCTGATGTGCGCACGGAACATGCCCCAGGATAGATCACATCTTGGGTCACAAATCAAGCCTCAGTAAATTTAAGAAAATTGAAAACATATCAAGCATCTTTTCTGACCACAACGCTATGAGATTAGAAATGAATTACTGGGGGAAAAAACGTAAAAACACAAACACATCGAGGCTAAACACTACGTTACTAAATAACCAAGAGATCACTGAAGAAATCAAAGAGGAAATCAAAAAATACCTAGAGACAAATGACAATGAAAACACAACGATCCAAAACCTATGGGATGCAGCAAAAGCAGTTCTAAAAGGGAAGTTTATAGCTATACAAGCCTACCTCAAGAAACAAGAAAAATCTCAAGTAAATAATCTAACCGTACACCTAAAGAAACTAGAGAAAGAAGAACAAACAAAACCCAAAGTTAGCAGAAGGAAAGAAATCATAAAGATCAGAGCAGAAATAACTGAAATAGAAACAAAGAAAACAATAGCAAAGATCAATAAAACTAAAAGCTGGTTCTTTGAGAAGATAAACAAAATTGATAAACCTTTAGCCAGACTCATCAAGAGAAAGAGGGAGAGGACTCAAATCAGTAAAATTAGAAATGAAAAAGGAGAAGTTACAACAGACACCACAGAAATACAAAGCATCCTAAGAGACTACTACAAGCAACTCTATGCCAATAAAATGGACAACCTGGAAGAAATGGACAAATTCTTAGAAAGGTATAACCTTCCAAGACTGAACTAGGAAGAAACAGAAAATATGAACAGACCAGTCACAAGTAATGAAATTGAAACTGTGATTAAAAATCTTCCAACAAACAAAAGTCCAGGACCAGATGGCTTCACAGGTGAATTCTATCAAACATTTAGAGGAGAGCTAACACCCAACCTTCTCAAACTCTTCCAAAACATTGCAGAGGAAGGAATGCTCCCAAACTCATTCTATGAGGCCACCATCACCGTGATACCAAAACCAGACAAAGATACTACAAAAAAAGAAAATTACAGACCAATATCATTGATGAATATAGATGCAAAAATCCTCAACAAAATACTAGCAAACAGAATCCAACAGCACATTAAAAGGATCATACAGCATGATCAAGTGGGATTTATCCCAGGGATGCAAGGATTCTTCAATATACTCAAATCAATCAATGTGATACACCATATTAATAAATTGAAGAATAAAAACCATATGATCATCTCAATAGATGCAGAAAAAGCTTTTGACAGAATTCAACACCCATTTATGATAAAAACTCTCCAGAAAATGGGCATAGAGGGAACCTACCTCAACATAATAAAGGCCATATACGACAAACCCACAGCAAACATCATTCCCAGTGGTGAAAAACTGAAAGCATTTCCTCTAAGATCAGGAACAAGACAAGGATGTCCACTCTTACCGCTATTATTCAACATACTTTTGGAAGTCCTAGCCTCGGCAATCAGAGAAGAAAAAGAAATAAAAGGAATACAAATTGGAAAAGAGCAAGTAAAACTGTCACTGTTTGCAGATGACATGATACTACACATAGAGAATCCTAAATATGCCACCAGAAAACTACTAGAGCTAATCAATGAATTTGGTAAAGTAGCAGGATACAAAATTAATGCACAGAAATCTCTTGCATTCCTATACACTAATGATGAAAAATCTGAAAGAGAAATTAAGGAAACACTCCCATTTACCATTGCAACAAAAAGAATAAGATACCTAGGAATAATCCTACCTAGGGAGACAAAAGACCTGTATGCAGAAAACTATAAGACACTGATGAAAGAAATTAAAGATAATACACACAGATGGAGAGATATACCATGTTCTTGGATTGGAAGGATCAGTATTGTGAAAATGACTGTACTGCCCAAAGCAATCTACAGATTCAATGCAATCCCTATCAAACTAGCAATGGCATTTTTTGCAGAACTAGAACAAAAAATCTTAAAATATGTATGGAGACATAAAAGACCCTGAATAGCCGAAGCAGTCCTGAGGGAAAAAAACGGAGCTGGAGGAATCAGACTCCCTGACTTCAGACTATACTACAAAGCTACAGTAATCAAGACAATATGGTACTGGCACAAAAACAGAAATATAGATCAATGGAACAGGATAGAAAGCCCAGAGATAAACCCACGCACCTATGGTCAACTAATCTATGACAAAGGAGGCAAGGATATACAATGCAGAAAAGACAGTCTCTTCAATAAGTGGTGCTGGAAAAACTGGACAGCTACATGTAAAAGAATGAAATTGAACATTCCCTAGCACCATACACAAAAATAAACTCAAAATGGATTAGAGACCTAAATGTAAGACCAGACACTATAAAGCTCTTAGAGGAAAACATAGGAAGAACACTCTTTGACATAAATCACAGCAAGATCTTTTTTGATCCACCTCCTAGAGTAATGGAAATAAAAACAAAAATAAACAAATGGGACCTAATGAACCTTAAAAGCTTTTGCACAGCAAAGGAAACCATAAACAAGACGAAAAGACAACCCTCAGAATGGGAGAAAATATTTGCATACAAATCAACGGACAAAGGATTTATCTCCAAAATATATAAACAGCTCATGCAGCTCGATATTAAAAAAACAAACAACCCAATCCAAAAATGGGCAGAAGACCTGAATAGACATTTCTCCAAAGAAGACGTACAGATGGCCAAGAAGCACATGAAAAGCTGCTCAACATCACTAATTATTAGAGAAATGCACATCAAAACTACAATGAGGTATCACCTCATACCAGGTAGAATGGGCTTCATCAGAAAATCTACGAACAACAAATGCTGGAGAGGGTGTGGAGAAAAGGGAACCCTCTTGCACTGTTGGTGGGAATGTAAATTGATACAGCCACTATGGAGAACAATATGGAGGTTCCTTAAAAAACTAAAAATAGAATTACCATATGATCCAGCAATCCCACTACTGGGCATATGCCCAGAGAAATCCACAATGTAAAAAGACACATGCACCCCAGTGTTCATTGCAGCACTGTTTACAATAGCCAGGTCATGGAAGCAACCTAAATGCCCATCGACAGACGAGTGGATAAAGAAGATGTGGCACATATATACAATGGAATATTTCTCAGCCATAAAAAGGAACGAAATTGGGTCATTTGTTGAGACGTGGATGGATGTAGAGACTGTCATACAGAGTGAAGTAAGTCAGAAAAAGAAAAACAAATATCGTATATTAACGCATACATGTGGAACCTAGGAAAATGGTACAGATGAACCAGTTTGCAGGGCAAAAATTGAGACACAGATGTAGAGAACAAACGTATGGACACCAAGAGGGGAAAGCGTTGGGGGGGGTGGTGCGGCTGGGGGTGCGATGAATTGGGTGATTGAGATTGACACGTATACACTGATGTGTATAAAATTGATGACTAATAAAAAAAAAAAGTGTGAGGATTTGTGTCTGGTGTAGATGCTCAGGTTTCAGTGACTTGTTCTTAGCTAAGTCTGCTCTGATTGTATTCCAGCAGGACCAGGTGCACAATGTAAGATTAAAGGCTGCTGTACATCGGGGGAAAGTATGGGCTTCCTTAGAGTTCGACTGAAAGCGAGACCCTTTTCAAAGCTGTGGACGTTCATCGAAACTACTTTAACAGAGAGAGCTTTGATATTATTTAGTCAATAAGGGAGGCCTCCTAGGTTCCTCAGCCTGTGCTAATCCTTCCTTATCGTCAAAGAATTTACTGTCTGATTACATAGATGTGACTAGCTCATAGGAAAGAATGAGACCAGTAAAGATGGAGTATATTGAGTTCCAGTTGAGTTTTAAGTGCTCTTGAGTTTGGAGGAAGGAGAAAACAGTGAGGTTTGGAGTAGCCAGGAAAATGATACCTTGGTGAATGATAGATTCAAACTGGGACTTCCCTGGTTGTCCAGTGGTAGAACTCTGCACTTCCACTGCAGGGGGCACAGGTTCGATCCCTCGTCGGGGAACTAAAATCCCACATGACATGCAGTGTGGCCAAGAAAAAAAAAAAAGAAAGAAATGATAGATTCAAACCGAATTGGAGGGAAAAGGAGTCACATGCAAGAAGGAAGACCCAGAGGCATTCACAGGCAGGGTGTGTTCAGGGGACACTGGCCAGCCTGATTGTGGTGAGTGAGGTGTGCTTAAAGAGGGTGGGGTGAATTTTGGAGGAAGACCTTTGAAAGCCAAGCAAAGAAGAGTTCACCTTTAATGCGGGAGGAATCAGAGTGCTAACAATGCTTTTGAGCAGAGGGGTGGCAAGATGAAACCAAATATGGCTGAAGGAAAGACAATTTATTCTCCCTCAATCAGCCATCCATTGGCTGGGGTGGGGGGAGGTGATGCTGTGAATTAATTGTAAGAGAGGTGGAGGAGACAGTGGCATGTAAGGAAAGTGTACAGGAGCTTGAATGGAAATTCTGAGAGGAAGTGGGACCAGCAGCCTCACCCTGTGCCTCAGGACACCCATAGTACAGCACCAATGGCCACATGGCTGGGAACTTGGATAAGTTTTCTCTCCTTTTAGGTGTTCTCCCCAGTGAGACTCTTAGCACTTCTTTCTTCCTTTCTATGAATCTCCTCTACCCTAGGAGATGGCCATGAGAGAGCCTGCATCTCACCTGGATTCTGGCACACTTGCTATTACATGAGATCTTGGGGACTAGAATTTCAAATAGCGAATAACCTTTTCTGAAGTCTTTAATGAAAGGGAAGTCAAACTCAACCAACATCCTTCATCTTCTTATAGGACTTTAAATAATATGTTTTCATTCACAATTATGTTTGAGTTTTATTCTTCCTGGTGATTTTCTTGATTTGTCAGGGGGTAGGTGAAGGCTCTGGGAGTTGCCTTTGGCCATGGGGAGCTTGGGGGGATGGGAGGATGAATGACAGAGGAATAATGGAAGGAGGAGGGAGGATGGAAAGGTGGGTGATGGAGGGAGAAGAACAGAGGATGGATGCATGGCAAAGGATTGGATGGGTGGTTAGAGGGAGGATGGATGGATAGACGTGAAGGTCCCCAGCAGGACTGTAGAAGTTAGTTAAGAGCAACAGAAAAACTGTTACAGAGGTAAGTATAAAAAGTGCTTTTACAGGGCTTTTAAAACAACAGTTCACCACGCTTATAACTGAGTTAAGCTTTTTTTTTTTTTTTTAATATGTATTTATTTATTTGGTTGTGCTGGGTCTTAGTTGCAGCAGGCGGGCTCCTTAGTTGAGGCATGTGAACTCTTAGTTGCGGCATGCATGTGGGATCTAGTTCCCTGACCAGGGATCGAACCCGGGCCCCCTGCGTTGGGAGCACACGGAGTCTAATCCACTGCACCACCAGGGAAGCCCCCTGAGTTAAATAAGCTTTTAAGCACAACTTTGGCACAGTCAGAAGGCTGTGAACTGAACCTGCCCCATGAACAGCCTTCATGCATAAAAGTACGTTTATTTTCTTTTCTTTGGCTTGTTCTCATACTTGTCTTCAGCCACTGCATCTTCGAAATTTTGAGGACTGTCACATGACAGTGGCTTGAACACCAGTGTTAAAGCATCTGCAGAAGTTCCCGTCATGATGATCTGGCCCTGATATTCCACCAGCAAGCCTCCTTGTGCGGTCAGCATCCATCGAGGGAAGGGCGCTGCTTTGAGTGCTCCTGAGAGAAGAGTCGTCATTGCCCTGCCCATTGCTCCAGTACAGACTTGATTTCTAATTAATGAGAGATGAATGGGTTCAATCAGGGCTTGGTCAGTCTCTGGCCCTTGCCAGCCAAGCCAGCCCCATGAGCAGGGCCTCACCACACCAAGTTTGCAGTACAGGATCAGGACAGAACTTAATACTAAACCCTGTATTCTTCTGTGTTTGCATTTAGTGTACATAAATGATACAAAAGGAGCGGTAGGTGGGCGAAGCGCTGACTGGGACTGGCCCAGGAAATGAGAAAGGAGGAGGAGGGCCCTGGTGGTGTTATCTGATGCTGCCATCAGTATACACCTCGAGAGCATGTTATTTCACAGTCATGCAGCAAACACTCCTCTCTTTTTATTAACCAGTGTGAACCTTTTTATTTATTTAAATCAAATCACAAGTAAAAGCAAAATAAGACAGGTATGTGAAAGTTTTCGTGTTGTGGTGCTTTATCTAAACAGTCTTTCATATAGAAAGAGTACCCTCAAAAGCCCTCGTAAGACATTGTTGTTTCATTAGGAATTTTAGCCTTCCTTTTCTTTTTTTCTCCTGGAAGGTTAAACAGAGATGGCTCAGCAGTGCAGAGTATTTCACAGTTCATTCATTCATTTTACTGACACTTGTGTCTTACTATGTGCAAGGTACAAATAACTGGCAGAAACAGGTTCCACTGGACTTTCCTGACAGTCAGTTCAGTGGTTAAGACTCCGCACTTCCAATGCAGGGGGTGCGGGTTCGATCCCTGGTCGGGGAACTAGGATCCCACATGCCATGTGTGTGGTATGGCCAAAAAAAGAAAAGAAAAGAAAAGAAGAAACAGGTTCCACTGTCGTAAAAGGGCAGCTTTCTCCTCTGATAGCACTGTACTCCCTACTGCTGAACATTGATGAGTAAATGTCTAAAAATATTCTAGCTGAGGGACTTCCCTGGTGGTCCATTAAGACTCCACGCTCCCAATGCAGGGAGCCCGGGTTCGATCCCTGGTCAGGGAACTAGATCCCACATGCATGCCACAACTAAAGAGTTTGCATGCCACAACTAAAGAGTTTGCATGCCAAAACTAAGAAATCCTCATGCTTCAACTAAAGATCCCTCACGCTGTAATTAAACATGCTGCAACGAAGATCCTGCGTGCTGCAACTAAGACCCAGCACGGCCTAAATAAATAAATAATTTTGGGGGGGGTAAGTTCTTTAAAAAAATACATTCTATCTGAAACAAAATAGTTTCCTGTTTTTTTTAGTACTCCTTTTTGGAAAAGTTATTTTGATTTCTGTACAATTTTAGGAAGAACCTTTAAGTTATTGTAGGTACCCACTCACATAAGATCAGTGATAACCAAATCACCGGCTGGGAGTGACTCTGCTATTCCACAGGGGCAACTATAAACTATTGTGAAAAACAAATCAAAGAGATAGTTTTTATTTTTAGTTTTGCTTTGAGGACAGGCCCGCAAGTACTGGATCTTAAATTGTCCTTTCAGGAGATTGTGATGAGTGAAACTGAGCTAGCTTGTCTTTTATGTCTATAAGTGTTCTCTTTTAAAAATATTTTAGAAAATTAGCCAAATTATGACTCACAGTAGTTATTCCATTGTGGAAGTGCAGCTCAGGACCTGGCCCAACTACCGTAATCATTCAGCTGGCTTGAGGCCAAGGTCTCTTCCCAGACACCCACGAGTAGGGAGGCCCCTCTGTCTTAGCTGGCAGGTATGGAGCTCCCATGCTTTAAGAGGGCTCGCCTGCCCTGTAGCCAAGTAGAATTTAGGTCCCAGGGCTCACAGCCATGACAGCTGTTCAGTGAAAGCTTAGGGAAGACTGAAGCAAACAGGCAACAACACCTCAACCCCTGTGGACCTAAAGGCTGTCTCTCCTTCGCCAGGAACACTTTCATGTCCCCTAGCAGATGTGGGGCCACTCCCAAGAAATGTAGCCTTTGAAAAGCCATTTCTGTGCAAGTTGGCCCTGGGGAGCTGCTCTTTAGACCTGGAGTCAGATAGAGGAGTTCTTTTCTTGGCTTGGTCATTTACACCCTCTATTAATATGCATAAATCCGGCCTTGCTGCTAGTCCCTATGTGGTGAGAGGTGAATCCTCATAGAGAAGAGGGTGGTCTTCTGCATCAAACTGAGTTTTGTAATCATGCTGTGATGGCCTCCATTTCTGCTTGTCGGAGTTTAATTCAGGGCTTTGTGTGGTACCATCTGATGCATCCATCCCTTGATCTGTTTTCCTTATTAGTGGCACACCTGTTATAGGAGAGATATCAGGGGTGCCAGGTTAATGAAAATGTTTGGCATTTGCTTTTCCTGTGGGTAAAAGTTGAAGAGTTGTTAGGCCCCAGAAGAGAGTGAACACTATCTGTATTGTCAAACCCTACTTTTGGGCTGGTGCTGGAGACATTAGCCACCAGAACCTGTTACACGGGGTCTTGGAACTCCAGTGGAATCTGAAATGTGGATGGGCATCTCGTTTCAAATATACCTTCATCCCACACTTAGGAAAGGCACTTCCTGCTTGGCCTTCTGCCATCGGACGCCCTGGGCAAGCTGTTCTTGGAATCTCCGCCAGGCTTTTCCTCTATAACTGGTGTTGCATTGCCTGTGTTCTATGATCCACTTGTGACACCTATAATCCTGCGTGTGGGAGTCTAGATGATAAAGTAATTCTGAGATAGAATTGGCTCCCTCTCTCTTCCTTGAAGTGATAGTAATTTATTTGGGGGGGGAGGAAAATAGAGCTTGTTCCTCAAGCCATGTTTCTGTGCCAATTAAACATCAACAACTCCAATATGCCATTCTCTGGATGAAAGGGAATTAGATAGCATTTTTCTTTCCAAAAGGCACAGCACCTCAGTCAGTAAATAGAGGATCAACATTAATTAATTAATTAATGTAAGCTAGTTAAATACTACACTGAATGGTCTAAGGGCCAGGGCGTTCAGGTGGAAATCTGAAAATGCCCATGTCTGTATTGCTCTCTCTGCCAATTGCATGGGGTCCATTTATCTGTAAAATGGGAATGCACGACAGCTCCTTGGCAAAGTCATGAACTCCCTTCTCCAAGCATTCCAGACAAGTCACAAGGCTAGTGCTTGCTTTATAAAGGCCTATGTGAAGTGTGTGGAGCTTTGGTCTGGAAAGCAGTTAAATTTAGGGTGAAGGGGAAAAAAATTTATAGAAAACAAATGCTGTTTGTTCTTCTGTTTTCTTTTCTCTGTGCGTGTTTTTCTGCACAAAGACTTTTGAGCGTTGTATTGGTTCTAAATCGTATGGGAATCTGAGCCTTTGTTGCTCTCCTTGGATTGTTGGGATGAATGAATGTTGGTTGGGAAATTCTGAGAGCAGCTTGTTTTAAGCTTCTTTAATTTCCACCTCTGGGGCCTGTGACCTTCCAACCAGGCCCCACAGAATGGAGTCTGAGAGCCCTTAGTTGGTCTGGCCCACACTTGGTTGAGTGCGTGGGTCTGTGACTACTGACATGGTTACAGTCTCAGCTCGCCTGCTGGAGGCATGGTTGACTCGGGGCTGGCAGACGTGACATTTTAACCACCACTGCTTTGCTTACCAGCTCTGTGCTCTTGATCAGGTTACCTCACCTCTCTGAGCTTGGAGAGCATGCTTGTTTCAGTTTATCTTTGTGAGAATTAAAGAGAACATGTTCAAGTGCTCCAGCAGCACCCGGCAGCACGTAGTTGATGCTCTTTCAGTGTTGGCCTGCCTGTCTCCCATATTCACCTCTTCAGCGATACCACCAAGCAGCTTGAGGCCTATTTCTGGTCTCCTGAGGCTTTTTATGGAGGGAGAAAAAAAAAGACAAAAGCAATTTCAGTGCTTTCCACTGAAAAAAACTGGGAACTTTAATCTCATGTTCCCTATTTTTGGCAGCTTTGACCTCTGGTCTAAATAAGCATGACCAAAGGGCATTTTTTTCTTAGAACACTATTTTTGAACCTCCTGAGCTAGGTACTTTATGTCAGCTCCTAGAACCTTAAATCTAGAAGTTTTAAGGAGGAATCTGAGATCCTATGAGGGGAAGGGACTTTATTCATGGTCATTTGGTGTGCTAGTGCAAAGCGGGGATCAGAACCCAGATCTCCTTCTCCCACTTCCACGTGACCTGCAGCCCACTGCAGTGAAAACTGTGAAGGTTGTGCATCTCTAGCTGACCACTCCCAGGGAGCCCAGCCTCTCCTGGGACCTGGGAGGCTGTGACCAGATGGATGGCATGACACAGACACTTGTGTCCCCAGGCCTAAGCGGCTGTTTAAAAACTTGGTTTGGAAGGGCCAATATTCTTGTGACTTCGAAGGGTCTGGCACTCCAAGTAGTAGTCTGAGAAATACCTGTTCTCTTTCAATTATTAATTCAACAATACTTACCGGGTGCCTGCTGAGGGACAGGTGCCATGCTAAGTGCTAGAGAGATGGCAGCAAACAAAGTCATACTGGAAAGGGATTCTAATCATTGACAACCCTGCAACCAAGCACTTACATTTCTTTTCAGAGAAACGTGTCATTTTTAAAAGATAATCAAATTCTGACTGTTCACATCTTACCAAGCTAATGGAAAATGTCATCTCAATCATTCTTGTGCCTCCTCACCCCAGTTGTGCCTAGATTCAGGATTCTTACTTAACGTAGTTGTCAAGCATCGGGAAACCCCTCTGGTCATTTGTCGTGATTATGGCTGTGCCACCTGCTCTTTGTACCCATTTGGTCCCCTTGGTCCAAGGGCCCTCTGCTTCTGGGCCAGTTTGGGGTGTAGGACCTTTAGTGAGGCTGGTTACCAGTTACCTTTGCCCTCCCAGGTCTTGGCATTGACCGGGTCTTTTCAAGGAGCACACTCCACAGAGGTGTGAAGGTGGAGGGAGGCACAAGACATCCTCCAGCAAGTTTGTGTGGCCGCTTTTGGTGTTGGCACATCTTGGTGTCTCATTCTTAACATAAGGGAAAAGTGAGCCTATGATGCCTTCTCCACCAGCCAAGCAGCATAGAAAACGCCTTTGGGAATTTGGAGTAAACCTTATCATCATGTGGCAAGGGAGAGGCAATGTGAAGAGAGCAAAGATCAGACTTGGGTTTGAATCTTGGCTCTGCCTTTTACTACCCATGTGACTTTGAGCAAGTCTCCTAATGTCTGCAGTCAGATGGGCATCAGTCAAATGAGTGTAATAATTCACCTAAAGACAGTGTATGCAAACCCCCTGCTGCCATGTCTGTACTAGGTGCCCAGTGGACAGTTGCTTTTTCTGCTCCAGTGTGTGTGTTGTTGATATAAGTGTCATCAGCCAGCAGTAGCCTGCACCTGAGGTTAAGGTGCAGAAAGTGGTGTCCAAGGATCTTTAGCAGAGAGGTTAAGATGTTGTCAAGGAGGGAAGGCTTTGTTTGTGACCTGGGTGGAGGAAAGTTGGCACCAGTTGATGTAGAATTTGAAAGATGAAGAATCTCTCCACCAGCCTCCCCTCTCTTGGATGGTGTGTTTGCAGGAGAACACTTAGCAAAAGCTTGAAATGTGCTGATATGTGGCCTTCTGAAGATTTGCATGGCAAGGACAACCCTCAAGTCTTGTTTGTGCCTTGGAGCTTCCTTCTGGCTCACTGGGAACCGTAGATTCTTTTACTTGGTTTGGTTGTCACATTGTACCTGCTGTGTCTGCCACCACTGACTGTGTTCACTCTCTTCCAGGGGCTCCACGGGCCTTACCCCTTCGGCCAGTCTTAAACGGGTGTCAGCAAGAAGAAAAATTAACAAAAGACAGAAGGCTTGACTCTGGGGGGGGAGGGCAAGGGGTTCCGCTGGATTGCAGACCACATCGCACGGACCCCTGGCTCTGACCCCCATCCTGGAAGAAGAGGAAGAATCAGAAAGACTAGTTTTGAATAAAACTCAGTGTGCGTGTGTGAATGCCGAATCGCAGGAGTGGTGTTGAGGCTACCAAGAAGAAATCCATGCAGCCAGTTTGGGTTTTGTTTATTAGGCGTCAATCTAACAAGTCATTAGGTCGCTCGGGAAGGAAAAAAATGTTTAAAATGGGGGAAAAAAGCCATCTTTTTAAACAAAAATTATTTTGCCTACAGACAGGTTGTAGTTTTGAGCACATGTTAATTTTTTCCCCTTTCCCCACTTTTTTTTTTTTTTTTTAGATAAGGGATAACATGCTGTTTATAGAATGCTTGTTGCTCTGGAAGCAATTCAGGTTCAAAACTGGCATGGCCTGCTTGGGGACTCTGCGGGTCAGTGCTATAGGAGGACACCTGCCGTGCCACCTGACTCCACGAGTCTCCAACCCCATTTGTTTTTAATGGCATCAGCCCATGAGTTATCACGCTTTTCCTCTTCTTTTCTCTTTAATCTTCTGTTGATTTACACCTTTGACATTTGTATTTGTCAACCCTGTGGCTTGTTACCGTCAGAACCTCTCTGAAGACCAAACTTCCCTGTGTGGCCAGCAGAGGAAGCCTTGAAGACAGATCTCGGGTGACGTGGGAGTTTGTGAGGCTGAGAGGTGTCCTCCTGCACACACTTGTAACAATTCGAATTGCTTTCCTTCCTTGTTTCTCTTGGCGGAGAGAAATGCCATCACACTTACTGCTCTCTTGGATTCTTGGTACACAGCGGCTCCCCATTCACTCTGGGAACGCTGCCTCTGTGCTGCGTATATGTGTGTGCTGCGTGCACACACACACACGGGTGTTGGTGCAGCTCACCAGCGAGTGTGCAGCAGGCGAATGTGAAGGTGTCCCCTGCTTCTCTGTTGTCACACAACTCCCTTCCCTGTGTTTCTCTCCAGTTGTCCTTTGGGGTGTTTTTGCAGCCTGTTAGTGGAGCTGAGCTGTTAAGGTATGAAAATGGAGCCCCAGATGGGGAATTTGCCATGGGGAAGGGCCACACTTACTGACTGAGTGATCTTGGAGACCACATTTTGCTGGGAATGAAAGGACCCCCGCCCTGAGCAGGATGCTTAGTTATTGGGAGGTGGCGGGCAAGGGACAGCCCAGCCGGAGCACAGGTTGATTGGCTGGCTGCTCACTGGGACAGGTGGCCCCACTGGCATCCTGTGGATCCCGAGCAGGTTGAGATGTGGATATCTCCATGGGAAGCTTAAACCAGGCCAGAACAGCTGTCTGCCAAAGATACAAGAATATGCAAAGTCCCTCTTCTCTTCTCACCCCCTCCTTCCCTCGAGTCTTGGTTTGTTTGATAGCCGGGGATATGGATCTAGGGTGCGGTTGCTGGGTCACCTGCCTGTTACCACACCCCCACCCACCCCGGGGGTGTGACACAGCAGGGAGTCCAGGTTGATGATTGGCTGCAAGGGGTCATATAGCCTGGGTGTGGGTGAGGGTCTGCCTGCCTGTCTGTCTCTGTCTGGGTGTCTGAGTTCCGAAAACGTGTGTTGTTTGTTCCTCCTCATCCTCTTCTGAGACTGTTGTGTTTTTCAAGCTTGATTGTGAGAGAAAAGCTTGTACGAAATTCCCCCTTTGCCTCCCCACCTCCCCCCAAATAAAAGGGGGAGTAACCATTGGTCCACTGGAGAAGCCCCAGGGGAGGGTGGAGCCTGCCTGCTGAAAGGGCAGTGCAGCTGGGTCAGGGGCTGGACTGGAGCTCACACTGGAGCACCTGCTTTCTATGCACACAAAGAGCACCCCATTCCCAGCAGAGCAGGGGTGCCCAGGCCACCACAGGTCCAAGCCAGGGGCTCACGATGGCTTTTTGTTTGAGGGCCCTATGGGGCCCAGACTGCCGCCACTGTTGGTGCCAACCTCCTGGGACACCGCCACCCTGGAGCCCACACATGCCCAGCCGTTCTACTCACTTGATAGCCCTCAAAGCATCACATCTCCAGCTGCCCCCGCAGGATCATGGGAGGCTTTACGTCCCCTGGTCTCCTGGCTTCCTCATCTGCCCCACACTAGGTGCCCCTTCCCCTTTTCTCAGGAGGGGGTGCCTGCCGTTATTCAGCAGTGGCTTCATAGATCACCGTCAGTGGGTCTGGCCCTGCCAGAGGGATCCTGCTCCTCCTCTTGCTTTTAGGCAGTCTCACCTGGCAAGGTAGTTGTCCCAAGCACGTTGGCTTCCCTCCCAAGAACAAACCATTTCTGTACACATCTTTGGAGAGGTGAGCTCCTTGCAGAGGCCAGAGCGAGCGAGCGCAAGCCATGGAGTAGGGGCGGAAGGAGTCCATGGTTCCCCCAAGACCTGGAGGCTGTTGGTACCATTCATCCTGCCTCTTCTCGCTGGTTTGGGTTCTGAGCAAGTCCTTAGAGCCCCTCTTTTCCACTGCCTAGTGGGGCGGCAAAGGCTACCCTCTCAGCGCCAGTAGTCTCAGTTCCTCTTGGACTCTTCACCAAATGACAGGCTGCCTCTGGGCAGGACCACCAGTGTCTGGCACCCGCAAGGTGAGGCAGGCACCATCCTTAAGGACCTGAGGCCAGCGGGGGAGGCAGAGGGGCTCAGGCTTAGGGAGGAATCTGTCTGTGTGCACAGAATGAGGTGTGTGTGGATGTGTGTGCACGCGTGCATGCGTTTTTTCTTTTTTCCCATGGGGACAGTTGAATTTGGGGCATTTTTCTACAAGAAACAGCCTTCTCTTCCCCCAGCAAGGACTGGCTGTTACCTAAAGTTCATCAAAGGCACTTCCAGCCAGGAGAGAACCTCACCAAGACAGCTGCTGTGGCCCAAGGATGGCCAAGGTGGGAAATGGGCATAAGAATAAACACCTCCCCAAATTCAATGTGAGCCCCAGCGGGAGAGGGTGGTGGGGTTGCCAGGGCCCAGAACTGCAAGCTGATTCCCCACCCCACCCTGCCTCGCCTTTTCTTTGTTTCCTCGTGTGAATGCTGGAGCAGCAGTAGCTGCCTCCTCCACCTGGACAGTGGTGTGCAGCAAGCAAGCTGGGTGGGTGTTTGTGGTGGGGCCTTATGGTGCCTGGGAGGAGATGAAGATGAGGAGGTTTTTCCTTACTGTATAAATGAATATTTGTATGATTAAATTAACACACACCAAAAAAAAACCCTGTTTTCATGTGTGTCAGTGAGTTTATTGCTCCCTGAAGCCCCTGTGTACCTGCTTCGCCCCCCCAGTGGCTCTGTGATATGTGCTTTTTGGTCTCTATGTCTCTCCTTCTTGCATATGGGAAAACTGAGACCCTGCGGTTCATTATATGTTTGTGAAATCAGTCCTGGGATTATAATTAGATCTGCTGCTGTTCCTGGTTTCCAGTGGCCAGAAAGGTAAAACTCTTCCCAGTGGCCTCCTCAGGGTACCTACCATGCATCAGTTGAGCACTACTCTATCCCCAGTACATAAGATGTACCAGCCAAGTTAGTGTGTATCAGCCAGCAGGCATTGTGTGGGCACTTACTGTGTGTCAGGCATGGCGCACAGGTGTGAATGCAGGAATTGCACAGGAAGAATGCAGAGCACCATGGGCATCTTCCTACTGGGGAAACAGACAAGGCCGAGTTGGGGAGTCCTCAGACCCAGCTGGGACTAGATTTAGAAGAGGAAATGCATCTTTCTTTAGTGGTTCTGGTGGATTACGGATTAGGTACCTTTTTGCAGATTGGTCTGGGAGCCCGAGAGCCAAATAGGGACCATACTCCAGGCAGTTGACAAGCTAACTTGGATCCTACCCCCACATAGTTATGTGAGACAGGCCTATGACCTTGGCCTCCGGAGATGGGGAGGTGGGTTACACAGTGGTCCATAGCCTGAAAGAAACTTAATTGACAAATACATCCGCAAATTGTGGGTTCACTGTATTCATCCCTTCATGTCTGTAAGAACTCAGAACTCAACTGTGTCCTCAGTCACATCATCACCCTTTCTGTGTTGAAGGGAAAGTGAGATCACAGGGGGAAGGGAGTTGCTTGTCTTACAGGCTTGGACCCATGGCATCAGTTCCCAGATGCTGGTATTGTTTTCACGTAATTGCAGACTCCCAAATTGGGTCTTCACCCTGACTGGCAGAGCTGTGTGTTCTAAATGATGGTGGCCCTGGCACTGAGCCAGGGGGTCTAAGGTGTGGGAATTGGGGGGAGAGGATTCTCCGGCCGTCTCTCTGCAGGCAGCTCAGTGAGGGAACCTGTGGCCGCAGATTGCACAAGACAGACGGAAGCACCGCAGAAAAACTGGTCTCTGCCTCAAGGCCCCAGGGTCTCTATGTAGCCTGACACAGAGCCCAGTGCAAGGGAGCCTGGGAGACTGGCCCAGAGACCCCTGGGCTGAGCCCCCTCGCTTCTGCCCCCAGTGTTGTTACAGTGCATCTGCATCCTGCATCCTTCCAGATGTCCACGGCTATTTGTTTTCTGCAGAAGAGGGGCCCCCACCCTGTCACCTGGGTCTTCTGGCAGCTCAGACCCACTCCCAGGCCTTCCCCAGGGCCCCCACTGTTGGACAGTTATTTGCTTGGCAGAATGTGTTTGTCTTTGGGGCTGTTACCTGCCAAGAAGTCACCAGGCCCTGGGAGAAAGGAGCAGATTTGATGGTAGCTTCTGGCCTGAGCCATTCCCACGGGGGCGAGGTGACAGGGAGGGGGCTCTCAGCTGAGCTTCTCTCTGGGGGCAGGGGTGGGGAGACAGTTGCAGTGGTCTGGGCCCAGCCCTCCAGGCAGAGCAAACAGGTCCTCTCGGCCACCTCCCTGCCCCAGCTCAGGTTGTACTGGGTGCCTCCCACCCTGTTCTTGGGAAGGCCTCTCCCTCACCTGCTTGCTGTGACCTGGCCACTTTCCCAGACGCCACCTGGTGTCCAGCCCTGTCTGGCGGCCAAGAGAACAGGCACCAAGGGCACTCGTGGCAGCCCTTTATTTCAAAAATGGGAATGGAGCAGGTGAGGCTGCTTGAGACATGAGAGGGTGTGTGAGTTTGGGAGTCAGGGTGTCCAGAGAATGGATTCTGACAGGCTAGCATGACTGCCCGATGGGTCTCAGATGGCTCCTCTATAAAATGGAGATGCACTGGTTTAGAAACCAGGACTTGGGTGGAACTCACAGTTTTTTTTTAAGTATCCTTTTTAGCCCTTTGTTCTAAGATGCTGTCTGTGGTCTGGGGCAGTGCTTCTCAAACTTGAATGTGTTAAAATGCAAATTCTGATTTAGTAGATCCTGGGAAAGAGGGCAAGATTCTGCATTTCTAACAAACTCCCAAGTGAGTGGACACTGCTGGTCCTCAGACCACACTTTGCCTGAGGATAGTAGGGGGTGGTCTGAAGGGGTTCACTGCCCCCACAGCCACCCGGTCTATGAGACTGAGCCGTATCTAGCCAGGGCTGTGTTGGCCAGGCCCACTAGAATTTGAGGGAGCTGAAGTCATTTAGAACAGTAATGTTCCAACTGGGCTATGGTTCCCCAGCATTTCCCAGGGTTTATCCAAGGCTGTGATTTCTGGCTTAAATATTATTTCTAGTGTGCTGCTTTTCCATCACAAACAACAAATGTCTGAGTGTCCACTATAATTATGGTAATATTGGCTGACCAACTCCTATTAAACTGTTTATATGAATGACTTTATTTAATCCTCACAACCATCCAAAGTTGAGAGCAGGCTGGCCTGGTGTTCAGTTTGTGAACAAGTAACTCTGAAGTGTCAGGACTCCCATGGAAATGGAAGTGCAGGCTGGGAATATGCAGTAAGCAACCTTGACTTAGTCCGGGGGTGTATGGGGGGCTTCTCTGAGCAAGCTGAGACCTGAAGGATGGAGAGATGGCTGGTGGATACACAGTCTGCAGTTCAGTGGGGAGGTTGGGGCAGGAGACACGGTGTGGGAGTCATTAGAGATCAGATGGAATTTAAAGCCTCAGAACAAGATGAGATCATCAAAGGAGGGACAGCGGGCTTGACCCCAACGTGTCACACGCTCCCTCAAATTCTGCTGGTTGCCCCAGCTCCCTCTGCGATGCTCTGTGACCAAGAAGACCCCCGCCTCAGACTCAGCATTCTCATGGCTGCAGTGCACCTCTCTCCTGTCCAATCCCCGTCCTGTCCCTGTACCCTTGTGTCCCAGCTCTCTCACTGCAGGGCACTCCTACAGATGGTTATAGAGTAGACAAGGGACAAGGTGCACCCAGGGATGGCCCCCACCTGGGAACCAGGTAGGGGGTGCCTGGAGGAGTGAGGCCGGAGCCCCGGTAGCTTGTAGCTTAATTCCTGTGGTCCTGTCCTCCCAAGGACAGTCCAGGCCCCTGGAGCCAATTTCTAGGGAGTTCCTCCTGCTGGGCTGTGGGAAAGGGAGAAGTCTGAGGGAAGAGGGGGTGCTGTATCTGGTTGGGGGCCCAAGGAGCAAGGCCCTGTGGCCCATGCTTACCTGCATCAATCCCCCAGCCCTGGTCAGCAACCATGACACCCCAGATCCCTGACCGGCTGGGCTGTCATTGCTTGAGGCCTCTGAGCAACCAAGGCCCCCACACATAGAGGGCAGTGGGACAGCAAGGGCCAAGGGGCGACTGTGGCCAAGCTGTGAGGGATGTCTTCTCAGGGTATGGCTGCCCTGAGCTGCATTGTAGGTGGGAAGGGGGAAGTGTGGAGGGCAGGAGTAGTCCCTTAGGGATGCTGGGAGTGTGGCCACCTCAGAGCTGGTGCAGGCGGGCCCGTGGCCAGCAGAGGGCACCATGTGGCCCAGGCCTTGTCTGGAAAGGATGGACACTGCCCTGGCCGGCTCCCCTGCCAGTATGTTTTCCAAATCCCCACGGCTCCAGGGCGAGTGTTGCCTCTGCTCTCCGCTCCAGGTAGGCGAGCTTGGGTTTGAATCTAGGCCCTGCTGTTTGCTGTGTGGCTGTTCAATTTATGTCAACCTTCAGAACCTCAGTGTCCCAATCTGTAAATGAGGACAGTTCCTTTTTCCGGAGATGGTCATGAGAATTAAAACCCTTCATAAAAGTTTAGCATCATATACCCGGCACAGGTAAGTGTCCAGTATGTGGTGACCATTGTTATATTTTTGTGACCCTCCAGATGTGGGAAGTCTGCGCTCCCGAGGAGAGGGAACTGGGGCACTGGGCATTTGGGAGGCAGAGTCCAAGAAATCCATAGCCTGCTCAGGAGTCTCTCCCTGGACCACAGCCCTTATTTCCAGCAAATCCTTGCCCTGAGGGTATTTCTTGGTCTGGGGTGGGAGTTGGGGTGCAGGAAAGGACCATTCTGGAAGAGAGTCTAGTTTCCTCTAAGAAGAGGCTCTAGGGGGAGGAGGCGGTCCTCAGTGACTGCGTGCAGTAGGCTCTCAATACGCATTTGTTGAGTGAAGAAATGAACAAGTGTGTAGGAGAGACTGCCTTGTACTGGACTGGCCTGACTTCTGGAGGCGGACACCGCCCAGACCAGACCCCAGACAGTGCAGGGGCTCCTGGAGAGGGGTCGGTGAGTCACAGGTGTGCTGGAGGTTGACAATGACAGCCCAGAAACCTATTCCTGGGAACTGGTTTGGCCGCTGTGGTTTACCACTTCCGAGGGCAGAGCACTGTGGCTGACACATTTGCTTCCAGGTGCCTGCAGGGACCCGTATCAGTACCAGAGCCAGGGACGCAGGCCAGACCACAGGTGGGCACCAAGGTGGCATTTGCATCCCATCCTCACGGCATTTACTGGCGTCAACGGCACCCGGATCCTCTGAGCACCTCCAGCTCTTGCCTTCATGCTATTGTCTTCACTTACCTCTTTCTTCCCCCACATCCTGGCTTCCTGGTAGTTGAGCACACTTTAACCAGGAGCCAAGAGGGTGTAGGCTTGGGGCTGGGGGTCCCACAGAGAGCTGGTGGGTTTGGGGCAGTTGTTACCAAGATGGGTCAGGAAGGCTATCTGTGTGTGTGTGGAGCCCCTGCCAAGCCCCCCGATGTGGGTCATCCAGGGCTGATGAAAATGCACGTCCCTGTGCGGGAGATAGGACCTAGGAGATGGGAAAAGTGAGCACCGGTGGGGAACTGGGTAGGCTGAGCGTCCTGTGAGTGGGGCCCATGCAGGAGGGTCTGAGAAAGCCGGGCCTCCCTCCAGCGCCTTGGGTTGGGGACAGTGACCATTCAGTGAATCCCCAAACATGAGACCAGAAAGGGCCTTAGAGCCCAGCCAGAAAGGGCACTGCCTTCCCCAGAGTCCCACAGCCAGTGTCGGCCGCACCCAGCCCAGGCTCTCTCCAGGATGCCGGAGCCAGCAGGGAGAGCCAAGGTCCCCCAGAGAAGAGAAAGAATCAGTGGTTGGGAAACAAGAAACAACTCCAGCTGGCTCTGATCCCCAAGCCAGGCAGCCAGGCTTGCAGGGGTCCAGTGGGGTCCAATCATAGTGGTGGTGGTTGGGCCCCAGGGGAGGCAGCTTGACTCTGGGGACTCGTTTGCATGGAGTGAAGTGGAATTTGCATCTTTGAGAAGTTACAGCTGTGGGAAGGGAATGGGCGGTGGGAGCTGTTAGGCAGGCCTTCCATCTCCTGCCTCCCTCTGGATGGGGTGGGTGTGGGGCATCAGGCCCTGTGCCAGCCAGCCCCCACCTTACCTGGTGTGAGGAGTACAGCTGAGTCCCAGTGCCCTTGGCTCAGCATTCAGGCTCTGTTCCGTGTAGAAGAACACACGGCTTAAGAGAAACAGAGGCGTCTCCATAGCTGCATATGCATGCACACATGTGCATGTGATCCAACATACATGTGCAGTACTGTGCACCACTTACACGCAGGAACATGTTCACAAAACACACGTGCATCCACATACTACACAGGTGCCCACTCATGACCCTAGTTCATACACAGACGCACCAGCACACCCTGGGAGTCACGTAATCTCACACCAGCATGTGCCCACACAAAAGTTCACACCCATTTCCCACGTTCATACTCAATAATAGTGGGTATTTTTTTTACTAGTTTTCCCTGTAAATCAGGCATATTTGAAATTCTATTCCGTCCTCACAACAACTTTCTGAAGTAAGTACTATTTTTTCTTTGTTATTAATGTATACTTTACACACAGTAAAGAACACAAAACTTACAGGTTCGCTTGATGAACTCTTTTTTTTAAATAAATTTATTTATGTATTTTTTGTTTATTTATTTATTTTTGGCTGCGTTGGGTCTTCGTTGCTGCACGTGGGCTTTCTTTAGTTGCGTCGAGCGGGGGCTGCTCTTCGTTGCAGTGTGCGGGCTTCTCATTGCAGTGGCTTCTCTTGTTGCGGAGCATGGGCTCTAGGCACACGGGCTTCAGTAGTTGTGGCACGCAGGCTCAGTAGTTGTGGCTCACGGGCTTAGTTGCTCCGTGGCATGTGGGATCTTCCCGGACCAGGGCTCGAACCCGTGTCCCCTGCATTGGCAGGCAGGTTCTTAACCACTGCACCACCAGGGAAGTCCGATGAACTCTTTCTTAAGCACATGATGCATAACCATCATCCAGGTCAAGATCTAGAACATGTCCACTGCCCCAGCAGGCCTTGTCCATCAACAGCCCACACAAGAGGAGCCAATGCCCTGTTAAGGCAAGCGCCATTGTTATTCCCATTTAAGAGATGAGACAACTGAGGCTCAGACCCATGGTCACATACTAAACAGTGGCCAGGCTGCAGGCTCTCTGACTCTAGACTACCACACCACTTAGATAGCCGTTCTTATCCACGTGCACACCCTCCACTAATAGAGGGACATGATCACAAAAGGGGTGGAAGGGCCTGTCTTGTTTTTTCCATGTGGAAAGCAGCAGAGACAATGTAAGCTTTGTTTTCGATCTGCCCTTAAAAGGGCATGACTTGGCTCACGAAGGATAGAAGGATCCGTGAACTCGGTGAGCTCAAGGGCTACAGCTCCTGCCCTGGGGCACAGTGTATCCATGGGGCAGGGGACGCATTTGAGGACACTTCTGCACTAGAAGAAGCCATTCAAGGCATTTTCTTCGTGCCCTCCATCAGCAGAAGCACTCTTGGCAAAGCTTGACATTCATTCATTCATTCATTCTGTTAATAGATACACAGTGAGCACTTACCTACCTTGTGCCCAGCCCTGTCCTAGGTGCTGAGGATGCAGCAGTGAAACAGACACAAAATATCCCTGCATCATGGAGCTGACATACAGTGAAATATATGGTATTTTGGGTAACGAAAAGGGAGAAACACAAGAGGATAGGGCAGAGAAGGGGGAGTGCAACTTTAAATAGGTCAGGGCAGTCCCCACTGAGAAGGTGATGTTTGAAGAAGGATGTAAAGCGGCGGAGGGAGTGATCGTTGTGGATATCTGGAAGAGCATTCCAGGCAAAGAGAATGGCCAAAAAAGCACAAAGGCAGCACCCATTGTGTTTAGGTGCCAATTGTGGGTTATGTGAATTGCAGACTCTGGCATCTGCTCCCCTCCCCAACTCGTGCTGTGTGACTTTGGTGGATTCACCCTTCCTCTCTGGGAAGAGAGGAAGATAATGAGCTTTCCTGTCCACCTGAGCACTCTTGTCCTCAAGGACCTGCCCTAACCAGTGGAGGAGCATCTGTGGTCACCCAAGTTATGGTCACGGGGCCTGGCAGAGTTCCACAGCAGTGCCTCTGGCCTGGCCGCCCTCACTCCAGGGCTGGCCATAGACTCAGTCCAGGGCCCTGACTCCTCTAGATGCAGTGGCCGGGGGTGGCAGTAGGGGAGGCCCTGGCATAGTTCCTGGATATTAGAGCATTTTCAAATATTGACTATGTGTATTTGGGAGAATGGGATGGCGTTACTGGGGATTTGTAGGTGCCTTGGGTGTCATATGTTTATCTGCATATTTACTGTTGAGGGGAACAGTGGATGAGTCTAGGGTCCCTTCAGACTCCACCTTCACTGGACACTCCAGGCCTGGCTTATCTCTGAAGGACCTCTCTCCTGGGGACCCCCTGACCTCCTCCCAGGGTTGGCTTCACATCTAGGCCCTGTTCCCCTTCCCTTCAACCCCTTAGCTTCTCAAAAGCCTCCTTAAGGGAAATGGTTACCCAAGACCATCTAGACAAAGAAGGAGATATTAACAGGCCCTGTTGAGTCATTTGGGAATTGCAATCAGCTGTAAGTAACATAGTCCTGAAAGACAGTGGTTTAAACAAGATAGGGGTTTATTTTCCTCTCCTTAGATGTAAAGTCCGAAGGTAATTACTGGGCTGACTTCCATCCTCAAGGCCTCCTTGTTGTCACAATGTAGCCACTACAGCTCCAGCTATCACATCCCAGTTCCAGGCAGAAAGGAGGAAAGACTGAATCAGTCCCCTTTTAAAGGAACTGTCCTGGAATCCCTACCCAACAACTTAATTTATATCCCACTGGCCAGAACTTGGTTAACTTCCTTCTGTCTCCAGGGAATGCTGGCATGACTTCATCCAAGATAATTGGGATTCCATTAGTAAGAAAGAAGAGAATGGATATTGGGGAGGCAACTAGCACTCTCTTCCCTATATATACTGTGTATTTTTCCATCTCTGTGCCTTAAAAAAACTCACACTGTTCCCTCTACCTGCGAAGCCTTCTACCCTCACCCCCAGTCATCTATTCCCTGGTAAGGAGCACACAGCACATTTTCTGAACCTACTGGGGTTACCGTGACAGAAACCCCTCAGGGTTGCTCAAGTGAAAGGGGGAGGGTGGAGTTAATTGTAAGAACGCAGAATACCAGCCTATGGTGTCCATCATGGGGGAGGGGCAGGGCCTCCCCACTCCCCTGCTCAGCAGAGGTCAGAGCTGGAGACACAGCAGTGGACAAGCCAGGCCAGTCCCTTCCTCCAAGGAACTGACATTCTGATGGGGAGAGACAGTCATCATACACACCAAAACCTAAAGAAGATCGGTTCAGGCTGCCCTGAGTACCGAGAAGATATCAGGGAAAGGTGGTAGATAGAGATTAACCAGGTGGTCAGGGAGCACCAGGCACACAGCCAGCACTTAATAAGTGTGTGTTGAATGTAGCCCTCAGGAAAGTGGCCCAGATTCCAAAGGCTGTAGACTTCTGAGGCACAGGGGATGAACACAGCTCCACATGGAACGCCCCAGGGCAGGTGTCAGGTGCTGGAGCTCTCAGCCCAGGCGCTGGCCCAAGCCTGGAGAAGAGACCAAAAAAATCACAGGGGAGTGTGTGTAGGGGGTTCTGCATCAGTGCTGAAGCTGTTCAGAAAAGCTGCTGGATCCAGACACCTAGCAAATGCAGAAAGTCCAACACTGTGGTTCCTGTGGGTCACCCTGAGTGGTCCTCCCTCACAGACCGGGTCCCAGGTGTGTGGTTGAATGGACTCCCGGAGGCCTGAAGAAGGAGGCAGGGCCTCCTTTCCCCCAGACCCTCACACGCCAGGCAGACCTCCTGGCAGCCCACTCAGCTTGGAGGGGAGCCAGCCCTACCCCGACTGGCCATGGGAGAGAAGTGGCTTTCACCACTGGGGGCAGAGACACTGTGCCCTGAGCACCCTTCTCTTTAGAGAAAGTGGCCTCAGGGTGCTGGGGGAGGAAAGAGAACCGGCTGGTTCCCCAAGTCGTCCCTTCCTGCAAGTCCTGCTGTCCCAGACCTTTTCTCTCACCATAACATTTCTGAGGCCCTTAGGAAGATCAAGTGAACTTCTCAGTGAGGAGCTAAGGACTGATACTGCTTAAGGGGTGATGCTGTTATTGAGTAACAATACCATATGTGTATATGATGCCTTTTCTCCCACAGGGGCTCCCTGGAGCCTCCATGGACCCCCTACAGAGAATGTTGTCTGCCCCCATCCCCCCACCACCACCTAACACATGAGAACACTGAGGCTCAGAGAGGAGATGGACTTGCTCAGACTCCCCGGAGGAAAAGGGGTGATGACCAAGGGGAGAGGGCCAGAGCTGCATCCTGCGGTCAAGGGTCTTGGATGCCGGGGTAGGACTTTACCCTGTGGGGTCACTGACTGCAAACACACATGGTAGAAGCACCCCCACATCCCTCCCTGGGTCTACTGTCCTCGTGCACAAATACTATCTCAGCTTCTGACAGCATTCACAAATACTGTCTTACCTGTTTCTCCCATCAATTGGCCCAGAAGATGTACTGTATCCCCATTTAACAGTACAGAAAATGGAACGCTAAGGAGGTGGAGACACTTGCCCAAGGTTTCAGGGCATCTGGGCCAGGTCCTCTGGTTCCAGGCCTGCCCTTGGTGCCCAGCGCCCCTGTGGCAGTGCTGAGAGGCAGGTAGACGAGTAGGACATGGGCTCCATGTCACTTATACCTGGCCAGGTGTCATTTGGGTCAGTTCACTGATCTGCTGGGCCTCAGCGTCGCCACCCCTGAAATGGGGCTAGTTCCTGCTCCACAAGGTCTTCGTCAGACTGTACTTGACTCATGCCCACCTGAGGCCCCTGCCCTCTTCTTGGGGCCAGGTAACAGCTGGGGGGCAGCTCTTCACTGTGTCCTGGTGCCCCCTTCCCCGCCCTGGCCCTGTGCCAGCTAGGCCCGCCCGTGCCACATCTTCCAGATGGTACCATAAATCCATACCCAAACCTGGGCTTCCCAGGAACAAACAGCCCTTCCCGGCCCCTCCCAGGAGGCCCCACCCCCCTGGAGCCCTCACTAGCAGGATGCCTCATGCCTGGGGCCAGGGGTGAGGGGCAGCCACTCAGGGCCAGGGCTGTGGTCTGCCCTTTCTGAAAAGGTGGAGGGGAAGCCAACCTGGGAGACTGAGGCCAGGGCAGGGAGCTGTGAGAACAGGCCTCAGGACCCCTGAGACTGCCCCGTCCCCTTTCCCTTCCTAACCCTCCTTCCTCTTCCTAACCCTCCTTCCTCTCTCCTCTCCTCTCTGTTCTCTGCTCCTCCTCGCCCTTCTCAAGAAAGACCCACTTCCAATCTGCTCTGTGACCTTGGGCAAGTCACTGAATCTCTCTGAGCTAGTTTCTCCATCTGTGAAGTGGCCCCTTTCCTGGGCTGGCTGTAGAGGCTGAAGAATGCTTCGGGAGGCCTCAGGTGAAGTGCAGCCTGCTGGCCTCTCATCTGCTACCCCCTACTGTTGGGGGGCAAAGGAGGGGTGATCCTTCCCTGGGTGAGCAGGGACTGGAAGTTTGGAGAGCTAAGGTCCCAGGCCAGGCAAGTAGGGTCCATGTCCCCTCCTCCTGGCCCCCCAGGAACTCCTCCCTTCAGCTCGAGAACCCCCACCCTTCTCAGAGGGCCCTGCTGGACAGAGCTCGGGCCTCATTTTTCCTATCTGTGCAATGGGATGGGCAGGGTTGGTGTTGGGGGAGGGAGGTGGGCTGGGTAAAGTGCCTGGCCCTACGGAGCTCGGCCCCAGTATCTCGAATGGATCAAATACCTGTACCGGGAGACCTGTGCCTCAAGCCTGATGTACCTCTCCCAGCACCTTGGTCACCAAGACTCAGGCTTTCTTCTCTGAAACTTTGATCTCCTCCCTGCTCAGCTTCCCTCCGGCACAGAGAGTCTGTCTTGTACAGTGAAATTCTTAATTACAGATTGCCTGTCTGCTATTGTTTTCTTTTGTTGCATGTGTGTTGGGAGGGATAGAGCACAGTGGTTCTCGGGCCAAGCTGCCAGGGTTCAGTCCTCACTCTGCTTGCTGGCTGTGTTACTGGGAGGTAATGTGGCCTCTCCTCTGCCTCAGTTTCCTTATCTGTAAAATGGGGTTGATAGTCGTAGTGCCCACCTCATAGGGTCAGTGTACAACGCTAATGTTAAAATGTGTAAAGTGCTGGGAACCGTGAGGGTCTGTGCCTGGGCTCATTGTTACTCTTCTTGTCCACCTGGTCCCAGAGGGTTCGCCGTGATGCACGCCACCAGCCCCTGCATCTAGACAGACTGAACCACAGAAAGATGGCCCCAGGCAGTGCATGGCCACCAGGCAGGCGAGTGAAGACACCTGTCCTGGAACCTCCCTCCGCAGGTCTGGTGGCTGGAGGACAAGCCAGTGGTGGTCTTTGCTGGGCCAGGTGACTGCCCGCCCTGGGAGGAGAGACAGGGGCGTGGAGATCTGGGCTCCTGATTCCGCCTGCTCACCTCCCCTCTGTGGGGTCTTGGCTGCCCACTTGACTCCTCTGGGTCTCAGTTTCTTCATCTGTGAACAGGAAACAAGAGCTTCCTCTCAAGGGTATGTGGAGATGAAATGAGACAGCATGTGTGAAGAGCCTGCCCGGTCAATGTAAGTGCTGTTGAGGACAGCAATGGAGAGTAAACTCAGCAAGGGGCAGGTGGGTCCCTCCCACAGTGAGGGGACTTGTGGGCAGGTACTAGGAGGGCCCACAGGGACCTAGTGACTGACTGTCTAGTCCAGCCTCTCGGCATTCAGAAGACCAGGCTGAGGCCCAGAGAGAGAAAGGAACGTGTGGAGGTTGCACAGCAAGTCAGGCAGAGCTGGGGCTAGAGCCAGGTCTTGAGCCCCCTGGCCCAGGACCTTGGCCTGCCCACCTTGAGGGGTACAAAGAGAGGGTCTCCAGCCTCTGCTCCCCTCCAGCCCCCAGGCTTCCCGCCCACTCCCGCCTCAAATGCTCTAGGATGCCTGGTTAGGCACACCCTTGCTCTAAACAGCTCTGCTACTGCCCAGCTCTGGGCAGGTCACCTCAGTTTAGAATAGGATCCTGCACAGGATTGTCATGAGGACCCAGTGGGTGATCCACCCCCACATACACACGTACACACAGTACTTCCCACCCCACATGTGTCAGCGAGACTAATCCTTACCTCAGCCTAAGAGGCCCAGGAAGGTGGGGTGACTCGCCTGAGGTCACGTAGGTTGTCTGTCCCCCTGCCCACTCATGTATCTGCTCACGCGAGAGAGCCGAGCACAGGGCACCTCAGAAAGCTCAGCACATTCCTCCCCTCCTCACGCCTCTCCAAGTCCTAGCCGGTCCCTCGAGGCCCGGCTCCCGGCCGCCTCTGCCATGATGCCCTCCCAGCCCCCTCCTCCTGCCCTGGAGTCCTTCCTGTCTGCCCTGTCCTATTCACACTGGGCAGCTGGCCTTGGCTCACCAGCCAGACCGTAAGCTACCTGAGGGCAGGGCGCTCGGCTGGGCACACAACTGTGGCTGAACAAGAAGTGGTGAATGAGCATGGGGGTGGGGGGGGAGCATGTGAGGGAGGGGTTGAGCCCTGACGGCAGGGTGAAGGTTTATGAGTGATACCCGAGATGCTGGGTGGGTCCGCTTCCTGCAGCTGCTGCCAACTGCGTCCCAGACTGGGCGCGGGGATCCTGGCTTACCCAGCATGACGCAGGAGCAGCGTCAGATGGCCGAAGGGGGCAAGGGTCATCATTTGGGGGTAGGGCAGCTTCTGGGGGCCACCAAGCTGCTGAGCCCAGCGAAAGGTACGCATGGCAAGCTGTCCACTAAGGTGGAGGGAGGGGCTGGACAGAACGACCTTCTTGGGACCTACTGACTCTGTGACCCCTTGAATATCCCAGCCCATGTACAGGCCAGACGGAGCTGTGATCAGAGTCTGGGCTTGGCTGGCTTCGCATCCTGGCTGTTTCTTAGTAGATATGTGTCCCTGGGCAAGTTAATCAACCTCTCTGGGCCTCAGTTTTCTCGTCTGCAAATGGAAGTATGATACCTACCCCATAGGGTTATTATGAGAATTAAATGACATTATGTAGAAAAGGCATTTGTTCACAGTGCCTATACCACAGAAAGGGTTCAACAAATGCAAAAAGTGATATTATTGTATTTATTAGCTATAGGCACAGAGACCATGAGAGACTGAATTGAAGCCCCACAGCAGGCAAAGCCAAGGAGGGACCGAGACTCCTACTTGGTAACTATAGCAAGAGGCAACAAAGCATGGGGCTGTGCATGAGACCCTGAAGCCAGGCTGCCTGGGCTTGCAGGTCAACTTTGCCACTCACAAGCTGTGTGACCTTGGGCAACTTCCATAACCTCTCTGTGCCTCATGTGCCCATCTGTGCCTCAGTTTCTCCATCTGTGAAATAGGGATTATAATAGTGCACCTGCCTCATAGAGTTGCTAGAAGGATTGAGTTAATTTGCGTAAAGTGCATGGAGGAGTTTCTTGTACTGAGGAAACACTCCATAAGCTCAGCAGTTATCGGGCTATGTGACCTTGAGCAAGTCCCTTCCCTCTCTGGGCCTCTGCTTCATCCCTGTAAAATGAATCATGAGACTAGTTCAGCTGGAGGCTCCTTCCTTCCAGCTTTGAGATCCGTAGTTCTGGGGAGTGACGGCACACTCCCCAGAACCCTCGTCCCACACACCTGAGGGCAGGACCCTTCCTCAGCCTCTATCCCTCCCCCTCTCCTTTCTCCTCCTCCAGGAGAGCCAAAGGAGCCAAAGAAGAAGGACAGCCTTGGTGGTGAGGAGGCGGGGAGGCAGTCACAGGGTTGAGACAGTGGGGAGGTGATGCATCCCCCCTCCCACCAACCCTCTATCCTGTTCCCACTGCCCACTGGTGCCCCAGGGATGGGCAGCTGGACCAGGCCCCTGCTCATCTCCGACCAGGGTGGGACCCACAGAGGCAGAGCTGGCTTGCCCCCTCCATCAGGAAGGAGAATCCCCAGAGAAGCCCCCTCCTTGGCTTGGCAGAGCCAGGCAGGCCTTGCCCAAGAATGAAGACAGCAGAGGCCAGGAATCAAGCCCTGACAGCTGTGGGACCTCAGGCAGACCCCTGATTCTCTCTGAGCTTGTCTTGGGGTCTGAGCACAGGGGGGCAATGTCTCGGCCCCTGCTGGACCTGGTGACAGAGAGCTCATAACCCAGGGAGGTAAGAGTTCAATGTCCCTCACCCCCAGGGACCTGATGCAGGTGGTCTTATCGCACGCCTCACCTGCAGCCCTCTCCACCTGGCTGGGCTTGAGTCGCTTTAGGGAATGGTGCCTCTGACTAGAGCCTCATGGTGAGGTGAGAGCAACTGGAAACCCCACACCAGGAAACAAAGCCTATTCTCTGTCACCCCTCCCGTGACCCTCCTTCTTCCCACACCTGTGGCCATTGTTGTCCAAGGAAATCAGGCTTCACACGGGAACCAGGAGGAGGGAACCTGGCCCTGCAACCTCCCCACACCCTCTGAACTCCCCAGGGATATTCCCAGGCCTACCTCAGCCCCATCCCCCATTTCCCTCCCACTTCCTGGTTGGTACCCCTAGCCCCAACAAATTCCATCCATCTATCCATCCATCCATCCATACCTTCATTCCATGCATAGCTATTTGCTAGGCACTGCACTAGAGTCCAAAGATGCCCAGCAAGTAAGACAAAGCTTCTGTCTCTATGGACTCCCAGCCCAGGGCAGGAGACAGACTAGGAGAAGGACTATTTGATAAGGTGGGATTTGTACCCTGATCCCAGGGCCCTGATACTGGCAGGATCAGGGAGGCTTCTCAGAGGACATGATGCCCATGCTGGATTGTGCAGATTAAGAACAAGGGCATGTGGAGAAGTCTGGAAGCAAGAGCTACTGTCAGCCCCACAAGGGCAGGACCCGTTTCGTTCATTGTTGTGTCACTAGTGTCTAGAACAGTGTGACACGCAATAGATGCTCAGTAGATGTTAGAATAAGTCGGTGTCTGGGGAGAGCTTCCTAGACCTGAAGCGGCAGCTGTGATTGTGAGCTGAAGTGGCGTGGGCGATGGGGGCCAGGACTACACCGGGCCCCACAGACCCTGTGCACTTGCTCTGAGGGCAGTGGGGAGCCATGGGGGCTGAAAGCAGCCGAGTGACACTCCGCCTCACCCTCCGTTCCCTTCCCCTGACTCTGACTCTCTGAGCCCCTGCATGACCCAGCTGCAGCTGCCCCTTCCCTCATCCAAGTCCATATCTGTTGGTTTGTGGAAAAAATCACATATTAAGCATCTACTGCATGCTGGATGTTTTGCTGTGAGCTGGAGGTGAATTGGACAGTATTGCCCACACATTACCCACAATCCAGGACAGGGACTCTTTTTAAAAAAAATTTTTTTTAATTGAAGTGTGGTTGATTTACAGTGTTGTGTTAGTTTCTGGTGTACAGCAAAGTGGTTCAGTTATACGTATATATACATTATTTTTCATATTCTTTTCCATTTTGGTTTATCACAGGGTATTGAATGTAGTCCCCTGTGCTAGGGGACCTTGTTGTTTATCTATTTTATATATAGTAGTTTGTATCTACTAATCCCAAACTCCTAATTTGTCCCTCCCCCACCCCCTCTCCCCTTTGGTAATCATAAATTTGTTTTCTGAGTCTGTTTCTGTTTCGTAAATAAATTCATTTGTGCCATATTTTAGATTCCACATATAAGTATATTGTATGGTATTTGTCTTTCTCTTTCTGACTTACTTCACTTAGTATGATAATCCTTAGGTCCATCCATGTTGCTGCAAATGGCATTATCTCACTCTTTTTTATGGCTGAGTAATATTCCACTGCATATATATGTGTATATACATGTATATATATATGTGTGTATATATATATATATATATACACACCACATTTTCTTTATCCATTCATCTATTGATGGACACTTAGGTTGTTTCCAGTGAACACTGGGGTGCATGTATCTTTTCGAATTAGAGTTTTGTCTGGATATATGCTCAGGAGTGGGATTGCTGGATTATATGGCAACTCTCTTCTTAGGAGGACAGGGCCTCTTAATCTGGGGTTCATGGAGGGGCTGCAGGGGGTCTGTGAGCCCCTGGAATTGTGTGTGTATTCTGAGGTGGGAGATCTACAGCTTTTAGTAGATTCTCAGTAGTGACCAGCTCCCCACACAGGTCAAGGCCCACATGTATAGGGAAGAAAGTTGATTTCCTGGCATTGCATCTGGATGCTGTTGAGAGATGTCAGGTCCCAGGACCTCCCAATCTTAGCTTAACCCTGACTCTGCCCTGGACCCCAAACCCTCCCAACCCTACGTCAGGAGCTGGCCATTCCTGGCAGCAGGTGAGAGCCCCAAGCACTTCCTGCCTGGTGGTGCAGCTGCCCGGCAGGGGTGTGCCACCCACAGCCCTGGCCCCTGGAGCAGCTTTAGTTGTATCAGCTTAGGATGGTTCTGGGAACCTGTGGCTGCCACTGTATCTGGAAAGTCACCATGGGGGAGGGGCAGGACTCAGGGTCAGGGCACGGGCAGTAGGATCTGAGGGTTGGATCCACACAACCAAAGGGCACAGGGGCTCCCCGACTGCAGCAGCTGGCAAAGGGACATCTTTCAACACTAAGTCCCACCCCACCCTCGCCCAACCTCTCCCCGCCAGCCCTCAGAAATGCTCTGTATTTTTTTCTTTTCATATCCCTTTTCCCCTTTTAGCATCTTCATTCATTTCATTCACTTATTCATTTCTTTCATTTATTCTTGAGCACCTAGAAGGAGGATCAGAGACTGACTAGGAGCACCAGGCTCTTATGTCACCAAGCTGGGCTGGAGGAAGCACTTGGTGGGGGGTGGCGGGGAGAGGAGGCCAGGGGAGGCCAGCAGGGAGCATGGGGCCAGCCAGGGTACTCCCCACGGCGTCTCCAGGCGTCCGAGCTGGGACCCTGCAGGGAGGTGGGGGCTGAGCCCATGACTGTAACCCCCTGAGCTGAGCTACAGAACATGGCAGGGCTGGGGTGGGGCTCGTGTGGGGACCTCATCATCTAGGGCTCTGGAGCAGAACAGGAGTCAACTGGAGGAATGTACCCAATGAATCTCCAGCATCATTCAGTGGAGAGGATGCCCTGAACCCTCAATTGTGCCTCAATTTCCTCATCTGTAAAATGGGGACAAGTTGGGGGCAAAGTATAGGAGGATTAATGTGAGAAATAAGGGACTTCCCTGGTGGTCCAGTGGTAAAGAATCTGCCTTGCAATGCAGGGGACGCAGGTTCGATCCCTGGTTGGGGAACTAAGATCCCATGTGCTGCGGGGCAACTAAGCCTGCGTGCCACAACTACTGAGCTCGCACACCTCAACTAGAGAGCCCGCGCGCCACAACTACAGAGCCCACATGCCCTGGATCCTGCACGCCACAACTGGAGAAGAGAAAACCCACATGCCACAACTAGAGAGAAGCCCGCGTGCTGCAATGAAAGATCCCGCATGCCTCAACGAAGATCCTGCATGCTGCAACTAAGACCCAACACAGCCAAAAATAAATAAATAATAAATCTTTTTTTTTTTCTTTTTTTTTAAATTGGGGGTGTTTGTTTTTCTTTAAACTTTTGGGTTTTATCTATTTATTTATTTACTTATGGCTGTGTTGGGTCTTCGTTTCTGTGCGAGGGCTTTCTCTAGTTGCGGCAAGTGGGGGCCACTCTTCATCGCGGTGCGCGGGCCTCTCATTATCGCGGCCTCTCTTGTTGCGGAGCACAGGCTCCAGACGCACAGGCTCAGTAATTGTGGCTCATGGGCCCAGTTGCTCTGCGGCATGTGGGATCTTCCCAGACCAGGGCTCGAACCCGTGTCCCCTGCATTGGCAGGCAGATTCTCAACCACTGCGCCACCAGGGAAGCCCAATAAATCTTTTTTTAAATGTGAGAAATAAGTGAATTAATTCACCTAGCATTGCTGGTAATAACCTTGATTCTGGGTTGGCAGTGGGTTCCCTGTGTTCATTGTATGATTAAAAATTGAGGGCTTTACTGGTGGCACAGTGGTTAAGAATCCACAGGGGACACGGCTTCAATCCCTTGTCCAGGACGATCCCATATGTCGCGGAACAACTAAGCCCGTGTGCCACAACTACTGAGCCTGCGCTCTAAAGCCTGCGAGCCACAACTACTGAGCCCAAGCGCCACAACTACTGAAGCCTGCGTACTCTAGGACCCGTGTGCCGCAACTGCTGAGCCCACGTGTTGCAACTACTGAAGCCCGTGCGCCTAGAGCCCGTGCTCCGCAACAAGAGAAGCCACTGCAATGAGAAGCCCGCGCACCGCAACGAAGAGTAGCCCCCACTCGCCACAACTACAGAAAGCCCGCATGCAGCAATGAAGACCCCAACACAGCCAAAAATAAAAAATAAATAAAAAATAAAAAAGTGATATCCCTTTAAAAAAAATTTTTTGAAAAGGCCATGCATGGACCCTTGGTGAGTGTGGGTCATAGACCCAGGATTATGGTTAATCCATTTAACATTGGTCCTAATAAAAGCCTCTAAAGTGCTTGACACATGCTGAGTGCTCCCTAACCCTGGCCACAATCTAGATGACAGAGACAGAGGTTCCCACAGGGAGACCCTTCCAGGGTCAACAGGGCCTGGCTGTATGCCAGGCACTTGCACTTTCTCTCATTTCCTCCTTACAGCATCTCTTTGAAGAAGGAATCCTTGTTCCTCTTTCACTGAGAAGAGAAACTGAGGCTGAGAGGGGAAGTGACTTGCCCAAGGTCACACTGTGGGACTGCAGCAGAGCTGGGATTTGAACTCCGTTTCCAGACTCAGTGCTCTTCCCCAGCAGCCCAGATGCTTCGGGCTTCTCCAGCTCAATAGAAACAGTGCCCTAAGGGCCTCTGGACACCTTCCGCCACCACCCCAGGGCCCTGAGGGGATGGCCTACCCAGCAGCCCACTAGCTTGAGCCCCCTCAGCTCTGTTTTCTCATCTGTCTCCTTAGAGCCCATCTGGCCTGAGCCAGGCCCTAGGGTCTGCCCATCCTGGCCCCATGACTGCACAGGCCACCATGCCCATGGCTGCCCCTTCTTCCCTCCAGGCCATTCATCCTTCGGGAGAGCAGGTGTGTGTCAGGAGGGAGGGGGTTGAGGGGTAGAAAGGGGCTTCTACTGGAAGAACATGCTGTCAAGGTCAGGCCGTTGGTGGACCTGGACATCCAGAGGCAGATGGAGAACACAGAGGGTGGTAAGGGAGCCAGAGGACCATGACAATGGACAGGGGGCACTGAGGGCAGACCCCCCAGCCCACAGTGCCATCCACACGCACCCTGCAGTCCTCCAACCAGGGCCTGAGCCCCGACCCTCAGCCTCAAACACGACCTGGTGGGCCCCTTGTCTACAAAAGGCAGAGTCAAATGGCTGTGAATGCTGCACTCCCAGGCTCAGCACAGCCCCCAGACTGTCCAACAATGGCCAGACTGTCCTGCCCAGGGCCCCAGCAGTGCCCCAGGCTGGGGGCAGCAAGCATGGGGAGAGAGATCCTGGCTATCTCTAACTCCTGCTCGGCTCTGCTGCCATTGTGCTGTGTGACCTTGAGCACTTCATTGCCCTCTCTGATCCTCAGTATAAAGGGATCTTGGAGGACTGGTTGATCTCTATCCTCCTGGCTCAGCCCTTCTGTGTCTGCGATTCTAACCCCATGGAGGAAGAGAGTTAGAATCTTTCAGGTCTTGATTCAAATATCACCTTCTCAGGCAGGCTTTCCCTGACCCCTCACCCCCCCTTACACACACACACACACACACACACTTAAAATTGCCCGACACTTCCTATCCTACACCCCTGCTTCATTTTTGCCCCACTGTACAGTCATCACCTTCGGACACCCCCTTAGCTTACTTATTTGTGTTTATTTGTTGTCTCTCTCCATGGGGGAGTGAGACTGGGGGAGTGAGATTGGTCTGTCCCTTCACTGCTGTGCCCCAGCGCCTGGCAGGCAGCAGGTGCTCAGCAAATAAACGTTTGCTGAGGGTGTGACTGGGGGGTCGGCCATATAACAGGCCTGGGCGGCCGAGGAGGGGGCTGGAGAGTGGGTGCTGCAGTCTGGGCGTGAGGTGCAGTGTCAGGGCAGGGTGGGAGGGGGCTCCTGGGCAGGGTGTCCCTCCGCCTGGGAGGTGCCCACCGGGCAGTGACCGGGCAGCCTGAGCCCGTGTGTGAGAGGGGCCCCTTCCCAGCTTGCGGCCCCCCTCATCATCTCCTGGGGCGGGCGAGAGGGCGAAGGCAGCCTCCTGGGCTGGACACGAAGGCCCGCCTGCCCCCCACTCGGAAAGCACGCAGCCCTGATAAGGTGGGTAAATTTCAAAGGGGCTAATGGGGCAGGGCCGCTGATAGCAGGGCCGGGGCGCTGCCAGCGGCCTCCCCCCACTTCCCACCGCCCTGCGGCCCAGCCCCCCTGCCGGCCTGCGAGCAAAACAGGTTCAATTGTGCTCTTATCTGGGCCTGCGGTTTTGTCAGGCCTGCCAGCCCCGCACTAATGGGGGAAAGGCAGCAGCCAGCTCGCGGGCGTGGGCAGTGACGCGGCCCCTCCACCTCCGCCCCCCACGATGGGCCGGGCCAGGGGGTGTACCTGGCACCCGGGAGCGGGGTCGGGAGGGGCGACTGACGCACCGAGGCTGGGGGGGGCTGCCATGGCCGAGGGCCAGGCTTGGCTTCGGCTCCTGGCTCCACGGCTTGCCAGGCGAGCTGCCTCCCTTTCCCTGCCTCAGTTTCCTCACTGATGTTTGAATAGGGACACTGATGAGAGGGGTGCTACCTCCAAGGGCTGTCGGGACACTGACATGAGTTACGCTCTGTAGAGCAACTGACGTGGCCCCGGGCTCACAGTGAGCCCCGGGTAAGGGAGGTGCTTGGCAGGAGGACCCGGGAAATTGAGGGGCCAAGGCTTCCAGGCCCTGCCATCTGGCTCCACGCTGCCTCCCTGGCCTCATCGCTCTCCACTCCCCGCTCTCTGCGCCAGCCACACCGGCTTCCTGACATTTCTCAAACACACCAGGCATGAGCCCACCTCAGGGCCTTTGCTCAAGCTTTGCCCCTACCTGGATTGCTTACAGGTAACTCAGGGCTTCCTGTTTTTACTCAAATCCCACCTTCTCAAGGAGTTCTGCCCTGACCACCATATTTCGTGCTGCTCTCCATGCCCCACCCAGCACCCCTGACACCCTGTTTTTCATGGCACTCAGCAGAGTCTAGGGTACTATATAATTTACTCATTTATTACTTTTCCTGTTGACTGTCTTTCTCCTCTAGAATGTAAACCAACCAAAGTTCACTGCTGTGTCCCAGGGAAACATGCCTGGCCCACAATAGGCCTTCAGCACATATGTGTTGAGTGAATGGATTCAGAAGGCAGAGATCAGGCCAGGGTTGAGGTTGTATCTTGGGACAGCACCCTGCTGTACCATCGCAAGGGCCTAAGGGGGAGGAGAGGATGTTCCGTGTGTGTGTGTGTGTGTGTGCGTGTGTGTGTGCGTGTGTGTGTGTGTGTCTTCTCTGGCCCCCAGATAGGCCTGCAGTGTTCCCCAGGCTTGGAGCCCACCTCTGGTAGGAGCTCTGCATGACTCAGTTCACAGGGAAGTCTGGGGACCCTGAGAGCTGTGCCGGGGCCCTGGGGTGGGGTGAGGCCTCCTTAGATGGCATCCCAGGTGTGAATCAGTGATGGGGTGGATGGATGAGGCTATAGGCAAGAGCGTGTGTCAGGGTTGGAAGGGTGGGTACAACCAGGCCTTGGACACAGGAAAGACTGGCCCATCTACTCAGCCACCGTTGGGGGGAGTGTCTGAGGAGGAGGAGGAGATGGCGTTGGTGAGGAAGCCCAGGGCCTGGGGAGCCAGGCTCCGAGCTGGGAAAGCCTTTGGCATCGCCTACCTTTCGGTTTTTCCCAGAATGGAGAGGATCATGCACACAGTAGGTGTTCCTGAAACCAGTAACCCACAGATGGCTAGCTTTGGGAGAGATGCTGGAGGTCATCTGTGCCCTCTGAGGCCACCAGGCCGTGAACTCCTACAGGACAGATTGTGCCCGGCCACCCTGCCCCTAGTGCCTGTCCAGGGCCTGGCACAGAGCAGGTGCTCAGTAGATGCTTGTTGGCCTGCGCAGAGCACCATGTCATGGCCCAGGGGGCCCTGCGTGCTCCAGGTGATGGAAATGCATGGGTATGTGGGCCTGAGGACACAGCCCCCCGCCCGTCGGCTATTCCTGGTCTCCTCATCCACCATCCAGCTGCAACACAGTGTCCTGGAAAGAAGACTCCAACAGACCCAGCCCGAATCCTGCCTCTGCCACTTTCCAGCCTTGACTTTGGAGCCTCTGTTCCTCATCTGCCATGAGAAAGGTCAGTGAAGCCGCCAGTTGCTGGACTTACTAGGATGAGATGAGATAGTGCATGCCCCCCCTCCAGAAGCATGGTTGGGGTCTGGACTCAGATCCCCGCCCTACTGTGTGTCCTTCAAGTCTGTCCCCTAGCCCCTCTGGTCTCAGGGGCTTCCTCTGGACTGCAAGGGCTGGGTGGTCTCTGGGTCCCACAAACCAGGCTTTCTGCCCACCCTGCCCCCACGGCCCCATCTGGGTGACCAGCCCCAGACTCTTCAGCAAGGGAGCCCTTTCCCAGGCTGTTCCCTTCTCATAGCTGGAGCCTGGGGCAGGGCAGGGCAGGGCCTGGTGTCCACCAGGCAGGGGGAGGGCAAGAACCAACTGGAAGCCCTGTCTCTCTGTGGCTGACACAGGTCCCAGCCTTGTCCTTGCCATCACTCCCAGGCTACAGCTCCTAGGAGGGTGGGGATCCAAGGAGATGGAGGCAGCAATCTCACTGACCAACTGACCAACAGACAAAGACAGACTGCCCTTTCCAAAGTACATCCAATTCCTTTGTCATTTGGCATTCACCCATCACAAGGCCCCACCAGGATCCCCCAAGGCAGGATCAGCAGGCAAGTATTATTTCCATTTCACAGAGGAGGTGAGGGAGGCCCAGAGGGGGCTAGTAAATGGCAGCGCCAAACCAAGCCCTGGGCCCTGCCTCCCATCCAGCGCTCTTCACTCTCTGACGGACTAGTGCAAGAGAGGATGCACGCAGGGAGGGAAGCTCTGGAGCTAGCTGCTCCAGAAATCATAATCTGTGTTGGGTCTGAGCCTGCGGGCTGCTCGAGGGTCCCTGCCCTCGAGGAGTAGAATCTTGGGGAGAAAAAAAAGAAACACTGGGAAACAATTAGAGCACAAAGAATTGGGACATGTGAGGTCTGCAAGTACTAGAGGGGACATGGGAAAGCTTTCTGGAGGAGAAAGCTCTTGAGATGGGGCTCGAAGGATGAGGATGCTTTCAATCGAAGTAGAAGAAACTCAGCTCTATTGGAACAACAGAAAAAGAGCATCACTGGTTCATCCAGGTATTCATGGAGTGATGGCTCTGCCAGGCTCCTTCTCTGGCTGTCGCAGCTCACATCCCCCGGAGGTGACAGCTCCCAATATTCACTCTCAAGGCTTAGAAACCCCAGTGACCGGAGGGAATGTTATCTCAGTAGGTCAGAGCAAAGCTCCAGGATGGAGTGGGTGGTGTGTTGGACCCCAGGTCTGCAGCAGGTGAGTGTAGAGAAGGTATTGCCCATAACAGATGGGTGGGGTCTGGATGGGGGAGAACAGGAGGGGCCACATTTCACCCCCTGAGGGTTTGGCCAGAGGAGAATTGAAGAGGAGGACCAGCCTTGAGGAGCTGTGGGCAGGAGGCAGGAGGTCTAGTAGACCCAATGACCTGTGCGAGAGACCTGGGACTTGACCCCAAGGGGACAAGGTGGGTAGTAAGAGGGTCCTATCAGGCGCAAGGTGATTGAGGAAACTTCAGATGTGAGCTTATATCTGCTTCCCAGCTATGACCTTGGGCAAGACATTTTAAACATTTGGGCCTCAGTTTCTTCACCTGAAAAATGGGTACAGTAATAGTTACCTGGAAGGGCTGCTGTGGGGAGTAAGATGACGTGGCCTGTAGTTGGTGGTCAGCAAGCCCTGGAACTTGCTTGTTCACAGAGCACTTTCACAACATTATCTCACCCCTCACCACAGCTCTGAGGGTTCCCAGGGGATGGGCAGAGGGGAGTCCAGCAGGTTCCAGCCAAAGTCACAAAGCTGGAAGGTGACAGAATTAGGATGTGTATTTGGGTCAGATCCTGAGCTGGTGTCACAACACCATGCTGGATGGATCAAGGTGCTGAGGGGTGTGTGTCACCCAGAGTCCCCTAATTGGCCCTCCCTTCCCCTGGAGCCCACCGGAGTTGCCCCAGGTGGGCACCAAACCTTCCTTGAGCCCACCACTGACATCCACCCCAAGCAGCCTCTTAGCACCTTAGCCCATGTGAGCCCCAGCTGAGCAGATGGAGAGTCCTCTCCTTGCTACCTCTTGGATCTTTCCAGCTTCCAGAGGCACCCTTTGTTTCCTTACTCCAGGCCTGGGCTGGTAGAATCACAGTCCATGCTTAGCACAGCTTAGTCTGGTCCATCCATTCAGGCCCACCCATTCCTGAGGACACCTATGAAGTGCTCATTTGGTCCCAGAGCAAAGCTGTACCAGCATTCAAGGGGCAGCCTTCCCAAAGTCAGGGTTTTCTGTAGTATAACCAGTCCCCTTCCAAATGCCACCCAGCAGTGAAATATCCTCTCTGGCTGCAAGAGTATTCTATCTTCATCTATCTACCCATCTTCTGGTCTATCTCAAATAGAATCAGACTGGGCTTTGAATAATAAAGACCCCACTTAACAAAAGCCAAAGGTCTATTTCTCTCATAAAAGTCCTGAGGCAGGCAGTCCAAAGGCAATTTGAAGGTTTTATGCAGTCCTCAGAGACCTAAGCTTCTTCCAGCTCACTGCTCCTCCATCTTGTCTTCATGGTCCAAAATGGCAGCCAAGATTCCAGCATTCACAGCTGCATTCCAGGCAGTAAGACAGAGGAAGGATAAAGAAGAAGGAGGTGAATGGTACATGCTAGTTTACTTTTTTTTTTTCTTGGTAGTTTACTTTTAAGAAAGATTCCTAGAAAATGACACATGACACTTCTACTTGGTCACACATCTAGCTGCAAGGGAGTCTGGGATAGCTTTAATTCCAGGTAGCCAAGTTCCCAGGTGAAAAGTAAGGCTTGTTTACAGAGGAAAAGAGGAAAATGGACATTGGGGGTAACTATCTCTGATACCCCATCCCTTCAATAAGCATTTATTGGATACTCCTTGTACTTACCCATGTTATAGTACTAATATGATTAATACCTTAGTATCTCATGAGCTATGAACAGTGCCTGGCATATAATAAGTGCTCAGTGGCCATTACTATTACTGCATCAGAGTGCTGATATAAGCACAAGCTTCTGTGAGAGTGAAGAGGAGGTCCCGCCTGGGAATGTAGGAGGTCTTTCTTTTTGCTTGATCCTGGAGGGCTGGGATGGTCGACTGTAGCCACTTTAGGACCTTGTGTTACCTCCCTGACCTCCATCCCATCCCACCTCAACCTTCTCTGGGGAACGACTCTGATAACATCCCACCTCAACCTTCTCTGGGGAACGACTCTGATAACTCTGATAACACCTAAGCATAGGCTCTCCAGTGTGAAAAGTGCAACCATATGTTGGAGAAATTTGGCATCGGTTAAGGTGAGGGGGCTAGTTCTGAAGACCCTGGAATCTTCCTGAAGCCCTAGACTACTCATACTGTAGGCAGTCACACAATTACTTCTGAAATTGGAAAATAACACTAAAACGCCTCCATCTGACAGCATGGGGGTTGCAGATGCTCTGCGCCCTTCTAAGGTGATCCAGAGGAAGGAAATGCCAGACTCTGCCCTCCAGGGACAGCCCTCAACCCACCTGGCAGGATGAAGAAGAAGCTGAGAGCTCAGCTACATGGCCTTCCTTGAACTCGTGGAGGTGGAGGAGCCTGGGCAGTGGGTGCCTGGGCTTGGGTACCTCCTTGCCTCCCCCTACAGGGACTGTGGAGAGCAAGCTGCTGCTGGCTGACCACCACTCCGGGCCTGGGAAAGCGAGGTCCCTTTCCCCAGGATTCTCTGAAAGCTCCCTCCATCCCTGACCTGGGGAGCCAGATAACACCTCCTCCAGGAAGCCCTCACTGATTTCCCTTGCCAGGTGCCCACCCTCATTGTTCTCCCACAGCCCTCCATTGGGGTTTTTTCCAATGCTGCTTTGCTCAACTGTCCCCCACCCTTGGCTGATCCCTCTCAATAGAGCCCCAGTGCCTTGCACATGAGATGAGCTCTGTAGCTATGCATCAACTAATGAACAAGTGAGTGAATGAATGAATGAGTGAGTGAGTGAGTTCCCTGGCTGCCAGGGTGTGGGTCCCCCAGCAAGGAGGCAGAGGCCTGCAAGGGTTAACCAGGAGCCCGCCTGTGGTCTGAGGTAAGCAGGGAGCGTATTTGTTCAGGTAAATAAGGAAGGATTACTTATAATGGGAAATCAGGCCCCGGCCAACTCTTCATCTCATGCTGCCTGACTTCCTCCCAGCACATTCCTGCACTCCGCCCGTGTCCACACTGCCCCGCAGACCCAATCCCCTGAGCCCACCGTGGCCTCCCTCGTAAACCCCTCTGGCTGGGTCTTGCTGCGGTGCCAGCAGGTGGCCCTGGGCTGGGGGCAGGGGGCTCCCTACAAGGGCGTGCAGCCCTGAGACCTCAGAGGGCCACACCTCGAGGGTGGCCAGGCCCCCAGCGGCCCACCCAATTGCCACCTCTGACCCCAGCCCTGCTGGCCCCTGGTACCACTGGCCCCCCAGATGCCTGGCTGAGACCCAGCAGTGGCCCAAGCTGCCCACGCCTCCTCCTGGCCCCCGAGGTTGGCACCGCAGCGGACAACTCCTTGGGCGCCAGGCAGCTAACGGGTAAGTCTGGTGGGGGGCAGTGCCCTGCCATGGGGGCCTTCCCCTGCCAGCAGTGGGGAGGTGGGTGGTTGAGAGTGCTTTCAAAGCCAGAACTGGTCTCCTGGGCATCAGTGACCCTGATCTGGGTCCTTCACCTTCAGAAGCCCCTGATCCCTCTGCATGCTGCCCAGTCTGCCTCCCTGGGCTGACCCCAGAGCCTGGGTGAGCGCCCCTGGCCTGGAGAGGCCTGGGGTACCCCATGTCTGTGATGACCCCATCTGGGCTCCACATTGAGCCCAGCCTTGTCCAGCCTGAGGGGAGGCAGCTTTGTAGGTGCGGAGCCGCAGCCCTGAGACCGGGCCAGTTCTGCTTGGCTAACGAAACACAAGCAGCCTTTCTGCTGCTGCCAGCCACAGCTGCTCTGCCAAGGGAAGGGTCTCTCTGGGGCCTGGTCACGAGTTGGCAGGGGTTTGCTGGAGCCTAGAGGCTCAGGGCCAGGGCCAGGGTCCGGGTTGCAGCAGGGGGTACAGTCCCAGAGCCCAGGGGCTGGGTGGGGCAGTGGTGGGCACAGGAACCAGGGGATCTGGGAAGCTGGGGAGTAACCACCTGGGTGCCTGGGTCCCCAGGGAAGCGTGGGGCCTGTGGACCGGAGTCTGGGCGCGTGAGGAAAGCAATGGGTTGTGGGGGACAGGGGTGCTTGAAGGTGCTCATTTCTAGATTTGCCAGATGCCTCCTGTGGGGAGAGAGGGAAGTGGGTGGTGAGGATGACAGGGTAGAAAGCTGAAGGGTCTGGATGGCTGGGGGCTCCCCCGAAGCTGGACAAGGTGTGTGCATGCGTGCGTGCTTGTGCATGTTGGGGAGGGGGAAGCACCCTGAGCTAGCCCCGGGCCTCTCACCTCGCTGCCCTCTGGGCCCACCCAGCAGCCCGCACCCAGGCCACAGGCGTCGAGTGGCCTGTCCCCTGTATGATGGTCATGGCCTTTCTGCTCCTTCTTGCTTAGGGCTGGGACTTGGCCTCATTTCCTGCCCCCACCTCCCCAATAAACAGCTTCACAGCAACCCCCAATAAAGCAACATCTCCCCGCACCAGCTGCTCGGCTGAGTAACAAAGCAAACAGGCATCCGAGCTGCCCCAGTCCCAAGGTGGCAGGCAGGGATGGGCAGGAGACCCCCCACCAGATGGGGGGGCCCAGGCCACGGCTCAGCCTGGCTGGCCAGTCCCACTCGACCCCTGCCCACCTGGGGGAGGGGCTGGAGCCAGGAACTCCCAGCTTGGAGCCTCCCCACCCCCAACTCAGGGAGCTTTGGGGAGAGGGAGCATCCTCAGGGCCCCCAGGGAGGTTGGGGTGGTCTCTTGTGGGGTGGGGGACCACCCTCCCCTTTGAGAGCCTGACAGGCGCTGTGAGGGTCTCAGAGCTGAAAACTCAGTCCCTGCCAGACTTGGTTATTGTATTACTGATTATAAAACACGTTGGCAGATGTGATGTCATTTGGTTGTCACAAGGACCCTCTGAATTAGATAGAACTTCTCTTGTCAACCGAGCCTGAGAGAATAGGGTGGCACTCAGTAGATGCTCAGTCAATGCAGAAAGTGTGATGCTGGCAGTAAGTAGAAGAACCAGGAGAACCCACTGTCTGCCACTGAGGTCACTGCAGTTATAACATTAATAACCCTGAAACAACTAGAGCACAACTTTGTGCTAAACGACTTGGTGCAGCTTGAGTATAACCTGGGGACAAGGCCCTCTGGTGGAGGGCAAGAAGGGGCGGGTTAGGACCCACAGTGTGTGACCCTAGGCAAGTCACTTTTCCTCCCTGCACTTACAGCTCCTTGTCTGTGAAATGAGAGGGTTGGACAAGGTGGCCTCCTTTGTTAAAGGAGGCTTCATGGAAGAGGCAACCTGGAGTGGGGTTTTGAAGGCTGTGTAGGAGCTGGTGGAGGCAGGCTGTCCGTCTGGATTGGCCAGCTTTACAAGACTTGTGTGCTTTCCCAGCCTTGTCTCCTAGGCTGAGGTCAGGGGAGGTAGGGGACTCTGGCTCTGGCTCCTCCTAGAGGCCAGGGAGGAGTGAGCGAGGCCAGCAGCTGCCCTGGTCTGGGCTAGAGAGCAGGCTGACCTCGGAGCAAGGTCCAGGCCTCTCCCACCACCGTTTTCAGCTCTCCCCCAGACTCCACCCTTTGGTCCTGCCCCTCCCTCCGCCATCACCACCTGCTTCGTCCTTTATGCCCCTCACTCTTCACCTTATTACCTTTCCCTCCCCTCTTCTCCAGCCCCATCCCCTCACCTGCTCGCAGGTGCCACCTTCATGCCTGCTCAGCCCATCATAATTCACAAGGAATTTCCATTTGCCCTCCCCCTCAATCACCACAACCCCTTTAAGACATACTCTTGACAGACCATTCAATGGACGGGACAACTGAGTCTCTTGCCCCAGTGCCAGACCTAGAGAGCAGGGAGTCAGGGCTCCAAACAGCGCGGGACCCTCCCCCTGCCCCCACCCACACCACATTTCATGCCCCACCCTTTGCCCCCAGCCAGGTGAGTGGCCTGTCAGGTGGAACAACTCTTCCCAAAGCAAACTTTGCACAAGCCGAGTTGCCCTGGGCTCTTCCTGACATTTAATGCCAAGCTCCTTCCCCTGCCTCGTTTGCATGTTCCCAGCCCAAGAGGTGCCCCCTGCCAGATTCTCCTCTCCCACTTCTCAGGGGCCTCCGGACTAGGGGAAGGTGAGCCTCCTCTTCCCTCTGGATCACTCCTTCCAGGCCAGGGACTCTGGTGGGGGCCTAATGGACCAGAGCCCATCCAGGGCTGTAGAAAGGACTAATGAGGTTTCTCTGGGCACCACCAGAATCGAAGGGGCCCTTCCTTTTCCCTCCAGCTCTGGGTTTGAGGAGAGGGGTCTGGGAGTGACAGTCTGGGTTAGGGTCCCAGCACCTGGGACTGGTGACAGGGGTGGGGCCCAGGTCTCTGCTCTTGGGGCAGCGAGTGTTGCTGAGATCCAGCTCTTCCTGCCTCTGACTTCCATTCCAAGTCAGGCTGACGGGCAAGATGGAGGTCATGGGGTCATAGACTCTAGACAGTGTCTGGGCCAGAAAAGCTCTGGGAGATGACTTACCCAGTGGGAGAACAGAGGAGGAGACTGAGGCCCAGAGGGGACCAGGGGCTGCCCAGGGCCTTACATATGGTGGGAACAGGGCAGAATATGAATCCACATCTCCAGATGCTGAGGCCTCGAGTTCTTTCCAGAGCACATACCCTTTGGAGCAAACTCGAATACAGGGGTGAGCTTGGGGCTGAGGTGGGTCCCTGTACCTCCAGGCTTCAGGCATCGGTGCCACCCAGACCTCCCCAGTGCGACCTTTGTGGGGCTGGGGTTTTCTAGGGCTGGGCCCGCAGGTAGCCTGAGCGAGGCGACGGGGTGGTCAGCAGGGGTGATCCTAGAGGTCGGAAAATGCCAAGTCATCAGCACCATCTGGAAAGAGGGCGCCTTGATTTCCAATCCCTGCCTGGTCACCATGGACACGTGCCCTGAGGCAGCCACTGCCCCCTGCCTGTCAGGTGGGAATAACTCTGGCTGCGCCACTGCCCCAGAAGACAGTGGGAGAGCCCAAGCAGTTTATTTAGTTGGACTTCACCTTGTCCCTGGAAGAGCTGGAGGCGATGTCAGTGGCAGGGTTGGGGCGGGGGGGAATTGGGGGGGTTGGATGCCCATGGTACCCACACCACAGGAGCAAATGGGAGACAGTGCTGGTACAAACGTGCCTTCAGGCTCCTGGCTGCCCCTGGGAACTGTGGGCAAAGCAGACCTGACCATAATTCCTTGATGTTCCCCGACTCGTTTGTTTCCTGTCCCCCATCCTCCTGCTACCTGGCCCTGTTCCCTAAATCCCTACTCCCAAGTCTCCCTGGGCCCGTGGGCTGTCTCCCCAAGTTAAATCTTCCCAATTTGAACCTTTGTTCCTGCTAATTGGATCCAGCTAGTTTCTTTTCTTCTTTTTTTTTTTTTGCTCACGCCGCTCGGCATGTGCGATCTTAGTTCCCTGACCAGGGAACGAACCTGCGCCCTCAGCAATGAAAGCGCGGAGTCCTAACCACTGGACCGCCAGGGAATTCCCTGGATCCAGCTAGTTTGAAGAGCAGTTTCAAAGGACAGGGAGCTGGGTTTTCATGGGAGGGCAGGAGCTGTCCAAGGAGCAGTGAGGGGGCTGGAGGGGGAGTAGCAGCGTGGGAAGGGAATGTCTAAAGGAGCAGGAAGGCTGAGGCCAGAGGCAGGGAGGGTTCAAGGAAGCTAGACAGGTGCAGGCAGGCCCAGGGCACTGGACTGGGCAGGCTGGGCTTCTCTCCAAGGTGCTGACCAGCTGACTGGGGGTTGGGGGGACAGGCCCATGTGGCCCCTGCCCACTCTGCATGGCTCCTGGCCAGGTCCTGATCGCACCCCCAAAGCCCCCTGATTCCGACCCATGAATGCAGGCCCAGAGGTTTGGAGGGAGGGAGAGAAGGGCTGACAGCAGTGGGGAAACTGGAGGAGGTCTGCCCCCAGTTGGTGGAGGAGGCGACTCTGGGCAGAGTGGCAGGCTCTGTCTCACCCTAGCCCCAGCCTCTTGCCCTCAGTGCTCTTCTCATGGGGCCTGCAGCTGGGGTGCTGGGCTCTGGGCAGACTAAGGTTGTGTCTCAGGATTGAGGTGGGGGCTCAGGCATATTAACCCCACCCACCACCCCCTTGGGGGTAAGATCTGAGCCTGGATTGAGCAGGATGTGAGAGACAGGCTCCAACCCCATGACAGCCCAGGGCCTTAGTAAAGACTCTGGTAACTCCATTTCCCTGGGGCTGTGGTTTCAGGAGATATCTGAGCATCTTTTGCATGTCAGGATGGGAGTGAGAACCAGGAGGCCGGGGAGTTGCCTCCCAAGGGGCAGGAAACAGCTGCTGTAAGTCTCTAAATTTGGGTCCCTCTGCCTTCCTTCTCTCCCGGCTCTGCCTTCCTGGGGAATGCGAGGTACTGAAAAGAAGTGGCCGAGGTGGCTAATCCCTCTCGCTGCTACCCTGCGAATCTGCCCCGTTTCTGGGCCTTGGCCTCCACCAGCTGTTACCAAATTTCTTTGTCTGGAGTCACAGCTAGTGCCTCTGAGGCAGGAGGGAGGCAGGACATGCTGAGCCTTAATCCAGACACGTGGCTTAACCCAGAAAAGATCAGCTCGAGGTTTGGGAGCTGGAGCCATCGCTCAGGAGACGGGCAGCCCCTTGGGGCCAGAGGCTGTCAGGAGGGACCTGGACCTGGCAAAGCCTGGGCTTGTCCCAGGACCCTAGGCCTACGGTGCAGTGGTCCTGGCTCTGCTGTGTGGCTGTGGACACATCCCTGCCACTCTCTGAGCCTTATTTTCCCAGGGCACATGTGTCCCCATGGGTAGACAATCACCCATGAATGTAATCATGGCTGAATTGCATGGCACAGATGGGGAGAGCTGGAAAGTCAGAGGAGAAAGCTGCTGGGGACGGCTCCCTGGGGGAGGAGGGCTTTGGACTAAACTGTGATGAGAAGGAAGGGGCATCTTGGGCAGGGGGACGACAAAGCAAGAGAAAATAGCCACGTCATGCCCACAGCACAGGGGCCAAGGGAGAAGCACCGTTCTCATCAGAGCCTGGATATGTGGTCACCATGTTGATCTCTGGTTCTGGTCCAGACCCTGCCCCTAACCACTGAATACATCTGTTTCCCCCTCTGGCCTTCATTGTTCCCATCTATAGGGATCACATAGTGTACGGTCCCTTCCAGCTCTGATTATCTGGCTCAGAGGTAGGCGCCAGCCACTGGGATCAGGCAGGGCAGGCAGTGGGGAACCATGGGAGGTTCTAGAACCCAGGGGTGCCTGATGAAAGGGTTTTGGAGGGAAATGGACTTGACAGTGCAGTGGAGTGAGCAGTTAGGAGGCGGGAATGAACTTTGGAGGATCAAGCTGCCTGATCAGGAGGTGGGCAGGACCCTGGGAAGATGGGACCGCCCGGAGCAGGAGCCTCAGAGGGAACGTGGTACAATGAGCAGAGCCCGCACATGGCCAGCTGGGGACCTCGGGCAAGCTGCACACCCTCTCTGAGCCTCACAGTCCACATCTATAAAACAGGGCTCTCGAGTCCCCTGTGGGTAGTAAAAGGGTAACATGTACCAACGCTCTGGGCCCAGGAGGTGCTCCCCGTGTGTCCTCTTCCCTCCCAAGTCCAGTCCTAGAGCCTGGAGGAGGTGCCAGGGATGCAGGCTGGGCACACCAGCCCCTGGCTCCCTGACCAGTAAACCCAGGTCCCCCACGCTGGGCTGCTGGGGTCCGAGCCTTCTGCACCACCTCCCCACCTGCGGACAATCGGCTCTTGCCTCCCGCCGCATGGTTAATCATTAACTTTTTTTTCACTAGGTAGGTGTTGGAGCTGGGACCAAGCCTTGGTTGAGAGCAGGTTCCTTGGCATTTAGGAGCAAGGTGACGGGGAGCTGGAATGTGGGGTGTGGAGGAGGAGGTGGGAGTTCTCTGCTGGTGAAGGAGCCCCGGGCCAGGAGCTGGAAGTCGTTTAGTTCTCTGCACCATAACTTCCCCACCACAGCGTTGGAATGAGCCTAAGGCCTGAGCTGCCGCTCTCCCGGGAGGGAACGAAGGCGAGGGCTTCAAAGCTCACTTGACAAATGTGTCAGGGATGTGTCATCACATCCCCACCTGGCAAATGCTGCCACCTGCCCTGCCCATTCATCCTCACTGACCCCTCACACCACTGTGCCCCAAAACACAGCAGCTGCCTCCCATCCTACCTGTGGCCGAGGCCAAGCAAACAGGAGGGCCACGAGGGAAGCAAGTTCCCCTGCTTCTTGGGAAAGGTTCCGTCTCCCTGGCACCCGGCCCAAGGTGTTGGCAGGGACTGTCCTAACGTGGCAGGCCGGGGAGTTCTGGGGACGTGGATGGGGCGGGAAGCAGGAAGGGGGTGATGAGGGAAGGGTGGGGTTGAGAGGGGCTCTCCAGGGGTGGGGCCACCCAGGGGGCAGGGTGTGGGCACAGGCTGGGGCGGGGACCCAGGGATAGAGCGGGCTGTTGGCTCTGCCTGGGTAAATAATGTGGACCCACAGCGCACACGTGTGTTTGCACAGAAGGACTTGAAATGATTCCAGGCCTGCCCTCTGTCCCCCGCAACCCCGGCTCCCCGATCCCTGCCCACCCCACCCCACCCTGACCTCTCCTTCCTTGCCACTTAAAGGAGCCCTTGAAAGGGAGATGCAAAATGAAAGTGAACAAACACTCTTCTCTCTTTCTGGAGTTCTCTCCACCATGGAAAAGCAGGGCCGCCGTGTACAGTTGGGAAGGTTGGGCACTGCACAAGATGGGGGACGAGGGTGAGTTGAAGTTCCACTTGGGCTCCATTCACCAAGCCACACCACCCAGAGAGAAAAGGGCATCATTTTCTGAGTTGTACGCAGTTGCACTAGCTGCAGCCCTAGAGAAGCCAGAGCCTTCCAAACAGAGTTCTCTCTCTGCCTCACCTGCACGTTGAGGCTGAGCAAGTCAATCTCATGAGGTGACTGGAGAAGGGCCAGGGAGCCCCCGCCCCATGGTCCTGGTGCAGCGCAGCAAATCCCACCATTAGAGAGTCTACCAGTCCTTCCAGTAAAGCCTACCCCTCTTACTGGCCAGATGCCTTCAAAGCAGCAATTTGCAAACTTGAACACTCATCAGAATCACCCAAAGGGCCTGTAGAAACGCATTGCTAGGAATTCCCTGGCGGTACAGTGGTTAGGACTCTGTGCTTCCATGGCAGGGGGCCCAGGTTCAATGATCAGGAAACAAAGTTCCCACAAGCAGTGCAGCGCAGCCAAAAAAAAAAAAGAAGAAAAGAAAGAAATGCATTGCTGGGCCTCCCGCTGCCCCACTCTCCCCACACCGCACCCCCCCACCGAGCTTCTGATTCAGTAGCTCTGATGTTGACCTGAGAATTCAAGTTCCTCAAAAGTTCCTAGGTGGTGCTGATGCGGCTGGTCCTGGCACCACATTTTGAGAACACTGTTTAAAATGTAAATACCCCCAAGAAATGACACCCATTAACTCGCCCTTAACAGGTTTATCTGCTCCTTTCCTCCTTTCGGAATGATCCCCTGTATTATGGGGAACATATGTTGTTGGTAATCTTCCACCTCTGTCCTGATTTATTCTTGGGTTTTGAGCCCACAAATCATGGAAATATCCCAGGGATCCCAGTTCTTTGGTGTATGTACATCTCGCAAGTTCCCTGCCTCACCCAAACCACGGACTCCAATATGGGGCTCAGAGAAAAGGGTCCAGGGGAAGCAGAGCCTGAGGACCCATGGGGAGGGACACTGTGGTTCCTCGTGTTGAGGCCAAATGGTGCCCCTTGGGAGGCATTGGGGCGGCAGGTAGGCGTGGGGTCTGACTTGCTGAGGGCCTCATTTGTCCCCCAGGGCCTGGGCCTTCTGACCAGCCCCTGCAGCTGTGGGGAAAGTGGGCCTGTAGGTCTGCACCTGGCACCTCCCGCCTTGGGAGCTGTGAGTTCTTCTGGGCGTGAGGGGAGAGAAGAGGGACTGGGAGCTGGGAGGGGCTGGGGAAGCACCTTTCAGGAAAGGACAAGGAGGGTGGGTACCAGGAACCCAGCCCTGAGTAGGGGCGGGGCCAAGCACACCTGTACGTTGTTGTTCAGTGACCACCTCAGCAGCGTTAGGCAGGGAATTTATTTGCACCCCCAAGTGGCCCTGTGGGAGAGGAAGGGGCCCCGCCTCCCCAACCTGGGAGGGGATTCTACCCTGCCACACCCCTCACTTGCTCCTTTCTTTCTTCACCTGGCTGATGGAGACGATGGTGACTTTCTCCCTTCCCTACCCCCTCCAAGGGCAGAGTAAAAGAAAACAAGCTTTGCCACAGCAGAAAAGATTAGGTTAGCTCTTAGAAGGAGCTTCCTCGACAGGACCGGGGACTGGGATCTGGGTGGGGGCCGGCCCAGGGACAGAGGGCTGGATATTAAAGACTTCTTGTCCAGGCCTCAGTTTTCTCATCTGCCAAATGGGACTAATCGTGCCTTCCATTGTGAGGACTGAAAGAGGTCAAGAACCTCAGAAGATTGTTTTAAACAGGCTACACGTGTAAAGATTTGCTGCTCGCAGCCAACCTGGCTTCCCTGGGGAGTAAGGGAGCTGTCTGTTTACAGTCCTGCCCCCACTCCCACTCCACTGGCTTCCCAGCCACAAGACCTGTCTGCCCAGCCCTGTCCTAGCTGCCCAGTGACCCGGAAGCCCCAACTCTCTCCCAGGCCCAGCCACCGCCTGCTGGGCTCCTCATCTCTGTAACCAGCTTAGCAGCCCCCATGGGGATGGGGAAGCAGCCAGGACCTGACTCTCCTTCCTTTTTTATTTCTGTAGACGCAGCCGCCAGCCCAAGCAGCAGCGGCATGGGCAGCGCCAGCCCAGGCCTGAGTGGTGTCCCCCCCAGCCGCCTCCTGCTGCCCCCCGACACTGTGCTACGGACTGGCCTGGAGAAGGTGGCAGTGGGGGCAGGGGCAATGGGGCCCGAGAGACGGGATTGGAGCCCCAGCCCACCTGCCACACCTGAGCAGGGCCTGTCCACCTTCTACCTCTCCTACTTCGACATGCTGTACTCTGAGGACAGCAGCTGGGTGGCCAAGGGCCCCGGGGCCAGCACTCGGGAGGAGCTGCCCGACGAGCCCGAGCAGTGCCCCGTCATCGACAGCCAAGCCCCAGGGGGCAGCCTGGACCTGGCGCCGGGCGAGCTGACCCTGGAGGAGCATTCACTGGAGCAGGTGCAGACCATGGTGGTGGGCGAGGTGCTCAAGGACATCGAGACAGCCTGCAAGCTGCTCAACATCACGGCAGGTGAGCCCCTCCTCACGCCCCCCTCCGCCAGGGGGACACAGGCCAGCGGAGGTCACAGGGAGGTGTGGGGGCACCGCCTGGTGCACTGTGGTCACCTCCAGAGATGCTGGTGCTTCCACACGTACAGTCAGCCCCTAACACACAGCAGCTGCAAGCCTGGGATCCAAGGTTCCCACTCTCTCTGTGCCCCAACTGCACCAGCCCAGTGTCCCCACTTGGTAGGTGCCGGATGAAGCAAATACGAGCTCTACACCATCTGGCCCACCTCCTCCTCTGACACTTATATCCACTCTCCCCTTATTCACTCTGCTCCAGCCACTCCTGCCTCTTTGCTGTTACCGCAACACACACACCTCAGGACCTTTGCACTTGCTGGTCCCTCAACCCAGAGCACTCTTCCCCCACATACCTACCTGGCTCACCCCTCACCTCCTTCAGGTCTTGATTCAAATGACACCATCTCGATGAGGCCTTTCCTGACCCCTCTATTGAAATTGCTGCCCATACCCCCACGTCTTATTCCTCCAACCTGCTTTATTTCTCTCATGTTTCCTACCATCTGATATGCTGCATATTTATCTTGTTTACTGACTGTCTCCACCACTAGAATGTACATGCCCCAAGGGCAGGGATTTTCATTTGTTTTGTTCACTGCTACATCCCCAGTTCCTAGGATGTTACCTTGTACATAATAGATGCTCAATAAACAATAACTTAATATACCAGGCCCTGTTCTAGCACTGGGGAATTCAGCATGAACATAGCACAAAGGCTCCTTTGTTCACAAAGCTAATGTTACAGTGACGAAACAGATCATAAATAAATAGGATAATGTATCACTGGTCCAGTGGGGATGAGGGCTCTGATGAGGAGGGAACATCAGGAAGCCAGGCACGTGTCTGCGAGGGCCTGGAAGGTGTGGTTACAGAGCTTATGCTACTGGTTGAGGGGCTGCTGGGTCTCCAGTCCCCTGTCCCTCCATCATCTCTCTAGCTTTGGGCAAGCCTGACCCATCTCCTTGGCCTTTGGGCCCTGGCATCTGAGGCTCCCACACAGGAAGGGTCTTCAGGCATCCCTCAGGCCTGGCTCCTCCTCCTCAGAGTCATCCGGGCCCAGCCCCTGCCCCCCAGTAGTCCCAGCTGGGGTCCCCCCTTGAGGCAGCTCCTGCCCAGGCCCCATCCTCCAGTGGCCCAATGCCAGCCCCCAACCCGGCAGCTTTTCCCACGGTGCCTCCGCTCCCACACCGAGTTGGGGAGGGCCCTGCCCTCTAAACAATAGGGACATAAACAAATTGCTTTGACCCTGAGGAAGAAAATGGGTTTATTAAGTGGGGGCAGGCCAGTCTGCAGGTCACCCAGCTTAGACCACAGCGTTCACTTGGAGGCCCCATTGTGTCTGTGCCCGCAGCTTGGCCACCACCCACGTGCCCTGCTGGGCTCACCCCAGGGCGGCTCCCCAGGGAGACTTATAGGACCAAGCCAGCCACTCGCCTCCGGGCCTTGGCCCCATGGCCACCCTGTACCCTGCCACCGCTCCCCCACACTTGGTGCACGTGCACTGAGCAGCTCCCCAGCACCCAGCCCTTTGTTAGGTGTTGGACGAGGGAATGGAACTCTCTGTGCCTCAGTTTCCTCATCTGTAAAATACAGTGGGGGTGGAGAGTGGGGTTTGTAGAGCTAATTCTTGGTTGGGTTTTTCTCTGGTTCTTTGAAGGGTTTGGGGAAGGCAAGAGGCATCTGGGAAAGAAAGAAGCTTGGGTGTTTCTGGTCTAATGTCACTGTCCCCTCCAGGGCTGCGGCTCCCCAAAAGGCCCTTTGGAGGGGCTGGAGGGGTCTGGGAGGACCTGAGGTCCAGGTGAGATGGGGGTGCAGAGGCCCCAGGCTGCCCTGCCCTGAGCCATGTTTGCTTCAAGGGCCCTGGCTCCTTCCTCTCACCGCCCCCTTCTTTGGTACCCCCTCCACGGAGCCCCTCAAGGACCCATGTGGCCGGGCCTGGCCCCATTCCAGGAGTGCATGGTCCCAGGCCACCGGTTCCCACGGGGGCTCCATCCGAGCAGAGGGGCCACCTTGGGGGTGGTGCCCTCAAGCAGCCTCCGGGGCTGAAGGAGTGTCTCTTGCCCAGACCCCGTGGACTGGAGCCCTGGCAACGTGCAGAAGTGGCTCCTGTGGACGGAGCACCAGTACCGGCTGCCCTCCGTGGGCAAGGCCTTCCAGGAGCTGGGGGGTAAGGAGCTGTGTGCCATGTCGGAGGAGCAGTTCCGCCAGCGCTCGCCCCTGGGCGGGGACGTGCTGCACGCCCACCTGGACATCTGGAAATCAGGTGGGACAGGCGTGGGTAGAACGCCCCACCCCCTGCCCCCCACTGCGGGCTCCAAGCCAGGGACACCAAGGGGAACAGTTAGGTCAGGATGCCTGTCCGGAGGCTACGCTCCACTGGGTAGGCAGCCCCTTGTCCCAATCTGGGTTCTGTTCTGAATCCCAACCCCAATGACAGCTGCCTCCCTGGATCCTGGGTGAACTCTCCAGCCCCGACCCACTGCCTACCCTGGTCAAGGCCACAGAACTTAGGACAGAGCACATGGGAAGTTAAAAATAGAAGTTAGACTGTGAGGACGCAGGACATCAGATACTCTAAGTCCTTCTTCTTTGTCCTTTTTAAAATTTTGTGTTTGTTTTGTGTTGTTTTCATTAAAGAAGAAATGAGGTAATAAATGTGCAGGATTTTAAAAAAGACCATCGTGAACAACAGTATACCATGAAGAATAGTCTTCCCTCCCACCTACCCCGGCCCTCCAATCCCCCTCCCTAGAGGCAACCACTGTTGCCAGTTTCATGAGTACCTTGCCAAGGAAAGTCTATGCATATACAAGCAAGAGTAAGTGTGACTTCTACCCCTTTCTAACATGAATAGTACGAGTATCACACTGTTCTGTACTGAACAGCGTATCTTGGATCTTGTTTCCCATCACTGTCTATACAGCTGCCCCATTTTTGATGCTGCATGCCAACCCCTTAATGTTTACTTGGTCTCAATCTCATCGGGTGCCCAGTGTGCCCTGCACAGAGCCGTGCGCTTCGGAGGGGTCAGTCCTCGCTCCACGAGTCAAGGCCCCTGCCCCTCAGGGCCCAGGGTGAATAAGAGGACAGGTCCCACTCTCATGGCCCAGAAACCAGTGTCCTGCCCCAGCCCAGGCCCCTTGCCAGGGTCTGGCAAGAGCAGTGGACAGTGCCAGGCTATGAGCCGGGTGGTGATGTGGGCAGAAGTTGGTGGCCTCCGCCTCCCACTGCTTGTCTGGGGAGGGGGCCAGGTGGAGAGCAGGAGGGGATGGTGGTGCTCGGGGAGCTTGGCAGCTGGAGGGCAGGGAGTGTTTTTATTATGCACCGTGCAGGCTTCACCACCCTGCATCCTTGCGAGACCTGTGAGGGGGTGTCCCAGCCCCATTTCACAGGTGACAGAAGGGAGGCAAAGCAAGGCTTGACTTCCACTCCTCTCTGAACAAGGAGCTGCCTGCAGGGCCTCTAAGGCCCCTCCCAGCTCCGAAATCTTACATTTTCTTCCAGGAAGAGGCTCTGTAAACAGCTGGTCTTCACAGGCTGGCAGGAGGGAGGGAGCCACGGGCGGGCTGCTCTGGCCCCACAGTTCCACCCAAATGCCCTCCTCCTCCCTTGGGGGGGGTCCCTCTGGTCCCCAACTTCCTCTCCTTGTCCCGCAGCGGCCTGGATGAAAGAGAGGACGTCCCTGGGGGCGATTCACTACTGTGGTGAGTCAGGCAGGGCAGGGAGGCGGCCGGGGCTCTGGGGTCTGGGGGTGGGGCTGGGGCAGCCACTGAAGAAGGGGGTTCCCCACTCACCGCCACCCTCCCTGGCTGCCCAGCGTCGACCAGCGAAGAGAGTTGGACGGACAGCGAGGTGGACTCGTCCTGCTCCGGGCAGCCCATCCACCTGTGGCAGTTTCTCAAGGAACTGCTGCTGAAGCCACACAGCTATGGCCGCTTCATCCGGTGGCTCAACAAGGAGAAGGGTGAGCAGTGCCAGGGGCAGGAGGGGAGGGGGCTGCTGGGGGCCTGCGGTCCTGCCAGGCGCTGGGCAGGGAGGGTTGGGGGCGGGGCAGAGGCCTGGAGCTGCCCCCACCTTTGCCCTGAATGCCACACACGCACTCTCACTGGACCGGCCCAGGGTCTGTGTGCCATCTGTGTCCACGCGTGTTCCCCGGCTGGGCTCTGCCTGTTGAGGGTCCCCAGTGACACACAGTGCCTGGGACATAGCAGGGTCTTAAAACTCTGCTGAGAACCGGACACGGTCTTTACCCTCAAAACATCAGAGCTTGATGGAGGAGACTGATGGTGTCCAATGAAATATACAGTGTGGGCAACAGAGGTAATATTAGATTTTCAAGTAGCCACAATTAAAAATTTTTTAAAACAGGTGAATTTAATTTTAATAATACATCTATTTAATCCAATACTATAAATTCATATAATTTCAACATATAATCGATATAAAAATTATTAATGAGATATTTCCTAAGTCTTTGAAATCTGGTATACATTTTATGCTTACAGCACATCTCACTTCAGACCAGCCACATTTCAAGGGCTAAGAGCCACATGTGGCTAGTGGCGACCACATTGGACAGCAACAGGGTTGGATGGTGTGCGGGTGTGTGTTTTGGAAAAGGCTCAGAGCCAAGAAGCCTGGGTTCTAGGCCCCAGCCTGCCATTAGTAGCTGTGGGCGCCTGGACCCCAGTCTTCATGTTTGTGAAATGGACTAGATTCATTCATCCAGCAAAACTTCCTTGAGCACCTCCTCTGGTTCCACACTTGCTCAGCCGACATTTATGGAGGGTTACAGTGTCCTGAGGGTGTGGGGAGAATTCAGCGGTACCCCATCCTCCAGGGACCTGCAGTCTTGTAGGTGAACCAGCAGTGAAATGAGCTGGTGTGCAGAATGTGTTGGGCTGTGATAGGGTCAGCTGTGCCTGGGTCCAGGAGGGCTTCACAGAGGAGTGACTCTGGGGATGAGTGTGGAGCACGGGAAGGGGTTAGGAGGGGTGGAAAAGTTCCTGCACAAGGTGTGGTGATCCCGTGTGTATATTTGAGACTGAGAGTGAGCCGGTACTCCAGGGAGACTGTCCCATGAGGGCAGGGAGATCAGGGAGGGCGGGGTGGTCTGGGAAGCCTGCCTGGAGAGGGTGTGCTGACCTGGGCTTTGCCAGGTGGTTTAGAATGAGAACTGGGGGTGTTAATGAGTAATAGTTCATCCTAAGGGGTACTTCCTTCGGGCTCTGCTCTAAGCGCTTTCTGTACCCACTCAGCAACATGGTGATCACTACAACCCCCTCTTACTGACAGGAAAACGGGGTCTCAGACAACTTCTAAAGGTAGAAAATGGCAGAGCCAGGATTCCAACCCAGGTCAGCCTGGCTCCAAATCCAGGCTCTTTCCACCATCTCCTACCAATTAATCCTGGCAGAAAGGGCTGTGTGGGCTGAAGTGTCTGAGAATCGCAAAGAGGTCTTTCAGGCTCGGGAACTGCACAGGTGACCTTGCCAAATGAGCCATGTCCGCAGCCCGGAGCCCCGCAGGGCTTCTGCGTAGGGTGTGCACACCCCACGCTTAGGAGCAGAGGCTGGCAAGGATCAGGCCCTCAGGGCCCCAAGTCACCAACCAACGTACGCAGGTTCACCCTGCACCAGGAGGTGTGTGAGTCCGTGGTAGGATTTACCACTTCCTGGGCCCTGTGGAACACCCTTCCCACATGTTCCTTTAACCCTCACCACAACCATGGGAGACGGTATCGTGGCCCACCGCCTGGCCCGACCCCACCCCGGGCGACTCTAGCTCCCCTGGCTCCGAGAGACTGACCTGCTGGTCTTGGTCTTTCTCCTTCCTGCCACCCCGCCTGCACTGCTGGCTCTCTCTGGGCCCCCCTGCTGCCCCAGGCATCTTCAAAATCGAGGACTCCGCGCAGGTGGCCCGGCTGTGGGGCATCCGCAAGAACCGCCCCGCCATGAACTACGACAAGCTGAGCCGCTCCATCCGCCAGTATTACAAGAAGGGCATCATCCGCAAGCCGGACATCTCCCAGCGCCTGGTCTACCAGTTCGTGCACCCCATCTGAGTGCTGCGGCCAGGCCCCGGGCCCGAACCTTGCCCTCGCCAGACCTCCCTCCTGCCTGCCCTGCCTCAGCCAGACCCTGAGCTGGGGGACAGGGCAGTCTGCTGTCATCCGGAGTTCAAGGTCAGGGAGGGGATGGCCCCTCAATCCAGGGGTGTCAGTGAGCTCTCTGGGGCCCGAGGGACCCCGGGGTGGGCGTGCTTTCTCCTTGGGCCTGACTGCTCCTGCGCCCAGTCCACTGGAGGACGGGGGAAGCCAGGGCTGTTCTCAGTGTTCATGGCACCCCAGGCAAGGCCCTCCCTCCACCCAGCCTCTGACCCCAGAAGTTCCAGAGCAGAGCCGACAGAACGGCAGTGACTTGGCCAAGGCCACTCGCAGTCCAGTGCCCTCTGCCACCCATTCTGTACCGTGCCTGGCATGGTGCGGGGACGTCTACACCCCCAAGTTGGGAAGCCAGGGGTGCCCTGGGGACGGATAATAAAGATACTAGAGAATTGACATGGCCCCAGTGTCCTACGGTGAGGGAGTGGCACAGCCTGTAGGCCATCAATGCTCAAATGGTTGTGGTCACAGGGGCCTGGGGTGGTCGAGGGAGGCTTCCTGGGGCATTGAGCTGAGCCTAAAAGGAAAGGGGCAGTTGATTGGTAGAAGCAGTGGGAGAGAAGCAGTGAGTCCTCAAGGCCAGTGAGGGGCTGGACTGGCCCTCATCTCCCCTGACCTGGTGTCGGCTGGAAGGAGGGCGTGGGCTGGGGCTGAAAAGGGTCTACGGCAGGACTGGAGAGATGGTGGTGTCCTTCCCATCCTCCTGCTCTGCTGTAGATCAGGACTTTCCCCTGGGGTGGGCCGAGGGCTGCCCCTCTTGTGAGGGGGTCCACAGCCCTTGCCTCTGCTTGGTCAACTGAAGGGGCTCTGGGTTGGGCAGCAGGGCTGTGGGAGAGGATGGGGCCTTCAGTCCTCCTCATGGGACACTGGCTCTGCAGCAAACAAAGTGGAAGAGAGGTTGGCTTGCTGGCAATTTCTCTCTTGAGAGAAGCCACAGACCTCCTCAGGGGCCCTGAAGCTGTGAGCCCTGCAAGCTGGGTGTGAGGGGCCAGGGCTCCTGACGGGAAAAAGGGGTGGGTCTGAGTGTTCATTTGTGTGCTGGGGGAGACGGAACCGACCGCCCTCTTTCCTGGGCAAAGCAACTCGGCTTCCTCATGCTCCCCTCACGTTTGTTCATCCAGCTCAGCTGACGTGAGGGCCGACTAGGCGGCCAGGTGCTTCCACTGCTTTTTGTCATTAACCTTCCCGACAAAACTGGGAGGTAAGGGTCACCCCGCCACCCGCTACTTTGCAGCTGATGAAACTGAGGCTCAGAGCAGTTAAGTGCTTGCTCACAGTCACACAGCCAATCAGCGGCAGAACCAAGAACTGAACCCAAAGGACAGGGCTCTCTCTGTCCCTCCATCCTGCGCTGTCAGCGCCCTTAGCCTCTGTAACGCTTAGCTTCTGACGACAGGCTTCCGGGAGACAGCCCAGCGCCACCCAGACCACTGAGGGTTAAATGCTGCCCTGTACTGCACCTTCTGCCCGCAGCAATTTTATTGTCTCCAGAAGAAAGTTTACTCCTGGCAGTGAGCAAACAGCACCTTGGCATCTGTCAGCTGGGATTGCACTGGGAGGAGGAGGAGGCCCTGCCCCAGGCCAGTGCCTCGCTGGGCCCCTGCTGTCTGCCCACCCCCCGGGGAGAGGGCAGACTGGGCCCTGGCCAGAACCCAGCTCGGCTCTGCTGAACTGGTTTTGTCTCCGGCCTGCCCACCCTGCCCCCAAGTCCCTGGAGCCACCCGCTTGCATGTCCCCAGCTGGGCCTGGGCCTGGAGAGGCCTCCGATCTCAGGCTGAGGCTGGGGCTGGGAGGGAGGGAGGAGGATTAGGGGCGAGGAGTGGGGAGCTGGAGCCGCTCCAGAACGTGGAGCTGCGGGGGGCTTGGGTGGGGCAGCTCCCTGCTGTGTGGATCTGCACGAGGCGCAGAGGCACACACCCATTCAGTGACACCTCCTGAATCCTCTTCCTCCTTCACACACCTGCCGGTCAGGACTCCATCTAGCCTAGGTACTCCCTGACCTTTTGCAGGGGAGCCTGCCTCCAGGGCTCCCCATAACTGCATGGAACAGCCTGTCCAAATAAGGCAAACTTTTATCTTTACTTGAAGAGTCCTCTGGCTAAAACCAGGGGTTTGTCCCTGAAGGTGGATCTGCGGGATGAAGAATATGGGGGAGAGAACAGATCCAATCCCCAAATGGACCTTTTCTCCCTGCCCTGAGCATGCCCCGAGGCTGGGGGAAAACAGTAGGGGTGAGGGGACTATAGTATATTTGCCTTGAACGATGGGTTTGTGTCAGGACCCTGTCAGGCTGTCAAGGCCAGAAGGGCGTCAGAGAGACATCTAACCAGATGGGGGAGGCTGAGACCCGGGGTGGGGACACAGTGACCTGATGGCAGGACTGGGACAGGGACTCCTGCCCTGCCCCAGAGGGGATCTGGCTGGAGTGGGGAGGCTGGAGCAGGGGCTGGGACTGGAGCTGAAGCTGGGCTGGGGGCTGAGCCCCGGGTATAACAGAGTTAGGAGCCCAGAGCCCCTGTCCTGCCCCCAAAGGGGCCCCACACAGAAATGCTGTCAGAGGTCAGGCAGGACACAGGAAAAGTGTGGCATGGCCTGATGTCACACCACAGGGAGCCTGGGACTGTGAACAGCCAGGAGCCACAGGCCTCAGCGGCCACTTTTAGAATTTTGCTTTAAAAATGGAAACCTATTTAGGGGTCAAATTCACCCTTGAACCATGAGTTTGGGACCCCGGATGCCCCAGGTCTCCTGGTCAGTGCTCATCACCAGGCACCCGGGACTCTAAAGGCCACAGCCTTGGAGCCTTAGAGAGCATCTGCTGTGACTTTCCCTGTACAGACAGGACCCGGGGCCCTGGAAGGTGAAGGGACCAGCCCTCAGGCCCCCAGCCCGCGGTGGTCGCCAGGACAGTACCCAGCGTGCTCCCCAACAGACGTCCAACCGCAGGCAACTCTCAGAGCGCTCGCAAGACACACAAGACTCAGGATGACAACGTCCAGCCAGGGTGACACAGTTCTGGATTTTATCCACAGTCATACAATCACAACTTATATATATATATATTTGTATTTATATACCTTTAAATTACACAATCATGTACAAAACAGGTGCATTGCTGAGACCACAGCACTTCTCGGAGTTTCACAGGTGTTGGACTAATGGAGTCAGGAAGCCTAGGGTGGCAGGCGGCGGGGCAGCCCCGGCTCCTCGCAGAGCCAGGCCGCAGAAAGGGCGCTTAACTGGGGACAAAACACGGTACACGCCGAGCCCCGCAGGGCGCCCCGCGGAGCATCCAGGGGGCGGACGGGGGCTACAGGAGGCGGTGGGCGAGGCCGCTACGCTCGGTGTTGAGTGCCCGACACCAGCACTGACAGGTGGGGCTCAGGGGGACTTCCGGGCGGGAGACCCTCCTGCCCTGGGGTCCTGAGGAGCCGGGGGACTGAGAGGGAGTGGTCCCCAACAGGGCCGTGGAGGTGGTTGCTCAGAAGGAATGGGTTTTGAGCCCCCACCCCGGAGTGGGCTGCTGGAGTGCTGAGGGGGACAGGCCTGGGGTCCAGCCAGGGCCACAGCCCCTCCCCAGGTACCGGGAAGCCGCGGGCACAGAGAGGCGGAGTCCAGGCCCAAGGTGCACATGTGCTCGCTGCCTGCCTTCGAAGGGGCAGAGGCCTCCAACCCCAACTCCTGCCCTTGGGGAGAGTCTGAAGAGGCTTTTGTTCTGGAGTCCGGAGGCCTGAGGCTTCCGAAATCTTACTTCAGGCTCTGAGGGGCCTAGGGCACATCTCAGGCTGCAGCAGAGGCCCAGAAAGCAGACAGTAACAAGAACAGGGGTGCTGACAGGGGAGTTTGCCCGACCCTGTGGGTGCCATTGTCCCCAAACCCCCAACTCCCCTGGCCCCAAGGGAGGCCTGCACCAGCTCAGGCCCCTGTGACTCTGCCCAGGTCCTCTGTGCCCACATGACCAGGCTCAGGGCCTTGAGGCTGGGGTCTGCGACTTCCTGAGTGGGCTGCTGGGAGAAGAAGCACGGAGCAAAAGAGGACTGAGGCTGACGGAGGGGCTGGGGTATCACACTGTCTTTACCTGGAGGCCCGGGGTCCAGGTGCTGCTGGAGCTGAGCGGGTAGGGTGTCTGCAGGCCCGAAGCTCAGAAGTAGCATCAGCTGTGAGCAGTAACCTCGCCTGGTGCTGCAGGAAGTCTCACGGCCTCACCCCGGAGGTCCCCGAGAGACTCCTCTTCCCATCATTCCCCTACCTCATTGGGTCTTGTCCTGCCCTGGTCGGCTTCTCAAGCACCCTCGCCCCACTCCTATGGGCCAGGCTGGTTGGTACCTGGTACGAATACCTGGTAATCCAGCACCACTTCCTTTCACCAACCACAGGAAACACTCCTGCTCTTGCGGGAGGCCCTTTGCCTCCTCCCACCCACAAAAGTCCTTTAACTGAGACCCAGGCTTGGAGAGATGGAGGGGCTGCCAGCAGGAGGGGCTGCCAGGGGCTGGGGTTGGGTGAGAGGGGACAAGGAAGAAAGACCTGGTGACTGTCCTGCTTCTGAGGCCAGGGCTCCTCCCTCCTGCAAACCCACGCCTCTCCCATTGGCCACAGGCACCGGGTCCCCAGTGCCTCCCCAGGCCGGCCAGAGCAGGGGAGAGAGGCATGGGAGGCCAGCTTAGCCCAGTGGTTCTACGGTTTTAGATGGACATGGAGGGATGGAGGGAGGGAGGGATGGCAAGAGGCCCTCCTCACCAGGAAACGGGAGGAGGCTGCTACTGTTGTTGGCTTTGCCCTGGGCTTTGGGGCCCCTCCCCCCTGGGCTTTGGGGCCCCTCCCCCTCCCCCCGGCCTGAGGCCTTACGAGAGGGGGGCGGGGTCTGAGGAAGAGCCTGTGCCGGAAGTACTGACAGCGGCAGAGAAGGGCCCCAGCAGGGTCCTCCTGGTCCTTCCGCTGAGCCTGCTCCCCGTTCACTCACCCTCCTACACCCCAGTCACACTGTCCCCAACTCCAGCTCACCCCTCTTCATGTCCTGGGGAGTCTAGGGCCCCCTGGAAAGCTCTATGGGAGAAGAGGGTGACTATCCCTCCTCCAGCCCCACCAGTCCTGAGGGGCGAGGCTAGGAGAAGGGCACTCCCCAGGCAGAGTGGAAGACTAAAGAGGAGGCCCCCTTCTCGGGGGTCTGCAGGGGAGGTCTTTGAGAATAGGGAGGTGGTGGAGGGGAGCAGGGTTGGGCAGGAGGCAGAGGTCATAAAACCAGGCCCAGAGAATGGGCGCAGGTGCTGGCAGCCTGGGGTGGGGAGGGGAAGGCTGGAGGGACTGAGGCAGGATGGAAGGGTCCAGGAGACACCCATCTGGGCTCAGGAGACTCTTTGGTGGGATCTGAAGAGCGGATGTTGTGATGTCGCTGTTGGGCTAAGTCCTAAGACCCTCACCTACCCTGGGGCCATCACCCCAAGTCCCACCACCCTGGCCTCCAGGCAAATGCTCTGTCTCTTAGTATTTTTTTGTTTTGTTCTGTTTTGACTTTTAAAAAAATAAAAGCTTGATTGGAAAATATGTCTGGAACTCTATGGCGAGGGGAGGAGGACAAGAGTGGGCAGGGAGGGGAGGCGGTGGGTGAGGAGTGGGGGTGATGTGGAGGGGAGCAGGGTAGCTAGATGGCCTCCACGTAGTTGGCGGGATAGAGGCCCAGCTGCCCGCTGTCCAGCCGCCCGCGGCACCAACCCTGCTCGTCCTCCTCGCCAAGCTTGGTGAGCTCATCTCCTAGGGAGGTGACACAGAGGAGCTGGTTGACAGGAACTCAGAGAGGACTGACCCCCACCCCCACCTGCCGGGTAAGCCCTCTGATTACACTGGGCCGACCCCAGTGCCCCGCCCATTACTGCCCGGATGCCAGCCCCCGGAGACCAGCCCCAACCACACCTCAACACCCACGGGCGGCCCAGCCAACCACCTAATCTCGGCTCCACCCCGGAAACCCAGGCCCCGCCTCCAGCTTCATTGCCCTAGTCCTGTCCGTCCTCCTGGCAGCCCTGCCCTCAGGCTCCGCCCCCAATCCAAGTTCTGGCCCTACCCCCACCCTATTCTCAGGTCCAGATTCTGCCCCTGGCACCCACTTGCCACTCTCAGGCCCTGCCCTTGCTCTCCAATTGAAGTCTCGCCCCCGAGGCACAGGTCGCCCTCCAGGTCTTGGCCCCGCCCATGCGCCAGGCCCCGCCCCCTTACCAGCCTTGAAGCTGAGCTCGTCCTGCTCCTGGCCGTCGTAGTCGTAGAGCGCCCGCACACGCACTCCCTTGGCGTCTTCATCGAAGGGGTTGGAGCCCCCGTTGGCCTCATTTCCCCCAAATGGATTCCCGCTCTCGTCGTCCGACCACTCAGTGGCGTAAGTCTGGCCCCTGTCGTAGCTGCTAACACTGAGACGCAGAGAGAGGACCCAGCATAAGTGGCCTCTCACCCTGTCCTCAGGGCTGCCCCCTCCTCCCAACCAGAGCCCTGACCCTAAATTCCACCAAGGCTGGAGCAAGGATGGGCCTTGTAAAATGGGGTCCGGAGCCAGTGACCCTCACTGACAGCTCTTTAACCAGATGGGAGGCAGGACTATTAGCATTACTCAGCCCTTGAGTGAGGAGGTGCTGAAAGAGACCCCAGAGAACATCTGACCCCTCATCTGAGAGGGGCATTACAACCCAGTGGCTAAGAGTGAGGATTACTAGTACTAGGGATGTAATGTACAACATGATAAAGATAATTAACACTGCTGTATGTTACCTATGAAAGTTACACAGTAAATCCTAAGAGTTCTCACCACCAGGAAAACAATTTTTTTTCTAATTCTTTAACTTTGTATCTATATGAGATGATGGATGTTCACTAAACTTATTGTGCTAATCATTTCATGATGTATGTGAGTCAGATCATTATGCTGTACACCTTAACCTTATACAGTGCTATGTATCAATTATATCTCAATAAAACTGGAAGAAAAAAAAAAAACAAGAAAAGAAAGAAATAAGACCAAGGCAAATATATGAGTGAGGATTCTGGAGCCAGACCTCTTGGGCATCATATCTTGGCTCTGAGGCTTACTAACTAGCTGTACGACCTTGGGCAAGTCACTTAACCTCTCTGGGTGTTGATTTCTCCATCTGTAAAATGGGAATATTCACACACTCCTCAGAGTGTTGAGAGACATCAAGGAGCTAATTTATGGAAAATGCTTAGAACGGTGCCTGGCACACAGTAGGTGCTCTCACAGGGTTATCTATCACTACCTTTGAGAGGAGCCCAGGGTTGCCATGATTTAGACCATTTCTTGTCTCCTGAGGTAAAACTCAGCTGTCCCAGTGTGTGGACCCCCCTGGCCCCCAGGAAGCTCCATAGGAGGCACTTACCTGCCACGGTCCCCAGCCTGGGATGTGGACTCCACCATCCCAGCAGCATTGGTCAGCACTACCCCCTCTGCCTTCTTGGACTGTTTCTCCTTCTTGGTGGTGGTGTGCGGGAGGTCTGGGTTCCACTCCTGGGGGGCGTCAGGGCAGCAGTCAGGCTGGGGGGCTGCCCCCCGAGGCTCCTTCCAGCTGTTTCAGATTCCCCTTCCCCATCCCCACACATCCTCACCTCAAACTGGGGCCAATTCATGGGCATGCCAGGGCCGCTGGTGCTGCGGAACCATCTGAGGTCGTCCTGGGCGTCGGCCCCCCGGATGGCCTGCTCCAGCTCCCGGTACACTTGAACATAGCTGTGCACGGGGGAGATGGAGAGGTGCAGGGCAAGATGCACCATGGCCCCGTCTCAGCCTCAGTGAGGGCCAGAGCCTGTTCAGGAGACCAGGGTGCTGGCGTGCCCCCCAGGTGGGAATCAGGCTGCTTCCAAAGGAGCAATCTCTGAGTGGGCAGCTCCAGGTATGCCCAGTGGGCACCTTCTCCATCCCCACCTTAGCCACTCACCCATCCATCCAAGCATGTTTCTTGAGTATCTGGTGTGCGTCAGCTTAAACCCAGGCAGCCACTGGCCCCTGCAGCTCTGCCCTCCCCTTCCTGTCACTATAACATAGGGCCCAGGATGCCCTGCTGCCTCTGCCTGTGCCCACCATGCCGCCACGCCCAGCTACCTGCTATTCTCAGCTAGGTTGAGGTGACGTTTGATGTCTAGCAGCACCTCCTTGAGGAAGACCAGCCTCCTTTCCTCAAATTGCTGGCACTGTTCAAACACCTGCTCCATGCCCTCCATGTACTGGGGTGTGGTCTTGCCCACGTCATCCAGCACCTTCTCATACTTCTCCTGCATCTATAGGAACCAGGGCAAGGCGGGGGGTGGTGGTGGTGAGACCCAGGCCTGCAGCTCCCAGCTGCCACCCACTCCAAGGGGCCCTGAGACCCCAGCCCGACCAGCACCTTCTGCACATCCTGCTTGCACTTGTCCACTTTGTCCTGCAGCTTCTTCTGCTGCTCGGGTGTGACCGACTGCTCCGTCTTGCTATTCATCTCCCGGGTCATGGCCAGCTTCTCCTCTTTGCAGGCCAGATGGTAGGCCTTCTTGGCTGCCTCTAACTGTGGGGAGGGGGGAGAGGGGGCAGGGTGTAAGCAGAAGCAAACGTGTTCACTCTCAACTCCTCCCACCTGCCCGCTCCACTGGGAGCTGTGAGCACACATTCTTAAAAGGCAGAAGGGATGCAGGCCCCAGCTCCAGGTATTCAGGAGCAGCGCCCACCCATCTGTGCATTTCCCTGCACTGCCTGCCCCTGTGGACTCCCTCCCGTCGGGCACTGCAGGGCCTGCCCCATCTGTGGATGTTTCTTTCTGGCAGGCAGTGCTGCTCCCCTGTGGGTCCAATACCAGCGGGCAGTGCACTGCCTGCCACATCCGTAGAGACCCTCCCTCTGATCAGTCTGCCCCTCTTGAGCCCAGCTGCCCAGCCTCGCCCCTTCCGTGGCAGCCGCCCACCAGGCACCTCCTTTATCTTCTTGGCCCAGGGCTTCTGGGCCTTGCGGAAGCCGTCTTCAGCCTCCTTGGTCTCCTTGAAGCCGCCCATGATCTGCTTGTGATAGGCATCCTTCTGCCAGTTCTTGACCTTCTCCAGGTCCTCGTTTAGCAGGCTGTTCTTCACCTCCTGGTGCAGTTCGCTCACCTTGTCCGCCTCCGTCATCATGGCACCCCAGGCCCGCTCCAGGCTGCCATACTGTGGGCCTGAGGAAATGGCCATGCGGTCACCGGGTCCTCATTACCCCCGGCCCAGAGGCCCGCCTCACGCCTCCTTTTTCTGAGGCTTTCCCCATACTTCCCATGGCAGCAGAAATGCCCTCCTCTGCTCTCCCTATAGTTTTATCCATCTTCCAGGGCCGAAGAACAGCCACCTCCTTCAAAAAGGAGAAAGGAGAAAAGGGAAAAAAAAAAAAAAAAAAAAAGAAAAGGAGAAAAGTACTCCTTTTCTGAGTACTCTATCCTCACACACCTCGGCCTCCAGCCCTCATGAATTGTTCTTACAGCGTCCGTCTCTGGGCCTACTCCCTGTCTCCCCCATCAGCTTGTGAGCCCCATGGGCGGCAGCCTGGACCCCCATGAGCTCTCACAAGCCAGCACAGCACCAGGCACACAGTCGGTGCTCCGGGAATGTTGACTGAACGTAAAACTGAAGAACCAACTGGTGACAGATAACAGGAAGCCACTGGGACCAGACATCCCACAGGATCTGGACCAGCAAGAACAATTGCTATAATAAAATTTGCATATGGGCCACATTAAACGCCCTGAATTTGATAGTTGAACTATGGTTATGTAAACAAATGTTCTTATTCTTTGGTGTTACATGAAGAATTTAGGGTGAACAGGCATGTCTCTAACTTAAATGGTTCGGAAAAGATATGCCTATAAATAGAGAGGGAGTGAGAAAACAAACGTAGTAAAATGTGAGCTGGTGAGTCTGGGTGAAAGGTATGTAATTCTCTGTACTGTTCTAGCAACTGTTCTCTAAGCTTAAATTATTTCAAAATAAAAAGTTGTTTTTAATCCAACCTAAAATTGCAGAAAGTAGAGCTGACCGGGGACAGGGGAGGCCTGCGTGGTTTGGGAGGGGAAATGTGCAGGGCAGGGCCCGGCGACTGGGGGGTGCAGGTGCATCCAGAGGCAGGGCGCTCCCGGGACCCAGACAGTGGGGGGCCGCTTAGCGCCTGGGGTGTGCACACGGGCTGGGCATGGGGCAGGAGGGGGAGGGGCACCTTTCTCGATGAGCTGGCGCCAGCGCTTGGCCCAGTCGGTGAGCTGCTGCGCATACGCCTTCTCGATCTTGGCGCGCTCCTGCACGCAGTTCATCAGGTCGTTGCACAGCCGGTGCCCGTCATCGATGCGCTTCACCGTCCGCTTGTAGTTCCCCACCTGGCGGCCGAGCAGCGAGCACGACTCCCGCGGGCTCCCCGCCTCGCCCGCCCGGCCGCCCTGGCCACCCTGTCCTGCAGGGGGCGCCCGCTGGGCCACCCCGGCCGCCCCGCGCTCATACCCTGGGGGCTCTGCACCCTCTCGCTGACGGAGGCTTGGACACCCCCCTCACACCCCACCGTCTATACACTCCCTCATCCCACTTTAAACAGAATTTCCTCACTGCCACCAAGTGCAGAAGGATATTTATAATTTGGACTTAGACTCAAATGAATTATTCATTTTGTACTTGCCGTGGTAAATCTATTATATTTATATAGACTCATATAAGCGTTGAGCTGAGCTGCAGCTTCTTGACATAATATTATGTTTTGTAGACATCTCATTAAATACTTATTAATTTAGGTTTGGCAGTTTTCACTTTGGGTTTTGGAAGCCGATGGAAAATTTCTTTCTGGGTCTCAAATATTTTGGGAGGCTCCTGCAATGCTGGCTCCACCTCTTTGTCGATGCGGGGCTCCCTGAACTCGTAACACTTCTCTGTGACCAGTGCTCCGCCCCCTGCCCACTGCATAGGGTAGGAGGCGGGGCACAGCTGTGAAAGGTCACGTAAGCTGTAAAGTGCTGCACCTGCCTGCGTGAAGCACGAGGAGTCTGAGCCGGGGCCCCCAGAGCAGAGGGTCAGGAGGGCCCTGTTCCGCATCATAAATTCCACAGGATCTCTCCAGGGGCAGCTGTGGGGCAGAGGGGCTCTGGGCTCAATGGTCTGTAGGAACCACTTGGTGGCAACAACTGCCCGCTGGACATGGAGGGCTTTGGAGGGGTCTGTGGGGCTGGGGAGCAAGCTCTGAGGTCACGGGTGGGTGGGAGCCTAGGCCTCCACGCAGCCAGGCTGCCTGGTTCCCAGGACCTGGGGAGCATCTAAGCCTCACCTCCCAGAAGCTGTCGGTGGTCTCCTCCGGAGCTAGCGAGGCCTCGTCGTAGGAGCCAGACATGGTGTGGCCGTTGCGGGGTGGACAGGTGTGGAGCGGCGGTCAGCAGGCCGGCTGCTCATGCGCTGGGAGGGCAGGAGAGAGAGCCTGGAGATGAGGGCAGCTCCCCGCATGCCCCATTCCAGGCCTGGGGCCCCAACTTGCTGTGGGCCTCGCACTGGATGGGGGCTCAGAGACTGGCTCCCCATCCCTAGGGTAACCCCAAGAGCCACCCTGTAGCACCCCTCGTGCCCACCTCCCGGTCTCTCCGCCATAGGCCCTTCACTCCACATCCTGTCCTTCCCCTCTCCCCTAAGTCCGTCATCCAGCTCAGGCGTGGGCACCTCTTCTCAGAAGCCTGCTGCAACCACCAGAACCATGGTGCCTACAACTGTTTTTGTGCTCCTGGACTCTTAGAGCTAAAACCTATGGCCACGTAATTACATATTTGCTTTATATAAATCCGCAGTTTGCTTCACAGACACACACAGCTCCTCAAAGCCAGCAATCAGGCTTATCTTTGTGCATGTCCTGCACTCCCTCCCCAGGACCTGGCACCCTGGGGCTCAATGATGAACCCTAGAAAGCTTCTCAATCTGCCCACCTCGGTACTGCCCACCCTGACACAGCTGAATCCTTGCACCTGGTGCAAAAGACCCACCTCAGCTCCCGCCCAATCCCCAATTGACGCAGAACCCCTGGTCTCAGCCCCTAGAACCTCCCTGAACCCCCCCCACCTGAAGCCTGGACCCGAGACCCTCGGGAAGCTGGCAGCAGGCCCCCTCCTACCTCCCGCCCAGGCTCAGCGCCTCCTCAGATCTCTGAGCTACTGGGCTCCTGTAAATGCCCTTCCGGCTGCCCTGGTGCCCAGCCTCAAAGCCTCCATTAGCCGCTTACGTATCTCCTGAGTCCCAGACATGTGGCTTCCTGGCCCACAGGTCAGAGCACCGCAATCTGCGTGAACATCGGGGTGGCTGTGTGTACCATGGATCTGTCAGCAGGCATCACGGCTGTCCAATCTAGGCCATGTGCTGCCCCCGGGCCAGGGCAAGCACTGCCCTACTCCCATCCCCCAGTCCTCATCGCCACCCTGGACAAGAATGGCTCAGTAGTTAGGAGACAGGACGCAGAGAGCTAGGGGCCTGGTCTTCAAAGGGGCAGTGAGTCCAGGCTGGGCCTGACCCTGAAATGGAGCAGGACCCTATGATCCTTGCTGCCCATGTCCTCAGCCTGCCTTTTGTCTGTGGAAAAACTTTAGCCAAACAGTAAGTTTAATCAGATAAGTGAGAAAATGCAGAAACAAGACTAAAAGTCTAAGAGTCTAAACAAGTCCAACAAGAGAAAATAGTAATAGTTTAGTCATTAAGCATAGTCAAGGACCTTTAGTTCCTCTTCAAGGGCTATAGATAATATTCTGAGCCATATCCTGTGAGCTGTCTTACAGATACTAAAACCCCTACCAGGTGGAAGAAGTTAACTACATGATGACCAGGCTGTAGCCATGACATAAGCTGCCACAATTCCAAGAACTGGCCTCAAAGAAATGGGAACAAACCGACCCTTGAACTGAAGACTAACTGTACTTAAACAATCAAGATGACACTGATCAGACCACTGCATGACCAATTTCAAGATGACTGTCAGAGCTGACTGTGCTGTTTCTGCAAGTAGCCCCTCCCCTTCACCTACAGAAGCTCTTGCCCACTGATTGTTAGTGGGGGGAAATTGGCCTTTGGACAGGAATCTGCCCTCCCCCCAGGTTGCCGGCCTCCAAAATAAAGTAAACTTTTCTTTCCACCAAACTTGCTTTTTTTTTTTTTAATTTTATTTATTTATTTATTATTTATGGCTGTGTTGGGTCTTCGTTTCTGTGCGAGGGCTTTCTCTAGTTGCGGCAAGCGGGGGCCACTCTTCATCGCGGTGCGCGGGCCTCTCACTATCGCGGCCTCTCTTGTTGCGGAGCACAGGCTCCAGACGCGCAGGCTCAGCAATTGTGGCTCACGGGCCTAGTTGCTCCGCGGCATGTGGGATCTTCCCAGACCAGGGCTCGAACCCGTGTCCCCTGCACTGGCAGGCAGATTCTCAACCACTGTGCCACCAAGGAAGCCCCAAACTTGCCTCTTAATTGGCTTTACGGCAGCGAGCAGCCGGATCCCCACTTTCAGTAACAGTTTTTGGCACCCGACGTAGGGCTGCTGCACTCTCACAGCACCTGGCTCCCTGGGGTTTTCCCGAGCAGACTCGCCCACCATGACCATGTGCTGGGATGGCTGTGAGGAGCCCGCCACTCGTGGATAGCTGGTCCTGAGAGAGGGATTTGGGGGGACGTTCCTAGCAGCTGCCAAAACCATTTGTTTCGGGAATCCTCCCTGTTTCTCCCCTGCTCGGCACTGGCTGCCAATGTACGTTTTTCCTCGGTGGAACAGAAACATGCATCTAGACGAGCTGACGAGCTCCAAGACAGAGTAAGTCCACTGGTGTGTACCCAGGCAAACTTCTATTTTGAGCACAAAGTGCTATTTGGGCATTTTGCCAATTGGTTCTGACATGTGTCTGACACTGAGGACCATTTGTGTTGGGGAAATATTTGTTTGGGACTCTGTATCAGTCATCCTCTTGGAGGATTTGTGACAGTTCTGTCTTCTGGTGTGTGAGTGTATATTCCATTTGTGTGACTGGAAAAATTTTAGCTATGAGATTATGACTAAAGAAAAAAGACAATTTTTTTTGGCCACACTGCTTGACATACAGGATCCTAGTTCCCCGACCAGGGATCGAACCTGTGTCCCCTGCAGTGGAAGCACAGGGTCTCAAGAACTGGACCACCAGGGAAGTCCCAAAGATAATTTTTTTTTACCAATCTAAGACAACAGTATTCTTTAGACTCTGGAGAAAATTGGTTAAGATGAAACTCTTTTGAAATTACAAAAGAGTTTTGAAATTCTTCTGGTTCTTTTTGCATCTGCAGTTAGAGAAAGCTAGCTTGATAAAATACTCTTTTCAGAATTCTGACCCTCAGAAAACAAAAATATGCCTAGGAGAAAACTTGAAGTTAACTCTTATCATGTCCTTGAAATACAAACACAGCCCACTTTGCCTGCGACTTCAGCCTTGGGTTAATTAGTAGAACTTCAAAAGATGTTTGGGTTTATTAAACATGCATCTTGTACCACAATAAAGAGAAACTATGCTATGCGAAAAAATGTAAGTTTTTAGAGGTTATGGAATATGTTCTTTTTTAAAATTAATTATTTTATTTTTGGCTGTGTTGGGTCTTCATTGCTGGGTGCGGGCTTTCTCTAGTTGCGGCGAGTGGGGGCTACTCTTCGTTGCAGTGGACGGGCTTCTCATTGCGGTGGCTTCTTTTGCTGCAGAGCATGGGCTCTAGTTGCACGGGCTTCAGTAGTTGTGGCAGGCGGGCTCAGTAGTTGTGGCTCGCAGGCTCTAGAGCGCAGGCTCTGTAGTTATGAATCTCTTCAAGGGCTATAGATAATATTCTGAGCCATATCCTGTGAGCTGTCTTACAGATACTAAAACCCCTACCAGGTGGAAGAAGTTAACTACATGATGACCAGGCTGTAGCCATGACATAAGCTGCCACAATTCCAAGAACTGGCCTCAAAGAAATGGGAACAAACCGACCCTTGAACTGAAGACTAACTGTACTTAAACAATCAAGATGACACTGATCAGACCACTGCATGACCAATTTCAAGATGACTGTCAGAGCTGACTGTGCTGTTTCTGCAAGTAGCCCCTCCCCTTCACCTACAGAAGCTAGTGGTTAAGAATCTACCTGCCAATGCAGGGGACATGGGCTTAGTTGCTCCACAGCATGTGGGAGCTTCCCGGACCAGGGATTGAACCCGTGTCCCCTGCATTGGCAGGTGGATTCTCAACCACTGCGCCACCAGGGAAGTCCCAGAAGATGTTCTTAAGTTTGCCAATCAGTAAATGCTGGTATAACAGTTCAATTACTTACTTCTTGGTTTTGTTAAGGCTTTTAAGTGTTAAAAACTGAAATATGTAATTAAAGCTACTAAAAATGATAAGGGAAGCATTTCAGTGTGTAAAGCAAGTAGGATATGCATGGTCGGCAGAGAAGGTATAAAGAATGGAGATATTTTTGTTGAGGAAAAATGATGGTAATAATCTTGTCCTAGAGCTGGTTATTTCTGGATGGGGAAATCATATGGATACAAAAGTGATAAAAGGTTTGCAAAAAAAGGGAACTTTGAGAAAAGAATTTTGTACACTGTCAGGAGTGATTAAGATTAGATTGGATTTAATTAGGTTAATATCTATAGCAAGCTGGTAAAGACTGGAATTTGGTTTCTTTCTCCCTGTTAAGAGAACAAAATTTTCCTGGAATACTGAGCTGCTTTTAATAACAGATTGTAAGTTTCTTTCTTTTTTCTTTTAATAACACCAATTTTTTTTAATTAATTAATTAATTAATTAATTAATTTTTTGGCTGCGTTGGGTCTTCATTGCTGTGCATGGGCTTTCTCTAGTAGCAGAGGCTACTCTTCGTTGCAGTGTGCAGGCTTCTCACTGCAGTGGCTTCTCTTGTTGCAGAGCACGGGCTCTAGGCGCGCGGGCTTCAGTAGTTGTGGCCTGCAGGCTCTAGAGCACAGGCTCAGTAGTTGTGGTGCACAGGCTTAGTTGCTCTGCAGCATGTGGGATCTTCCCGGACCAGGGCTCGAACCTGTGTCCCCTGCATTGGCAGGCGGATTCTTAACCACTGCACCACCAGAGAAGCCCATAAGTTTCTTTCTCTAGCCAATTTTGAGTATTCTAAAAGGCCCCTAGGCATGTCAGAAGAAATATTAAAGCAACTAGGATTTCGTAAGTTAAATTATATGGACAACATTTGATAACTTTCAGATCATACTGCTGAACTGGGTAAAAAATTTAAAGCATTCTAATGAAAAGCTATTGTTTTGCTTCAAACCATATGTATATATATATTTGGCTGCGCTGTGCAGCATGCAGGATATTAGTTCCCTGACCAGGGATTGAACTCGTGTCCCCTGCATTAAGAGTGCAGAGTCTTAACCACTGGACTGCCAAGGAAGTCCCTCAAACCATAATTTTGACCCCAATGTTCAGGATGGAAAAAACTGGCTAGTTATCATAGAGTATAATTACTTACGATGTGTATCACTGCTGGCTTTAAGTTTACTACTAAAAGCACATGTACAGGGACTTCCCTGGTGGCACAGAGGTTAAGACTCCATGCTCACAATGCAGGGGGCCCAGGTTTGATCCCTGGTCTGGGAACTAGATCCCACATGCATGCCGCAACTAAGAGTTTGCATGCCACAACTAAGGCGCCCACAAGCCGCAACTAAGGAGCTGGCAAGCCACAACTAAGGGGCCTTCGAGCCGCAACTAAGGAGCCCACCTGCCGCAACCAAGACACAATGCAACCAAATAAATAATAAATATTTTAAAAAATAAAAGCACATGTACAATGCTTGTGTGACAATTGGGTATTAGTGCTAAAATGTGTAGCCTATAAAATGTTTCCCCATCAGCATACCCCTGTATTAGTTTGTTATGTCTGATTAGTTTTCCCCCATCATGGATAACTAGGCCAATATATAACCAAAAAGTAGGTCTAGCACTGAGGGACATGAATGAACCCAGAGCAGGCAATGGAGCTACATCTGGCAGTGCTGGAAAAATATATTGATTATCAATGCTTTCTGTGCAAATATTTGCAATTAAAGTGGGGGCGAAATGATGGAAGAAATTTTCACATATTGAGGTATGGGGAAGTCATTCTGGCTTACACATGATTTAATTTGAACTTTAGACTAACCAAAACAGCCTGTTTGTGGCCTAGTAAACATACATTGTATATCTGCTTTAACCATTAAGAAAAAAAAAAAAAAACACATTCAGAGAATAATACAAAGATGCATTTTGATTGTTATCCTCATTGTAATATGTCTACTAATTTTCAAATGTTTGTCCAGGTACTATGACAAGTAGTCAAAGAGAGAGTTAATGTTTTCATAATATAAAATGTTGGGGACTTCCCCAGTGGCGCAGTGGTTAAGAATCTACCTGCCAATGCAGGGGACATGGATTCGATCCCTGGTCCGGGAAGATCCCACATGCTGCAGAGCAACTAAGCCCGTGCGAGACAACTACTGAGCCTGTGCTCTAGAGCCTGCGAGCCACAACTACTGAGCCTGCATGCCACAACTACTGAAGCCTGCGCACCTAGGGCCCGTGCTCTGCAACAAGAGAAGCCACCACAATGAGAAGCCCGCACACTGCAACAAAGAGTAGCCCCAACTCGTCACAACTAGAGAAAGCCCGCACGCAGTAACAAAGACCCAACGCAGCCAATAAGTAAATTTAAAAAAAAATGTTGATGCTAAGCTTGGAACTTGAGATTATTTCCAACTCTGTGTCGTTCCCAAAATTAGGCAGGACTATGCCCCACTTCAGCAGGAAGTAGCGAGAGCAGTTGTCGCGCCATTCACTCAAAGATTTGGGGAAACCTGGAACAGAAATGGAACTAAAACAGAATTCCTCTACCAAGTCTATGATTAACCTCTGTTCCAAAACTTTATTCCCTTTCTTGTTTTGTACCTGTCCCTCCTCAAGACTGAGGAGTATCAAAGAAAAGGGGGTATTGAAATGGAGCAGGACCCTATGGTCCTTGCCCCACATGTCCTCAGCCTGCCTTTTGAGTGTGGAAAAACTTTAGCCAAAGAGTAAGTTTAATCAGAGAAGTGAGAAAATGAAGAAACAAAGGAAAATAGTCCAATAAGACTAAATAATAATAGATTAGTCATTAAGCATAGTCAAGGACCATTAGTTCCTCCTCAAGGGCTATAGATAATACTCTGAGCCATATCCTATGAGCTGTCTTATAGATACTAAAACCCCACCAGGTGGAAGAAGTTAACTACATGATGACCAGGCTGTAGCCATGACATAAGCTGCCACAATTCTGAGAGCTGGCCTCAAAGAAATGGGAATAAACCAACCCTGGAATTGAAGATCAACTGTACTTAAAATAATCAAGATGCTCTACGTCAAAAAAACAAACAAGCCAATCAAAAAATGGGCAGAAGATCTAAATAGACATTTCTCCAAAGACACAGAGATGGCCAAAAAGCACATGAAAAGATGCTCAACATCACTAATTATCAGAGAAATGCAAATCAAAACTACAATGAGCTATCACCTCACACTGGTCAGAATGGCCATATCAAAAAGTCTACAAACAATAAATGCTGGAGAGGGTGTGGAGAAAAGGGAACCCTCCTACGCTATTGGTGGGAATGTAAATTGGTATAATCACTATGGAGAATAGTATGGAGGTTCCTTAAAAAGACAAAAATAGAGCTACCATATGGTCCAGCAATCGCACTCCTGGGCATATACCTGAAGAAAACCATACTTCAAAAAGACATGTGGGCTTCCCTGGTGACGCAGTGGTTAAGAGTCTGCCTGCCAATGCTGGGGACACGGGTTCGAGCCCTGGTCCGGGACGATCCCATGTGCTGCGAAGCAACTAGGCCATGCACCACAGCTGCTAAGCCTGCACTCTGGAGCCCGCAAGCCACAATTGCTGAGCCCATGTGCCACAACTACTGAAGCCCGTGCGCCTGGAGCCCGTGCTCCACAACAAGAGAGGCCACTGCAATGAGAAGCCCGCGCACCACAACGAGGAGTGGCCCCTGCTCACAACAATTAGAGAAAGCCCATGCACAGCAACAAAGACCCAATGCTGCCAAAAATAAATAAATAAAGTAAATATATATAAAAAAAGACACATGCACCCCAATGTTCATTGCAGCACTATTTACAATAGCCAAGATGTGGAAGCAAACTAAATGTCCATCCACAGAGGAATGGATAAAGAAAATGTAGTACATATATACAATAGATTATTACTCAGCCATAAAAAAGAACGAAATAATGCCATTTCGTTGCAGCAATATGGATGCAGCAATATGGATGGACCTACAGATTATCATACTAAGTGAAGTTAAGTCAGACAGAGAAAGACAAATATATGATATCACTCATATGTGGAATCTAATTTTTTTAAATGATACAAATGAACTTACTTATAAAACAGAAACAGACTCACAGATTTTGAAAACAAACTTATGGTTACCAAAGGGGAAACATGGCGGTGGGCGGGGGGGGGGATAAATTAGGAGTTCACGATTAACATACACACACTACTGTATATAAAATAGATAACCAACAAGGACCTACAGCACAGGGAACTCTACTCAATATTCTGTAATAACATATATGGGTAAAAAATTGGAAAAAGAACAAATATATGTATAACTGAATCACTTTGCTGTACACCTGAAACTAGCACAACATTGTAAATCAACTATACATCCATAGAAAATTTAAAAAATAAAAAAACAAGACGATGCTGATTAAACCACTGCATGACCAATTTCAAGATGACTGTCAGAGCTGCATGCTGTTTCTGCATGTAGCCCCCTCCCTCTGTCTGTAAAAGCTCTTGCCTACTGATTGTCAGTGGGGGGGGGGGTGGCCTTTGGACAGGAATCTGCCCTCCCCCCACAGGTTGCCGGCCTCTGAAATAAAGCAAACTTTCCTTTCCACCAACCTTGCCTTTTAATTGGCTTTAGAGTGGCGAGCAGCTGGACTCCACTTTCAGTAACAACACTACTAGGAGCTGTGAGCCTTGAGCAGGAGACAACTCACTACTTCTGCACCGCAGCCTTGGACACTATGAACCCTGACCAGTGAGGATGCTGGGCGAGGGCTAGTCTCTGCAAGATTCAGCCCAACCAGGGGATCCAGGCTGGCCCTCAGGCTCAGGGCAGACATGTGGCACCAACACCTAAGGATACTTGGTCAACGGTGTCCCTCCCCTTCTCAGGCCTCAGCCTCCCCATCTGTTCAGAGGCTGGTGCTCTTTTGTTCCTTGCTCCTCTCAGGCACTAAATATATTTTGCTCCTTTCGCCTTAGCAAAGCCTCAGACATACCTTCCCACACTCACGCACAGTGGTGGTAGGTGGGCAGGAAGGCAGCTGAATTCATCAAGGGACAAAGAAATGAGTCTAAATTTTTTTCTTCTTCATTTGGCACTTTTCACTTATAAAGCAGTACTTGCTTCATAAAGAACATTTTGAATTTAGGTTTGAAGAAGTAAAGGGCAGGGATATTTAATGAAGGACTTAAGTATCCCTGGGGCCAGAGACCACCTAGAACCCTTGGAGTCACAGAGCTCTGCTCTTTGGCATCTCCAGCACGTACAGCTGTTAGCAGCTGACGGTGGGGGCGGGGATGGGGGGTAGGGACATTTGGTTATGGGAGCAACAACGACACGGTTGAACCCACCCCTGGTAGTGGGGAAGTGACTCCACACAACCTTGACGGAGGGCAACTTGGTGCTCTCTCCCACCCTCAGAGGCACACACCCTTCACCCAGCAGCACCACCCCTAGGAATTTACCTGGAAGGTAATGCCACCCAATTTTATCTACTGCAGCACTGCTTGTAAAAACCAAAGGCTGGAAACAACCCAAATGCGCGGCCGCAGGGGACCAGTTAAGTAAATTACCATGCAGGCCTGAAACAGAATGCTCCGGTCTTGAATGGAAGGAACCCTCCAAGCCATGTCACTGAAGCAAAACGAGCCAGGTTCAGCGCAGTGTGGCTGGATGCTTCCATTTTTATGGGGGGGAACATATGAGCAGAGAATATTTTTGGAAAGCTGAGTAATGGTAGTTGCCTTCAGGGAACTAGGTGGCTGGGGAATGGGAACGGGGAGGGATTTTTCACCATGGGTCCTTTTGTGTCCTTTAGATTTTGCCTTGCATAAATTGTATATATTTTAAAAAGCCTCCAGCCAGTGCTGGAGAAGAGCTGAGGGAGCTGGGAGCCAGGACCGAGGGTGCACTTGAGGCGTGGAGGGAGGGGACAGAGCAGTGCAGACCCGGCAAGTCGGGCTAGAAGGGAATGCAAGAAGGCCACTCTCCACCTTGTCCAGATCCAGGGAGGGTGGGACTGGCTGCGGCCCCACCCTGGGTGTAGGCAGGGTTTCCCCAGCCTCCCGGCTGAGGCAGCACGTCTAGTAGAAATAGCTCTAGCCTTGGGGTCCCTGCTCTGCCACCAAACTGCTGTGTGATGCTGGGTGACTCACATGGCCTTGCCGGGCCTTGCTGTGAAATGTGGGTGATGCAACCAGACTTAAGGATTAGATGAGCCGGCGGTGAGGGTCCAGCCCACTCTCACCCTGGGAAAGACCCACACAGAGGTGGCCCAGGAAGACAGGCAGGCAGCGTCAGGGAAGGGACGTGGGAGGGGGCGTGGGAGCACCCCATCACCCCGTGGCCAGACATGCCACCCCACCCCGCCCCTGCCTCCTCCAAATCGGCCTCACACCGCCACCCGGGGGCTTAACTCTGGCAAATGCCGGGTCCTCCCTGAATGGCGGTCAAGGGCTGCCATCACTGAGAGCGCGGCATCTCTCAGGTCAGGAAGCTGGTGTGGCCGGAATCTGCTGCTCCCGGTGGACAAGCCCCATCCGCTCTCACCTGTCCTCAGCCCATCAAACGGGCACAGCGCCCATCTGACTTTTCCCACCGTGATTGTAAAGCTACTGTGGCCCTGGAAGCCCTATATCATTAATAATAAGAGCTGGCATTTATGGAGCACGGACTTGGTGCCAGGGCCTGTCGGCATGTCTTAGTGCCTCTAATCCCCACCGCAGCCCTGTAAGGCGGGGGCCGTTCTCACCCCCACATTGTAGATGAGCGCCCTGAGGCTGAGACCTGACTGAAAGAGCCTGTCAGCTCTCACTTCTGATTTGTCACCTCTGTTGCTGGAATAGGGGTGAGAGTCCCATTTCAGGATGGGCCCTGTCTGTGGAGCCAGGGAAGGTGCCAGGCCTTTCTCACCCCCAAGGATGCCGTAGCCCTTGGCACGCATGTGGCACAGGAGGTATTGGGCTCTGGCCCCAGCTTGACCTCTTTTACCAGTGAGATCTCGGCCGGGTCGCGTCATGGGTGTCTCAGTTTTCTAACTCATATGATGAGAAAACAATACTTGAGTCTTCAAAGAGCAAATGATAAAAGGGTGGTAAGTTCTTTTTGAAAAACACAGACCACTATGGAAATTTGAAGTTTTAATGCAGGCCTTGAACTTGCCTTTAATGAGAAAAGAGCCAGAAGGTGAAAGGTGTTCCCCCTCAGGCCCCAGGCCCACTGCCAGATGCCTCTAGAAGACTTTGGGGGGCAGAGGCCTTGGTCATGTTCCCTCGACCCCTGGCTTGGAGAAGGGATAGAGAAATTAACAGCATGAGCCCAGGGAGGGCAGGAGGGTGTGGACGGCACCGTGTAGATTCCTAGGCATTAGCCACTAACAACCACAGGCCTCGGAGTCACCCAGCTCCTCTTTCTTCTCGCACCCCACACCCAACCCATCAGCAGATCCTGAGCAGTGCCTGGCACATAGTAAGTGCATGATCCTTATTTGTAGAATGATGAATAAATGCTAAGGACCTTCTGGAATATTCATTCATTAAATAGCAGAAACACTGAATTCTGTACCCTAGAGCCAAACATAGTCACCTGCACACAGTCGGTGTTCTATAAATGTTGATAATGATGATGACACAACCAAGAGCCGGAATCCCAGAGAAGGGGGTCCCAGATCCCTCCTGTCCTCTGTTTCCGAGCCCCCTTCCTCTCCTCTTGGTCAACCCTCAGGGTCCAGTTCCAGGGTTTCTTCCTCCTTGATCCCCCATGATGATTCTGCCCTTGGGATGGTGCCCTCCATCCCTAGGGATCCTGCAGCACAGACAGAATAGGTAGCAATTGGGCTGTCACGTCACCCTCTCTTCACTCTCCCTTCATATTAACCACAACCATTTTTGAATACCTACTATGTGCCAACCTCTTGATGCACTTTATTTCTAATTCTCATAACAACCCATTGAGATGAGTGATGACTTCCCTGCCTTCTCTGAGACTCAGAGAGATTAAATAACATGTCCAAGGTCACACAGCAGGGAGGAGGCAGAGTCAGACCCAGACCCAAGGGTGAGTCCTTCCCCTGCCCCTCCATCCCAGAGCCCGTACTCCATGGGTGTCACCCCAGCCCTCCTGGCCTACGGGACTGGCTCAGCTCAAACCTGGGCAGGGCCATGAGAAGCCAGAGCTGCCTCCCCCTCACCCAGGGTGGGTCTCAGATCCCACAAACATTCCCAGCAGCTCCCCCACCCCTCACCTCACCCAGAGATAGACGGGCTCACTGTGCCTGACGTGGGGCCACCCAAGGACCCTTACCAGCCTCTGCTGGGGGTTCAGATGCAGCGAGAAGGATCCAGGTCAGCTGGAACATGCTGTCCTTCCACCCCTCCCTGTGACACACACCCCAAGCTCATTCCGGGCTCTGCTCCTTTGCTCACGCCTTCTCTCCTGCCTGGGGTGCATGCTATCCTCCCTCCCATGGATCACCTCTCCCCAAAACAACCCTGCCTCCCTTCAAGGGCCAGCTCAGTCCCCCGCAAGAAGCCTACCTCAGCCCCACACCCGGGTGCGGCTCCTCATCACACCCTGCCATCAACCACGTCTTGCTGGCTTCAGGATGCAGCCTGCTCTCCTGACATGCACAGCAACTCCCACCAGATCAGCACTAGGAGCAAATTAGTTAAGGGCCCTGCCGTGGGGCCAGACAGAGTGACTGGGTTCAAATCCCGGCTTTGCCACTTTACTGGCTGTGTGACTTTGGCAAATTGCTTAAACTCTCTGTGCCTCAGTTTCCTCATCTGCAAAATGGAGGTGACGATACCACCAACCCCATGGGGTTGGTGTGAGGGTGAAATGAGTAGCCATGGGAAGCACCGCGTTAACTGTTATTATTACTATGGGTATTATTACCCGCTCTTGCCACAGCTGCAGAGCTTTCAAAACAGGAGACTGTCTGGATGATCTCTCTGGATGACCTCACGTCTCCTTCTCCCCTCTTTGGACTAACACCCCCATAGACCTTTGCTAAGGACTGACTTGTGTTCCCCTCAAATTTATATATTGATACTCTACCTCCGCAAAGTGACTGTATTTGGAGATAGGGCTTTTAGGAGGTAATTACGGTTAAATGAGTTCATAAGGGTGAGGTCCTAATCCAATAGGATTGGCGTCCTTATAAGAAGAGGAAGAGCTCGCCCCCTCTCCCCGGGCTCAAGCAGAGGGAAGGCTGTGTGGGGACACAGCGGGAAGGCTGCATCTACAAGCCCGGAAGAGAGGTCTCACCAGGGCCCTGATAGGCTGGCATCTTGATGCTGGACTTCCAGCCTCCAGGCTGTGAGAAATAAGTGTCTGTTGTTTAAGCTGCCGAGTCTGTGGTATTTTGTTACAGCAGCCCGAGCTGACTAAGACCACCTTCCATGACGGTTGGGTCTCATCTGGACCCCCAGGTCTCCAGGTCCCCTGTGAAGAGAAGATCCCAGGCCTGGCTTTCTCTTGCCTTCTCTACGGGTCTAAAAACCAGGCTCCCCAACCTCCATCTTCTGTGAGGTAGGTCCCCAGGGCAGTCCCCAAAGCGCCCTGCCTTCAGAAACAATAAACCCCAAGGTGGGGAGGTGGGAAGAGGATGGAGGCAAATGGGGAGACTGAGGGAGGCAGAGCCTCGGTCTCACTTGAGGCTGGAGGGCCCCAGAGGGGCGCAGAGCTGAGGGAACGGGTGGGCCGCGGGGTTTGTCCCTGCGGGAAAGGGTTGAAGGCACCGCACCCCAGCCGCCCCTGGCTGGCCTCCCCTCTCCTCCTCCCGGCCGCTCCCCTGACTCCAACCTTCAGTCCTCACCACTCCTATCCTATCCCCTCTCCCTCCAGCCCCATCAGGCCCCAGGCCCTCTCTCTCCTCCAGAAAATCACCCCCAAAGGCAGCCCCCTGCGCTCCCCTGCTCCCAGGCCGTGGATGGGGCAACGTCTCATTAGGCCCACCCGTCTCTAGGGAGCCTCTAAGACCATTCTGGGTGCTGCAGGCTCAGCAGGGAAGGAGACCAGGCCTTCCCCCCATGGAGCATACACTCCAGTGCAGACAGGAAGCCAAGCAGTGGATAAACATCACCTCATTAGGTGATTAACATTAACAACAGTTGAAGAAAACCAGGCAGGGAAGAGGGTGGTCAGGGGCAGTCTCAAGCAATGACTGGTGGAACAGGTGTACACACACCCCGGCTCCCCACCTTCCTGGCTACACTGGCTCTCAGAGGTACCCAGCGGGATCGAGCCCCAGCTGCCCACAGTGGGAACCAGCTTACTCAACCTCCCTTCATGCCTCACCTCCACACTCTCTGTGTTTCCAGGGACCACCTCCCAATGAACCACTCTAATCATAGCCTTGTCTCAGGCTCCACAGATGGGGAGGCAGGAGTGGGAGGTGGTGGGAAGACAGGCCCCCATCCTCCCTGCTCTGGATGCGTCTCCTCAAGACCAGTCATCCCACACATGGGTCCTCTGTCCTGACAGGGTGTGTCCTGTCCTGAGCCCTCTGCATCTGTGGTCTCCTGGAGGGCAGGAACCAGGTCTGCCCGCCCTGTGGATGATGCTCCTGGTGGGTGCACAGCAGGCTTTCCCGAGGCACAGAACTCTGACCAGGAAGAAGGGGCCCTCCGTCTTGAGCAGCAATGGGGGTGGGATGCATGCAGCCCACTCTCCTCCCCTCCCTGGCCGGGTACAGCTGTCCTGGCCATGGCTGGGTCAGAAAAAGGCAAGAAGCGTGCACCCAGTCCATGCAGGACATCCTGTCCAACTCGATGCCCTGGGGCAACTGCCCAGCCAGGGGGGCATTGCATCCCTTCCCCTCTGAGGGCTGAAACCATTACAGCATGGATGCAGGGGGCCAGCCACTGAGGCAGAGACTCCTGGCTTTAATTGCAGCCCTGATCCTTAGAGTGAAGCTCTGGGCTACAGCATGAGCAAACCAGAAACCCGCCTGCCTCATGGAGCTGACATTCTAGAGAGCTAGACAGACAAGAAACCAGATGAAAAAGTAAATGATCAAGTGTGGTAGGTGACAAAAGCTCTGGAGAAGAATAAGGCAGTGAAGGGGTCAGGGAGGGATGGTGGGGGCTTAGGAGCGATGCTGTTTTACACAGGCTGGTCAGAGAAGGCCATTCTCAGCAAGTGGCATTTGAGCAAAGACCTGAAGGAGGTGAGGGAGGGCACCATGCAGATATCTGGGGGAAGAGCATCCAGGCCAAGGGAACAGCCAGTGCAAAGGCCCTGAGGCACAAGCATGGCTGCCATGGTTGAGGAACAAGGGGGCCATGTGGCTGGAACAGAGGGAGTGAGGAGGAAAGGGGAAGGCTGAGGTCAGAGAGATTGGTGGGGAAGGCAGGGAGAGAATGCAGACACGTGGTGCCTTGTAGGTCAGAGTGAGGCCCGTGACTTTTCCCCCATCAAGTGAGATGGGAGCCACTGCAGGGTGTGAGAAGAGGTGGGATGTGATCTGGCTTAGGGTTTTTTTTGTTGTTGTTGTTTTTAATATTTATTCATTTATTTATTTGGCTGCACCGGGTCTTAGTTGCCACGTGCAGGATCTTTTAGTCGCTGCATGTGGGATCTTTTTCAGTTGCGGTATGCGGGATGCTTTAGTTGCGGCACGTGGGATGTTTTAGTTGCGGCACGTGGGATCTAGTTCTCTGACCAGGGATCAAACCCAGGCCCTCTGCACTGGCAGTGTGGCGTCTTAGCCACTGGACCACCAGGAAAGTCCCTGGCTTAGGTTTTAAAGGCTCCCTGGCTGCTGGGGGCGTAGGAATAGGGGACTACAGGGGGGCAAGAAGTACAGGGCACCTGCTGGCAGGTGGCTGCAGCCCTCCCATCAGGGAAGATGGGGGCTCAGACCAAGGTAGTAATGCCAGAAGCAGTGAGAGGCGGGTGGGGTGGGAAATACTCAGACTTGGGGCCAACAGAATTTGCTGATGGTTTGGATGTGAGTGCGAGAGAGAGGAGGAGTCAAGGGTGGCATCAGGGTTTGGGACTGAGCAGCTGGCAGGTGGGGTGCTGTTTCCTGAGATGGAGAGCACCGCGGGAGGAACAATTTAAGGGAGATGGGAGCTCAGTTTTGGCGCCCTGAGAGCCAAGAGGAGATGTTCCTTCTCCCCAGAGCTCCTGCACTGGGGGCATGTGGGGAGGGGCCAGCCTGGACCAAACTGTTCTTCTAGTCCTGGGGCCCCGGCCTCTGAGTGCTCCTGGGGCTTCCCTTCAGCTCCCTCTGATGCTGGGAAGGCTGCTGGAGGTGGGGGGCATGTGCCCTGGGCTGTGAGCCCACTGGGGGTGATGGGGTGGGGCTGGGAAATGGGCCCCAGGAGGCCATTCTGCTGGTTAACTGCCCCAGAGCCTTGGGGCAAAAAGGGTAGGAGAGAGACAGAGCAAGCAAAGACAGACCCCAGGGGGACACGGGACAGAAAAAAATTGAAGAGAAGGGGAATGTGGCCTAGAGAAGGCCAAACAGGAATGGAGGGGGGTGGGGGTGGTCAGGGCCAGGCCTGAAGGGCCTGGGGAAGGGACAGATCCTTCCAGCTCTTGACCTCCAGGCCTCACCGGCCCTTGTTGTGGCCGGGATGGAGGCTGGCCCAGCTGTAGGAGGTGAAGCAGGATAGACGCCAGTGCCGGCCCCAGGCCCTGATCTGTGCCGGGGCTCAGAGAAGCAGGGGGCAGATGGTGATGGTGCACACAGGTTACTGGGTTGCCAGCTTCTGGGCAGATCTGCAACCCCACCCAAGCTCCTGCCACCTGAGACCCGCCCTCTCACCTCCTGGGCCCTTAACACTGAAGGGGGAGGCCCTTGTGCCTATACTCAGCAGGTGCAACTAAGGTTTGCAGAAATGAATGGAGCCACGTCAGCCTCTCAGCACATATTCCCCAGCCCCGTCACACTGGCCCCTGTCCCGGGTGCTCTCACTCCCCAAGTGCCCAGGGAAGGGGAAGCTCCACAGAGTGGTGCCAGGACCCAGCCAAGCTCTCAGGGAGTGCCGGGGACGGCAGGCAGGAGAAGGGGGCAGACCCTCCAAGGCCCAGGCACCCTAGGCACGCCTGAGGTTGCACACACCACCCCCTGCCCCCTCAGGCTGGGATCTCCTCCCCACGCTGGCCGAGGCCCTTTAGCTGTGGCCCAGGGCCCACCAGGACCAGGTGCACCCCACCCACTGCGCTGCTGCAGGCCCTCCTGCCCCCTCCGTGCCCAGAGCCAGGCAGTGCGGCCCAGCGCCTCCCCAGGCCCGGCCCCACCCCCTCCTGGGCAGCAGGCAGCGGCTCCTCTGCAGTGCCCCGAGCTCCCCCAGCAGCAGTGGAGTCATCCCCAGAAGCAATGCAGCAGAGGCACAGAAAGAGGGGGAGGGAGGGCCACAGGCACCCCCCCACCCAATCAGGGCCCACTCTCCTATACCCCAGCATGGAGCCCTTGGGCTTGCTGCAGTGGTGGGACAGGGGTCCTTTGGGAGATCTGGGGGAACTGGGTCTGCAGGGAGAACAAGGAGAGGTAAGGGCCTCAGCTTGGGGGAGAAGAGAGATGCCTCCCCCCTGACCCGGGGCTCTAAGCCCAGGGCCTGAGAGCAACGGGGCCAGCAAGGAGGCTGCTGATGGCGGGGTCAGCGGGGGGTTCTGCTGGTTCCAAATGGCCAGGGCCCAGCAGTGCCCTGAGCGGGGGCGGGGGGCATCCTCACCCACCCACCCCCACCAGCCTCAGACTGGGGAGCAGGCACTTTGGGTTCCTGGGAGCTCCAGCCCCCTTGGCCTGCTCTGCCTGGGAAGAGGCATTTCTCCAGTCGGGACCTGTGGCAGGGGTGGAGAGAGGGACAGAAGTGCAGAGGAGGAGAGCTAGCAGGGCCACAGTCCTCCTGATGGGGAGGCCCCAGGTTCTGAAGAGGGCCTCTCAGGATGCAGGCTGCTCCCCACCAGGTCTACTGGCCCTGGCCCCTTCGGCCCCTGTGCTTGCCACCAGGTACTGCCGGTAGGAAGGCAGGACAGCCCCGGGGCCCCACTCTCCGTGCAGCCTCTTCTGGCTGTCCCCACCGGAATGCCTACCTGGGCCCGTCTGGGCACCCAGCCAGGGGCACGTAGGAGTGCACTGTCCCCACTGGGCCAGGCCAGGGCCGGAGGGGCCGGCTGTCCTCCTCCTTCTCCGTGGTGGCGGGCGGGGCGGGGGCCTGGCGCCCGGGCCAGGAGCTCTGTCCTCTTGGGTTCCCTCCACCGCTCGCTGCTCGGGAAGGCAGCAGCGCCCGAACTGCAGAAGCCAGCTCCCCGCCCCCACGGCCGCCTCCTCCCCCTCCCGCCTCCCGCCCCGCCTCCTTCTCCCGCCCCCCGCCTCCTTCTCCCACCACCCACCTCCTTCTCGTTTCTATGGCAACCGGGCAATGCTCGCTCAGCCAGCCTCTTTCCCGCGTACACCGGGGGACGCCCGCCTACGTTGCGGCTCCTGCATCCCCGGGCGGTTGGGCACGCGCACACTTCACCTTCCCAGGCTCTTGCAGCCACGCCCCACGGGGTGGGGGGTCCCTGCTCCAGCCCCGTCTTCTGTTTCTGCCTGAGACCCTGCTCCCCCAGCATCCCTTCAAGGCACTGTAAGCTGCACCTTTCCACATGTTTCCCTCAGGTCCTTAAAATCTTACCGCGTGCCTCTCTGTAAAACATTTCTACTTGCTTAATCATTTATTCTCATTCAGTCATTCCTCAATTCCAAACTTTTATTCTGAGATTTTTCTGTGTCAGGCCGAGTGTGAGATGCTCGTCTACAATCTCATTCCATGAGATTCCATACCCATTTTACAGATTGGAAACTGAGGCCCGCAGTAGTGAAACAACTCATCTGGGCATCCAAGGCTCCTGGGCTTGTTATTGGCAGCGAGGCTTTGTAATCCAAATTCTGGTGCTGCTCCCACAGGCCACAGCTGTCACACACCCCTTAGAGCAAACATCTAGGCTTGTACCACACACGTATGGCTCATTAGCACCAACATGTGTCCATGCACATGTGCACCCCAACGACACACTTGTATATATACAAACACCCATTACATGCATTTGCATATGTGCATTTCCACAAATCTGTGGATCTACCTATACATGCACAGGTAACACACACACATACTTACACATAACTCTAACACTAATATCAGTGTACACACATCTACACGGATCCAGAACATGTATCACACAAACCCTTCCTACATAAAATCACTGCTATACACGCAAGCCCCCAACCCTAGCCTTAAGGGACGGATCGGTAACACAAGTAAGTGTCCCAACCAGGAGAGGATCTGTCTGCTCTTCTAGATACTAATCTGCCCACTGTGTCTTAGCTTGGCTGCTGGAGGGACTGGAGGGGACTGGGGTTGGGAGGAGATGGGGTCCACCCTCCCCCACTCCCTCTCCCTCATTCTGAAAGTCCTCTGCCTGGTCCAGACTAGATCCTACCTAGAGCCCCCTCAGCCTAGGAGGCTCACAGATATTCCCCCCACCCTGCTAGCTGCTGTCCAGTCCTGGTACTTGGAATTATGACAGGATTGAGTAAAATGGGACCCTCCTCCCCAGAGGGAGTTCCAGACTCAGACAGCCCTGCCACCCCCTCCTCCCCAGGAGGGATAGCATCCAGTGGGGGCCGGAGCGGGGGCTGTAGATCAAGTGGAGAAAGGGGCCCAGGACACACAGTGTTCCCCACAGGATGTGCTGACCCCAGCCCAGCACCGCCTCAGAAAGACCTCAGGCAGGATCACTGCAGCCCCTGTGCCCTAGGGTGATTCTCAGGGACCCCACACAGCCTGGAGAGGGCACACACAATCAGAAAGAACCAGAAGCCCACCAAAAATTAAGCCAAAAAGTGCCTGTTAATAATAATGATAGCCTCTTCCATAGTTCATCCCATCTAAGACCCCTCTCAATCATAAGACTGCTGCCAATTAAACCAAGACATGCTATAAATTGTATGAAGCATCCTAATATCAGTGATGTCAAATGTGAGGGGGAAAGCATCTTAGAATAGATGAAATAGAGCATTTCATTCATTCAACGGATATTTACTAGGCACCCACCACGAACTGTTCTAGGTGCTGGGACACAGGCCGTGGGCAAAACAAAGTCCCTGCCCTTAGGAGTGACGAGCTAGTGGATTTACTGATTCCAGTTCTCCTGTAGCGTCTCTGGCTGTCACGGCAGCCCTGCAGGTGAGGTCACAGGACTGATTAGGAAACAGAGGCTCTGAGAGATTGAGCGATTTGCCCAAGGGGACAAAGCCAGAAAATGCCTGGGCTGGGATTTGAACCCTATGCCTGCCAAGCTTTTCCCGAGGCTCTATGTTGGTTCCATTAGGAAGGATCTGATTAGGAAACACAGTAACAGCCACCCACCTTCTAGGAGTTTCACAGCCAGGGTGCTTCTCATCCTTAGGTCAAAGGCAGGACAGGGTCATAAGTACTTGAAGTGCCAGTCACATAGTGGGCATGAGTGAGGACCCCTCCCCCAAACGACCTCAGAGGTGACTTCCAGCCTGGCCTACTTGGGCCAGAAGCCTGACGCTGGGTGTCCCCAAGCCTGGAGGTCCTCAGTAGTTGGTGAGGTCGACACCCAGGCCAAGAGGGTGGGGATGCCTGGTGCCTGAGAGCAGAGATTCCCAGGAGAGCTAGGGGGTGGGGAGGGATCGAGTTCCCAGGCCCTGTAAGCAGAGCCCCCTGCCCACCTGCCAGCCCCCAGCCTCGGATCATCTTTCTCCTAAGGAGCCGGCTCCATCCAGGGATACCAAAGACAGCTGCCCCCGACCCACCTCCATCAGCCTGATCCAGCCCCATCTGCTGCCTGGCAGACCCCTGAGTTCTGCCCTCCCACACTCAGCAGGCTCTGTGCGAGAAGCTGACCCCTTCTGTCGCCCCCCACCTTCCCCAGGCCAGAGAGCATCCACCCCTCCCCACCCTACTGTCAGCCTGATCAGCCCCATCTGCTGTTGGGAGGGCCCCCAAGACAGGTATCATAAGGGTAGAAGACAACAAGATTGGGATATCCTTAGTTTTTGTCAAAGTTGACATCGATAAGAGACACCCCCCAAACCAGCAAAAATACGGGTAATAGGTTACGCCATGTCAGCCTGTGCCCTTTGAAACTACTCCGTCTTTATCTCCTACCTCCCTCGTCTCCTTCTTCCCAAGTGAACCCCATTCAGGGGAAAATTGTCCTCTGCCAGAGTTTTGTTGCAACTTTCCTCTGCATGTTAATTGGGCTAGAAAAATATCAAGGAGTCGCCATCTGCAGCCTCCACTCCCCTACTTGTAGGCCCTGGACAGGCCCAGGGACACCCCCCATGCCACACACACACACACACACACACCATGCCCAACCTCAGCCCCTATTCCTGGACCTTAACTGTGTTCCAGTCCCACAGGTGGGATCAGTCTACAAATGAGGAGGGGGCCTCACCCAGGCCACAGGGCAGCTGCTCTCGTGCCCCCCAGGAGCAGCCAACCTGTTCTGTCACCGCCTCCTTGTTCAACCCAAAGAGTATAATTGCCCCCCTCCCCAGCCCAGCAGTTCTCCTCCGTGTTCCCCGGTGCTGGGCAAATGCAATCAGGGCTCATTAACTGCTGCTTTGTATCTCATTTGCATAATGCCCCCATGACTGTCAAAATGCCAGAATCCTCCCAAAACCTCTGCCCATGACAGGAGAATGGAGCAGATTGCTGGCCAGCAATGGAGAAATAAACTGGACAAGGCTCTGCTGAGGGTCTGTGTATGGGACTAAACACGTGGGGATGGAAAGAATCAGAGGGAGAAAACCAACAACTACTTTGAGTTTCAGACCCTGAAAGGTCCCCAGAGGAGTGGCAGTCGAAACTTACTGAGTGTGTGCTAAGGCCAGGCACTGTGCACAGTGCTTTACACACTTCACCCACTTGTTTTCCACAATGAGCCATTTTACAGGTGTGGAAACTGAGGCTCAGAGCAGTTACGGCCTCACTATTCAAAGCCTGGGTCCCAGGTCCCACAGCTTGGGCATCACCTGGGAGCTGGTAGGAAAGGCAGAATCTCAGGTCCCACCCCAGACCTCCTGATCAGAATCTGCATTGTCACAAGATTCCAGGAGATTGGAGTCTAAGGGACTTGGCCCATGATATAGCTTGAAGATGATGCTGGTGTCAGAACTGAGGCATCTGACCAAATCCCATGTCAGTGTCTTTAACATTTAACAAATGTTTCCTGAGCACCTACTACATGCAGCACTGCTCTAGGCAGCGGGACACAGCACATAACCACGAGATAACCCCATGGATGTTTCATGCCAAAGTGGGAGACACTCCACAAATAAAGAGTAAAAGTTCAAGTGATGATGGGAACCATCAAGAAAAATAATGTGGGTAAAGGGATAGAGAGGGTAAGTGGGGGCCATTTTAGAATCCCTCTTTGAAGAGATAACATTTGAACAAAGACTTATATAAAGGGGAAAAGGAAGTATGTGATAATTTGGGGGGAGACTGTTTCTGGCAGAGGGGACAGCAAGGGCACATGTCCTGAAGTGGGAGTGAGCTCGGCACCCTGAAGGTACCCAAAACTGAATGGGTGGGTGGACAGGTGTGTGGGTAGGTGAAGGGACAGCAGAGAGGGGAGTAAACAAGGTAGGAACAAAGAACAGGCAGGGGCTAGATCCTGTAGGGCCTTGTGGACCATGGTGAGGATCTGGATTTTATTCTAAGCAAGAAAGGAAGGCACTGGTATTTTTGAGCAAGGGTGGAGAAGAGATCCAGTTAATGTTTTTGAAAGATCACTGTGGCTTTGATATGGAAAAGTTACTAGAAGGAGGCAACAGGCTAAAACGAAGAGACCAGTTAAGAGGCTTTTGCAGTATTTATTCCCAACAGAAATGAGTGTTTGTGGTCACTGAAACCCATGACCAAGAACACTTGTAGCAGCTTTACTCATAGTAGCTCCAAACTGGAAACAACCCAAATGCCCATCCACAGAAGGACTGATCAACAAATCGTGTGGTTATTGCATGCAGTTGAGGTAGTTTGCTTTTTCACTGCTGTCTAGGACTCCACTGTGCAAATGCTACCGTGTGGTTTGCTTACATAGTTGAATACTATACAGCAATGAAAAGCATCCAACTACACACAACCACATGGAAAAAATCTCAAGACATCATGATGAGCAAGAGAAGCACAAACTGAGAAGAACATACATAGTGGATTCTATTTTTTTGTTGTCGTTGTTGACAGATTTTTTTATTTCTTTTCTGTTGACTTCAGGGTCAAGTTTGGCCTTTCTTGTGGATTCTATTTATATGAAGCTCAAGAACAGGCAAATCTGGATTTCTGGTTCCTGGGCAAAAGATGGAGTAAATGTACTTGTCCCTTTTCCTTCTGCAAAGTCCAGCTAAAAATCCTGGGCATTACATATAAAACAAACATAAGAAGACTCTAAAGGGGGAGAGAAGAAGGCAGACTGACTAGGGACCTCAGGACCCAAGGAACGACAGTGCAGTGAGTTCTCTGGGTTTTCTTTTTGCCTGCTATATCCCAGATGTGTTGCGGGAGAAGTCAGCAACCCAGAAAGACCAATAAACGTGGACAAAAACAGCCCCAAGACAAGCCTCCTCTCTTTAGCCAAAGGACTAGGAAAGGTGCAGTTTAGCAAGACAAAAACTTTTAAAACAATAAATGCCCTACTCTAGCCAAACACCATGGAAAAAACTGCAGCCAGTCCCACCCCATCCCCATGAGCAGGGGTCAAGTGGGGAGCCTTCCCTGGCAGTAACCAGTGCCCCATCCCCTACCACCAGGGTGTTGGGTTGTGGGTGTGCTGGGTGGTGCTTTCCCACATGGCCTCAGCTGGGGCTAAAATGTCTAAGACAGCTTCTTCATTCACACAACTGACCCTGTCCCTCCCCCTCCCCCCCTGTTCCCTCTCTGCCTTCCCTCTCACGTGCTCTCTCCAACGGGGCACCTGGCCCTACTTAACATGATAGCTCAGGGCTCCAAGAGCACACATTCCAAAAGGACAAGTCTAATGTGTGGGCACCTACCTATCAAGCAAGCCTCTGCTTCTATCACGCTGGCCAGTGTCTCACTGGCCAAAGCAAGTCAATGGCCAAGCCCAGAGTCCATGTGGGAGGTGGACAGGGGTGGGGAAGTGGGGGGAATTGCGGGGTGAGGCTTAACTAGGGTGTGAGTAGCAGGAGCTGGGGTTCACAGGTGGGGGTAGGGAGCACCAGTGTACCAGACCACCACAGTAGGTCTATAACAGGGCCCAAGAATTTGCATTTTTTATGACCTTCTTTCCACGTAGCTCCCCACTGTGATACAGGCAGCCCAGTGAGCACACCTGCAGCACTGCTCCTATCCTATAACACCTATTCCATGACACCGTCATCGAAGAGGCTTTTACACCTCCCCACCTGTCTGGGCACCGCTCAAAAGGAATGCCACAATCGCTGTCCTGGGGGGCAGACAGCCCAGGACAGACACACACACACTGGGACACAAGAAGCCTGTTCAGACACTGGCCTCTCCCACAAGCCTAGGGCTCTGGCTTTTAGTCCTGACTCAGCCCCATCCCAGCCCGAAGACCTGGCATGGGTCTCCCCTGTCTGCCGGTGTCAGTTTCCTCCCTCTAAGTGAGGGGGTTGGACTAGATTAGCAATTTCCAACTTCTGCACCACTCAGGGACCCTTTGCGTATTTTTTGACCCAAGGAACCCCACGTTTTGAAAGATTTTTGTCTACCAAACAAACTGCACATGCTAAGTAATTTTTTCAATTGGAAAACAAATGGACTTTTTTTTTTTTTTTTTTTGCCGCACCACGCAGCACGCAGGATCTTAGTTCCCTCAACCAGGGATCAACCCACACCCCCTGCAGTGGAACAGAGTCTTTTTTTTTTCTTTTAAATAAATTTATTTATTGTATTTATTTATTTTTGGCTGCGTTGGGTCTTCTTTGCTGCGTGCTGGCTTTCTCTAGTTGCGGGAAGTGGGGGCTACTCTTCGTTGCAGTGCCGGGGCTTCTCATTGCGGTGGCTTCTCTTGTGGCAGAGCACGGGCTCTAGGCATGCGGGCTTCAGTAGTTGTGGCACAAGGGCTCAGTCAGCAGTTGTGGCTCGCGGGCTCAGTAGTTGTGGCATGCAGGCTCAGTATTTGTGGCCCGCGGGCTCTAGAGCGCAGGCCCAGTAGTTGTGGCACATGGGCTTAGTTGCTCCGCGTCATGTGGGATCTTCCCGGACCAGGGATCGAACCCGTGTCCCCTGCATTGAAAGGCGGATTCTTAACCACTGGACCGTCAGGGAAGTCCCTTGACTTTTTACTCAATTAATTACCAGGTAGAGTTCTTGACCGGTATGGTATAATCAACATTTCTACTCTGAACTGAGAAAATTCTCACCAAAAGCAAAGAGCTCTGAGATATTGGGTGGACTGAGCTGCCTCAGCTGGGAAATGCTCAATGTGGGGACAGCTTTTCACAACATTCAAAACAACCAAGCCTCAGGAATTCCCTAGCAGTCCAGTGGTTAGGACTCCGCGCTTTCACTGCCAAGGGCTCAGGTTCAATCCCTGGTCGGGGAACTAAGATCCCACAGGCCTCAGGGCGCGGCCAAAAAAAAACAAAATACAAAATAACCGAGCCTCTCTCTAGAATCTGGGGCCGGTGGGCAGGGGGATGCCAGCTGAGATCGGCCGGACAGGGAATCCTCTAAGTACGAACCCATCCAGCTCTAAGTAGCCTGTATGCTGAGTGCTTCTCAGGGCCCACCACGAGCCGGCAAGCTGCAGAGAACCATGGGGGCAACTCAGGGCATCTAAGGTGACATGGTCCATTACGGTTGCCACTGGTGCCATTGACTATTCAAATTTCAGTTAAATAGATTTAAATAAATTTGAAAATTCAATTCCTAAAAAAAAAAATCAATTCCTCAGCTGCGCTAGCCACATTTCATGTGTTCAACAGCCACACGTGGCTAGTGGCTACCATCTTAGTGCAGAAATAGTACATTTCTGGGCTTCCCTGGTGGCGCAGTGGTTAAGAATCTGCCTGCCAATACAGGGGACACGGGTTTGAGCCCTGGTCCGGGAAGATCCCACATGTCGCGGAGCAACTAAGCCTGTGCGCCACAACAACTGAGCCTGCACTCTGGAGCCCGCAACCCACAACTACTGAGCCCGCATGCCACAGCTACTGAGGCCCATGTGCCCTGGAGCCCGTGCTCCGCAACAAAGAGTAGCCCCCGCTCACTGCAACTAGAGAAAGCCCGAGCGCAGCAACAAAGACCCAACGCAGCCAAACAAAAAAAAAAGCCCATGCGCCACAACTACTGAGCCTGTGCTCTAGAGCCCGCGAGCCACAACTACTGAAGCGTGCACACCTAGAGCCCGTGCCCCGCAACAAGAGAAGCCACCGCAATGAGAAGCCCACGCATTGCAACGAAGAGTAGACCCCACTCACCGCAACTAGAGAAAGCCTACGTGCAGCAACGAAGACCCAATGCAGCCAAAAATAAAATTAATTAATTAATTATTTTTAAAAAAGAAATAGAACATTTCCATCATTGCAGAAAATTCAAAGAGACAGTGCTAGAAGGTAGTCCATACAAATGCAGGCATGTCCAGTGTCACACACTTGATGGGGCCCAAAAGATGAGTTCCCTACACATTACATTCTAGTTGTTCCCCTGCTCATATGACACGATGGGGCTGCATTTCTTGGACCAAAAAAAAAAAAAAAAGAAAATGGTTCCAAAACACTGCAAAAGTCACATTTAGGGATATAGCCAACCTTTAAAATCATGTGTTATGTTTAAAGAGAGATGATTAATCCGACAAAACAGCATGACCAATAATATTTGGAGCAAGCCACCAAGTATGACCCCTGTCAACATCCCCCTCCCCCGGCCAGGATTCCACCCCCCCTACCCACCCCCCACCCCCGGCAAAAAAAGGAGACAGCCAGCGGCTGTGTGTTTGCTCCTCCTGACAAACAGAAACCTCTTTGACCCTGCCAACCCCATTCTTTGCATTCTATAGTATTTCTCTATTTTTAAAGAAAGGGCTTTGCCACAAGGGGGCAGGGTGGGAAAGATGGTGGGGATGTCTGATTTATTGTGAAAGTAATTTCCAGGAGCAGACACTGTTGGTTCTGTAACCAACAGTCATTCCTCTTTGGCTCTTGCCGACCGGAGTCCTGACTACATAACAAGTGACTCAGAAGAAATGCTGACTGGCCTAAGACAGGGTCTCTCAGCTTCAGCACTACTGACATTCGGTGCTGGATAATTCTTTGTTGGGGGATTGTCCTATGCATTGTAGGATGCTGGGCAGCATCCCTGGCCTCTACCCACTAGATGCCAGTAGCACCTACCCCCCAGTTATAACAAACAAAAACTTCTGCAGACGCTGAATGTCCCCTGGGGGGGGGGGGGCAAAATCAACCCAGATTGAGAACCACTGGTCCAAGATATAAACTCTAAGCCAGTGGTTCTCAAACTTGAACATTCATCAGAATCACCTGAAAGACTTGTTAAAACAGATTGCTGGGCCTCACCCCCAAAGTTTCTGATTCAATAGGTCTGTGGTGGGGCTCAAGAATTTGCCTTTCTATTGAGTGCTCAGGTGATGCTGATGATCCTGGTCCGGGGACCCCACTTTAAGAAACACTGCTCTCTAAGTGATTTGTGGCACACCTGTTCCCCTGGCCAGTTAGACCAGAGAGAAAGACCTTCCAGGAAAGGATTCCTTGTTGATGATAAGAGACATTTGGGAAGAAATAGTCTCATCTTCTTAGACATTGTGGAGTCTGCATGTGATGTCTGGAGCTGTGGCAGCCTAAGAGGAGCTAAGAGGAGGGCCAGAAAGAAGCTGGTTTCTGGAGGCGATTGAATCACAGAACTAACCAATGCTGGAGCTGTCCTCAGGAGATCCTAGTAACCAAGATAATGAGTCTCCCTTTTTGTTTAAGTAAGTAGTTCCCAAACTTTGCTGCCCATTAGAATAACTGGGAAGCTTTAAAAACTCACCCCATACGAATTAAGTCAGAATCTCTGAGTGAAGGACCCAACAGTCAGCATTTTTTAAGCCTCCCCCAGGTATTTCAATGTGCAGCCAAGTTTAAGAACCCTTGCTACTGAAAGTGTGGTTGGTAGACCATCAGCGTTAGTATTACCCAAAAGCTTATTAGAAATGGAGACTCTCAGGCCCCACCCCACACTCTGAGACCTACTGACTCAGAGTTTGCATTTTAACAGGTAATATGTGATCTATTTACACAATAAAATTTGAGTCACAATGATTTAAACCATTTTGAGTTGTTTTTTCTGTTATTGGCATCCCAACTGTTACCATCTGCAAGGCTCACACGTCTGAACACAGGGTTCACATATTTTAAAATATCATGTTGAAATAATTCTTTCAAGAGACCCCAGTAGTTTCCCCAACACTGGAGAGCATTGTGATGGTGGGCACACATCACAATGGTGGGTCATAAAGTTGACCATGCCCATCCCAACAACTTAGGATTCTACTTCTTGGCATACATTCTTGAGAAAATCTTATGTCCTCAAGAAAACAAACACAAAAATGTCCTTTGCAATTTTGTTAAATCAGAAAAGGGAGAAAACCTAAATGTCCATAGTTGGCGAAATTGATAAAAAAATTATGGTATATTCATTACCATAATATTATCTAACATTTACTGAGCAGGCACTGTCCTAAACGCTTTACATGGATGGCCTTGTTTAACTTCATAGCTTCCCTATAAGGCCGGCATTATTATTATTCCCATTTTATAGATGAGGAAACTAAGGTACAGAGCAGTAACTTGCCTAAGTTACTGCACAGAACTCACTGAGTTAGGCAGGATTTGAGACCAAGCAGTCTGGCTCTAGAACTGACCGAATCATTACAGTAGCCTGCCTCATGGGGAAAAAAATCTTCCCTGACCCTCTGACCTTTTTACACAGATATGCCCATCCTTTCCACATACACACTCATGTCTATCCCAGCACCTGTAGTACTTAACTGCAACTATTATTTTCATACTGGTCTGCTGGCCCTTCTTAGAGTGCTCTCAATCCAGAGGCACATGAGAATCACCTGGAACACTTTTTTTTTTTTTAAAAACTGTGGTAAGGGAATTCCCTGGCGGTCCAACGGTTAGGACTCCGCACTCTCACTGGCAGGGGCTAGGGTTCCTCCCTGGTCGGGGAACTAAGATCCCGCAAGCCACGTGGCGCGGCCAAAAAAAAACCTGTGGTGAAAAATATATAACATAAAATTTACCACTTTAACCATTTTTAATTGTACAATTAGGTATATTCACATTGTTATGCAACCATTACCACAATCCATCTCTAGAGCTTTGCATCACCCCAAACTGAAAGTCTGTACCTATTAGTAACTCCCCATTCCCTGCCTTCCCTCCAGCCCCTGGCAACCACCATTCTACCTTCTGTGTCTATGAATTTGCCTAGTCTAGGCACCTCATATTAAGTGGAATCACACAATACTCGTCCTTTTGTGTCTGGCTTCTTTCACTTAGGATAATGTTTTCAATGTTCATCCATGTTGCAGCATGTATCAGAATTTCATTCCTGTTTAAGGGTGAGTAATTTTTCATTGTATGGATTTACCACATTTTGTTTACCCTTCATCCACCAATGGACATTTGGGCTGTTTTCACCTTTTGGCTACTGTTAATAACGCTGCTATGAACAATGGTGTTTCAGTATCTGTTTGAGTCCCTGCTTTCAGTTCTTTTGGGTAGAGACCTAGAAGTGGGATTTTGGATCATATTCTATGTTTAACTTTTTGATGAACCATCAAACTGTTTTCCACAGCAGCTGTACCCGTTTACATTCCCATCAGCAATGCAGAAGGGTTCCAATTTCTCTACATCCTCACCAACACTTGTTATTTTCTGCTTTTTTTGATAATGGCCATCCTAATGGGTGTGAAGTGGTATCTCATTGTAGTTTTGATTTGCATTTCCCTAATGATTAATGATATTGAACATCTTTTCATGTGCTTATTAGCCATCTGTATATCTTCTTTGCAGAAATGTCTATTCAAGTCCTTTGCTTATTTTTTAAACCGGTTGTTTGGTTCTTTGTTGTTGAGTTGTAGGAGTTCTTTATACATTCAGAATATTAATCCTTAACCAGATATATCATTTGCAAATATTTTCTCTCATTCTGTATGTTGTCTTTTCACTCTCTTGATAGAGTTTTAAATTTTGATGAAGTCCAATTTATTTATTTATTTTTTCTTTTGTTGCCTGTGCTTTTCGTGTCATATCCAAGAAATCATTACCAGATCCAATATTATGAAGATTCCCCCGTACATTTTCTTCTAAGAGTTTTATCACCTTAGTTCTTACATTTAGGTCTTTGATCCATTTTTGTATGTGGTGTCAGGTAAGGGTCCAACTTTATTCTTTTGCATGTGGATGTCCAATTTTCTTACCCACGACTCTTTATTTTTTTTTAATATCCTCAAGGTTTTTCTTTTGTTTTTTTTTAATTATTTTTGGCTACGTTGGGTCTTCATTGCTGCGCGTGGGCTTTTCTCTAGTTGCAGCGAGCGGGGGCTACTCTTCCTTGTGGTGCACAGGCTTCTCATTGCGGTGGCTTCTCTTGCTGCGGAGCACGGGCTCTAGGCACGCGGGCTTCAGTAGTTGTGGCTTGCAGGCTCAGTAGTTGTGGCTTGCAGGCTCTAGAGCGCAGGCTCAGTACTTGTGGCGCATGGGTTTTGTTGCTCCGCGGCATGTGGGATCTTCCCGGACCAGGGCTCGAACCCATTTCCCCTGCATTGGCAGGCGGATTCTTAACCACTATGCCACCATGGAAGTCCCTTACCCATGACTCTTTTAAAACTCCTCAAGTCCATGCTGCACCCCAGACTCTCTGTGGTAGGGCCCAGGCATCATTAATTCCAAGGTCCTCAGGTGGTTCCCAAGGGCATCCCAGGCTGAGAGCCACTGTCCTACTGCACTGAAGCCTTCTTAGTTCCAGGCCATCTCGTGTTGGTCTCTGTATTCCCACTTTCTAGCACAAGGCAAGGTCCATGAGCCATTCAGTGGGGTTTATGCTGGGCCTGGGGTGACCATGGGAGACTCTAGCCCTGGAACTTCTCAAACACATGGGTTCCCCGGCACCTTCCACGCCCAGGGCTGTGACAGGTGCATCCGAGGAGATGAAGCAGGATCAGCCAGAGGCTCAGCCCCAGGGGAGCATGGGTGGCCTCGGGAGAAGTCACAGAGTCCAGTGGAAACAGACTGCTGGACGGTGCGGGACAGGCTGGAATCAGAGAGGTCTGGCTGCTGGGGAGGGCTGCCAGGGGCAGGGCTGGGGTGCAGGCTTGGAGGGGCAGGGAGGAAGGGGAGCTCAGGTGAGGAAGAGCTTGAGTGGAGGTGTAGAGGTGAGCGCATATGGAGCAAATGGGGGAGCCTCGCTGGAGAAGCCTCCCAAAGAGCACAGAAGGAGTAATCTTAGCAGCAGCCGACATCTATTGGAAACCTGTCTGCTTTCCACCATTATGTTGCCTCATCTTAAAATGGGGGTAATGGCAGCACTGACCTCACAGGGCAGCTGGGGGGACAGGAAAAGCCCCAGAACCGTGCCTGACGCAGAGGAAGCACTCAATTATGCCAGCTACAGAGTCCATTGTTATTATCCCCTTTAATCTCAAAAACAACACTAAGAGATGTCTACCATTATCTTTATTTTTTTAAAGAGGAAACTGGGGATCAGGGAGGTGAAGTCAGCAGCCCAACGTCACACAGCAGGAATGAGCCATGATTCAAACTCTATTCTGACTCCAAAGCCCATGCACGAATCTTCCACAAAACTGGGGCACCAAAGGCTGGATTCCTGGGATCCAGATCTGGAAGGGCCACTGTGTCTGGACCAACTCCTTCGTTTTGTAGAGAAAGACAACCAGAGAACGGAGGTGAGCACAAGGCCCCACAGCATGTCAGGCTAGGGGGATCTGGGGCTGAAGCTTCTAGAAAGACCGATGAGCAGAACCAGTCACTGCCCCCGCCAATGGTCACCGCTCACTGGGTCAGCGAGCACCACCTGCCCCGCTTCCAGCCAGCTCAGCCCGGAGAGCGCTGGGGAGCTGAAGCGTCACCCAGGGGGAGGAGGCCGCCTCTGCGCTGAGAGCTCACCACCTGCCTCCCCAGTCAGGCTGGCAGAGATCACCCTGAGCGGGCTCCCAGCTCCCAACCCCCTCAGTCGGGGCCTGCAGCCCAGAAACCCCCTGACAGGCCCCCACTGCAGCCCTGTACTTGCCACAGGGAGGAAGCAGGGCAATTATAGATGACCTTTGCAGGGAGCAGAATGTAAACTGGAATCCGTATGCCTGTGCAATCTTCATCATTACCACAGCAATTATCTGCAATGAGCCATTGTGACCAAGGCTTCAGTGCAGGTGCTGAGCCCCCAACATGCTTTAGCCCCTGCCTTCCCCCTCACAGGTTGTCCTTTGTCCCACGGCATAACCTCCTGCATCTGCACAACCAGCTGCCTCTCCACTCTCCAGCTACAACGGCAGGGTGGGCTGGGGGGCTCAATGATCAACCCAGGTTTGGGAAATGTTAGGGGGTACAGGAAGGGATGCCTGAATATTTCTTGTTCTTTCCCTCACTGTCAACTTTTCCAACAAGTGAAAGCTCCTTTTTGTCCCACATCTAAATAACCACTGGAAGAGTTAAGGGACGAGATGTGAGTCATTCACACTTTAGTATAAATAAGTTTACACAGCCAGCTTTCTGCCTGATGCCTAGCTGAGATCCTGCCCATTTGGGGATGGGGGTGGAAATTAGGAGTGTTGATAGAAGAGGAAAGAGAAGAGAGCAGGAAGAGGGAGAGGAAAGAGGTGCTCCTGAGAGAGGTGTCAAGAGTAAGGGACTTTGAACTGAGCCAAATGACTTGAATGGTACATCCCATAATGGGAACTGGAGACAGGCTTGAACTTGTAGTAACTAACACTCATGCCAGAATCCAGACAGTAACTAACCAGTGTTTGCCCGAGTTCCAGGGGGCATTCCAAGCACAGCACAAAGACCTGCCTGTAAAGCCCTTGGCTGGGAAGTGGTCTGAATCCTCACCACCCAAAGTGTGGTCCCTGGACCAGCAGCACTGGCATCACATGGGAGTTCGTGAGAAATGCAGAATCTTGGGCCCACAAGACCTCCTAACTCAAAATCTTCCAGCAAGGTCCCCAGGAGACTGCTGAGAACATCAAGGTTGGAGAAGTTAGGCCCAGAGAGCCCTTGGAATTACCTGCTTCTAAGAGGACCTTGATGGGCAACAGGCAGGGGTACACCATGAAACAAGGAAGGGGGTTGCTGTGGGGCTGGCCCTGAGTTGCTTTCTAAAGGAAGGGGGGAGCCACAGGCCAATAAAACTAAGAAGTAAATTTGGGGTCCTGGACTTGGAATCCACTGCTGGGTTCGTGGTCACTTTGCCACTAACCTGCTGCATGACTTTGCACAAGTGATTAGCCTCAGTTTCCTCTTCTGTCCTATGGAGCTGATACTATGTTCTCTTGCTGCCTTTGGGGGCTGCTGTGAAGCCCAAAGGAGCTCAGATGAGAAAGCATTTTGGAAACCATGAAACACTGGACAGGGTGAGTCACCGTGGCTGCTTCTGGTTGTCCTCATGAGATCCACAGAAGTGTGGCCTCACGGGCAGCAAAATTTACCTGCTTCCTTCCACAACCCTTCAGAGCTGGAATCTCAGGCTGAAAGGAGATGGCCAAACCAAGTTACCTGAGGGTGTTACTATCTGATAACCTTTTAATGTATCTGCCAGGATTTGGTTTTGAAGAAGACACTTGGAAATGAATATCAGGTACAGTCAAGTGGGGGTGGTCCTGGAATTCCCTGGCGGTCCAGTGGGTAGGACTCGTGCTTTCACTGCCAAGGGCCTGGGTTCAATCCCTGATCAGGGAACTAGGGTTCCACAAGCTGCACGGCACAGCCAAAAAAAAAAAGTGGGGGTGGTCCCAGGGCTCCCCAAATCTCACACCCACCCATCTGCCAGGGAGCAGTGGTTTCCCACCCTGACTGCACATAAGAATCACTGATGTCTGGACCACCAGAATGGCTAAAATAAAAGGACAGACAATACCAAGTGTTGGTGAGGATGCAGAGCAACCAGAACTCTGGAACACTGCTGGTGAGAATATAAAATGGTGCAGCCACTTTGGAAAACTATTCAGCAGGGACTTCCCTGGTGGCGCAGTGGTTAAGACTCCATGGTCCCAATGCAGGGGGCCTGGGTTCAATCCCTGGTCAGGGAACTAGATCCCACATGCACGCCACAACTAAGAGTTCGCATGCCGCAACTAAGGAGCTGGTGAGCCACAACTAAGGAACCCGTGAGCCACAACTAAGGAGCCCGCCTGATGCAACTAAGGAGGAGAGATGCAACTAAGGAGCCTGTGAGTCACAACTAAGGAGCCCGCCTGTCACAACTAAGACCCCACGTAACCAAATAAATAAATAATTAATTTTTAAAAAAATAAGAAAGAAAAAACTATTTGGCAATATCTACTAAAGTTCACCAACCCTGCCACTCTCGAGTAGACACCCAACAGTAACAAGTGCACACGGCCACCGAAAGACATGTACATGAGGGACATCCCTGGCGGTCCAGTGATTAAGATTCCACACTTCTGGGCTTCCCCGGTGGCGCAGTGGTTGAGAATCTGCCTGCCAGTGCAGGGGACATGGGTTCGAGCCCTGGTCTGGGAAGATCCCACATGCCGCGGAGCAACTGGGCCCATGAGCCACAATTACTGAGCCTGCGCGTCTGGAGCCTGTGCTCCGCAACAAGAGAGGCCACGATAGTGAGAGGCCCACGCACCGCCATGAAGAATGGCCCTCGCTTGCCACAACTAGAGAAAGCCCTCGCACAGAAACGAAGACCCAACACAGCCAGAAATAAAATAAATAAATAAAATTTAAAAAAAAAAAAAAGAAAAAAGAAAGATTCCACACTTCCACTGCAGGGGGTGCGGGTTTGTTGGACCCCGGTCAGGGAACTAAGATCCCACATACCGCGGGGCGTGGCCAAAAAAAAAAAAAAGGCATGTACACGAATGCGCACAGCAGTGGGATTCACACTAGCCCCCAAACAACCCAAATGTCCACCAATACATGAAAAACTAAATATTGATAAATTGTGTGCTGGGCTGTGTGCTGCGCCTCCCAGAAGCCCTGCTTCAGGACAAAGGTATCCCCCAGCTGTGGGGTATATTTACTGCTGACAAGTCTCAGTCCCTCCCCAAGGACTGCCCTCCACCTTACAGCCCTGTCGCAGGGGAAGCTCGCATCCAATAACTGGTTGACACGGGCCTGGATCCCTGGATCCTTAATTCAGGACAACTCTGAAGCACCATCCCAGCCTCAGCGCTCCCCAGGCGATCAAGTGAGGCCGGTGTTAAAAGTGCACCGTCGGTCCAACCCCTCCCTCTCTCTGGCCTGTCCTGCTTCCCTCCCCTCTTACAACCAGAGCAAGATCCCATGACCCTCCCTCACACAAATCATTTCAGAGTCTTGTTTCCCGGGAACCCAACCTAGCCAGTAGCTCTAGGAAGCAGCCCCTGAACAGTGGGATGGAGCTGGGTCACCCACTGATGGCGGGCAGTGAGGACCACAGCTGGGGCAGAACTGGCAGCCTGCAAGTAGCAGCGATGAAGCTGCGAACACTTTTCCAGGTTGAACTCGAAGGGAGCGCGCTGAGGGGGCGGGGAATTTCTCTGGAGTTTGAGAGGCTAGGGGAGTCATAATTAATTATAAAGCCCAAGGAATGGGCCGGCTCTTGCTGGGGCTCTTATGCACTGGAGAAAGACAATTCTAAAAGGCTGAGAGTGATTCATCACTAATTTAAGGCCAAATGTGGAAGCCAAGGGCCTCCTTAGCTGCATATAAATTCTCCTCTCCTGCAGGTGGAGGGGAGGGAAAAGCTGAGGAGCAGGCGCAGGGCTTAATTATAAGCAGAGCAGAATGTCAGAGAAGGTTGAAGTCTCAGCCAACAATGAGTCTGCAGCACCAAGGTCAGGCCCTGCTCCGGAAAGAGTGGGACTTGGAAGGGACCCCTCAGAGCACAGAACACGCCCTGCTTGAGGACGATGCTGAGGATCCTCCCTTAAAACTGCCCCCCTCCTCTCCTGGCCACCCGAGCAATAGCTAAGGTAAGTCACACCTCAGCCTGCGGCTTGAAGGAGCCCTGCATTGGCAGAACCAGGAGAGCACAGGGGATGCGATCTAAGGGGATGGATCAAGGTCGGGGGTGGGGCTGTAGAGCCGGATAAGAGAGAGTTAATACCATAAACAAGCACTGACACCCTGACAAGAACCCCGAACGATGGTGTTAGCACACTGCTTGGAGAAAGTGGTATCCCAGGGAGTTCCCTGGAGGTCCAGTGGTTAGGACTCCATGCTTCCACTGCCAAAGGCACGGGTTCGATCCCTGGTCGGGGAACTAAGATCCCGCATGCTGTGCAGCGGGGCCAAAAACAAAGTGGTATCACAGCACAAGAAGTAGAAATGCCAGGGCTGCCATGTCAGGTGGAAGAGGGGTCAAAAGGCTCAGAGAAGTGAGAGTGTCAGACGAATATGGCGTGTCAGGCTGGAAAACCCACCAGATGTCCATCTTCTGCAGGACAGTGTGACCGACTCTCCATTTGCCAAAGCCATAGGGGAGTGCTGGTTGCGGGGCGGGGGTGGGTGCCAGCAGCCTGACAAGCTCAGGGATGAGTGTCCTCTGAGGACCTGAGACTAGGAGCCGCTGTTACAGAACTGGGCACCCTGACAGCAATGGAGAGGATAGGATGCCCAAATAAGAGGCCAGGTGGCAACACTTACTGGTCAGAAGCAAGGTGAGTGCAATTATCACAACTTTTGGCAAGGTCAGAGGGCAGTTGGGAGGGCCTGACATGCAGAGCTTTGGAAATGGTTACTAGAACCAGCATCCCTAGAGGCAAGCCAGATGGGCAGCCAACCAGGACACTGCCCACTCTCTGTAATCAAAAGAAACCAAGGCCTGGGAATTCCCTGGCGGTCCAGTGGTTAGGACTCAGCGCTTTCACTGCCGAGGGTGCAGGTTCAATCCCTAGTGTGGGAACTAAGATCCTGCAAGCCTCGCATTGTGGCCAAAAAAAAGAAAGAAAGAAACCAAGGCCTGATGATCTGGATCTGAGGGCTGCACCCCAATAAAAAGTCCTGATCCTCTGCCCAGTTTCCACACCTGAGCAAGGTTTCAGGTCCAACTGACTGAAGGAGAGCGAGGGCCCTGCGACCCCAGAACAAGTATATATGGTAATGATTCCACCAGGCCCTCCCCAGAGGGACTCACACAGCCATTTATTAGGGAAACCACCACTGGAGAAAGAGGACTATCCAAATACCCAGGCATTTCAAGGACTATTAGACACAGGGTCCAAACGGACATAGGTACCAGGGGCCCCGAAAGTCATCATGGGCCCTCGTTAGGATGGGAGCATATGGGGACCAGGTGATAAATGGATTTCTGACCCAGGTCTGGCTCCCAGGGAGTCCACTGGGTCTACCCTGTGTCCCTCTGTATTATGTGGGGGCAGTCACCTGGCTGTCTGGGTCTGATGTCTGCCCTGTAGGTGAGGGGCTGCCCTAGGCGGAGAGGCTGGAAGAGTGGGATGTAGATTCACATCCTGAGATCCACGCTCCCCTATGAACACCCAGAGGAGTGTCCTTGGAACCCACCAGACCCTGTTCAAAATCCCAGTCCTGCCCCTTCCTGGCAAGCGACCCTTAATTTCCTCATCTACAAAGCTGTGGTGAGGGCACCTGCTCCACACAGAGGCCGTGAGAACCACGGTGAAGACCAGTGTTTCCCACCACCTCCTCCTCCCGAGCTCTTAGCTGAGGCTGTGACGATGATGCTGAGAAAACAGGAGCCTAAAGAGAACGGCCCACACTGGCTCCCCCGCCACTGCTCCCCACCCCCAGGCTCTGCCTCCCTCCCACTGGGTACCAGCCCCCCCAGCTCCCCAACTGCAGCGCCCCAACAATTCTCTCCCCTCCCCGACATGATCGGTTTTTCCCTCACATAGGGAAACTTTCCCATCAAGGGAGAAACGGTGGTTTTTCTATCACTAAAAAAAAAAAAAAAAGTCCCTCCACAGACTACAAGCTGCCCTCAGCCCCTGCCCGGTGGGCCTGCTCCTTGGCTCCTAGAGGACACCCCTGGGAAGGCCGTCCATCCGCCCTGTCTCCACCCCTTCTCGAAGCCCCTCCAATAGGGCTCTGGCCCCACCGTACCAAAGCACCCCGTCCCTGTCTAATCCTCCTCCTGCCGTGCTCAGCGGCCACCCCATCGTTGGCCCTGAAACACATGGCCCCTCAGCTTCTCTGACACCACGCCCCCACCTGAGTCACTCCTTGGTCTCTCCAAGCTCTAAGCCTGCACACCCAGCCCGGGCCTGGGGCCCCTCGTCTTCCCCGTCTACACCTGCTCTCAAGGGGAGCTCATCAGGCCTGTGGCTTTAATACCTCACTCATATTTCCAGCCCCAACTCTGCCGCTGAATTCCAGCCTGTAAACCCAACCACCTCCTTAACGCCCCATTTGGATGTTGAACAGGTAGACACGTCCCAACAGAACTCTCTATTGCTCTGGTCTTCGCCATCTCAGAAAAGGACACCACTATTCACCCACGTGCTCAAGCCAAAGACCTAGGTTCCTCTCCTTCCCTCACCCCCATAGCCCACTGACTCTCCCCTCACCAGACCCAGAATCCAGCCACCCTGCAGCCCCCTGCCATGGACGGTGGGTCCGCACCACCATCGTCTCTCCCCTGGAGGATGTGTAGTTTCCTAAAAGGTCTCCCTACTTCCATCCTTGCCCCTTCTGTCTGTTTGCGTGACAGTCATCTTTTTTAAATATAAGTATAATTTTGACGTGTCACACCCCTGCTGAAACCCCCCAGTGACTCACCATTTCACTGAGAACGAGTTGCTCAGGCTTGCCAGGCCTTCAGGCCGATGTGGAGCGTCCCAAGCTGTTTGTCTTCACCTCCAACCTCTCCCCCAACCCCCTCACTCCCCTCCTGGCAGTTTGTCCTTACTGTGTCCCTGACACAAATCAGGCTCTTCCCTGCCTCCGGGCCTTTGCATTTGCTGCTCCCTGTGCTGGGCTGCCCTTCCCCTGATAGCCACAGGCTTATTTCCTGCCCTGTTTAGGTCTCTGATCAATGTCCCTGACCCGCCACCTCATCTGAAACAGCCAGCCCACCCCCATCGCTCCCTAGCCCCTTTCCCCTGTTCTATTTTTCCATTGTAACACATCACTCCCTGATGTTACTTTTTTAAATTAACAGACTTTACTTTTCAGAGCAGTTTCAGGTTCACAGCAGAACTGAGCAGAAAACAGAATTCCCATATAGCACCCCCCCAACACACACACACATATATACTCCCCTGCCCTCAACATCCCTCATCAGTATGGTTCATTTGGTACAATCCATGAACCAACACTGACACTATTATCAACCAAAGTCCATTCTGTACATTAGGGTTCACTCTTGATGTTGTACAGTCTATGGATTTTGGCAAATGTGTAATGGCATGTATCCACCACTATAGTATCATACAGAATAGTTTCATTGCCCTAAAAATCCCTTGTGCTCCATCTTTTCCTCCCTCTCTCCAAACCCCTGGCAACCATGGCCTTTTTATTGTCTCTGAAGTTTTGCCTTTTCCAGAATGTCATATAATTGGAATCATACCGTAGGTAGCCTTTGCAGATCGGCTTCTTTCATTTAGTAATACGTCTTTTAAGGTTCCTGCATGTCTTTCACGGCTTGATAGCTCATTTCTTTTTATCATGGAATAGCATTCCATTGTCTGGGTATACCACAGTTTATTTAGCCATTCACCTATTGCAGGACATCCTGGTGGCTTCTAAGTTTTGGCAATTAAATTCCTTAATGTTCACAATACACAATAGCAAGCTAAAGGCACTGATGAGTCCTGCAGTAAAGAAAATTCTTTACCTTGGTTGAATCTGCTTTTTCCCAAATTTGACCATTGACCATGTGTCCAAGTGCAGCTTCCCACCTCCTGGAGCTCATCCTAGGAGGACCCTTCTGGGCTAGGGCAGCCAAAGAAGGGTTTTCCTTGAAGGAGAGGAGCTGAGAGCAACAAAGTAGAGTGGGAGGCACCCAGGGAAAGGGAATGGTTGAGTTTGGGGGTTTGGAGGATGTGGGTTGGGCTGGAGTGAGGACCCCAAGAGAAGCTATGGGAACTAAACTGGGGACCTGACTCTGGTGCCCTGCAGCCACATAGCAGCTGGGTGCCCCTGGGCAGGCCACCTCCCTCCTCTGTGCCTCAGTGTCACTGTAAGATGAGGCCCTACTGCCCAGAACTGCTGAGGCTATAAGTGGGTCCTTAGGTTGGTTTCTAGAATTCAAAAAGCCTAATGCCTCCAACACCCAGACTGAGTCTCAAAGACCATTCCCCGTTAAACAGATTCATAGGGTAAAGACAACCCACGGAAATGGGGAAAAAAATATTTGTAAATCATCTATCTGATAAGGGGCTAGTATCTAGAATACATAAAGAACTCTAAAAAGTCGACAATAAAAAGACAAATTACCCAATTTAAAACTGGGCAAAGGATATGAAAAGACATTTCTCCAAAGAAGATACAGGGGCTTCCTTGGTGGCGCAGTGGTTGAGAATCTGCCTGCCAATGCAGGGGACACGGGTTCGAGCCCTGGTCTGGGAAGATCCCACATGCCACGGAGCAACTAGGCCCGTGAGCCACAACTACTGAGCCTGCGCGTCTGGAGCCTGTGCTCCGCAACAAGAGAGGCCGCGATAGTGAGAGGCCCGCGCACCGCGATGAAGAGTGGCCCCTGCTTGCCGCAACGAGAGAAAGCCCTCGCACAGAAACGAAGACCCAACACAGCCAAAAATAAATAAATTAATTAATTAATTAATTTTTTTTAAAAAAGAAGATACAAAGGGCCAATAAGCACAGGAAAAGATGCTCAATATTATTAGTCCTTAGAGAAATGCAAATCAGACCCACAATAAGGGGGAATGTAAATGGTACAGTCTAGAGAACAGTCTGGCAGTTCCTCAAAAGATCAAACATGGAGTTATGAAATGATCCAACAATTCCACTCCTAGATATATATCCAAGAGAAATGAAAACATGTCTACACAAAAACTTGTACACTAGTGCTCACAGAAGCATTATTAATAATAACCAAAAAGTGAAAACAACTCAAATGTCCATCAATGAATGGATAAACAAAATGTATATCCATACAATGCAACATTATTTAGTCATAAAAAGGAATGAAGTACTGTTATATGCTACAACATGAAAGAACCTTATAAACATTATGCTAAGTTAAAGGAGCCAGACACAAAAGATATGATTCCACTTATATGAAATATCCAGAATAGGCAAATTGATAGAGACAGAAAGTAGACTGGTGGTTGAGGAAGGGGGAACTGAGCAGTAACTGCTGATGGGCATGGGGTTTCTTTTAGGAGAAATGGAAATGTCTGGAATTAGATAGTGGTGATGGGTGCACAACTTTGTGCATGTGCTAAAAGCCACTGAATTATACATTGTGAAAATTATGGTATATGAATTATATCTCAATTTAAAAAATCAAACAAACAACAACAACAACAAAATATATATATATATATATATCTCCAGCTCTTCGGAGAAATGGCTGATTGCAGCTCAGATGAGCCAGGAACATCTTCATTCCAGAAAGCAAGGACACTTCCAAAGTTGTGTGAATGGATGCCAGAGTCAACTTCAAGAGGCTCCCACTGGCCAAAGATGGGAAAATTTGAGCATCACTGAGAATAATGAGTCCAAGGACTGAAACTCATAAGATTTATAAAAATCCATAATGATAATCAAAATCAAAATCTAAAAAAAAAAAAAACCCAGAAAAGTCTGCTAATAATCAAATATCTGCAAGAATGTGGAGCACTGGGGACTTCCCTGGTGGCACAGTGGTTGGGAATCCGCCTGCCAATGCAGGGGACACGGGTTCGAGCCCTGGTCCGGGAAGATCACACGTGCTGCAGAGCAACTAAGCCCGTGCGCCACAACTGCTGAGCCTGTGAGCCACAACTACTAAAGCCCACGCGCCTAGAGCCCAGGCTCTGCAACAAGAGAAGCCACCGCAATGAGAAGACCACACACTGCAACAAAGAGCAGTCCCCGCTCACCGCAACTACAGAAAGCCTGCACGCAGCAACGAAGACCCAATGCAGCCAAAAATAAAGAAAGAAAGAAAGAAAATTAAAAAAAAAAAAAAAAAAAGAATGTGGAGCACTGGGATCCTGCACACACTGCTTGTGAGCTGGTACAACCACTTTGGAAAACAGTTTAGCATTATCTAGTAAGTTTGAAAATACACATTCCCCATGACCCAGCAATTCCGCTCCTAGGAATACACCCTGCAGAACTGCATGCATGTATTTACCCAGAGTCGTGGATAAGAATGTTCTGAGTAGCATTTTTCACAAGAGCCACAGTCAGAAAACAATCCTGATGTCTGTAAACAGTAAACTGGATAAGTAAATCATGATACATCTACACATCAGAACACTATGCAACGATAAAAAATGAAAGGACTGGGACTTCCCTGGTGGTCCAGCAGTTACTGTGCTCCCAATGCAGGGGGCCTGGGTTCAATCCCTGGTCGGGGAACTAGATCCCACATGCATGCCACAACTAACAGCCCGCATGCAGCAACTAAAAACATGCTGCAATGAAGATCCCGCATGCCGCAACTAAGACCCGGTGCAGCCTAAATAAATACATAAATAAATAATAAAAAACAAACAAAAAAACAAAAGGACTACCGCTACAAAGAACAATGTAGATGCATGGTAAAAAGAAAATGTTGACTGAAAACAACAACAAAAAAAGACATAAAAGAATACATAATTCCATTAATTAAAATTCAAAAAGAGACAGAAAGAACTATTTGGTTTTAGATGCAGACTTACGAGGTAAAACCAAAAACAAAGAAGATAATAACCCCAACTATTTAGAATGGTGGGTCCCTCCAGGGAGAGAGAGGGGCTTGTAGTGGGGAAGGGTCCGTGGGGGTCTTTTGAAGCGGCAGCAATTCTCTATTTTTGACCTAAATGGTGGCAACACGGGTGTTGGCTTTATATTAATTTGTTAAAATGTATAACCTATTTTATATACTTTTATATTTTAAAACTAGGAATATTACTCACTGGTCACCTTTGGAGGTTGCTAAAGCACCAACTGATTTCTCTAAAAAATGATAAAGGGAAAGAATCAAGCCTTTATCCTACTGTATGTACCATATTTCAGAATAACAAAATAGGTAAAGAGGGAAATTTCTTTATAGAAGTCTAGCAAACAAAATGATCAAATTAGAAAACTCACCATCTGGTGGGAAGAAAAATGTGCTGGAAACCTGACGTTAAGTTGCAGCGAAGGTGGGAGGGCCACGGCTCTCAGGGCTTCCCCCGTCTTCCAGCCCCTGCATCCCCCCTGCTGACCACAGCCACCCCCGCCAGGCTGTGAGCAGACTAACCGCTCCAATGGCCATGCCAACAGGGAGACAGGCTTATCTGCATGCACTTTCTAAGCTATTTTGTTTCCAAAGTTTGCACAAATATTCCCAGAATTCTGCCAAAGGGGGAGGGGAGGGGGGCAGGCACCTCCTTAGCATGGCCCCTGGAGGAAGCCTCCAGGCCTGAAGTAAAGGACAGAGGCCCAGCCATCACAGCCCAGCGCAGCTGAGCAATGGTTCAGAGCAGCCTGGTGGTGGGGGGGTCCTAGGAGGACCAGGGGGGCTCAGGGACCTTGAGCTGATGCAAGCTGGGGTGCCCACACCCATTCTACTGCTTCATAAATCCCCATCACCAAGACAGCCTGAGGGGCCCTCCCCACACTTAAACCCCTCAGGTGGAAATGTCGTGACTTGATTTCTCCCTGCTGGGCTTGTCTTGGCCCTGCTTGGGGAGTGGTGAGAAGGGAAGGAAGCCCCACTGTGATTGGCCACCCCGCCCCTCTGGCCCTGTCCAGGGGCACCTGAGCCAGCTTTGCAGCTTACCAGGCCAGCTGGTGTGAGGGGGGAGGGGCCCCCAATGCCCGGGCCCGGCTGGGGCTGGCGGAAGGGCCACCCAGTCAGTCGGGGCCAGTGACAAAGGTGCTGGGAACGGGGGCAAAGGCAGGGATCCTGGGCCCTGTATGGTGGGGAGGCCTCCCATCAGAAGTGCCCCAGCTGGGGCAGGGCCAAGTGGGGCAGGTGAGATGGCAGCCGGTCACCCTACACTCGGAGAGCAGGCGGCGGTGGCAGCCTGGTGTCCGATGGAGCTGCTGATAGAGGTGACACCAGATATCCTGCTGTAGGTGGGGCCGTGGGAGGGGAGGCAGGAGTGGAAAGAGCCGTGTTCAGAGGGCTCTATAACACACTCATGGAGGGACCTGGACCAGGAGCCTTAGGGCCCTCTGCAGCCTCAACTTACCCATCTGAAAACAGGGCGCTGGGAAGGTGAAGCGAGCTCATCAACACAAAGAGCCTTACACGGTGCCCAGCACATAGTAAGTGCTCAACAAACATCACATGCTGTCATTATGGAAGCTGGGGCTGCTGAGGGCTCAACAGGGGTAAGCAGGGGGGCGGAGGGGCGGTCAGCTAAATGCTGGCAGATCCAGAGTGAAAGCTCCAGGGGGCAAGGACAAGATGGGTTTCATTCACCACTGAATGGCTGGTGCCCAGTTCAGCCTGGGCACACAGCACTCAATACATATTTGCTGAATGAATGCATGAGAGTAAAACAATGATCCAGTAGCCACTAAGACAATTTATCAGCTAATCAGGGGATCCCAAGTAAGAATGAATCGAATCCCAGGTCTGCCCCGTTCCTGGCTGTGCAACCCCAGGCAAGTCATCCCTGCTCCCAACCTCAGCTTCCTCATCTATCAAATAGGAATAATGCTAATTAATAAATACCTTCCTCATAGGCTAATGGCAGGGCTCAAAGCAGAAAATGGATATGAAGGTGGAGGAGGTACTGTTAGCACCCCTTTATCATATGGGGTACCATCCCCAAGCTGCTGCAGGTGGCTCACAGATGCCCCCTTCTCCTGAGAGTTGTTTGTTATTTTTTTATTGAAGTATAGTTGATTTACAATATTAGTTTCAGGTGTACAGCATATTGATTCAGTATTTGTATAGTTTATACCCCATTAAAAGACATTATAATGGCTGTAATTCTGTGTTATATAATATATCCTTGTTGTTTATCTATTTTATACATAGTAGTTTGTATCTCTTAATCCCATGCCATTATCTTGCCTCTCCCCCTTCCCTCTCCCCACTGGTAACCACTAGTTTGTTTTCTGTATCTGTGAGTCTGTTTCTGTTTTCTGTATACATTTGTTTGTATTATTTTTTAGATTCCACATATAAGTGATATTATACAGTATTTGTCTTTCTTTCTGACTTTATTTCACAAAGCATAATATTCTCTAGGCTCATCCACGTGGCTGCAAATGGCAGAATTTCATTCTTTTTTATGGCTGAGGAATATTCCACTGTATGTGTGTGTGTGTGTGTGTGTGTGTGTGTATATACACCACATCTTCTTTACCCATGTGTCTGTTGATAGGCACCTTGGTTGCTTCCATATCTTGGCTATGGTAAATAATGCTTCTATGATCATTGGGGTGCATGTATCTTTTCAAATTAGTGTTTTGACCGCGGCTTATAGGTGAGCAGCCTCACCTAGAGGTGCCTGGGAGGTTATGCCCTTCCCCAGGCCTGATAAGAGGGTACAAAGGCTGGCCCCTTGCCTCAAGGAAGGCCAACCCTGCACTTGCTGCTCCCACTCCAGAGCTCCCTGGGGGATCAGAGCTAGACTTAGCTGAAAGCACATCTTTCTCCAGCTCCTTCCTGGCCCCATCAGGCGCCCTCTCTCCCTTCTGTGCGCATGCCTGAAGGAAACCACTGACCCAGGAATCTCTGTCTTGGGTATGGCTTCCAAGGAATCTGACCTAAGACAGGAAGTATTTTGTAAACTATGAAGTGCCACGCGCAAGTACGGGGTTGTTTTATTTTCCAGGAAATGCTGGAAGGAGAGGAGCTGACAGGGAGGGATCTAAGTGGCAGAGGAGGTCTGCTTTGTGGGCAGAGTCGTGCCGCCCTGCCCTCACAGGACTCACAGGCAGGTAGGGGAGACAGACCAGAAACTAATGAGACTCTAACACGGGGGATGCATAAGTGCTATGATGGAAAACAGAGCAGGGTCAGGGGATGGAGAATAACAGGGGCTGTTTTAGATGAGGTGCTCTGGGAAGGCCTCTCTGAGGAGATGACATGTGCAGGGATGTGCCACGTGGACCTCTGAGGCCAGGCACAGGGAAGAGCAGTGCAAAGGCCCTGAGGCAGGAGGATATCTGATATGCCCAAGAAATGGCTAGGAGCCCAGTGAAGAGGGAATGGCATGAGATGAGGTCAGAGGTACTGGACAGCCAGATCACACAGGGCCTTGTAGGACCTGTTATAGGACTTTAGGTTTTATTCCAAATAAGAGGGAGTCATTGAAGTTTTGAGCAGAGGAGGGATATGATCACATTTAGGTTTTATACGGATCTCTTTGGCTGCTGGGGCAAGGTGGGTGCAGGGAGACCAGTTAGAGGCTGCTACAATGATCCAGGAGAGAAATGGTGGGGGCTTAGAGGGAGGGCAGAAGTGTAGGTGGTGAGAAGTGGTGGGATTCTGGGTGTCTTGAAGATAGAGCTGGAGGATTTATGGGTGACTGCACAAGGAGGGGTCAGAAGAGGGATGAACCCAACTACCAATTTACAGAGGGGAGAGAGGAACATGTTAAACTACACCATGGGGATGCAATCCACAAAATCCAGACTGGGGGAAATCCTATGAGACAAACAACCTGGCTTCTCCAACAGATAAATTGCCAAGGACAAAGAAAAGGATGGAGGGGGGAAAGTATGGATTAATAGAGACTAAGACTTATCAACCAGTCACAATGTGTGTGGACCTGATTTGGATCTTGAGTCAAACTAGATGTAAAAAAAGACATGTCTGTGACAACTAGGAATGTGAATGCTGAGTGTATATTCGATGATATAAAGAAATGGTTTCTTCTTAGGTGTGATGATGGTATTGTGATTATGTTAGGAAAAGTCCTCATCTTTTAGAGATAGATACATCTTGATATACTTATGATGAAATGATGCCTGGGATTTGAATTATTCCAGGGTGGGGGGTACAACAAGACTGGCCATGAGTTGATAGCATTTGAAGCTGAGTGGTAGGTACATGATGGTTTATTATACTATTCTCTCTGCTTTTGTAAATGCTTATATTTTTCCATGATAAAAAGTTTTAAAATAAAAGAGGAGGAAACCAAGTCCAAGGGGAGGTGTTGAATGTCCCAAGGCCCCTCCGTATGTCAGTGTCAGGTACAGGACCTCACCCTGGGCCTCCTGACACCCAGCCCTTGCTCCTGCCCCACCTCAGCTGTCTCTCCTCTCGGGAGGCCAGTCAAGGCTGGACCCAGGCAGGCCAGGGATAGGGTGTGTGGCCCAGAGAAGGCCCATGTGGGGCAGAGTGGGCCTGGGGATGCTGGGCCTCTGCCAGGCCCTGCAAGGAGCAGGGATAGCCCTGGGCCACCTGCCCCAGCCAGGCCAATGAGGCCGATCATCTAAACTATCCAGCACCTGCCCCACCAGCCCCATCTCCCACTTCTTCCTTTGGGTTCCTGTGCTAATTTCCTCCCCTGCCCCAGTGTCCACCGCTCTGGATCTACCATCTTCTCCCTCCAGGTCTACTCCTGCCGAAGACCTGCCATGATCAATCACCCCCAGCCTTAGGGAGCAGGGCCTGCCAAGGACTCTCTTCTCTGAGAGTGGTCATCTCCACTCCCTAACGAGAAGGGCTGTGGCCTCCAGGTTAAGAGCACAGCCTCTGGATCCAGACTGCATGGGTGTGAATCCTGCCTCAGCCACTTACTTGCCAGCCAGTGTGACCTCAGCCAAGTCACTTAACCTCAGTTTCCGCATCTGTAAAATGGGATAACCTCATAAAGTTACTGAGAAGACTAAATGAGTTAATAAACATGAATAAATAGAACAGTGCCAGGCACAGGTCAGAGGATCTCAGCCCTCTCAGGCCCCCTGGCACTGCTGTCCAGGGCCTGCCTCCCTTCTCTGTGCCCTCCTGATACCCACACTTACCTCCTTTCCCATCCCACCAGGTTATATCCACCCCAGGATTGGGAGGAGGAAGGAGAGGAGAAACAAGCCCATGAGGAAACCAGAGAGAAACCAGCCACAAATAAAAACTCTTCAAACCCAAGTGGCAGCATCTGACTCAAATGGCATCAAATTTGCATTTGAGGGGAGTGCAGTTCAAACGCTCACTTTTTTTAGATTTCCAAGAAAAATCCCAGGTATTATGAAGTAGAGTTTTAATGATGTTTTGTAGGAGTAATGATGTTTGTTGTATAAAACGCAAACAGCACAGGGTGCTAAAATAAAGAGGAAATATTCCCCCTCTTGCCTGGCATTTGACCTCCCAATACCTGCCCCAGAGGTAAGCTCTAATAACCATCAGGTATGCAGCCTTCTCGACATTTTTATGCAAATGTGAACACAACATACATATGTATATTTCGTAAGTGGGATCATACTATACACATTGTTCTACAAAGCCACTTGCTTTGACTTGCCAATACATTCTGACCATCTTCCCACCCTGATATTAAGCTCTGCCCATTCTTTTCTCTGGGTCCCCAGCACCTAAAACAGTGCCCAGCACACAGAAAACATTCAGTCCACATTCACTGACCAAACCAAAGAGTGAACAGCTGCCAAAATCACAGCATCTCGCGAGGTCCTAATATGTCACCAGCCCTCCTGATGGACGTTTAGTTTTGCCACACAGACCATTCCACCCGGCTCTCTGTATCCTACTAAGGGGGTGCCTGTAGGAGAAATCCTGGGACGTGGAACTGCCGGGTTAAAACTTTGGCGGCTACTGCCAAAGAGGTAGTGCCAACCTATCCTCCAGCTGATGGGAGAGTTCCAGTTTCCCACACCCTCTGCCACCTAAGAGCTTTATTATGATGATGACTTTCATTTCTCCAATGGATTAGCCTTATTTAGTGACTCCACCCTTGATCATCAAATCTCCTTTGTCCCTCCTGAATAAATAATGGGATGGATCATTTTATTACTTCTGAGCAGCACTGGGCAGCCAAAATCCACAAATGGGGAGTTACTCTCTGGACAGTGAACAGAAACAAATGCAAAATTTTACAGGTGCAGGGACTTCCCTGGTGGCACAGTGGTTAAGAATCCGCCTGCCAATGCAGGGCACACGGGTTCAAACCCTGATCCGGGAAGATCCCACATGCCGCGGAGCAACTAAGCCCGTGCGCCACAACTACTGAGCCTGTGCTCTAGAGCCCATGCACCTCAACTACTGAGCCCACGTGCTGCAAATACTGAAGCCCGCCCGCCTAGAGCCCGTGCTCCGCAACAAGAGAAGCCACCGCAACGAGAAGCCCGTGCACCGCAACAAAGAGTAGTCCCCCGCTCGCTGCAACTAGAGAAAGCCCGCGTGCAGCAACGAAGACCCAACGCAGCCAAAAATTAATTAAAAAAAACTTTACAGGTGCAAACATTTACAGATGCAAAATTTTTAAAATCTCATTAATTTCTAAAAATGGACATGTGAATTTTTTTAAACTGTCAACTTCAAACAAGTATCCATTGACCTTTCCCCCAAAACAAAAGAAGAGAAAATTAGGACCCCTAGGCTCCCTCCCTCTCTCTCTACCCCTCCCCCCAGGCCCCCAGCCCAGTCTAGGGTAGCCAGATTTAGCAAATGAAAATACAGGACACTCAGTTAAATCTGACTTTCAGATAAACAACATGGTTGGTTGGGACTCTCCTCTCCCAATAAATAAATATTAAAAAAAAAATTTTTAGTATAACTATGTCCCATGCACTATTTGGGACATACTTATACTAAAAAAAAAAATTTCAGATAACCACCAAATTTGTTGGTTATCTGAAAGTCAAATTTAACTGAGTTTATCTGGCAAGCCGACAACAGCCCCCACCCAGTATTTAAATATCAAGTAATTTTAAATTTTTTTCATAAATTTATTTATATTTTATTTATTTATTTTTGGCTGCGTTGGGTCTTTGTTGCCGAGCACGGGCTTTCTCTAGTTGCAGCAAACAGGGGCTACTCTTCATTGCGGTATGTGGGCTTCTCATTGCGGTGGCTTCTCTTGTTGCGGAGCACAGGCTCTAGGCGAGCGGGCTTCAGGAGTTGTGGCACGTGGGCTCAGTAGTTGTGGCTCACGGGCTCTAGAGCACAGGCTCAGTAGTTATGGCACACAGGCTTAGTTGCTCCGCGGCACGTGGGATCTTCCCAGACCAGGGATCGAACCTGTGTCCCCTGCATTGGAAGGCCGATTCTTTTTTTTTTTTTTTTTTTTTTTTTTTTTTTTTTTTTTTTTTTTTTTTTTTTAATTTTTTTATTTATGGCTGTGTTGGGTCTTCGTTTCTGTGCAAGGGCTTTCTCTAGTTGTGGCAAGCGGGGGCCACTCCTCATCGCGGTGCGCGGGCCTCTCACCATCGCGGCCTCTCTTATTGCGGAGCACAGGCTCCAGACGCGCAGGCTCAGCAATTGTGGCTCACGGGCCCAGTTGCTTTGCAGCATGTGGGATCTTCCCAGACCAGGGCTCGAACCCATGTCCCCTGCATTGGCAGGCGGATTCTCAACCACTGCGCCACCAGGGAAGCCCTGGAAGGCCAATTCTTAATCACTGTGCCACCAGGGAAGTCCCAATATCAAGTAATTTTTATATTTTATTTTTTTGGCCACGCCACGTGCCATGTGGGATCTCAGTTCCCCGACCAGGGATCGAACCTGAGCCCCCTGCATTGGGAGCACGGAGTCTTAACCACCAGACAGCCAGAGAAATCCCAAGTAATTTCAGAATAGGAGCTGAGGGACTTCCCTTGTGGCGCAGTGGTTAAGATTCCGTGCTCCCAATGCAGGGGGCCCGGGTTCCATCCCTGGTCAGGGAACTAGATCCCATATGCATGCTGCAACTAAGAGTTCGCATGCCACAACTAAGGAGCCGGCGAGCCGCAACTAAGGAGCACACGTGCTGCAACTAAGACCCGGGGCAAACAAATATTAAATGCAAAAAAAAAAACCCCACATAATTCTCAATTTTAAATAAATAAATAGGAGCTGAGGCCCCCTCTGCCCTCCCAGTCTTTAGGCATCCTGCTACCCCCAACACCCAAGCTCAAGGTCTCCACAAGCATCCCCCAACCCCCACTGACAGGCTCCCCACCCAGAGATGCCCCACCAACTTCCCTGGCATTAGAGTTCCTGTCTCCCCAGAGCCACCTGGGGCCAGGTTCCTGCTGGTCTTCTCCGTTTGGCCCATCTCCCACCTTCCCACCCATCCTTTCTGTTGGGGGTGCAGTCAGCACATGACCCTCAGCTGGCAGCCCCTTCAGGGATGGCAGCTGCTGCAGAGCCACCTGCCTAAGGGCACACCGTGGGCCACACCCAGTGCTGGAAGGATGCTGAGGTCCTAAGGCCCAACCATTCCAAAGAGACTGGGAAGGGCCCCTCCAGCTCCAGAGTGCCCTGGGGTTCCCTTTTGGGCCTGCATCAGAGCTCCACTTTTTAAAAATCTATCTATTTATTTATTTTGGCCACGCTGCATGGCATGCAGGATCTTAGTTCCCCAACCAGGGATTGAACCCCTGCCCCCTGCAGTGGAAGCGTGGAGTCCTAACCACTGGACCACCAGGGAATTCCCAGAACTCCACTTCTCTTTCCACCCATCCTGCTTCCTTCCTCTGCTATGCACAGGTCCGGGGACCACTCCCCTGCCCGCATAAGTCCCAGTCCTGGGACCCTCACCTGCCCCACCAGACCCCAGTCCCCACCTCCCCCTTCCGGTCCACAGGTCCCTGGCTAGAAACCAGCCACAAAGTGCCCACAAGTGGGTAGGTCTGGTGCTAGCTAATAGTTTTTCTAATTTGGCTTTCCAGTACATTCTAGGTTTTCCACACAGGTTACATATTACTTTGGTAATAAAAAAAAAAAAACAATAATAAAAGCTTTTTTTTTCTTTAAGAAAAATGTAAAACCAAACCAAGCAGCCCTCCTCCTATCTAACTCTCCCACTCCTCCCCCATCCCTCCTACCTGCTTCTCCAGGGAGGACTTCCCCCAGATCAGCCAACTCCCACCCCAGTGCCTCCCCTGTCCTGCCAGGCCCACAGGCAGTTTCACTTCTCCACTGAAGGCTTTCCACCACCAGCCCGTCCTTGCTGGGGGTGTTATAGGCAAATTCTGAAGGGGTCCTTAGCTCCTATTGGGAGGAGAATGCTAAAAAGTCCTGAAATTGGTGAGGAGAGAAAGTGTATGAAGGGGACCAATATTTGCTAACTCATCCCACAAGTAGGAGCTGGGCTACTGTGTGCTAGGCACTGGGGACTCTGGGAACAGGACACAGACCCTGCCCCCAAGGACTCCACAGCTGGGGGTGGGTGCGAGGAATGAAAAGCCAGAGAGGATATTGTGTGAGGTGAGGTGAGCTAAGTGTGGGGAGGAGGAATTCATGGAAGCTTCTGGAAGGAAGAAAAGTTTCAGCAGACTCCTGAGGGTGAGGAGGAATGGGTAGGGAGGAGGGGGTCGGGAGCGTGCTTTAGGCAGGGGATCAGCCTGTGCAAAGGCCTGCAGGTGAGAGAAGTGTGATTTATTTGAGGAACTGAAAGCAGTTCAGAGCAGCTGAGGGCAGAGGTGGGGTGAGAAGGGAGAGGAAGCCCAGGCTTGCGGAGGGCAGCGGGGCCACAGGAGGGAGACTGCACATTGTGCTCAGGGCAATGGGGAGCCAATGAAGGATGCAGAGCAGGGGAGTGACAGACTCAGATGTGCATCTTATAAAGATTTCTGCCTGCCGCACAGTAGGTGCTCAAAGAGCCCCACTAGTATGGGTGTTATTATTCTGAGCATCCGAAACCATCACAGTCACACTTAATCATGCACACACTACCTAACATGTGGGGACTTTAGCCACAGAGTACCTGAAACCTGTGTCTCCACAGAGACGAGCCCTCAGCAGTAAGGTCCACAGCCCTCTTGCTCTTGCATTAGGGAATGTATTAGGGAATAATGGACTCTGGAGCCTAGGCTCAAATCCTAGCTCCTCCAATTTCAAACCGTGTGACCTTGGATAGATGACCTCTCTGTGCCTCAGTCTCCTCATTTGTAAAATGGGGGTAATAGTAGTACCTACCTCATTGGGCTAATGTGAAGACTGAATGACTCCATTCATGAAAAATAGTTGCCTCCTGACACGTGGTAGATGCTGTGCACTGTTCGTTTCTACTGTTTTTACTGTATCCCTCCCCGAAAGGCCCCCAGGGCCAACCACTTGCAGGCACTAACCAAACCATCCTCCACCTCCCCCCACTAGCTCTGAAGCAACACACCCTTACTCTCCATTACTAGGGGCCAGGACAGAGCCAGACGGGACTGAGAACAACTGGACACTCTGACCTGGGTCTGGGGCCTTGCCCCAGCTCCCTCGAGCCCAGTGGAGAGAACACTGGACTTGGGGCCAGGAGCTGAGTGCTGGCCCTGGCTCTGCTGCTGACCCTCTCTGGGCCTCAGTCTGCCCCTCTGTGAGATGAGAATAAGAACATCTTGCAGATATTTTATCAGCATGGCTGTCAAAGGAGCAACAAGGGCTGGGGAAGCTCTGAGAATGTCCCTGTCACAGACAGAGCCTTGTGGCTGGGCCAGAACCCTTGCTGGCAGCCTCCTCTTCTGGCCTGGGTCAGCTCCTCCACACAATCTTAAGATCTGTTCAGAGCTCCCTATGAGGACCTCAGAGGCTGAGGATGATCTGGCTTGGGCCTCACAGATGCCCTGATGCTGACCGGGACCCTCCCAAGGGCTGGGATAGAGACAGAGACCCTGGAGTGAGCTTAGCACCCCAGGAGAAAAGTGCCAACCCAGGGGCCTGAGGAAAGACAGACCTTCACCAGGGCGTTCCACCAAGCCTGGACCAGCAAGGGACTCATACCACGGGCCCAAAAAGATCCTTTGGAGCCCTCAGGACTGCAATGTTTATCTCTGAATGCCATAGATGCCCATCACTTCTAGGCCCAGGAAGGGCCTGAATGGGAGTGTCTGGTTTTGGTAGCTCTTCGGTCCTGGGGGATGGGAGGAAAGCTCAAGATGGGGCTCACCCTCCTCCTTCAGGTTGCCAGCTATTTCTCAGAGTTCAGGTTGATTCATTCACTCATCCCACATTTACTTGGTGCCAGACCCTGGTCAGGTGCAGGGGCGATGACAGATAAATCAGACACATTCCTACCCTAAAGCACTTCCAGTGTAGTGGGCGACAGACAAGGCATAAATAACTAAGCCACAAAGCAGGCTAGGCTGGAGAATGCAGGGCAGGAGGCAAGGATCTCACCTGGGGTATCAGGACGCTGCCTGAAGGGGGGGCTTGTGAGTGGCTTATGGACCTGTGTGGGAAGGCCAGGTGGGTGAGGGATAGAACCTCCAAAATCATTGACAGTTCTGTTTGCACACCCGCCATGCCAGAGCCCGGGCAACGTGAGTTATTTATGGTTGTGCCCAGAGAAAAGCATCCATGTGTGTCACTGCACGTCGGGTGCAGAGCTGGGCAGTGGAGTGTGGGGGGCAGCTGGCGCTTGAAGTTTGGTCTGGCCAAGCTCTGTGGTTTGCCTCTGTGTCCCTCACACCCTGATGACCTTTTAATCTCTTCATGGCCTCCGCTAAGGCAAAAATAAGGAGGAGAGAGAGTTCTAACAGGCAGCAAGTGGCCCGGGGGTGGGGAGGAGGGCAGTGCCAGACAGACCTTGGCTTCTGCTGTATCTGCGGGCCATTCATCGTCACCTCCTGCTCCTCTTCCCCCCTCCCATCCCAACTGTGGGGGAAGGCGTAGACGGACAGAAGAAAATATCTTTAATTGTAAACCGGACAGGACATAGGGCACGCATCAGCTGCTGTGTTTCTCCCCAGCCCACTCTGGTCCACAAATAGCCTACGCACCAAGCTGGCATCAGCCGACCCACCCTGTCGGTACCGGAACAAGCCAGGCCAGAGACTCGGACAGGACCCGGGGCGTGCGTCCCACCTTCCCAAGGAACCTATTTCCTGCGTTTTCCCCCAGGTAAAGGTCTCCGCCAGGTCCCTCTCCCAGGGGGCCCAGCGCAGGGACATCCTGATACTGCCCGGGTGATGCCCGCGAACCTCGGCGTTTGCAAAGCACCCCCGGCCGCGCGCTCACCACTCTGCAGGTAACTGTCCAATTCTCCCCTGTCAGTCTCTGCGCCCACCGCACACACGCACCCCCTGACTGCAGCCCTCCCTCCCCACCCTGTAGCCAAGGGCCAGACCTCCTACCTGGGGGCAGGCACGCCCGGCACCATCCGCGGCGCCGCGGGGCCAAACGGGGCGTCTGGGACCCGGCCTCAAGCCTGCACGACTTGCCGGGGGAAGAGAAGCTGCGCCGCCGTCCCCGCCGCCGCGTCCCTCCAGACCTCGCCGGGGCTGCGCTAAGGAGGAAGGTCAGAGCCGAGGAGGAGGGGGAGGCGGAGGGAGGAGGCGCGCACAGATGGGCGCAGATTAGCGAGGCATTTTTAGCGAGCCAATGGCGGCGCGGCGCGGGGCTGCGCAGGTGAAAGCGCCGCGGCTGCTGAGGCGGCTGCAACCTGCTTAGAAGGTGCGGAGGCGGGGGGGAGACACGCAGCAACCCCACTTCGCAGGCCGGCGCCCTCCTCCGAGGGGGTGCTCGGTGGTGCCGGGGCAGAAGGGCTCTGCGGCGGGCGGGTGCAGAGAGCACCTCCCTTGCACCCTCCTCCCCAGCCCTCCTGCGGGAGCACCGTAGACTCCGGGGTGTCTCTCCCCTCCCCCTCTTTGCCCTTTCCCCACTTTTTAGGACATTCTTCCGGCCCCATCTGTTTCTGCCCTCTCTTAATCCTGCGTCTTCTGGTACATGCGGGGGCGTGTATGGTGGGTACGTCTGGCGCGAGTGTGTGTGTTTGGGGGGGGTGCTCTGGAGTGAGGGCCCCTCCTCCACCACCATCCCACTCATAGCCCCCCCACCCCGCATCAGCTTCGCCCAGAAATGCCCCATTGACCCCAGGGTAGTCACTAACCCTCCTGCCCTGGTTCTAGCTGGCCCTGCTGTCACCAAGACAGACCAGGCCACCTCCTGAGGGCTCTCTGGGGGGCTCGTTCGTTGTGACCCCCGAAGCCTTCACCCTTCCTGCCTTGAACCCTGAATGCTTCCGGAAGCCTGGACACTGCAGGGGGCCCTGGGGCAGCTCTGTTCACTGCAGACTTGCAAAGAACTGTCTTGGATTTCTAAACAGGATTTATTCAACACCTATCTATTGAGAGCCTACTTTGTGCAAGGCACTGATGAGAGGTTGGACTGCACCAGAGTACAAAACAGACAAAATGGGGGCGAGGGGTGGGGGCGGATAAATTGGGAGATTGGGATTGACATGTACACATTGCTATATAAAATAGGTAACTAATAAGAACCTACTGTATAGCACAGGAAACTCTACTCAATACTCCATGATGACCTATATGGGAAAAGAATCTTAAAAAAGTGGATATATGTATATGTATGACTGATTCACTTTGCTGTACAGCAGAAACTAACACAACATTGTAGATCAACTATATTCCAATAAAAATTACTCGAAAATACTTTATTGCTAAAAAATGCTGACCATCAGGGGAAAAAAAGCAAAATCTCTGCCCTTAGGTACTTCACATTGTGAGGGAAGACAGGTGTTAAATATAATAAATAGTATGTAGTGTACACTTTTAAGTGATATGCACAAAGTAGGAAAATAAAGCTAGAGAAAGGGAAAGAAAGTGAGGGTGGTCAGGGCGAGAATAGGTCCCAGCCATCTGCGGGGAGTGGGCGCGACTGAATCTGATGGTAAGCCCCTCAGGGGAGCATGCAGACTCTAGTTTGCCACAGAGCTCACCACTCCCTCATGTCTGCACCTGGGCTTGTCACACATTTGTATTTCCTACCCTCCCTCTCCATCACCCCTCACCAGAGGCACTGAAATTCGTGACCCCAGTGACCCAGGGGAGTCCCCAGTGCAGCATGTATTTATTCAAAAAGAATTCTCTGAGCACTGATCCTGTGTTAGGTGTTAGAGTCTAAAGGAACTCAGTACCTGGTGGGGGAGGCCAGATGGCAGCACCTACCCCAAGGATGAAGAGGACAGCCAAGTGAGTGGACAATGTTCCGGAGAAGGTCAGATGGCTTTGGGTTAAAGCCATCCAGGAGGCTTCCTGGAGGAGGCAGCATTCCAATGGGGTGCTGAACAATAGCTGTGATTCTAATGAGCCAGATGGGCAGGAGGCAGGGAAGGATTACTGGAGAGGCCAGCAAAGCCAGGGACTTTTGGCAGGTGGCTGGAGCTGGGGTCCTGGAGCATTTCTGGACACCCTCTGTGTCAGGGGTATGCTGATGTCTGGAGCTGACGAAGTCCCACCCCTGTCTCCACCCCAGCAGTTCTTGGTCCCAGCTGCCCTCACCTCAACCTGGCATTTTCCATTGCCCCAGGAGGAGGCATGGTGAGCATGTAGGGGGGAAAACATAGACTTTTCTCCTTGTTTGCTGGGTAAAGATGGGCATGTTACTTAACCTCTCTGAGGTTCAGACCCCTTATTTTAATAGCTTGTGTGACAACTTACTTAACAAATCCATGCCTTGGTTCCCTCGTTTGGAAAATGGAACAGCAATAGAACCCACCTCACAGGTTATGTATTATACAAGACAATCCAGGTGAACTGCTTAGCATGTAAGTACTCGGTTAATTTTGTTGTCTTTATTATGATGATAATTACACTTGCCTCATAGGGTTGTTGGAATTAGATAAAGAAAGTAATGCACCTAGCATAGTGCCTGGAACCTAACAGTTGTGCAGTTATTGGTGTCGATTATATTATCACTAACTACATGTTAGTGATAATAAATTTCTCCCTTTTGGTCTCCTCCAGAGCTACGAAATTCCCGTTAGACAGAACTTTTTTTTTTTTTTTGGCTGTACAGTGTAGCATGCGGGATCTTAGTTCCCTGAACCTGTGCCCCTTGCGTTGGGAGCGCAGAGTCTTAACCACTGGACCACCAGGGAAGTCCCAGACAGAACATTCTTTCTGTGAGAGGCTAATTCCCCAAGAGGGTCTTAAAGTGCAATCTAGGATGGAAAGACTAGAATATCTGCCCCTCCCCTACTATACATATGTCATCCGGGGCTTTGGTGTAGATGGAATGGAGCCCAGGAGGGGTAAGTTTTGAAAAGGCAGTGAAGTCCAAAACATGGGACACTCAATGTCCCTTGGCAGCTGGGCATTTGGTGGAGGATGGCAAGAGCAGGAAGGGCACAGGTATTCACAGGTGATGGGGTCATAATTCAAAGCGCTCAGAGAGGCTGGAGACTGGAGGTTCACAGAAGCTGGACCGGTTTGGGGCCGTCGTGGGGTGGGTCTTGGAGGGGGAGACCTGATTAGGCAGATGATAGAGAGAGGGGGTAGGTGGTGGGGAGAGGGGGTGATGGAGCAGAAGAGCTGGGCTTACTCCATTTGAAGTTGAGGTATGCCTAGCATTGAATTAAGACCTTAGCAGCCCCAAGCCCTGAAAAAAATGAGAGTGGAAAGTACACACACACACACACATCCCTTGCCCCTGTGTAATCCAAAATAAAATGTTATTTTGGAAACTGACACAGAACTTAACATGCTTCCTAAAATTAAACTAGCTTCCTTCTAGATTTTCTGACTGCAAAACTTAGCGTTCATCAAAGCTAAACTAACCCCCCTCCCCATCTCCCTCTCTTATTGTTTTGTGCCCCTGTCCAGAGACTAAGACTTTCTCCCATTTCCGTAGTTCTTTTCACTTTCACTTTTTTTTTCTTTTACTTTTTCTTTCTTTTTTTTTTGGCTGCACTGCACAGCTTGCAGGATCTTAGTTCCCCGACCAGGGATTGAACCCCATCCCTCGGCGGTGAGAGCCCGGAGTCCTAACCACTGGACCACCAGAGAATCCCCTCTTTTCACTTTTCAAAGTGCTTTTCCCATCTCTGATCTCCCCCAAAACTTACTTTTCTCAGTCTCATTAAGTTCTTTTTTTTTTATAAATTTACTTATTTATTTATTTATTTATTTATTTATTTATTTATTTTTGGCTGTGTTGGGTCTTCATTGCTGTGCATGGGCTTTCTCTAGTTGCGGTGAGCGGGTGCTACTCTTCATTGTGGTGCGCTGGCTCCTCATTGTCATGGCTTCTCTTCTTGCAAAGCATGGGCTCTAGGCACGCAGGCTTCAGTAGTTGTGGCACGTGGGCTCAGTAGTTGTGGCTTGCGGGCTCTAGAGCTCAGGCTCAGTAGTTGTGGCACATGGGCTTAGTTGCTCCGCGGCATGTGGGATCTTCCCGGGCCAGGGCTCAAACCTGTGTCCCTTGTATTGGCAGGCAGATTCTTAACCACTGCACCACCAGGGAAGCCCTCATTAAGTTCTGATCCATCTGGGATTCCATGGGACCTTCGTTTCTCACCTGGAGCCCCGAGCCATCCCTCAGTCAGAGGCCTCCTCTGCTAGACTCTCCATGCCATTCAGAGCAAGGAGGCAGGCACGGCCCACTTCAGAGGAGTTTTGCAGACAAGACAGAAAGGACGTGTAGACAGGAGGGCAGACCAGCACTGAACATGCATGTGGAATCAATCAATCAGCGAGCGAATTGGTGGTTAATATCGCATGTTTAGCCTGGGAGACATGGAAGGAGGTGGGGAGGATTTGAATTCCCTTTTGTTCCGTCTGATATGGAAGGCTTCAAGGAGGAGGTGACGTTTTGAGGAGTTCCTCTATTCTCACCGTATCTCTGGTTGGAAAGAAAGGGCAGGGAGTGTGTCCCAATTTTGGCAGAGCAGGACTGAAGCCCAGAGAGGAAAAGTGACTCTTTCAAGGTCACACAGCACATCCGTAACAGAGCTAGGCTAAAAACAGATCTGACTTCCGGTCAGGTGCTGTCGTCACCAGATTCCTCTACCTCCCCCGAAAATCTGCATGGAGGTGGGGCCCGACCAGCGGGAAAGTGATTGGCCCAGTAGCCCCAGGGTGTTTCATTTTCTGAGCTGCCTCCCAGCAGTAGGCACAGAGGTGAGCAGCACACCCCCAAAGGACAGAAGTACTTTAAAAAGAGCCTCACAGGGCTTCCCTGGTGGCGCAGTGGTTGAGAATCTGCCTGCCAATGCAGGGGACATGGGATCGAGCCCTGGTCCGGGAGGCTCCCCATGTGCCGCGGAGCAACTGGGCCTGTGCGCCACAACTGCTGAGCCTGCGCTCTGGAGCCCGTGAGCCACAACTGCTGAGGACCCTGTGCCTGGAGCCTGTGCTCCGCAACGCGGGGAGGCCACCGTAATGAGAAGCCCGTGCACCGCAAGGAGTGGCCCCCGCTCCTTGCAGCTGGAGGGGGCCCATGCGCAGCGACGGAGACTCAACGCAGCCAAGAAATTAATTAATTAATTTTTTTTTTTTTTAAAAAGAGCCTCACAGCCCCTTCGGCCCCGTCCTTATCTTCCCACCAGCTGGCTTCACACTCACAAATTGGTTTCCATCACCTGCCTGGTGGACAGAGGCTGTTGCCAGCTGTACCTTGAATCCGGAGACCAGGGTGTTGGGAGTCTTGGAATTGTGGCTCTCTCTATCCGTGACTGATGCCAGGGGGGTTAAAAAAGCCCTGAAGACATATGATCTTGACAAGGCACTGAATCTTAGGAGGTGCCCAGGGTTAGGACCCAGACTATGCTTGAGAGAGGGTTCACCCCAGCACATACATAGACAATGGCAAACTCAAAGCATTTTTCTTGGCCCAGGCACTTGTAAGCACCTTACACATATAAACTACGATTACTAGCCCCATTTACCAACAAGGAAACTAAGGCCCAGAGAGGCTAGGTAATTTGCCCAAGGTCACACAGCTGGTAAGTAGTGGAGCTGGGATTCAAACCCAGGCATTCTGGTTCCAAAAGCCAGGCTCATAATCACTCAGCTAGGAAAGAAGCAGACATTTACTGAGCGTCTTACTATGCACAGGAGGATTTTACATGATCTTAGTACTATTATCCCCATTTTACAGATGAGGAAACTGAGGCTCAGCGGGTCCTTTGGTGAAGCTGCTCAAAGTATAAAAAGGAAGGACCTTTGAGATGATCCTTAGGGAATATGCTCTGGAAGAGACTTCAGGGCCTGCACACTATCGCCACCTAGTGGCATTACACCTTAAATGCAGGCAGAATACCTAAGCAGATGCTGGGTGCGGAGTTCAACATAGATTTTCTATTTGTGTTTGTGCTTTGGTTTTTAGTTTCTGTGTCCTGAACAACAAAGAGGTGTGGTTTGCTCATAATAATCATAATAAGTATAAAACTGAAGACGTGGTTGTGAGCAGAGTTCAGCATTTGTAATATCAGCTTCAGAATTAATACCTGGGGGGGAAGGGAATCTGTATGATGTGTTGATTTTTAGTTTTTCCAAGGGCTTCCATATACATTGTCCCATTGGACTCTTACCGCACCCAGCATTACTTTCACTCCTACTTTTTTTGATGAGGAAATGAGACTTGTCAAGGAAGCTCGATTGAGTTGGCATTGGAACCTATCCCTGGTGGCTCCAGAACCTGGATCTTGTGACAGGAGAGGCCCATTGGGTCAAAGCCCCCACTTCCAGGCCCAGAGAATCTGGGTGACTAGATCCCATGAGTCAGTGGCTGTCCTGGGTCTCAATCCTGGGCCTCCTCAATTGTAGGGCTGAGTTCCTCTCCAATCCTGGGCAGTGTTTCAGCTTCTACTTCCTCCAAAGCAAACCTCACCTGAAGGAGAAAATGAGGTCAATGAAAAGCACTGCCACGAGGCTCACTTCTGCAAAGCAGTCCTCCAGCCCATGGTCTCTGCTTTGCTTCTTTTCAGTCTGAGAGCCTGGGGTCTTCCTTCCTCCCGTTTCTCCTTCCTCATGCAGCTAAGTGTTAGACCAAGGAGAAGAAAACAACAGCTCTGGTACATTTGCCTTCTCAACACCCTCACCCTCTGGCCCCCATCCCTTTTCATGCCAGCTCCTCCCTGTCCCAGAACCAGGAGGCCCATACCCAGATGAGATGGGAATACATCATGGGGTGTAGGGCCGGGCACTGCCATCTGATCCTGGTTCTGCCACCAACTCACCACGTGGCCTGGGATGGGACACTTTGCCTCTCAGATCTCAGTTTCCTCACCAACACAATGGGGATGCATCATGGCATAGTGTGTTAGAGTGAAGACTGCAAACCACCTGAGTTCCCCCATGGCCGGTTTCTTAGACACGTCATGGTGCAGCCACGCAGTGGAATATTATGCAGCTGATAAAAAAGAATGAGGACTTCCCTGGTGGCACAGTGGTTAAGAATCCGCCTGCCAATGCAGGGGACACAAGTTCGAACCCTGGTCCAGGAGGATTTCACATGCCGCAGAGCAACTAAGCCCGTACGCCACAACTACTGAAGCCCGCGTGCCTAGAGCCTGTGCTCTGCAACAAGAGAAGCCACCGCAATGAGAGGCCCGTGCACTGCAGTGGGGAGTGGCCCCACTCGGCATAGCTAGAGAAAAGCTCGCAAGCAGCAATGAGGACCCAATGCAGCCAAAAATTAATTAATTAATTAATTAATTAATTAATTTTTTAAAAAAGAATGGGGCAAAAAAGTGATGCAGAAAAGGCTTCTGACAAAATTCAACACCCATTTATGATAAAAACTCTCCAGAAAGTGAGCATAGAGGGAACCTACCTCAAAATAATAAAAGCCATATATGACAAACCCACAGCAAACATCATTCTCAATGGTGAAAAACTGAAATCATTCTTCAGTGGACAAGGATGTCCACTCTCACCACTATTATTCAACAGAGTTTTGGAAGTCCTAGCCATGGCAATCATAGAAGAAAAAGAAATAAAAGGAATACAAATTGGAAAAGAAGAAGTAAAACTGTCACTCTTTGCAGATGACGTGATATTATACATAGAGAATCCTAAAGATGCTACCAGAAAACTACTAGAGCTAATCAATGAATTTGGTAAAGTAGCAGGATACAAAATTAATGCACAGAAATCTCTTGCATTCCTGTACACTAATGATGAAAAATCTGAAAGAGAAATTAAGGAAACATTCCCATTTACCATTGCAACAAAAAGAATAAAATATCTAGGAATAAACCTACCTAAGGAGACAAAAGACCTGTATGCAGAAAACTATAAGACACTGATGAAAGAAATTAAAGATGACACAAACAGATGGAGAGATATACCATGTTCTTGGACTGGAAGAATCAATATTGTGAAAATGACTATACTACCCAAAGCAATCTACAGATTCAATGCAATCCCTATCAAATTACCAATGGCATTTTTTACAGAACTAGAACAAAAAATCTTAAAATTTGTATGGAGACACAAAAGACCCCAAATAGCCAAAGCAGTCTTGGGAAAAAACGGAGCTGGAGAAATCGGACTCCCTGACTTCAGACTATACTACAAAGCTACAGTAATCAAGACAATATAGTACCGGCACAAAAACAGAAATATAGATCAATGGAACAGGATAGAAAGCCCAGAAATAAACCCACGCACCTATGGTCAACTAATCTATGACAAAAGAGGCAAGGATATACAATGGATAAAAGACAGTCTCTTCAACAAGTGGTGCTGGGAAAACTGGACAGCTACATGTAAAAGAATGAAATTAGAACACTCCCTAACACCATACACAAAAATAAACTCAAAATGGATTAGAGACCTAAATGTAAGACTGGACACTATAAAGCTCTTAGAGGAAAACATAGGAAGGACACTCTTTGACATAAATCACAGCAAGATCTTTTTTGATCCACCTCCTAGAGTAATGGAAGTAAAAACAAAAATAAACAAATGGGACCTAATGAAACTTAAAAGCTTTTGCAGAACAAAGGAAACCATAAACAAGACGAAGAGACAACCCTCAGAATGGGAGAAAATATTTGCAAACGAATCAACGGACAAAGGATTAATCTCCAAAATATATAAACAGCTCATGCAGCTCAATATTAAAAAGACAAACAACCCAATCCAAAAATGGGCAGAAGACCTAAATAGACCTTTCTCCAAAGAAGACATACAGATGGCCAAGAAGCACATGAAAAGCTGCTCGACATCACTAATTATTAGAGAAATGCAAATCAAAACTACAATGAAGTATCACCTCACACCAGTTAGAATGGGCATCATCAGAAAATCTACAAACAACAAATGCTGGAGAAGGTGTGGAGAAAAGGGAACCCTCTTGCACTGTTGGTGGGAATGTAAATTGATACAGCCACTATGGAGAACAATATGGAGGTTCCTTAAAAAACTAAAAATAGAATTACCATATGACCCAGCAATCCCACTACTGGGCATATACCCAGAGAAAACCATAATTCAAAAAGACACATGCACCCCAATGTTCATTGCAGCACTATTTACAATAGCCAGGTCATGGAAGCAACCTAAATGCCCATCGACAGAAGAATGGATAAAGAAGATGTGGTACATATATACAATGGAATATTACTCAGCCATAAAAGGAACGAAATTGGGTCATTTGTAGAGATGTGGATGGATCTAGAGACTGTCATACAGAGTCAAGTAAGTCAGAAAGAGAAAAACAAATATCATATATTAACGCATATTTGTGGAACCTGGAAAAATGGTGAACTGGTTTGCAGGGCAGAAATAGAGACACAGATGTAGAGAACAACCGTATGGACACCAAGGGGGGAAAGCGGCGGGGGTGTGGTGGGGGGGTGGTGTGATGAATTGGGAGATTGGGATTGACATATATACACTAATATGTATAAAATGGATAACTAATAAGAACCTGCTGTATTAAATAAATAAATAAAATAAAATTCAAAAATTCAAAAAATAACTACAAATAGAAAATATAATGTTAGGTAGTGATTAAAAAAAAAAAAGAATGAGGCAGTCCTTAACATTCTGGTATGAAACAGTCACCAAATATCTGCTTCAACAGGAAAAAGCAAGGTGCAAAGCTGTGAGTATAGTCACTACATGCCTATATATATGTTCAAAGTGATGGTGAAAGAATATATATCCATATTTGCTTGTAAATGCAGAGGGTGTTTCTGGCAGGACACAAGGACCTGGAAAGAGTGGTCACCTTCCCAGAAGAGAATTGGGTGGCTGGATGCACGGCAGGGAGACTCTGCTCTGTGGACCCTCATATTCCTTTTTGATGTTTGAATGTATCACCTATTCAAAAATTTTCAATTGTACATTTTAAAGATAAAAATGAATACAAGGGAAGGGTAATGATAAGCACCGTTCACATGGTCTTGCTCTATCCTCGACCCTATTCCAAGTGCGCCATAGCCAATATCCCACTTAGTACTCCAACAAAGCTATGAGGAAGTCGTTATTATCATCCTCCCATTTTACAGATGAGGAAACTGGGGCACAGAGAGGTGGAATAGCTTGCCCAAGTCATGCAGGAAGGAAGCAGTGGCGCTTGGTCTGGCCCCACACTGCTGTACTGTCTCACATGCACAGCCAGTCCACGCCCCTCACAGGTATGTGATGAGCGTGGGCACGAAAGCCCTTTGAAGAGTCGAGTGGCCTGCAAAGTGGGAAACCTTTACTTATCTTGGCTGTGACTGAGTGTATTTTCCCAAGCTGTCCCCAACAATAGCTCCCATCCGCGTGCTCATCCAAGTGGTGGGGTCTGTTTCTCCACCTGCCTTCATTCTGGGTGCCCAGTGACTACTTTGAACAATAGAATGTGGCAGAAGTGACGAGGAAGAGAGGGCAGAGCCCCTGGCAGGCTCCTTGGTGACAGCCTCCAGCAACGGCAGCCATCATGAGATGGCGGCTCAAGCGTTGTCCGAGCTCCAACCCCTTGTCTCTCCTTTTGCCCTGATAGTCTGGTGGCACCATCACACCATCTCCGGTCTTGCTGACCATGTGCCCTGCTGCCCCTAAGCCATACGTCACCACTTTATCGCATCAGTAAGTCAACCAGTGGAGCGGAGGCTGCTCTGTTGGTTATCTGTCTCCCTGGGAATATTGGAAGCTCCTTGGGACTTGGCCCATCCTCAGTGTGGAGTGGGATGGTTTGGCCCCATCATGTGGGCCCTGGACCCTTCTCCATCCTGCATCATTTCTCTCTCTGTCTAATAAAGTTCCTTGTTATTTTACTCATAGACTAAGACACAAATACAGATTGGTAGCGTTCTATCCAAGCCATACTTCATTTTTTCCTTCATTCCATCTCTTGAGAGCCGACTGTGACCCATGCACTGTTCTGGGTGACGGGAACACAGTCATGAATAAGACAGTCAAAATTCCCACCTTCATGGAACTCACAATCTGGTAGGAAGATAGATGATAAGCATATACACAAATAAATATAAAATAATGTCAGGTGGTGATAGTGCTATGAAGAATAGCAAGGGTTCAAGAGTTCGAGATGGCATATTCTTTGTAAGGGAGGTCAGTGAATGTTCTGAGAAATCATCAGTACATCAAAACTTGACAAAATTCACATCTGCAAAATTTGATCGGGGAAATTACACTTAGTTGAAATACAACCACAAAGAAAACTCACAATTGCAAGACCTCTAAACAGTGGAACTTAATATGTACTCTCCCCCAGGAAAAAAAAAAAAAAAAAGGCAATACTTCATATGGAATTTTTTAAATGATTAGAAAAGAATGGATCCCAATGACAATAATCTCAGCGTGGTAAAAATCAAAATGGAAAATTTTTTACTGCATGCTATAGAAAATTGCTCAAAAAATGATCTTGTGTTAATACCATTTACTCTGGAAAATACTTTCTCAATGAAAACTGACAATGGAAATAAATCTGATTAAAATTTTATATTAAAAAAATGAGGTCAGTTGACAAATTCATAGAGACAAAGTAGATCAGTGGTTGCCAGGGGATGAGGAGAGGGATGAAGAGGGAATAACTGCTAAAGGGTATGGGATTTCTTTTTGGGGTGATGGAAATGTTCTGGAATTCGGCAGTAGTGATGGTTGCACAACATTCTGAATATGCTAAATGCTACTGAATTATATGCTTTAAAATGGTGCATTTTATGTTATGTGAATTATCTCATATAATTTATTATGTTATGTGAATTATATCAGTTAAAAATGGCAAAAACCAGTTAGATTTTTCCCCTACTTTTTTAATTAAAAAATGTTTAAAATCTTTTTATTGAAGTATATTTCTTGTACAGTAATATTACATGTTACAGGTATACAATGTAATGATTCACAATTTTTAAAGGTTATACTCCATTTATAGTTATTATAAAATATTGGCTATATTCCCCATGTTGTACGATATATCCTTGTAGCATATTTTACACCTAATAGTTTGTACCTCTTAATCCCCTCCCCGAATATTGCCCCTCCCTCCCCTACTCTCTTGTCCTTTGATGCACAAAAGTTTTTAATTTTTTTTTTTTTTTTTGGCTGTGCCGCGTGGCTTGTGGGATCTCAGTTCCCTGACCAGGGATTGAACCCGGGCCCCAAGCAGTGGAAGTGCCCGAGTCCTAACCACTGGAGACACCAGGGAATTCCCAAAGTTTTTAATTTTGATGCAGTCCAATTTTATCTATTTTTTCTTCTATCGCCTGTGCTTTTGGTGTCATATCAAAGAAATAGTGCCAAATATAATGTAATGAAGATTTACCCCTGTGTTTTCTACTACAAATTGTATAATTTTAGCTCTTATTTTTAGATCTTTCATCCATTTTGAGTTAATTTTGTACATGGTGTTAGGTAGGGGTCCAACTTCATTCCTTGGTGTGTGGATATCCAGTTTTCCCAATGCCATTTGTTAAAGAGACTGTCCTTTCCCTATTGCATAGTCTTGGTACCCTTGTCGGAAATCATTTGGCCATATCCACAAGTGTTTATTTCTGGGCTCTCTATTCTGTTCCATTTGTCTCTATGTCTGTCTTTATACAAGTACCATACCATCTTGATTACTGTTACTTCATAGTATGTTTTGAAAGCAGGAAGTGTGAGATCTCCAACTCTGACCTTTTTCAATGTTGTTTTGTCTATTCGAAGTCACTTGAGATTCCATATGAATTTTATGATGAGCTTTTCTATTTCTGTAAAAAACACTATTGGGCTCTTAACAGGGATTAATCTGTTTATCATGAAGCCCCTTTTCTTACCTCTTTGAGGCCCCCTGGCCTGTCCAGGAGAAGCCTGCACAGCCTTGGGCCCAGGTGGTCCTAAGCCCTCACCCTGGCCCTGCCACACGCTGGTTGTGTGAGAGTGAGCCTGGGCCCAGGCTGATCCCCCAGGGCTCAGCTTTCCCATCTGAAAAATGGAGCGAACAGCTCAGCTCACTTTGCTGTGTTGTCAGAAGGACTAGCAACACTGTGAGGGCAGAGTCGATGCTCCATAAAATTGCTCTGCTATTCGAGTAGGCACCTCCACCTCCTGAAGGGAAGGATTTTTCTCCTGGAAACTTGGGATCTGTACTGGGAAGGAGAGTGTGGCACTTCCTGCAGAAAGGAGTCCCTCTCCCTTCTTTCACTCGTCTCTGCCTCTGGGTTCCTGTCGCAGACAGCTGAATCTGCAGTGGCCGTAAGGGGAGGGAGGCTGGGCAGGACATAGAGGCGCTGAGCCCCATCAGTTCCCCTCACCCCGCTTTGTCCCCTTCGCCCCACCTGCAATGCATCGAGTCAAGGAAGGAGCTGCGGACCCCAGGTCCCTGGGCCTGGACCCCAGGGACTGAGGCACATGTGACTGTGGCCTGGGAGCCGGGTCCTCCTCTTGGCTCTGGTGCCCCATTGGGGGGTGAGCTTAGACCAGGCATCTCCCCACTCTGGGCCTCAGTTCCCTTCGGGCAAAAGGAGGCGCTCGATTTTTGATAATCATGATATATGCATGGATCAAATGCTTTGTGATTATTAACTAATTTAATCCTTACAACACTCCTATCTGTGAGTCCCATTATGCAGATGAGAAAACTAAGGCACAGAAAGGACAAGTTGTTTTTCTAGGGTTGCTTTAGTTGCCCAACAGTTTGATTTCAGGGTCTGTTTTCTTTTCTTTTTTTTTCAATTAATTAATTATTTTTAGCTGCGTTGGGTCTTAGTTGCTGTGCACAGGCTTTCTCCAGTTGCGGCGAGCAGGGGCTACTCTTTGTTGCAGTGTGCTGGCTTCTTACTGTGGTGGCTTCCCCTGTTGCAGAGCATGGCTCTAGGTGCGCGGGCTCAGTAGCTGTGGCTCGCAGCCTCCAGAGCACAGGCTCAGTAGTTGCGGCTCACGCGCTTAGTTGCTCCTTGGCGTATGGGATCTTCCCGGACCAGGGCTTGAACCGGTGTCCCCTGAATTAGCAAGTGGATTCTTAAGCACTGCACCACCAGGGAAGCCCTAGGGCCTGTTTTCTTAAGCACGACATCTAAGACAAGAAATATTACTGGGCTTAAGAATTACTTAAGGACTTGTTTAAAAAGCAGCTTCCTGAACCTCTTCTGTAGGGATTATGATTCTAGAGGTCTGGCAAAGCCCAGGAATTTGCCTTTTTTTAATGTTTGCATTTCCAAATGTAAATGAGTTCCCTTTTTTAAAAAAGTTGTGGTAAAAACACACACACATAACATTAAATTTACCATCTTAACTAGTTTTTAGTGTACAGTTCAGTCGTGTTAAGTATATTTACATTGTTGTGCAATAGATCTCGAGAACTTTTTCATCTTACAAAACTGAAACTCTTAAAAACAAAACAAAACAAAACTGAAACTCTATACCCATTAAACGCTAATTCCCCTTCTCCTCTCCCCCAGCCCTTGGCAACCACCATTCTATTTTCTGTTCCTATAATTTTGACTACTTCAGGTACTTCATATGAGTGGAATCATACAGTATTTGTCCTTTTGTGACTGGTTTATTTTGCTTAGCATAATGTCCTTGAGGTCCATCTATGTTGTACCATGTGACAGAATTTCCTTTTTAAGGCTGCATGATACTCCATCACATACATACATACATACCACCTTCTCTTTATCCTTTCATCCACTGATGGACATGTGGGTTGCTTCCACCTCTTGGCTATTGTGAACAGTGCTGCAATGAACATGGGTGTACAAACGTCTCTTTGAGACCCTGCTTTCAATTCTTTGCGGTATATACCCAGAAGTGGGATCGCTGGATCATAGGGTAATTCTATTTTTAATATTTTGAGGGGGCTTCCCCTCCCTGGTGGTGCAGTGGTTGAGAATCCGCCTGCCAATGCAGGGGACACGTGTTCGATCCCTGGTCTGGGAAGATCCCACATGCCGCGGAGCAACTAAGCCAATGCGCCACAACTACTGAGCTTGTGCTCTAGAGCCCGTGAGCCACAACTACTGAGCCCGCGTGCCGCAACTACTGAAGCCCGCACGCCTAGAGCCAGTGCTCCACAACGAGAGAAGCCACCGCAATGAGAAGCCCGCGCACTGCAACGAAGAGTAGCCCCCGCTTGCCGCAACTAGAGAAAGCCCGCGCGCAGCAACGAACACCCAACACAGCCAAAAATAAATAATTAAATAAATAAATAAAATTTATTTTAAAAAAAAAATTTTTTTTGAGGAACCTCCATACTGTTTTCCATAGTGGCTGCCCCATTTTACATCACCACCAATAGTGCACCAGGGTTCCCATTTCTCCACACCCTCACCCACACTCGTTGTTTTCTGTTGTTTTTTAAAATAGTAACCATCCTAACCGGTGTCAAGTGGTATCTCATGGTGGTTTTGATTTGGAAGCTGACATTTTGTAAAGCTCCCCACGTGATTCCCTGATGGCACCTGGGCTAGCTAGAATCAGAGCTGTAAGGTGTTTCCCAGTTCAAAACAACTCAGTGACACCGAGTTTGGGGGGAACAAGCCCCACAAAGTGAGCAGGGAGCACGGAGCTCCCACAGTTCAGGGTGCTCATCCGCGCCCATCTTTGCCGCCTCTGATCCTCCTGACAGCAAGAGCCTGCCGTCAAAGATATCTGGGGAGTTCTGGCAGGCGGAACTCCCTGTTTCTGCTTCTTAAGGATGAAAGGCATAGCCTGTGGAATTTGCCCGGAGGCAGAAAGTCAAATCTTCACCTTGAAGGCACAGAAAGACAGCTGGAACGGCTCTCCAATCTGCTAAAATCCACTTCCCTTGCTGAGGACGTGGAACTGCCATATGGCCTCAGCCTTGCCGGCGCTCCCAGCCAGCCGCAGAAAAACGCTGAGGCATCAGAGAGGAAAATGCCCTGCCTTTCGTCCATCACAATGTCAGGGCTCCAGGCGGACTTGTCTCCACACTCAGCCAGTAGGCTCAGCCCCACGCGCGGAGGAGCAGCGAGGTAGGAACAGAATCGTGACTGCTGGAGTGGCCCTTACACGTCGTCAAATCATCTTCCTTCCCTTTCAGCTGCCCCGGCCCTGCAGACCGCAAGGAGCTAGTCTCCCAGGCGGCGTGGGCGAGGGAGGGAGCCCAGCCTGGATACTCCAAGGCCGGTGAGCCGGGCCCGCAGAACTGCCACGCCGCCCGGGAGCGTTAGCCACGGGGTGGTTCTGTGTCTTCCTCCTGCTCCATCTGGCTCTCCCTGGCCAGCCTCCCGGCTTGATTTACCCCTGGCAGGGCCATATGTCCTGCCAGCCCTCGAGGGCCTGTAAGTGACAGGGGTGGAGAGGAAAGTTGAAAGTTAATTCCTTTCCTTTGCACAGCGCTGGCCCTGCGGGAGGAGGGCCCCACCCATCCCCCTGTGCCCCAGGGCCCCAGGTGGAAACTCCATACCGGGTGGAGTTCTGTGGAGTTGAACACTGGAATTTTCTTCTGGGACTGGCGGCCACCCATCCCTCCCTCCCCGCCCCACCCCTTAGTGGCTGGCGCAGGCCTTCGTTGGTCCCAGTCTCCTAAGGGCATCAGCTTGGGCTCCGGTTCAGACCAGCCAGAGTTGGAATCTACAAAGATGGCCCCACCCATTCCTCCCGGCCGGCACCTGCTGCTCCTCCCATCGGGGGGTGGGGTCTGTCTTCTCCCCTGGAATCTGGGCGGGTCTTGTGACTTGCTTTGATCAACCGGATACCTAGCGGCTTCTGCTTCTGTGCTCTTTCTCTGGGAAGCCACCACCATGCTTTAAAGAAGCTTAGATGACTGAATGCCCAGCCACCACGTGGGGAAAGAGAGGCCATGTGGAGGAAATGCCAAGTGAGGCCTGCTGGACCTTCCAGCCTAGCCCCGGCCACCAGCTGAGGGAGTGACCCTAGCTGTGACCAAAAACCACAGACAAGGTTCACAACACAATGGGTGACAAGCTATCTCCATGAAGCTTAAAATACAAGGGTGAGGACAAAGCAGGGACAACTAGAAGACTTGCATCTGTGGGGGAAGAAGCAGAAGGAAGCAAGGGGGGGATGGTGCAGCATCTGGTGACCTGGAAACAGGAGAACCCCAAAATAAGCAACAGATATTCCTGGTAAAGCACCGTGGCCAGTTTGAGAAGAGCAGCTGACACTGGAGTGTGGCTCAGAGCAAGGGGCTTGAAGGGGCTGAGCGGTCGAGGTGCTATAAACTAATGAAACAGCCGCAGGGCTCCCTGCCCTGTGAGGACAGAACCCCACACTGGAGAGAAACTGCTGCTTGTGGAATAAAATTGAGCTACAGAATAGGGACAACAAAAATGAAAGAAAGACAAGAGCCAGAAAAAAGTGGATGTGCCAGTGATGAATTTATTGCCTCGCAGCTCCAACACCCCTTTTCTTCCTCATATCAGATGAGCTCACAAGGAACTGTATACATTTCCTAGTTCTGTCTGCCAGAAAGCTAGACACAGTGATCAACCCAACAGCAATGAGCATCGCTAGAGCCCAAAATGTGGTCTTGAAATACCATTTCCTATGAAAAGAAGTCAGGAGAAAAAAAAAAAGAAAGAGAGAGAAAAGAAAAGAAAAGAAAGAAAAAAAAGAAATTACAAAATAAAAAAAGAAGTCAGGGCTTCTTAGAGAAATGCCTTTTTCAAGTCTGGAGCGGGAAGGTACAAAATACAAGATTAGGCTGGACCACCTTGATGTAGCAGCTAGCAGGAAACTCTCGAAGACTAATAGGACGTCAAAAGGACTCAGAAGCCAGTTTGAAGGGGCTCCCACTGGCCCATGTGAGCTTTAATAAGGATAAGAATTGCAATGGATTCAAATCAATCAAATATGTTTAAATCTGTGGTTCATAATGCTATTAAAAATTAATTGGTCATCTTGATAGGGAGGCAATTTATTATCTTGGAAACAGGTAAATAAAAGAAAAGAAATGAATCAGGACTTCACTGGTGGCTCAGTGGTTAAGAATCTGCCTGCCAGTGCAGGGGACACGGGTTCAAGCCCTGGTCCGGGAGGATTCCACATGCCGCGGAGCAACTAAGGCCGTGCACCACAACTACTGAGCCTACGCTCTAGAGCCCACAAGCCATAACTACTGAGCCTGCGTGCCACAACTACTGAAGCCCACATGCCTAGAGCCCATGCTCCGCAACAAGAGAAGCCACCACAATGAGAAGCCCATGCACCGCAACAAAGAGTAGCCCCCGCTCACCACAACTAGAGAAAAGCTCGCATGCAGCAACAAAGACCCAATACAGCCAAAAATAAATAAATGAATAAATTAATTTTTTTAAAAAAAAGAAATGAATCAAGCATTTATCCTGCCTTCCCAATATGACTTATGCCACTGGGTAACCAAATAATAGATGAGGGGAAGCATCTCTTTATAAAAGTATTGCAAGCAATAAATGAAATAATAGAATTAGGACATCATCATTTTGTTACCCTTTGTGAACTAACTGGTGTAGGCATTGAACATCAATGGCTGCTAACATCACAAAAAGAGAGACAGCCAGACACCATGTGCCTCCCAAGGGAAGACCACGCCACCACCTGAAATGTTGCCAAAAGGATCCAACCTGAGTCTGATCAGTCCTCAGGGTCCAGCTGCCCGTTTGCCAGAAATGCAGGTGACGGAGGAGCATGTTGAACTGCACCGTGTGTGCAATCAGCAAAATCTAGACCAAGGGAAACTCTACAGGTCAAACAACCCAGATACTCCAACAAATTAATTGTAAAGGAAAAAAAGGGGGGGCATGGAGAGTATGGCCAACATACCCTAACTGACCCGCCCAATGAGTTGTGCCCGTGTATAATCCCTTCCTCTTGAGTGTGGGTATGACCTGCAACTTGCCCTTAACCAATAGACTATGGCAAAGGTGAGAGGATGGCACCCCCATAAGCATGTTTTGTTATATGACTCCATCTTAGCAGACTGGAAGGGGAGACTCCCCTGTTTGTTTGTTTTTTTTCTTTTCTTTTTTTTTTTTTTTTGGCGTTACTATGCAGCATGCGGAACTTCCCTGACTAGGGATCAAACCCGCGCGCCCCCTGCAGTGGAAGCACGGAGTCTTAACCACTGGACCACCAGGGAAGTCCTCCCCTATTAGTCTTAAATAAGAAAACATCCAGGCTATGAACAGCCTATGGAGAGGGCCACATGACAAGAAATTTGGGGCAGCTTCTAGAACTTAAGGGCCGTCTCCAGCAATCACTGGGAAGCATCTGGAGCCCACAGTTTTGCTGCAAGGAAATGAGTGCTGCCAACAGCCAGAATGAGTTTAGAAGTGGATCCTTCCCTAGTTGAGTCTCCAGACGAGAATGCAGCCTGACCAACACCTTAACTGCAGCCTGTGAGCCCCTGAGAGGAGGACCCAGCTCAGTGGTGCCCAGGCTTTTGACCCATGGAAGCTGAGAGATAATATATGTGTGTTTTTTTTTGTTTCTTTCTCTTTTTTTTTGGCTGTGCCTCACAGCTTGCGGGATCTTAGTTCCCCAACCAGGGATTGAACCCGGGCCTTCGGCAGTGAAAGCGAGGAGTCTTAACCACTGGACCGCCAGGGAATTCCCTATGTATGTGTTGTTTTAACCCACTAAATTTGTGATAATTTGTTACGCAACATAGAAAAACTAATACAGAGGGAGAACCTATAGATTAAAAGAGACTTAAAAGACATCAACTTTTTTTCTTCTATCTCATTCTTTTTATTTGTGCCCTTTCTTGTATGTGGATAAACACTGAGGACATTATGCTAAGTGAAAATAAACCAGCCACAGGAGACAAACACGTATGATTCCACTTATATGAGGTACTTAGAGTAGTCAAAAACATAGACAGAAAGTAGACAGTAGTTTTCAGTGGCTGGTTGGAGGGGCAAATGGGAAGTTATTGTTTAATGGGTATAGAGTTTCAGTTCTGTAAAATGAAAAGAGTTCTGAATGGTGGTGATGGTTGCACAACAATATGAATATACTTAATAACATAAACTATACACTTAAAAATGGTTGAGCTAGTAAATTTTGTGTTGTGTGTATTTTACCACAATTTTTTAAATTAAGGGGAAAGTATATTCAAAAAAACAACATCAAGGTTTTTTCTTATCTCATTCTTTTTCATGTGTGCCTTTTATTCTCTTTTTTCATTTTTAAGTAGACCTTGTTTTGTAGAGCAGTTTTAGGTGGATAGCAAAATTGAGCAGAAAGTACAGAGAGTTCTCATGTACCCCCTGCCCCTCTCCCCTCAGCTTCCCCCACTATCAAATCCAGCACCAGAGTGGTACATTTGTTACAATCAATATTTGTACAATTTTTAAAATTTTTTATTTTGAACTAATTTTAGACTTAGAGAAAAGTTACAAGAATAAAGAGTTTTCTGATATCCTTCACCTTGCTTCCCTTAATAATAATATCTATATAATCGAGAATAGGAAGTTAACATCAGTACAGTATTATTCATTAAACTACAGACCTTACTTTAATATGAATTTCCCACTAATGTCCCTTTTTGCTTCCAGGATCTGATCCATGATCCCACATTGCATTTAGTTGTTATTTCTCCTTAGTCTACTTCAATCTGTAAGCTTTTCTCATCTTTTTTTTTTTTTGCCACGCTGAGCGGCTTGTGGGATCTCAGTTCCCTGACCAGGAATTGAACCTGGGCCCTTGGCAGTGAAAATACGGAGTCCTAACCACTGAACTGCCAGAGAATTCCTTGGAATTTTTTTCTTGAATTTTTTTTTAATTGAAATATAGTTGATTTACAATATCGTGTTAGTTTCAGGTGTAAGCACAGTGATTCAGATATATCTATATCTATATCTATATATATATATCTTTTCCAGATTCTTTTCCCTTATAGGTTATTATAAAATATTGAGCATAGTTCCCTGTGCTATACAGTAGGTCTTTGTTGGTTATCTATTTTTCCTCATCTTTTACGACACTGATCAAAATATTTTTTTAATTTTATTATTATATTTTTAAATTGTATTTATTTATTTATTTATGGCTGTGTTGGGTCTTCGTTTCTGTGCGAGGGCTTTCTCTAGTTGTGGCAAGCGGGGGCCACTCTTCATCGTGGTGCGCGGGCCTCTCACTATCACGGCCTCTTTTGTTGTGGAGCACAGGCTCCAGACGCGCAGGCTCAGTAATTGTGGCTCACGGGCCCAGTTGCTCCGTGGCATGTGGGATTAAAATATTTTTTTAATGAGCAAGACAAAACAATTTTTTTTAAAGGATGAATGAAGTTGGAAGACTTATGCTACCTGATTTCAAGTCTATCTATAAAGCAACAGTACCAAGAAAGTGTGCTGTTGGTGTAAGTATAACACTACAGATCAGTGGAAGAGAAAAAAGAGCCCAGAAGTAGAGCCACTGATGTGTGATCTATTAATTTTCAACAAAGTTAATTCAATGCGGAAAGAGTAGTCTTTTCAACAAATGATGCTGGAAGAACTAGATATTCATTCGAAACAAAAAGAATCTCAGTCCTTATACCACACACAAAATTTAATTTGAAGTCGATCATAGACATAAGTGTAAAAGTTAAAACTAAAAAAATTCACAATGTTCATTGCAGCTCTATTTACAATAGCCAGGACATGGAAGCAACCTAAGTGTCCATCAACAGATGAATGGATAAAGAAGAGGTGGCACATATATACAATGGAATATTACTCAGCCATCAAAAAAATGAAATTGAGGTGAATGGACCTAGAGACTGTTATACAGAGTGAAGTAAGTTAGAAAGAGAAAAACAAATACTGTATGCTAACGCATATATATGGAATCAAAAAAAAAAAAAAAAAGGTTCTGAAGAACCTAGGGGCAGGACAGGAATAAAGATGCAGACATAGAGAATGGACTTGAGGACACAGGGAGGAGGAAGGGTAAGCTGGGACAAAGTGAGAGAGTGGCATGGACATATATACACTACCAAATGTAAAATAGATAGCTAGTGGGAAGCAGCTGCATAGCACAGGGAGATCAGCTCTGTGCTTTGTGTCCACCTAGAGGGGTGGGATAGGGAGCATGGGAGGGAGACCCAAGAGGGAGGAGATATGGGGATATATGTATATGTATAGCTGATTCACTTTGTTATACAGCGAAAACTAACACACCATTGTAAAGCAATTATACTCCAATAAAGATGTTAAAAAAAAAGACAAAAAACTAAAAAAATGGGAATCCCCTGGTGGTCCAGTGGTTAGGACTCTGCACTTCCACTGCAGGGGGCATGGGTTCTATCCCTGGTCCAGGAACTAAGATCCCACAAGCCATGCTGGGGGTGGAGGGTGGGTACTAAAAAATCTTCTAAAGGAAAACGTTAAGAGGATATTCTCGTAAGCTTGGGCTAAGCAAAGATTTCTTAGGACACAAAAAGCACAGGTCATTTAAAAAATTAACAAATTAGTCTATTAATTAATTGAAAACTTCTGGAGATAGCAGCCATCTTGCCTTCCATCAAAGGAGCCCCGTCGTGCCCGGGAAGGAAGACAGAAGATGAAAGAAGCATGTGAAACAGTGGCGGGGACCCAGAAACCCTCTTACCCTCTTCCTGTACTGTGCCTTCCCTAGAGTGCAGGGAATGTTATTCCATCTGTCTTTGCATTGTTTTGTGATATGAGACTAAAGAGGAGTTGGGTAGTTGTTTGCCTTGTGTATTAGTATCTCTGGAGTGGTATTCAGAGACATTTGTGCCACTTTCATAAACGTAAAAAGTTAACCTGATTAAAATAGCTTGAGGCTTGTCAATATTAGATGTTCAGATTGAAATTCAACTTAAACCGGCAGAAAAAAGCCCTACATGTTGAACAGTATTCATATTCTTGCATGAATAAAATTATATCTTTGTGTTTAAAAAAAAAAAGAAAGAGAACTTCTGGGGAGATTGGGGTTGAGATACACACTCCTACGTATAAAATAGATAACTAATAAGGACCAACTGTATAGCACAGGGAACACTCCTCAATACTCTGTAATGGCCTATAGGGGAAAAGAATCTAAAATAAGAGTGGATACGGAATTCCCTGGTGGTCCAGTGGTTAGGACTCTGCAGTCTCACTACCAAGGGCCCGGGTTCGATCCCTGGTTGGGGAACTAAAATCCCACAAGCCGCATGGTGCAGCCAAAATAAATAAATAAATTAATTAATTTAAAAAATAAGAAAGAGTGATTATACGTATATGTATAACTGATTCACTTTGCTGTATACCTGAAACTAACACAACATTGTAAATCAACTAGACTCCAATAAAAATTATTTTTAAAAAAAGAAAGAAAGAAAGCTTCTGGTCTTCAAAAGCCATTGTTAAGAAAATAAAAAGACAAGCCACAGACTAGGAGAAAATATTCATAATATATACATGTATCTGAAAAAAGGACTGGTATCCAGATTATATAAATAACTCCTACAACTCAATATTAAGAAGAAAAATGATCCAGTTTTTAAAACAGGCAAAAGACTGAACTGTATACTTAAATATGGTTAAGATGGTAAATTTTATGGTGTGTATATTTTACCACAACTGAAAAGAAATTTTAAATGGGCAGAAGATTTGAAAAAATCTTTCAGAAAAGAGGATATCAAAACATCAGGCCTTAGACCTTAAGTATATACAATGTTTATTTGTCAATCATACCTCATTAAAGCTAGGGGGAAAGTTTTTTTTGTTTAAAGTAATATTAATAACTGGCTTTCTTGAGCACCTGCCACATGCAAGGCACAGCTCCAAACGCATCATTTATACAAACTCTTTTAATCCTTCCCACAACTCCACCAGGTTGGTACTGTTATTTCCAGCAAAGAAATGAAGAAACCAAGGCACAGAGAGGCTAAGAGGCCCCACAGCTACAAAGTGGCAGAGGTTTGCCAGGCAGTGTAGCTCTCGATTCTGTGCTCTCAATTGCAGAGGTAAAGAGGCTCCAGTGGGCAATGGGAGAGGAAACCCCCGCAAGGTAATTGTGGTTGCCTTGCTTGTCCTGGTGGACTGTGCTGAGGAAGGAGCCCCAGCAGGAAGAGGATATCGAGATAGACGTTTCAAAACCAAAATGCATCACAAGTTTCATTCATTTCCATAAGAAATATTTACTGAGCCTCTCCTGTGTGCCAGGCACTGTCCCAGGCTGCTGGGGCTCCAGCCATCAGCACCACAGGCAGAAATCCCTGCTCTTGTGGAGCTCAGATTCCAAACCTTCCCATGCCTCAGTTTTTCCAGCTGTAAAATGGGTATTCAAAGATGTATTGGATTGGCAAAAAAGTTCATTCGGTTTTAAATAAAAATAAAAGACATTTTTCATTTTCACCAAAAATTTTATTGACTAATGTATTCACTAACTGAACAAAGTTTCTGGCCAACCCAATAGTTAGGCAGTGAAAAAGAAAACAAGGGAGTATGAGAAATGCTCAGAGGTTTACAGGTGACAATGGATGAACCAGACCTTGACAGCAACATGGATCACCTCTGCAGGCAACAGATCCAACAGGCTGTCAACAGGTGGCATTCCCTGAACTCTGTCTGCAGTTTTTGCCTCCACATTGGTCATTATCAAATAATTCAGGAAAATAATCACGGCAGCCTCAGGCAAGTGAGGTCAGAGGAGCTGCCCCAAACAATGACAGGCAAAGAGGTGGTAGTCGATTAGGGAGAGGTCATCTGCGGTGTGGTTTGCCCATGTGGAGGGGAGGGTCAGGCTCCATTTAGAGAATAAATCACACTCTCAGCCCCATGGCAACAGATGTGGGTGACGTGTGTGTGTGTGTGTGTGTGTGTGTGTGTCCAGGAATGTGTCAGCAGCCATCTATCTACCTACAGATCACAAACTCACATATGCCTTGGGAGCTATAAATGAAAATTCACAGCAGAGATGGCTCTTTCAAGGAGGTTTCTTCTGGAGTGGGAGGAGGTGTTATGCTACAGTATTAGGAAGCTATTCTAGATAGTGTCTGTTGAGGACATCTGGTTTACTGTTGTCACAGCCAGGGCCTCACTGTACCTGGGCCCTGAGAGGGTGCCCTCCACTCTGTTCCCAGAATCACAGAAATAGAGGCCACCGTGCTGACCACAGAGGGCGCTGCTCCCCAGGACTCCTTCCCTTTCCTCTGTGGCTGGGGAGATTTTATTCAAGGCTCTGGAACCTCAAAAGAAAAGAAACTGCAACTAGAAAATCTCTACAAGTTAGTTTATTCATTTCCAATCTGGGGGAACTCCGGGAGGTCTCTGGGGACCTAGACCCTGACTTCCATTCTTCCATCTTTCCAGCAGCCCACAGGATTTTATAGCTTCACAAAGTCGGTGGTTCTCAATGTTGGTGGCTTTAAAACTGCTGCTGCCCATACCCATGTTCACCAGAAAACATGTCTAAGTACATCCTTAGCAGCTTTATTTGTAAACGCTGGAAACCACTTAGGTGTCCATCAACTGGTAAATGGATGAACAAATTGTGCTGTAGCTGTACAATGAAATGCCAGTCTGCAACCAAAGGAACAAAGTTACTGATGCCTGTGACGGGGATTCTCACAGACCTGATGATGGAGAGGGGCGGGTAGCCAGACACAAGTCAATACGTACAGTGGGTGACATCAGAATAGTTGTGTATCTGGAGTGGGGGTGGGGCACTGACCAGAAAGGGAGACTTCTGGGGCACTGGTCATATTCTCTCTCTTGATCTGAATGGTAGTTAACATGGATTTACACACGCACACACACACATAAAAATACATTGAGTTATAACCTTAACATTTCTGCACTGTACTGTAAGTATACTACACATCAAGAAAAATTAAAAAGCAAAATATTGGGGGAATTCCCTGGTGGTCCAGTGGTTAGGACTCTGTGCTGCCACTGAAGGGGACCCAGGTTCCATCCCTGGTCAGGGAACTAAGATCCCACAAGTCGCATGGTGCAGCCAAAAAAAAAAAAAAAAAAAAGGCAAAATACTGATGCCTTGGCCCCACCCCCTATGTCTGACTTAACTCAATCTGGGGTGTGGCCTGGGTAAATGGATTTTTAAAAGCTTCCCAAAAGGTTCTAACGAGCAGCAGGCATGAGACCAAACCCTGCAAGAGCCAGAGCCCTTCCTCTCACTTTTCTGAACCCTGGGCTCTGGCTCCCTGCCCCTGACCTTGGCCCCAGGAGGAACACCCCATTGCAGAGAGGCAGCCTGAGATAGTAGGAAAGGCTCCGGGCTCTGCAGACAGAGTTCCATCAATTTCTTACTTCTTTGACCTTGAACAAGAAACATCTGTTTCTCTAAGCCTGTTTTTTGTTTGTTTGTTTTTTTTCTTTGGGTTTTTGGTGTGTGTGTGTGTCTTTAACATGGGGCAGGTGATAGACCTATATCTCACGCACAATACAGCATAGGAGTGGTAAGAATGGGGTTGGTCTTGATAATGGTAATCTCTTAAAATATACATCTGATCCTGTCACGACTGCCTAAACCTTTCCGTGGCTCTTCATTGCACTTTGAATAAAATGCTACCTCTTTCCCTGAGGCCACCATGGCTGTCCAGGTTCACCATGCTCACCATGTCCTGGCCACGCTGGCTTGCCTCTCAGTTCAAGCCCTTCTCTGCAGCAGGGCCTTGCACTGGAGTTGTTTGCTTCTGGTTTTTTCTCAACCCAAGCTCTGGGTCACCATGCCCTGATCCTTTCTTCATAGCTCCCAGTACATAATAGAGGTATTTGTTGCCTGGCATGGATCCAAGTGCATTCTTGCCTCCACTTTTTACCCCATCACCTGGCCAGGGCCAGGTGCCTTGTGCCTCACTGCTGAATGGAATTCAGTGAACTCAAGGGTGCACTGTCATCTGAGAAGTCTTTTCTAAGTGTCAGAGGGTATTATTATTCGTCCTCCTTCCTGACTCAGTAACCTCTAATCTCCTCTGCTCACATGAGATTGCGGTTTACTCCTGAAACATTTAGTATCCCAATCTGGTGAGAACATCATGCTTAACTGCTGGAGAGGACAAAGAGAGGAGCAAGGCATGGCCCCTGCCCACAAGAAGGCTCCATCCAGGGTGGAGACACACAGGAACCCCATCTGAGGATGAGCTGGGAAGTGCTGTGGGGGCTCTCTGCATCCTCTTCTCACTCCACATCCTCTCTAGGCGATCTCAGAGCCTCACAGTGTCTTAGATGATTCCCTGACCTAATGTAACCCAGCTCTCTCCCACAGGACAAATTCTGAGCTCTTTATCTAAAATCACCCTGGGGAGCTCTACCCACAACCAGTCCCTCCCATCAGGAAGCTTGCACAAGCCTCTTAGACAGCCTCATCCACCAGAGGGCAGACAGCAGAAGCAAGTAGAACTACAATTCTGCAGCCTGTGGAAGGAAAACTACATTCACAGAAAGATAGACAAAATGAAAAGGCAGAGGACTTTGTACCAGATGAAAGAACAAGATAAAACCCCAGAAAAACAACTAAATGAAGTGGAGATAGGCAAACTTCCAGAAAAAGAATTTGGAATAACGATAGTGAAGATGATCCAGGACCTCGGAAAAAGAATGGAGGCAAAGATCGAGAATGCAAGAAATGTTTAACAAAGACCTAGAAGAATTAAAGAACAAACACTGAGAAGAATTAAAGAAAAAACAAACAGAGATGAATAATACAATAACTGAAATGAAAAATACACTAGAAGGGGGCCTCCTTGGTGGCGCACTGGTTGAGAGTCTGCCTGCCAATGCAGGGGACACGGGTTCGAGCCCTGGTCTGGGAGGATCCCACATGCCACAGAGCGACTGGGCCCGTGAGCCACAACTACTGAGCCTGCGCGTCTGGAACCTGTGCTCCGCAACAAGAGAGGCTGCGATAGTGAGAGGCCCGCGCACCGCGATGAGGAGTGGCCCCCGCTTGCCGCAACTAAGGAAAGCCCTTGCACAGAAACGAAGACCCAACACAACCATAAATAAATAAATAAATAAATAAATAATAATTAAAAAAAAATACACTAGAAGGAATCAATAGCAGAATAACTGAGGCAGAAGAACGGATAAGTGACCTGGAAGACAGAATGGTGGAATTCACTGCCATGGAACAGAATAAAGAAAAAAGAATGAAAAGAGATTAAGACAGCCTAAGAGACCTCTGGGACAACATTAAATGCAACAACATTCGCATTATAGGGGTCCCAGAAGGAGGAGAGAGAGAGAAAGGACCTGAGAAAATATTTGAAGAGATTATAGTCGAAAACTTCCCTAACATGGGAAAGGAAATAGCCACCCAAGTCCAGGAAGCACAGAGAGTCCCAGGCAGGATAAACCCAAGGAGAAACATGCCGAGACACACAGTAATCAAATTGGCAAAAATTAAACACAAAGAAAAATTATTGAAAGCAATAAGGGAAAAACAACAAATAGCATACAAAGGAACTCCCATAAGGTTAACAGCTGATTTCTCAGCAGAAACCCTACAAGCCAGAAGGGAGTGGCAGGACATATTTAAAGTGATGAAAGGGAAGAACCTGCAACCAAGATTACTCGACCTGGCAAGGATCTCATTCAGATTCGACAGAGAGATCAAAAGCTTTACAGGCAAGCAAAAGCTAAGAGAATTCAGCACCACCAAACCTGCTCTACAACAAACGCTAAAGGAACTTCTCTAAGTGGGAAACACAAGAGAAGAAAAGTACCTACAAAAACAAACCCAAAACAATTAAGAAAATGGTAATAAGAACATACATATCAATAATTACCTTAAACATGAATGGGTTAAATGCTCCAACCAAAAGACACAGGCTCACTGAATGGATTCAAAAGCAAGACCCATATATATGCTGTCTACAAGAGACCCACTTCAGACCTAGGGACACATACAGACTGAAAGTGAGGGGATGGAAAAAGATGTTCCATGCAAATGGAAATCAAAAGAAAGCTGAAGTAGCAATACTCATATCAGATAAAATAGACTTTAAAATAAAGAATGTTACAAGAGACAAGGAAGGACACTACATAATGATCAAGGGATCAATCCAAGAAGAAGATATAACAATTATAAATATATATGCACACAACATAGGAGCACCTCAATACATAAGGCAACTGCTAACAGCTATAAAAGAGGAAATCAACAGTAACACAATCATAGTAGGGGACTTTAACACCCCACTTTCACCCATGGGCAGATCATCCAAAATGAAAATTAATAAGGAAACAGAAGCTTTAAATGACACAATAGACCAGGTAGATTTAATTGATATTTATAGGATATCCCATCCAAAAACAGCAGATTACATTTCTCAAGTGCACATGGAACATTCTCCAGGATAGATCACACCTTGGGTCACAAATCAAGCCTTGGTAAATTTAAGAAAATTGAAATCATGTCAAGCATCTTTCCTGACCACAACGACATCAATTACAGGGAAAAAAACGTAAAAAACACAAACACATGGAGGCTAAACAATACGTTACTGAATAACCAAGAGATCACTGAAGAAATCAAAGAGGAAATGCAAAAATACCTGGAGACAAATTACAATGAAAACACGATGATCCAAAACCTATGGGATGCAGCAAAAGCAGTTCTAACAGGGAAGTTTATAGCAATACAATCCTACCTCAAGAAACAAGAAAAATCTCAAATAAACAATCTAACCTTACACCTAAAGGAACTAGAGAAAGAAGAACAAACAAAACCCAAAGTTAGTAGAAGGAAAGAAATCATAAAGATCAGAGCAGAAATAAATGAAATAAAAACAAAGAAAACAATAGCAAAGATCAATAAAACTAAAAGCTGGTTCTTTGAGAAGATAAACAAAATTGATAAACCATTAGCCAGACTCACCAAGAAAAAGAGGGAGACGACTCAAATAAATAAAATTAAAAATGAAAAAGGAGAAGATACAACAGACATCGCAGAAATACAAAGCATCCTAAGAGACTACTACAAGCAACTCTATGGCAATAAAATGGACAACCTGGAAGAAATGGACAAATTCTTAGAGAGGTATAATCTTCCAACACTGAACCAGGAAGAAATAGAAAATATGAACAGACCAATCACAAGTAATGAAATTGAAACTGTGATTAAAAATCTTCCAACAAACAAAAGTCCAGGACCAGATGGCTTCACAGGTGAATTCTATCAAACATTTAGAGAAGAGCTAACCTCCATCCTTCTCAAACTCTTCGAAAAAATTGCAGAGGAAGGAAAGCTCCCAAACTCATTCTATGAGGCCACCATCACCCTGATACCAAACCAGACAAAGATACTACAAAAAAAGAAAGTTACAGACCAATATCACTGATGAATATAGATGCAAAAATCCTGAACAAAATACTAGCAAACAGAATCCAACAACACATTAAAAGGATCATACAACATAATTAAGTGAGATTTATCCCAGGGATGCAAGGATCCTTCAGTATATGCAAATCAATCAATGTGATACACCATATTAACCAATTGAAGAAGAAAAACCATATGATCATCTCAATAGATGCAGAAAAAGCTCTTGACAAAATTCAACACCCATTTATGATAAAAACTCTCCAGAAAGTAGGCATAGAGGGAACTGACCTCAACATAATGAAGGCCATATACAACAAACCCACGACAAACATCATTCTCAGTGGTGAAAAACTGAAACCATTTCCTCTAAGATCAGGATGTCCACTCTCGCCGCTATTATTCAACATAGTTTTGGAATCCTAGCCACGGCAATTGGAGAAGAAAAAGAAATAAAAGGAATACAAATTGGAAAAGAGGAAGTAAAACTGTCACTATTTGCAGATGACATGATACTGTACATAGAGAATCCTAAAGATGCCACCAGAAAACTACTAGAGCTAATCAATGAATTTGGTAAAGTTGCAGGATACAAAATTAATGCACAGAAATCTCTTGCATTCCTATACACTAACAGTGAAAGACCAGAAAGAGAAATTAGGGCTTCCCTGGTGGCACAGTGGTTGAGAATCTGCCTGCCAATGCAGGGGACGTGGGTTCGAGCCCTGGTCTGGGAAGTTCCCACATGCCGTGGAGCAACTAAGCCCGTGAGCCACAACTACTGAGCCTGCGCGTCTGGAGCCTGTGCTCCGCAACAAGAGAGGCCACGACAGTGAGAGGCCTGCGCACCGCAATGAAGAGTGGCCCCCGCTTGCCGCAACTAGAGAAAGCCCTCGCACAGCAACGAAGACCCAACACAGCCAAAAATAAATAAATAAATAAATACACTATTAAAAAAAAAAAGAAAGAAAGAGAAATTAAGGAAACAATCCCATTCACCACTGCAACAAAAAGAATAAAATACCTAGGAATAAACCTACCAAAGGAGGTAAAAGACCTGTACTCAGAAAACTATAAGACACTGATGAAAGAAATCAAAGATGACACAGACAGATGGAGAGATATACCATGTTCTTGGATTGGAAGAATCAACACTGTGAAAATGACTATACTACCCAAAGCAATCTACAGATTCAATGCAATCCTTATCAAATTACCAGTGGCATTTTTTACAGAACTAGAACAAAAAATCTTAAAATTTGTATGGAGACACAAAAGACCCCAAATAGCCAAAGCAGTCTTGAGGGGAAAAAACGGAGCTGGAGAAATCAGACTCCCTGACTTCAGACTATACTACAAAGCTACAGTAATCAAGACAATATGGTACCAGCCCAAAAACAGAAATATAGATCAATGGAACAGGATAGAAAGCCCAGAGATAAACCCACGCACCTATGGTCAACTAAGCTATGACAAAGGAGGCAAGGATATACAATGGATAAAAGACAGTCTCTTCAATAAGTGGTGCTGGGAAAACTGGACAGCTACATGTAAAAGAATGAAATTAGAACACTCCCTAACACCATACACAAAAATAAACTCAAAATGGATTAGAGACCTAAATGTAAGACCGGACAATATAAAACTCTTAGAGGAAAACATAGGAAAAACACTCTTTGACATAAATCACAGCAAGATCTTTTTTGATCCACCTCCTAGAGAAATGGAAATAAACACAAAAATAAACAAATGGGACCTAATGAAACTTAAAAGCTTTTGCACAGCAAAGGAAACCATAAGCAAGGTGAAAAGACAACCCTCAGAATGGGAGAAAATATTTGTAAACAAAGCAACTGACAAAGGGTTAATCTCCAAAACATACAAGCAGCTCATGCAGCTCAATATCAAAAAAAAGAAACAACCCAATCCAAAATGGGCAGAAGACCTAAATAGATATTTCTCGAGAGAAGATATACAGATTGCCAACAAACACATGAAAGGATGCTGAACATCACTAATCATTAGAGAAATGCAAATGAAAACTACAATGAGGTATCACCTCACAACGGTCAGAATGGCCATCATCAAAAAATCTACAAAGAATAAATGCTGGAGAGGGTGTGGAGATAAGGGAACCCTCTTGCCCTGTTGGTGGGAATGTAAATTGATACAGCCACTATGGACAACAGTATGGAGTTTCCTTAAAAAACTAAAAACAGAACTACCGTATGACCCAGCAATCCCACTACTGGACATATACCCTGAGAAAACCATAATTCAAAAAGAGACATGTACCCCAATGTTCATTGCAGCACTATTTACAATAGCCAGGACATGGAAGTAATCTAAGTGTCCATCCACAGGTGAATGGATAAAGAAGATGTGGCATATATATACAATGGAATATTACTCAGCCATAAAAAGAAACAAAATTGAGTTATTTGTAGTGAGGTGGGTGGACCTAGAGTTTCTCATACAGAGTGAAGCAAGTCAGAAAGAGGAAAACAAATACCATATGCTAACACATATATATGGAATCCAAAAATAAAGTAAAAAGGTTCTGATGAACCTAGGGGCAGGACAGGAATAAAGATGCAGAAGTAGAGAACGGACTTGAGGACATGGGGAGGGGGAAGGGTAAGCTGGGATGAAGTGAGAGTAGCATTGACATATATACACTACCAAATGTAAAATAGATAGCTAGTGGGAAGCAGCTGCATAGTACAGGGAGATAAAAAAAGAAAAAAAAAATCATCCTGGGTTTTTTCACCAGTGTGTCTCACAGGCACAAATGCAACAAAATCTAAAACTGAATCCATCTCTCCTAAACAATTTAATGATATTTCAGATAAGGAGAAGCATAGCTTATTGAGGTAATGATGCTGAGAAACCAGCTTACCCTTTGGAGGGAAAATTTTTACATCAGAAGACATTCCAGGAGGATAAAGATTTATTTTTTAATTAATTTATTTATTTATTTATCTTATTTTTGGCTGCGTTGGGTCTTCGTTGCCGTGCACAGGCTGTTCTCTAGTTGCGGCGAGCGGGGGCTACTCTTCGTTGCAGTACGCGGGCTTCTCATTGCAGTGGCTTCTCTTGCTGCGGAGCATGGGCTCTAGGTGTGCGGGCTCAGTAGTTGTGGCTCTTGGGCTCTAGAGCACAGGCTCAGTATTTGTGGCACATGGACTTAGTTGCTCCTCGGCAGGTGGGATCTTCCCGGACCAGGACTCGAAACCGAGTCCCCTGCATTTGCAGGCAGATTCTTAACCACTGCACCACCAGGGAAGTCCCTAAAAGATTTAAACTTAAACAATTTAGTCACATAAAGACTTTGAATATTTTTGTAAGTGAACTGGGGAGTCCTTGGAGGATTTTAAGCAGAGGAGTGACGTAGTCTGATGTTGTAGCAGGATCACTCTAGCCACGGTAAGGGAAGAGACCTGAGAGACTGTATTTCAGTAAACTGCATCCCAGAGCTGCTGCTGGGAAGTGAGCCATCACCCCTGTGTCTTCCTGCTTGCTGCTTTCAAGGTCTTCTCTTTGTCTCTGATGTCCTGCAAATTCATTATGATATGTTTAGGCATGGATCTGTTTTTATTTATCCAACTTGAGATTTGATGATCACAGTGACTCTGAAGTGTGTTGTCTTCCAAGAATTCTTGAGGTTACTGACAGTGTCTCTTTCCCATATTCTCTCTCATTTTCTTACGTGACTTCACATAGACATGTATTAGACTTTCCCTCTCTATCCTTCACACCTCAAATCCTTTCTTTCAACTATCCCATCTCTTTTTTTTTCCAGTTAATATATTTTTTATTAAAAAATTTTTTTACTGAAATATAGTTGATTTACAATATTGTGTAAGTTTCAGATGTACAGCACAGTGATTCAGTTATACATATATACATATATATTCTTTTTCAGAATCTTTTCCCTTATAGGTTATTATGTAATATTGAGTAGAGTTCCCTGTGCTATACAGTAGGTCCTTGTTGGCTATTTTATACATAGTAGTGTGTATTTGTTAATTCCCGCCTCCTAATTTATTCCTGCCCGCACCCACTTATTCCATCTCTTTTAATCTCTGGACTACATTGTGAATGTTTTGTTTTTTCACATCTATCTTCCTTTTCATGATTTTTCTCTTAAAGTGTGTCAAATCTATTGTTTATTCTTTTTTTAAATTGTTTTAAATTTCAATCATTTTAGTTTTCATTACTAGGAATTTTATTGTATTCTTTTCCAAATCTGCTTGACCAGTGCTTAGATTATGTTTTTCCTTGTTCCTTGTTTCTTGTTGTTCAAGATTTTTAAAAAATTTTTCTGTAAACATGTTATGAATACTTATTTTTTAACTTGTGACAAAATGCAGATAACATAAAATTTACCATCTTAACCATTTTAAGTGTACATTTCCGTCGCGTTAAGTAATTCACATTGTTGTGCACCCAATCTCCAGAATTCTTTCCATCCTGCAAAACTGCCAAATACTTATTTTTAAACAGTGAAACCACAAAAATACTTGAAGAAACTATAGGTGAATATTTTTTTAAATTAATTTATTTATTTTTGGCTGCATTGGGTCTTCATTGGCCCCCTTTGCTGCGCGCGGGCTTTCTCTAGTTGGGACAAGCTAGGTCTATTCTTTGTTGCGGTGCGCGGGCTTCTCATTGCGGTGGCTTCTCTTGTTGCAGAGCACAAGCTCTAAAGTGCAGGCTCAGTAGTTGTGGTGCACAGGCTTAGCTGCCCCGCGGCATGTGGAATCTTCCCGGACCAGGGCTCAAACCCGTGTCCCTGCATTGGCAGGCGGATTCTTAACCACTGCACCACCTGGGAAGTTCCTAGGTGAATATTTATATGTTCAGATGTGGAGTGACTTTTTAAGCATTGTACCAAAGTCTGAAACCATAAAGATTTGAATACAAAGAAATGTGAAAAAAAAGTGAAACTCCTTCGAAACACCATGAAAATTGAGACAAATGAAAAAAACTGGGAAAAATTCTTGAAAAATATATGACAAAGGGTTAATAGCTTTAACACATAGAGTAATTTCAAATCAATAGAAAAGAAAAAACTTAATAGGACAACAGGTAATGGAAATGAACTTATAAAAGAAGGAACACAAATGCCTAAAAAGAAAAGAAAAAGAAAACTATTTAACCACAGAAGTAATCAAGAAAAGCAAATCAAAAGAGCAATGAGATTAATATTTCTTATCTATCAGACTGAGAAAAATGAATATCCAATGCCAGCAGGGTTAATAATGAGGAAGTGAGCCTTGTTAATAACAGCTGACCAGAATGTAATTGATAATGCCTTCCATCAATGTGGCATGTGTCAAAAACCTAAAAATGTGTACTTTGTTACTCAACAATTACACTGCCAGGACTTTGTCCTAAGAAAAATATTTGAGAAGTGTGCAGGTGTGTGGCATCGTTAGTTATAATAGTGAAAAAATTCTAAAATATATATCCAATCATAGTGTTGATTAAACCATCCATCAGCGGACTACTACGTAGTCATTACAATTGAAGGTATTAATTAACAAGAAGAGATTCATAATGTATTAGTAAACGAAAAAAACAGGTTTCCAAACATCATACCATAACGTACATACAAAACATCCCATTTTTGTTAAAAAATACACTTCCTATGAGTTTGTAAGAATATATACCAAAATGTTAATAGCGATCCTTCGGTTGATGGGATTCTATTTTTATTCTTTTATTATTATTGTTATTGCAGTTATTATTATTTCGCCTGGTTTCTCTTTTCCCCCCTCAAAGAGCGTATATTATTTACATAATAATAAGTTAAATTACCGAAGGGAAACAAAAGAAAGACGTAGTGACTTTCTAAAGGGCCTGCCCAAGCAATAAAAGTGACCATTTATTGATAGAGCACGCAGGGTCAGAACCCCCAGCGGCGGTTTCCACGTGCGTGCATCCTCAAGGCGGCCATGGTTCGCGGTCGCCCGGAGACGCCAGTCCCTCAGGCACCGCCGAGGCCACCTCAGGCAGCGCGCGGGTCCTGACAGGGGGCGGGGCACGGCAGCCCGGAAGAGACGCCGCGCCGCACATACCCCTTCCTTTCCAGCTCCGGCCCCGGACGCAGCAACCGTCGTGGTGAGTTCCTCTGGAGTTCGGGTTCCATCGGCCCCCATCCTGGCCCTCTCGCCGCCGTAGTCGCTGCTCCTCCCCGGGGTTGCGGCGGAGGCTGCTCGCTCCCGCTCCCCTCACCTCCATTTCTGAGCAATGAGAGGGGCCAGGGGCGCACTTCGCGGGGTAGTGGGGCCCTGGCAGGCGAAGATTGGCGTCCCGATAGCGGAAGGCGGAGGAGGAGAGGAGGATGAAGCCCTTTCGTGGCGGGGAAGATCCGGGTGAGGCTAGGGAGACTGTGCTCCTCTTGCACGCTGTTTTTCGGGGCAGAACCCCGCTCCCCGACTTGCCTCTTTGCCTGGCCATGGAAGTTTAGTTTGGGAGAAGAGTGGTAGGCTGTGAAGGTTTCAGCCCTTTGGTTTGGGGTCAGCGGCCTGTCATGAATCGAGGGCTTTCTTCTGGGTCCTTCCCGTGCACCTGAAGGTACCGCCGCGCCCATTCCGCATTAGGTACTGTTTGTTGCTGATGGTCCCCAAATAGTCCGAGCGTACAGGATCTGCTTCCCGTTTTATACCTTTGTTGTGAGTGTGAAGGTCTTGCAGCAAGTGTGTACCTCCATCTTCGTTTTATTTTAATGTCCTGGCAACTTCTCACCTGAATCGTGTTTTCGAGGGTGGGGGAGGGAACTAGTCACTTTTGGACTTAAGTTAGCGGAGTTTGAATTCTTGTTTTTCACGGTGTGTTTGAGATTTCAGTCCATGGGACAGTGATTTGTGTGTGTGTGTGGTCTTTGGGGGTGATGAACTGGGTTACTGGCCCGTGGCCACACTGCTCAGAAAGGCTCTTGATAATCGCTTCCTTCTTGCAGATGTTGATGCCCAAGAAGAACCGGATTGCCATTTATGAACTCCTTTTTAAGGAGGGAGTGATGGTGGCCAAGAAGGACGTCCACATGCCTAAGCACCCCGAGCTGGCAGACAAGAATGTGCCCAATCTTCATGTTATGAAGGCCATGCAGGTAGCCGGGGGGACTGCTGGAGTGGGGTGCAGATGGAGGGATTTTCCACCTGGTGTTCAAGGCAAATTCCAAGGAGAGGTCAGGACAGCCAGAGCTGCTTGCTGCCTTGAAGGGCTGTGAGGTAGATACACCGTGAAAATTTGTCTACTGTGAAGTTTGGCTTCCCATTTGCACTGCTTTTCTAGCCTCTAGTTATGTCTTAACCGTGGTTTTCTGTCTTACAGTCTCTCAAATCACGAGGCTACGTGAAGGAACAGTTTGCCTGGAGACATTTCTACTGGTACCTAACCAACGAGGGTATCCAGTATCTCCGGGATTACCTCCACCTGCCCCCTGAAATCGTGCCTGCCACCCTGCGCCGCAGTCGTCCTGAGACTGGCAGGCCGCGGCCCAAAGGTATAGTGCCCATATAATGCCTCTGAAGGCATTCTCTGAAGTTGCTCTTTCTGGGGAGAGAGGTGAAACAGTGGGTTTTTTTGTGGGGAGCATGGAGGTGGTCTTAGTAATATAACATTGGAATCAGCTTTTGAGGGACTCTGGCACGCAAGACCTAGGTCAAGTCCTAGAACCTTTAATGGAACTGGACTCAGGTCTTCAGAGAAATGGCATTAAACACAGGATATTAGTCTGTGGCAAGATAAACGTGGTAGAGTATTACTGAAATTTTCTCCTGAAATTTTTCCAGTAGAGCGAGGTGCTTATCCCCCCCAAGAAATCCAAAGCAAAGCTGTTTACCATGTGAAATAAATGAAGAGTTGTCTAGAGTTTCTTGGCAATGGGAGCAAAAATAATCACAACAGATAGGGGAGAATAGATGTAGAGAGTGCGTGTGTGTATATTAGCAGTGTGCAAGGGGTCTGTGTGTGGGGAATTACCTTCTGACTCGAGGTCATTGTTGGCTCACAGTTGGCATTTGTCAGGGCTATGGTTCCTTTTCCTTAGGTTTTGAAAAAACTTGTCACTGGAACTTTGTAGGAGGAGCAGTTTGTGAGTTTGATGAGGTGAGATGCAGAGATTCCTAAAAACAGGTGATCATCAGACTGTCAGGTTCCCTGGAATGGTACTTCATGGAGCTCAGGAATCTGCATTTTTTATGAAAGCTCCCTAGGTGGTTAGGCAGGATTACATATCTTTAGAGCAAAGGTTCTTCACCGCATCTTGGAATCTTTGGGGGCATGGGGGTGTTGCCAATGCCATTGTTCCCACACAAATTCCAGTTTGCCATAGGTGGGGCCTGGCGTTTATTTACTTTGACCACTTACTACAGATTGAATCTTATTTTATTTTATTTTTTAAAAAGTCCATTTTCAAATCATGAACTCTAGGTAATTTTCCAGCATAACAAGGTAGAATACTAGATTAACCTTTCCGTGTTTGTGAGAATGTTATCCCACAGCCTAGCGAGACCCGAGGAGGAACTGGAGGATTCTCGGTGGCCTCTGTATTTATATACTTATATTGGAGGTGGGGCTTGCAGCTTATGGTGCCTCCTTTCCTGTTGCACAGGAAGTTTTCCATTTCAGAGATGGGTCAAGTTCAAAATTTTGGCTAGTCAAATGTTTGTAGAAATGGCTGGATTTCTTAATTTGCCAAGGAATTGGAAAATGTGTGTTTATGCTGAGAAATACAGTAGAAAGCAAACTTTTTGCAGGTGTATGACATTTTAATTAAGATGTGCGTTTTCCTAGGTCTTTGAGGAGCCAAAACGTCAGCGATGGCAAGTTTCTAGCTGACAGTTCTGGGTGTAGGAGTTCCTGTCCCCATTAACCCATTATAACTAAGTGTTGCCCAGTGAGAATGGAGAGCAGTTCGTTCTTTTGGCCTGAAGGGAACAGAGTTCCCACGTTGCCCTGTGTTCATACTGTGGTTTAATTTGTGTAGGTCTGGAGGGAGAGCGACCTGCAAGACTCACAAGAGGGGAAGCCGACAGAGACACCTACAGACGAAGCGCTGTGCCCTGTGAGTAGCATCATCTGTATCTGGGTATTGGGGTAGAATCTTGGGATTCTACCCTGGCTGGGGCTCGGCCCTTGTAGATGCCAAGGTAACCAGTAAAGATCTTTCATTTCATCTCAGATCATCTCCAGCTGGAGTCCTTTGTACTTCTTGTCTTATGCAGGGATGGGGATTAGAAGGAAAGCCCTTTGAGCTGGGGACACCGAAGACTTTAGCTGAAGACATTTAGAGCAAAACGGAAGATTTTTAGGAAAGCAACATGCTTTCTTTGTTTTGTAGTTGTGTTCCTGTGTTGTGCTTGAGGGCAGGGCCCACTCACATCACCTTTGTTGCTTTTTTATTGCAAAAATAGTGCAAAATCTTGTTTTTAAATAGCACATGTTTGCGCTGATGGGAACAACAGACATCTGTTCATTCAACAGATATATACTGAGTGCCTATGGTATGCCAGACATGATTCTAGGAACTGGGGGGCTAGTAGTGTACATGAGAGACAAAAGGCCCTTCTCTTGTTGAACTTGCATTTTAGTAGTAGGGGATGGATAAACAAAAATAAGTATATATCATGTCCATCGTGGGTGCTATTGGGGGGGAGGTGTGCAGTTTCCAATTGGATTTTTAGGGAAAGTTCTGTCAAAGTGAGATTGAAGCAAACATCTGCAGGAGGTGAGGCTACCTGGGGGAAGAGCATTACAGACAAAGGTCCTATGGGGAAGGCACCTGACTTGTCTAAACAAGATAGTGGGAGAGTCAGATAAGGGTGTAGGTCTCATAGTTCTGTGGGCCATGGTATGACTTGGGATTTTACTCTGGAATAAGATGGGGAGCCATTCAATTTGTTTTACAGAGACTATGTCCTTGCTGCAGAAGCAGTTAACTGTGATATAAAAGAAAGGTGTAAAGGGAATTTTTACTAACTTTTACTGCTCTTGCCTCCCTACTTGTGGTGCCTGATTCTTCAGGTGTGAGATAGAAGTGAGCAGTTAACCTAAATAGCTTATAGGATAGTAGTAAGAAAGATTTCCTCCAGCAAACAGGCTCTCAGCTCAGAGAAAGTTCGTGGTCGCTTTTATTAGAAGTCAAACCACACGAGGAATCAGCCAGAGGATGTGACAGTTGGTCCCCAAGTTGAGGGTGGGGGAGTGAGCATTTCAGGGAGAGATCGGCATGAACAAAGGTACGGAGTTGGGGAGGGTACTGTGGCTCTGGTCAAAGGGCCAGGGGGTGAGCAGACAGGAGCCTGTGGTGGGTGTGGTCTGAAATGGGCCAGAGGGGGGGCTCCGATTTGAATAAGACTTACTGAAACTGCACTGACTGTTAGCCCTGCCCCTCAAATGTAAATTGTAAAGTTTCCTAGTGGTCACATTTAAAGCAAATAGAAATGGTTTATGTGGATATTAATTTTTTTTTAATCCCAGTGTATTTTGAAATGTTATTTTAATATGTAACCTGTATAAACATTGAGATATTTTGCATTCTCCAAGTCTTGATATCTGATGGGTATTTTGCACACATCTCAATTTGGACTAGTGGCTGCCATATAGGACAGAGCAGCACTAGATCTTTCATCTTGTTTGCCACTTTCCCTTGGTCATAATAAAGTTGCTTTTTGCTTCTGTGGGCCCTTCACCTCTTAGTTCCCCCTTCATTGAGCTCCCTCTGAGCTAGGTGCTGGTCTGAAGCGTGGAAGTAACTCAGTGATTGGAAGTGCCATATAGGAAGGGCACATAATCCAGACGTCATGGTCAAGGCAGCCTTCCTGGAGGAGGCAATAGTTTGGGCTGTGAGTTTTGTAAGGTGACTTAAGGAAGGCTGCCCCAGGAGAGGGATGGGGCAGAGGTGGCTCAGAAGATGTTTCCCCACTGCAGGTTGTAATTTACTTGTACTTCATGGTACCTTTGCTGACATGGCTTTTCTTGCAAGATTGGGTTGGGTGACTTGTCTGTCCTTGTTCTGCAGTGGATCAGATCATATAATGAATCTAAATCGGTGTTTCTCATTCCAGCTGGTGCCGACAAGAAAGCCGAGGCCGGGGCTGGGTCAGCAACCGAATTCCAGTTTGTAAGTGTCCCCTTTTTGCTCTTCATAAGCAGTCACTATTCTGGTCTCAGCCCTTTGGATCTGCATGTCCAGAGATGCAGTATAGTGTGGTGGGTCCCACTCCTCTTCCCAAACACATATTCCAGATAGGTTTTTATATTACGGCACAGTGTGCAAACATCTGTAAATATATAAATTACTGAAACACGTCTCACAGATCAATACTACATGAAGCATAGTGGTATTTTCTAGTTCATTAATGGCCATCATAGGCTCCCTGGATTAGTTTTGTGAACCAAAGCAAGGTTGAAACCAGAACACTGGAGATTGAGCAGGCTCTAGACTCCAGGTGGTGTGGTCTTCGGCAGGTGCCCCTCTGTGCCTGTTTCCTCATCTATGAAGTAGTAGCTATCTCAAGGTAGTTGTGAGACTAGTTAATCCAAGTAAAGGATTAACCCCGGGGATGGTGTATCACTGTTGGGACAACAGCTGTCCTGGGCAGCAGGAAATGGGCCTAGGAGGTGAATGTGGCCCCAGAGCCTGTAAGAGGCAGGGCTGGGTTCTTTGAGCCCTTACATACGGGGACCTCTCCAGTGATGATGAGGCCTGCTGCCCGGCATACCACTTATGCTGATGTCATATGTTTTTTCTTGCAGAGAGGCGGATTTGGTCGTGGACGTGGTCAGCCACCTCAGTAAAGTTTGGAAGAGATTGTTTTGTGTTGAATAAACGTGTAGCCAGAAAAGATTGATCTGTGTGCCCTGTTTTGTGCGTTATGTAGCCTGAACAGGACTGGTTTAAGGATCAGAGTGTTAAGTGGGGTAAGACCGGGTTGGTTTTGGGAGTTGTCCTTATCCAGGGTGACATCACTTGTTGCTGTTAGAGCTGCAGTACTTGGCTTTGACCTGGGCCCTCTTTGCTCCAGCATAAGCCTCCCTGTGGCGTCCTGTCCAGTGTGGTTAACCGTTCTGGGAGGTGGTTGGAAAGCTGGGCGTCTTTACCACACCAGCCATGCTGGCTCAGCTCTGTATGGTGGGAAAGTTGCTATTCTGGTCCTGGAATTATTAATCTTCAAAGCTCAGGGTTTACAAGAATCAGGGAGAAAACATTGCACAAAAACACCCTAAAGGGACTGCCCAGCCTCCCCGCCAGGAATACTAGACAACTGGAGGTCTTGCTATCCCAGGGCTCCTTGAAAATGGGAAATCCACTGTCCCATTTTCCTGGGGTTTGTCAGTGATGACCCAGCATACGACATGAGTAAATGGGCAAGAACAGTGTGTTGCTTTTCTCTTGGTGGGGCCAAGTGTCATGTAAGTACCCAGAGGGGTTTGATGGGACCATTTCTGTGGGCCTGCACTGCAAACACCACATGCTTGGTGCAGTGCCAGGAAGTGAGCCTTGAAGGTGCAGCCCAGTAAGAGCCCAGGGGCCCAAGCCTGCAGGCAAGTTTGCTGGGTGAGATACCAACTTTGACTTGCAGGTCAAACCTGGGCTGCTGATGGTTGCAGTAAATCTGCACTTCCTGCTCAGGGGTCAAAGCTTTTGAGGCAGCAACTCTGGGTCAACCAGCAGGCCCACCAAGGTAAGGAAAGCCAAGCCAGCAAGACGGATAACTAATAGAAGTGGCTCTTCTTAAGGGGTATGGGGACTTGGGAATAATTTGTGGGGTACTATGGGCCAAGCATTGTATGGAGAGGGAGGATAATTAGCCAGGTGAAACTGATAACTGATAAAAATCCTAAACTGCACAGGTGGTTTTGCACTGGTAACCACCTATTTCAGTCCTGACCGGCAGTTGTAATTTAGACCACAAGGTGGCAGCGGACAGCAACCCTGAATGTGCACTTACACTTAGTCCTGGGAGGTGAGCTTTGTATTCTGAACTGCCAATGAGTAGACGCTTGCTTTGGCAGAAGGAGGTGGTGTTGGGGGAAGCTGTTTCAGAGCAGCTTTGGCTGCCTTGCCAAAGGTTGCTTTATATCCAATTTTTCTGCTGGCTCGAGGGATGTCAAGTGGTTTGCCCGTGTTCACATGCCTTGTGATTGTTTAACCTGGATTCTACTGTGAAATGTTAGCTCTCAGCTTTACTGTTTCCCACCGAGGCCAGCAAGTGAGCAGATGGGTTTCTTCTATAGCCTTGGTGATTTTCTAGCCCTAAAATGTCACTTTTTCAGCTACGGCTCTTTGCCAACCTTTTCTCTCGTGATTTAAATTAGTTGCAGAATGTGTTCTCCAAGATTACCCATGGACTCTGGGAAAACCCAAAGAATCTACAAAGTAGAGTCAGAGCCTACGGATAAAAATATACAGATGGAGGTGGTTCTTGCCTGCCAGCCCCCCTCCCTCCCCTACCTTGGTAAATTGAATGGCCCCTGCCAATCAATAATCATTGACTAGCTGCTTGGGGATCAATGCTGATAACTGCTCTGGGAAACAGAAGGCTTGACATTTGCCTTCAAGGACCTCACTGTCCAGTTAGGAAAGCAAAACCAAAGCTCTACAGTTGGCAAATTGTTAGTCCAGACTGAAAGGAAATGCAGGGCAGGGGCAGTGAATGAAGGCTGAAGTGACCCAGAGGTGGGTGTGTGGAGCAGGGGAGGGGTGAGACCAGTCAGTATCTTGAAGAGGTTTGATTGGAAAATAAAACTGTCAGGTGGTGTCTGTGAGGTTATGAAGCAGATGTCAAAAATCAAGGTTTTATTTTTTAAATGAGTTTGGGAAAAACAAATGTTTGTTATGAATACCTGAGAGGGTCACTTGGGGTGGGTGGAATCCGAGGGGCAGAGAGCAGCCCCCCTGGCCACCTGCATGGGCACATCCATCACTGGGCGAAAGCTTTGGAGAAGTTTTGGCCTCTTTTCCAGGGTTGGTTTCGAGGCCCATGAAAGCCTGGCATCTGCCCACCAGCCCCATATATGGCTCACCAGCTAATCCCCACCACCACTACCACCAAAAACAGGCTCCAAAGGATTTTTAAGGGATTTTGGAAGCTGACAGCTGAAGGTACATTTTCCTAATACAAACTTCCCTATATGGACACAAATCCCCATTCCCTGAAAAATACGGTCCCCTTATAGGGAGTGCCAATAACAGCTTGAAGTCTCTTGGTGGGGCCAAGTGCCATCTCATAAGTGCCCTGGTTCTTTAGAAGTCCAGATTTTGGTTTGATTAATAGACATTTGAGAAGCAGCTACCATATGCCTATGTTGGGTGCTGGGAGACAAAGGTGTTTTTGAGAAGGATACATCCTCTAGCCCTGAAGACGTGAGGGCCCACTTGAACCCTCCCTCCACAAGTGCCTCACCAGGCCTCCAGCAGCACAGTGTGGGTCCTAGGAATTCACCATCCCTACCCTTGTCTCCAGAAGCCAGGCCTGTTCAAGTGAGAACTAAAAGAAAAGAGGCAGGCCTGTGCCCAGACTGTTCTCCAAGCTTTGGGAATGCAGCCTGTAGTAGCCACACAGCAATGCAGGGTCATGGGCTCCCATCACATCTGCTTTGATGCGGAGCCTCAAAATGGATTTATCAGTTCTTAGACCTGGGAGAAATGAGACGGGAGAAAGGAATCTTGCTGATAGGGCTAACTAGGGCAATTGTTTCAAAGCCCACAGATGAAGCAGACCTGGTTTAATCTGTCCTGGGACCAGGTTTGCCCAACTTTTCAATGAATGTAAAGCACTCTTGGCTCAGAGGATGGATCAGTGACTGAGGTGAGAGATGGCCTTTTGAAAGGTTGGGCTTTCAGGACAAAGTCTCAGGATGTTATGGAGGGGAGCGGGGGCCTGCTGGCGGTTAGGTGACTAGGCTGGGTGTCGGGGCAGGAGTGTAAGACATCCTCCTGACCTGGCCCTCTCTCCTCCACCTTGCCTCGTGCCGCCATGAACTTTCCCGGAGCCAGTGCAGTGGCCTCCTAAGAGGTCCCCTGCCTCTAGCTTTGCCTTGATTTCAACTACTGTCCCCACCTCAGCCACAGTTATTTTTCAGAAACAGATGTGAACAAGCTACTCCTCATCTTAAAATCCTTCCAAAGTTCCATGTTGCCTTCTAGAGTCTTCTAGAATCTAGACGAATGCCAGACTACATGCATGGCCTAACAGGTTCATCTGCCTACCAAAACAAGGCTCCAAGTTCCAGAATCCAGCTACACTGACGCCCTTTCTCAGCTTCAGGTTTTTTTGCATGTGGTGTTACATATGTGGGGAAACTCTCCCACCCCCACCCACTCGGGGCTCTTGTTCATTCTTCAGATTAAATATCTCCTCTGAGAAGCCTTTCCTGACGGAACCCACCTGAGTGCAAAGTCTGGCTAGGGGTTCCTCCCGTGCGTGCCCGTGGGGTCTCAGCTCTCGCAGGCTGGGTGGGAACTGTTTGGACACTGGTCCATTTTCTCTCTAACACTGAGCCTCGCTCCAGTGGCCTAGCTCAGAGTCTCATAGGTAGTAGCTCCTTTTTTTTTTTTTTTTAATATTTATTTATTTATTTATTTTGGCTGTGCAGGGTCTTAGTTGCGGCACGGGGGATCTTTAGTTGAGGCAGGCGAACTCTTAGTTGCACCATGCATGTGGGATCTATTTCCCCGACCAGGGATTGAACCCAGGCCCCTTGCATTGGGAGTGTGGAGTCTTACCCACTGGGCCACCAGGGAAGTCCCTAGTCTTTTTTTTTTTTTTTTTTAATTATTTATTTATTTTTGACTGTATTGGGTCTTCGTTTCTGCGTGAGGGCTTTCTCTAGTTGCGGCGAGCGGGGGCCGCCCCTCATTGCGGTGCACGGGCCTCTCACTATCGCGGCCTCTCTTGTTGCGGAGCACAGGCTCCAAGACGCGCAGGCTCAGTAGTTGTGGCTCACGGGCCCAGCCGCTCCGCGGCATGTGGGATCCTCCCGGACCAGGGCTCGAACCCGTGTCCCCCGCATTGGCAGGCAGACTCTCAACCACTGTGCCACCAGGGAAGCCCCCTAGTCTTTTTTGTTTTTAACTTTTTATTATTTTATATTGGAGTATAGTTGATTAACAATGTTGTGATAGTTTCAGGTGTACAACAAAGTGATCCAGTTATACAATTTCCCATTTAGGTTGTTACATAATATTGAGCAGAGTTCCCTGTGCTATACAGTAGGTCCTTGTTGGTTATCCAGTAGCTCCTTTGTAATTATTCGCTGCATGAATGATGTCCTGGAGGGAGTTATCTCTGAGAAGCCTCCCCCTTCTGTAGAAAGAACACTGGTGGGGAAAACAAAAATCTCTGCAGGAGCCTAAATTGGGAATGCAAAAGTGACTGTGACACATCCTGACCGTGGAGGTTCTGCCAGAGTTGGGGAGACAGACCTAGAAACTTACACCAAGTGGTAAGTGGTCCAGTGGCTATGGTTGGAATTTAACTGGTGGCTTCTGGGGACGAGGGAAGCAAACATTATCAAGAGGAAGTCCTCCCATAGTGGGCCACCGTGACCTTCTGAGCTGAATCTTACAGTTTGAACTAAAGTAGAATGAGGCTGGCCCAGGTGATGTCTCACAGAGTAACTGGAGAAGCAGCCTGGGGCTCCCTTCCCCAAGTCTAGGAGTTTGTATTATTTTTATTCTTTTACTTACTTTCTTTCAGCTTTGTTGAGGTATAATTGACATGTAATAAAATACATATACAGACATACTTCAGAGATATTGCAGGTTCAGTTACAGACCACTGCAATAAAGTGAATATTGCAATAAAATGAGTCACACGAATTTTTTGGTTTCGCAGTGCATATGAAAGTTATGATATGCTATTAAGTGTGCAATAGCATTGCGTCTAAAACACAATGTACATATCTTAATTTAAAAATGATTGGGACTTCCCTGGTGCCACAGTGTTTAAGAATCCGCCTGCCAATGGAGGGCACACAGGTTTGAGCCCTGGTCCGGGAAGATCCCACATGCTGCGGAGCAGCTAAGCCCGTGCACCACAACTACTGAGGCTGTGCTCTAGAGCCCGCGAGCCACAACTACTGAGCCCGTGTGCCACAACTCCTGAAGCCCGCATGCCTACAGCCCGTGCTTCATAACAAGAGAAGCCACTGCAATGAGAAGCCCAAGCACCACAACGCAGAGTAGCCCCTGCTCGCTGCAACTAGAGAAAGCCCATGCGCAGCAGTGAAGACCCAATGCAGCCAAAAAAAAATTTTTTTTAATTTAAAAAATTTAAAAAAGCTTTATTGCTAAGAAATGCTAACCATCATCTGAGCCTTTAGTGAGTCATAGTAGTAACATCAAAGATCACTGATCACAGAGCACCATAATAAATAATAATAAGAAAGTTTGAAATGTTCCAAGAATTGATAAAATGTGACAAAGACATGAAGTAGCAAATGCTGTTTGGAAAAATGGCGCCAATAGATTTGCTTGACGCAGGGTTGCCACAAACCTTCAATTTGTAAAAAACACAGTATCTGTGAAACGCTGTAAAACGAGATATGCCTGTATTTAGAGTGTACAGTCTGATAAATTTTGACATGTATAAGCCCATGAAATCAAGACAATGATTGGTAATCCCTCACCCCATCCCCAGGCTTTCTGCCTGATCTGTTTTCTGTCAGTATAGGTTAGTTTGCGTTTTCTAGAGTTTTATAAAAATGGAATTATACAGTATGCACCCTTTTATAGACTGGCTTCTTAGCAACATCGTTTTGAGATTCATCAGAGTCATTGCGTGTATCAAGTTCCTTTTTGTTGCTAAGTAGTATTCCATTGTATGGATATAGCACAATTTTTAATCCATTTACCTGTTAGTGAGCATTTGGGTTGCTTCCTGTTTTGGGCTATTGTGACTAATGCTACTATGAACATTCATGTTCATTTGTGTGGACATATATTTTCACTTCTCTTGGGTATATACTTAGGAATGGAGTTCCTAAGTATATATTACTATATGGGTCATATAGTAATTCTGTAACATTTTGAGGAATGGCCAAACTTTTCCAAAGTGGAAAGTTTTCTAAAGTGATCTTCCTTGCGGCATGCAGACTCTTAGTTGCGGCATGCGGACGTCTCAGTTGTGGCATGTGGACTTCTCAGTTACAGCATGCATGTGAGATCTAGTTCCCTGACCAGGTATCGAACCTGGGCCTCCTGCATCAGGAGTACAGAGTCTTACATTTTACATTTCCTGCCAATAGCATATGAGTTTCAGTTGCTTTCATCTTCATGGGTACTTGGTCTGTTCAGTCTTATTATTTTAGCCAGTCTAATAGGTGTGAGAGTTGAGATTTTATCCTGTAGACTGATAGTAAGCCAATTAACAATATAAAGGTGAGGACTGATATAGCCAGGAGTGCTGGATGCTTGGCAAACACTTGAATCCCCACTGCAGGAAATTGTAGACTGAATCTGGGTCTGTGCAGTGACCACACTGGGGCACTGAGTGGTCATGGGTAAACCACTCAGTCAATAGTGACCACAATACACATTCAGCCTGCTAACGGGAAAGGGGAGGGGGGAAAATCCATCATTTGATTGCTGAGTTTTAGAAAGGGAAACTAGGACAGAATGAGGGCATTAAGGGGAGAGAAATGAAAGGAATTGTTTAAAAAGTTACAGCCCATAGAAAGCCTGGAGCCCATTTCTATTAAAAGTGCTTTATTGGAAGCCCGTGATAAATGCATGGCACAAATCCAAAAGAACAGCCACTTGAAAAATAAGCCCTGCATGGTTTACTGACATATCAAAGAGGCCATTGTGAGGAGAAAGGCATCTTTAAAAATAAATATTAAATGGGACAGGATACCCAAGCTGAGGGAATAAAGAGACCTCAAAATGGAGCAAAACTTGTAAAAGCCACAAATCAAATGACGTAAAAATTCTGAAGAGTACCAGAAAGAAATGTCAAAGTAAATTGTTCTAGTTTATTTAAGTGCATGAGAAGCAGGAGGTCAGTTTGAGAATCTAGGGTCATCAGTTCATTAATGTGCAAAGAGTGTATGAGGGAGGGGAGGGAGGGATGAACAGTCAAATGACTCTGACATCTTGGCCTCCATCGCAGAGATTTCCCCTTCTGTTAAAAAAAAAAGTATTATGGAAAATTTCAAGCATATATAAGATAAATGTAAGAGTGTAATAAACCACCATATATCCACCAGTGGGCTTCAACAGTCATCAACATTCTGCCACTCTTGTTACATCGATCCCTATACCCACTGCCCTCTTACCCCTAACTTGATTGTTTTTTTAAAGTCAAATTTATGGAGGTATAATTTACATGCAGTAAAATTTACCCTTTTTAGGGATACAGTTCTGAGTTTTGATAAACATATAGGCGTGTAACCACTGCCACAGCAAAGCTATGGAACTTTTCCATCACCCTAAAAAAAGGTCCCGCATGTTGCCCCTGTGTGGTCAGCACTCTGACAACCAGTGTTCTTAGTCTCCATAATTTTGCCTTTTCCAGAATATCAGAAAACTGGAACCATACAGTATGTCCTTTTCTTCCCCCCTATTTCTTTAGGTATTTATTTTGGCTGTTCTGGATCTTAGTTGCGACAGGTGATATCTTCCTGTGGCATGCGGGCTCTTAGTTGTGGCATACAAACTCTTAGTTGCAGCATGCATGCGGGATCTAGTTCCCCGACCAGGGATCGAACCCACGCCTCCTGCACTGGGAGTGTGGAGTCTTACCCACTGGACCACCAGGGAAGTCCCAGTATGTCCTCTTTTGTGTCTGACTTCTTTTGCTCAGCATACGGTTTTTTGTTTTTAATTAATTAATTAATTAATTTATTATTTATTTTTGGCTGCGTTGGGTCTTCATTGCTGTGCGCGGACTTTCTCTAGTTGCAGCGAGCGGGGGCTACTCTTCTTTGTGGTGCATGGGCTTCTCACTGCGGTGGCTTCTCTTGTTGCGGAGCATGGGCTCTAGGCGTGCAGGCTTCAGTAGTTGTGGCTAGTGGGCTCTACAGCACAGGCTCAGTAGTTGTGGCTCACGGGCTTAGTTGCTCCGCGGCATGTGGGATCTTCCTGGACCAGGGCTCGAACCCGTGTCCCCTGCATTGGCAGGCAGATTCTTAACCACTGCGCCACCAGGGAAGTCCCAGCATATGGTTTTGAGATTCATCCATGATGCTGCCTGAGGAAGTAATTTATTCCTTTCTGTTGCTGAGGAGTATTCCACTATGTGGATGTACTACAGTTTGTCTATCCACCTCATTACAAATAACTCAATTTTGTTTCTTTTTATGGCTGAGTAATATTCCATTGTATATATGTGCCACATCTTCTTTATCCATTCATCTGTCGATGGACACTTAGGTGGCTTCCATGTCCTGGCTATTGTAAATAGTGCTTCAGTGAACATTGTGGTACATGACTCTTTTTGAATTATGGTTTTCTCAGGGTATATGCCCAGTAGTGGGATTGCTGGGTTGTATGGTAGTTCTATTTTTAGTTTTTTAAGGAACCTCCATACTGTTCTCCATAGTGGCGGTATCAGTTTACATTCCCACCAACAGTGCAAGAGGGTTCCCTTTTCTCCACACCCTCTCCAGCATTTATTGTTTATAGATTTTTTTTTTTTTTTTTAAGAATGGCAACTACTTAATGGGAGACGGTTACAGTTGTTAAGACAAAAAGGATGTTGTTTGGGACTAGAGTGATAGTAAAAGTAGAGGGAAGGATTTTTTTTTAATTTATTTATTTTTGGCTGTGTTGGGTCTTCGTTTCATGCGAGGGCTTTCTCTAGTTGCGGCAAGCGGGGGCCGCTCTTCATCGCGGTGCGCGGGCCTTTCACTGTCGCGGCCTCTCTTGTTGCGGAGCACAGGCTCCAAACGCGCAGGCTCAGTAGTTGTGGCTCACGGGTCTAGTCGCTCCGCGGCATGTGGGATCCTCCCAGACCAGGGCTCGAACCCGCGTCCCCTGCATTGGCAGGCAGACTCTCAACCACTGCACCACCAGGGAAGCCCCTGTTTATAGATTTTTTGATGATGGCCATTCTGACCGGTGTGAGGTGATACCTCATTGTAGTTTTTTTTTTTTAATTATTATTTTATTATTTATTTATTTATTTAATTTTGGCTGTGTTGGGTCTTCGTTTCTGTGCGAGGGCTTTCTCTAGTTGCAGCGAGCGGGGGCCACTCTTCATCGCGGTGTGCGGGCCTCTCACTATCACAGCCTCTCTTGTTGTGAGGCACAGGCTCCAGACGTGCAGGCTCTTCTGCCCATTTTTGGATTGGGTTTTTTGTTTTTTTGATATTGAGCTGCATGAGCTGCTTGTATATTTTGGAGATTAATCCTTTGTCAGTTGCTTCATTTTCAAATATTTTCTCCCATTCTGAGGGTTGTCTTTTTGCCTTGCTTATGGTTTCCTTTGCTGTGCAAAAGCTTTGAAGTTTCATTAGGTCCCATTTGTTTATTTTTGTTTTTATTTCCCTTATTCTAGGAGGTGGATCAAAAAGGATCTTGCTGTCAAAGAGTGTTCTGCCTATGTTTTCCTCTAAGAGTTTTATAGTGGCTGGCCTTCCATTTAGGTCTTTTTTTTTTTTTTAAATAAATTTATTTAATTTTTGGCTGCGTTGGGTCTTTGTTGTTGCACGCGGGCTTTCTCTAGTTGCGGCGAGTGGGGGCTACTCATTGCTGTGATGCGCGGGCTTCTCACTACGGTGGCTTCTCTTGTTGCGGAGCACGAGCTCTAGGCGCATGGGCTTCAGTAGTTGTTGTGCTTGGGCTTAGTTGCTCTGCGGCATGTGGGATCTTCCCGGACCAGGGCTGGAACCCGTGTCCCCTGCATTGGCAGGCGGATTCTTAACTACTGGGCCACCAGGGAAGTCCCCTACATTTAGGTCTTTAATCCATTTTGAGTTTATTTTTGTGTATGGTGTTAGGGAGTGTTCTAATTTCATTCTTTTACATGTAGCTGTCCAGTTTTCCCAGCACCACTTATTGAAGAGGCTGTCTTTTCTCCATTGTATATTCTTGCCTCCTTTATCAAAGATAAGGTGACCATATGTGCATGGGTTTATCTCTGGGCTTTCTATCCGGTTCCATTGATCTATATTTCTGTTTTTGTGCCAGTACCATACTGTCTTGATTACTGTAGCTTTGTAGTAGTCTGAAGTCAGGGAGCCTGATTCCTCCAGCTCCATTTTTTTTCTCAAGATTGCTTTGGCTATTCGGGGTCTTTTGTGTTTCCATACAAATTGTGAAATTTTTTGTTCTAGTTCTGTGAAGGATGCCATTGGTAGTTTGATAGGGATTGCATTGAATCTGTAGATTGTTTTGGGTAGTGTAGTCGTTTTCACAATGTTGATTCTTCCAATCCAAGAACATGGTATATCTCTCCATCTGTTTGTATGGTCTTTCATTTCTTTCATGAGTGTCTTATAGTTTTCTGCATACAGGTCTTTTGTCTCCTTAGGTAGGTTTATTCCTAGGTATTTTATTCTTTTTGTTGCAATGGTAAATGGGAGTGTTTCCTTAATTTCACTTTCCGATTTTTCATCATTAGTGTATAGTAATGCAAGAGGTTTCTGTGCATTAATTTTGTATCCTGCTACTTTACCAAATTCATTGATTAGCTCTAGTAGTTTTCTGGTAGCATCTTTAGGTTTCTCTGTGTATAGTATCATGTCATCTGCAAACAGTGACAGTTTTACTTCTTCTTTTCCAATTTGGATTCCTTTTATTTCTTTTTCTTCTCTGATTGCTGTGGCTAAAACTTCCAAAACTATGTTGAATAATAATGGTGAGAGTGGGCAACCTTGTCTTGTTCCTGATCTTAGTGGAAATGGTTTCAGTTTTTCACCATTGAGGACGATGTTGGCTGTGGGTTTGGCATATATGGCCTTTATTATTTTGAGGTTAGTTCCCTCTCTGCCTACTTTCTGGAGGGTTTTTATCATAAATGGGTGTCGGAATTTGTCGAAAGCTTTTTCTGCATCTATTGAGATTATCATATGGTTTTTTATCCTTCAGTTTGTTAATATGGTGTATCACATTGATTGATTTGTGTATATTGAATAGTCTGATTTTCTTTATACAGGCTTTCGGGGTCCACCTGACCTTGTAATATACAAGTCCTAACTCCACCCTTTTGACAAATGGACACAACCATGTAACTCACTTTTCTGAGAAGGAGAAAAGCAGTCCCTGACATCCAGGAACTGGCCTGACCCTTACAGCTAGGCCTTGGCATGTTAGAAGTTGGCCTGGCACTCACAGTTGAGTCCATGTCACTCTCCTGTTGGATATAAACAATGTCATCAAACATCAGCATCAGACAAGGTGACTTTGTGACTCAAAGTCAAAAAACTTTATAATCTTGTCTAAGCACAGACAAAAACAAGTTCACTGTACAAACCACTAAAATATAAAGCATGCCCCTCTCTCAGATGATATGAGGGACTGCTTCTCTACCAGTTATGTCTTTAGCCATGTTCTCCCTCATTCTAGGAAAGATTTTTTAAGATACCCAATCATAGAGTTACCCTGCTTCCTGACAGCATCCGATCCAGAACAAAGCCCTGTTTCCTTAAAACCTCCCCCAAATCACCTCAGGCATTTTAAAAATCACCTTTCTGAGATGCTCTATGCTTCTCCATGGTATGTGTTCTCCATCATTGTAAGGAGCAAAAATCCCAACTTGTTCAACTACAGGTATATGCATGGTTTTGGCCTGGAGGGCACTGACACCCCTATCCAGATGCAGAATATTTCACTTTCCCATAAAATTCTCTTATGTCTCTTCCCAGTTAATCCACCCCCTATCACAGATGGACTTCTATGTTGTTTGGCTGTTATGAATAAAGCAGCTGTGAACATTTTGTACAGGTCCTTTTGTGGACATGTTTTCATTTTTGCTAGGTGTATTAGTTTCCTATTGCTGCTGTAACAAATTCACACACATTTAGTGGCCTAAAACAACACAAATTTATTATCTTACTGTTCTAGGGGTCAGAAGTCCTAAATGGGTCAGCAGGGCTGTGTTCCTCTTGCTGCTTTGGGGAGAATCTGTTTTCTTGCCTTCTCCAGCTTCTGGAAGCTACCTGCATTCCATGACCCCTTTCAACATCTTTTTTTTTTTTTTTAATTTTTAAATTTATTTTTGGCTGTGTTGGGTCCTCATTGCTGTGCGCGGGCTTTCTCTAGTTGTGGCGAGCAGGGCTTACTCTTCGTTGTGGTGCACAGGCTTCTTACTGCGGTGGCTTCTCTTGTTGCAGAGCATGGGCTCTAGGCACACGGGCTTCAGTAGTTGCAGCACGTGGGCTCAGTAGTTGTGGCATGCAGGCCCTAGAGTGCTCGGGCTTCAGTAGTTGTGGTGCGCAAGCTCAGTAGCTCCACGGCGTTTGGGATCTTCCCTGACCAGGGATCGAACCCGTGTCCCCTGCATTGGCAGGCGGATTCTTAACCACTGTGCCACCAGGGAAGTTCCCTTCCAACATCTTAAAGCCAGCATCTTTAAATCTCTCTCCCTCTGACCTCTACTTCTGTCATCACATCTTTTTGTCTGTCTCTGACTCTCCTGTCTCCCTCTTTCCCTTATAAGGACCCGTATGATTACATTGGGCCCACCCAGCTAATGCAGGTTAATATCCCCATCTCAAGATCCTTAACTTAATCACATCTGGAAAGTCCCCTTTTCTGTGAAAGGTGATGTATTCATAGATTCTAGGGATTACAACATGGACATGACTTTGATTGGGATTGCTTTGAATATACAGATCAATTTGGGGAGAATTAACTTCTTAACACGCTCAAGTCTCTCAGTCCATTAACATGGTATATCTCTCCACTCATTTAGATTTTCTTCAATCTGTCTCAACAATGTTTTGTAATTTTTAGTGCAAAATCTTTTGTTAAATTTATTCCTGAGTATTCTAATGGTATTTTAAATGGAATTGTTCTTTTAAACTTTATTTTCTAATTGTTTTCTTCTAGAATATTAAAAATCATTGATTTTTAGCCCTTTAAATTAAAACGTAAAGAATATACAATAAAAATGCACAGATTTTAGATATTCAGTTCATTGAGTTTTGACAATTGCATACTCCTATATAATCACTGCCTAAAACAGGAGATAAAACATTTTTATCCCCCCGGGATGTTTTTTCCCGCCCTTTTCCAGCCAGTTCCTTCCCCAGTGTTCCTACAACCACTATCAGATTACTATCACCACAGATTTGTTTGGTCTATATTTAGATTTTATAGAACTGTATTTCTATAATATACACTTTTCAAAATGACTAGCTTCTTTCACTTATAATGTTTTTGGAATTTATCCATATTGTTGCACGTATCAGTAATTTATTTTATTGTTGAGTAGTATTCCATTGCACAAATATACCATTATTCATCTATTTTCCTTTTGACATTTGGGCAACTTCCAGCTTGGGGTTATTATGAATAAGGCTGTCGTAAACATTCTTTTGTTAAGTTTTTGTGAACATTTGTCTTAACTTCTGTTGGGTAAATGCCTAGGAGTGGAATTGCTGGGTCATAGGCTAGATCTGCCTAACTTAATACGAATTTTCCAAAAGGTTCTTTGGAGTGGTGTTTCATTGTACAACCAGCACACAACCATTGTATCAGAGTTTCATTTGCTCCACAGCATAGTCAGCATTTGCTGTTGTAAGTCTTTTTGATTTTATTCATTCTAATGAGTGTGACATTGTATCTCATTGTAGTTTTAATTTATAGTTACCTAATAACAATGATCTTAAACGTTTTTCTATGTGCTTGTTGGGCATTTTTGTCTTATTTTGTGAAGCATCTGTTCAATTATATTTTCCATTTTTTAAAATTGGGGTGTTTTTTGTTTTATTGTTGATTTCTGTAAATATAAAAATACATCTTGGATACCAGTCATTTGTTTTTTATATATGATGTCTTGTCTATTAATTTTCTTAATTATGTCCTTTGACAAGAAGAAGTTTTAAATTTTGATGATGTCTGGTTTTGGGGGGGTTTTTTTGATGCTAATTTTTAAAAAATATTTATTTATTTATTTATTTATTTATTTACTTTTGGCTGCGTCGGGTCTTAGTTGCGTCATGCAGGATCTTCTGTTGCAGCATGTGGGCTCCTCTCCAGTTGCGGTGCAAGGGCTCTGTAGTTGTGGCGTGCAGGCTTACTTGCCCTGTGACATGAGGGATCTTACTTCCCTGACCAGGGATTGAACCCGTGCCCCCTGCAGTGGAAGGGCAGAGTCTTAACCACTGGACCACCAGGAAAGTCCCAATTGTTAGGATTTCTTGAAATGTCTCTATCTCTGATGGTATTCCATTTCTGAAGCAGACAGGAAAAAAATCCTCGTCAGGTGAGAAGGGCTAGAACCACATTGAGGTAATGGGCCAAAACTTGTGACTAGCCCCATGGAAGGGATGAGTAAGCATGTTTGATTCCCTAGCTCTATTAAAAAATTTACCCTCAGGCCTGCTGTGGAACTTGAAATATATTTATTAGAGCTTTACCCTACAGGACTTTTGGAAAATTGAACATTTTTAGTAGAATGACATATTTGTTAGGATTAATTTATTTGATTTAAATCTATTACCACCCATTATCACCTAAGGAAGTGTAGCCACTTCTCAAGAATTATCTCCTTTCCCTCTGTTAAGTATACTGTCTAGGACATATGGGCAATGAATGAATGAATCACAGGTCAGGCAACTTTTATGAAAGGTGTGGTAGGTAGCTTCTCATATGGCCTCCAATGATCCTTGCATCCTGCTATTCGTGCCTTTGTGTAACCCCCTCCCACATTAAGTCAGGCTGACTTACGTGATCAGTAGAAAGCTATGGAACCGATAAAGTGTGACTTTCAAGGCTAGGTCATAGAAGGCATTGCAGTTCAGTCTTGGGATATTGTACTGTTCTTTTTGGGAGGAATCCAGCCACCATGGCATGAGGATGCTCAAGCAGCCCCATGGAGAAGTCCACACAGAAATGTGGACTTCCAATAAGAAGTGGATCCTCCTACTCCAGTCACGCCTTCAGATGACTGCAGCCCCAGCCAACATCTGACTGCAACCTTATGAGAGACACCACCCCAGAACCACTCAGCCAAGCCACTCCAGGAGTCTTACCCCATAGAAACCATGAAAAATTAGAAATGATTCATGTGTTAAGCTACTATGTTTTGGGGAGCAAAAGGTAACAAATACAAAAGCAAAGATCAGAAGCAGAAGGTGCTCCTGGGGGACTTAATGGGATGGACAAGGTAGTCCTGGGAGGCAGGAAGAGTGAGAGGCATGTTAAGGGAGCAGGGTGGAGTAAGGAACCTGTGAAAACCAGTTTTCTGTGTTTTATTTGCCATTTCATCCAGGATTGGCTCTAAAAAGTTGCTACAGATGATCTCCAAAATGTGTAATCAGGAGAATGCTGTGTGATCTTCATTCAGAAGACTGATTTTAGGTGTGTCATAGAGGATATTCCTATAGACAGGTGAGTCTCATTCCATACTGGGCAAGTGATTGAGCTCTCTACTAAAGGTCAGGTTCTAGAAGGGCAACAGCTGTTTTTCCATTAACAAATTTTTTTTTTTTTTGAGATGTGTCTGTGTCAGGTCCTGGGATAACTGCTGAGCAAGATAAGCAATGATAAGTGAGACACAGACCCTGCCTTCAAGAAAGTTGAAATATGAGATTGGCAAGAAAACAATGACAACAGTATGTGACAAATAGTGTAACAAAGCAGGAAAAACCGAGGCCAGTAGGAAGCATAAAGGCAGTTAGGAGGGCTTTTAACTTGCATTCTGAAGAATATAAATAAATATAATTTGGTCTCTGGGTGGGAGTGGAGGGACAATGGAATGTGTGAGGGTCTTGGAAGACGAGTCCTCCAGACAGCAAGGAAGCATGTTCAAAGACTTGCAAGGCTGTCTGGAGGTTCAAGAAACCATAGTTAGTTCAAAAAAAAAAAAAGAAACCACAGGTAGTTCAGAATGACTAGACTATTGAGTAAGGTTGGCAGGGGCCAGCTCTTGCAGGGTCTTGTGTTTCCTGGTAGAATTTGGATTTTATCTTCTTCAAATCACTGAGGAGCAACTGTAGGTGTTTCTTTTTTTGTTTGTTTGTTTTTGGCCTTGCCACATGGCTTGAGGGATCTTAGTTCCCCGACCAGGGATAGAACCCGTGTCCCCTGCAGTGGAAGCATGGAATCCTAACCACTGGACCACCAAGGAATTCCCCAAAATAGACTTTCATTTTCTTATTTTATTTGTTTATTTTTTGGCCGCACTGCGCGGCTTGCAAATGTAGGTGTTTAATCAAGGCCATGACTTAATCAGATCTTCATTTGGGAAGGATTCCTCTTGCTGCAGTGGGTGAATGGGGTTGAACAGGGCTGGATGGGAGCCAAGAAGAACACTGTTTAAGCAAGAGGGAGAGTCCTAATGAAGTAATGGCAGAGGGCAAAGAGGGAAGGGGTTGAGGATGTCCAGAAGGCAGAAGCATTGGAGTTTATCAATGGGATGGAAGGTAGGAGATATATTGACTCCCAGCTTTCTGGCTTAGGCACCTGAAGAGTTACCTTACTCTTTACTATGGTCATAGGGAAACAGGCAACATTTTACATATTAATTTTTTCTTATAGGACTTTCAGAGAAGAATTTAACTGGAATAATGTTAATAAGTACAATTATTTTATGAATTTAAATCTAGTATTTACCCATTATCTTCCAGGAAAGGGTGCAATTCTTTGGTTAATGTTTCCTTTTTTTAAAAAAATTAATTTATTTTAATTTATTTTATTTTTGGCTGCATTGGGTCTTCATTGCGGTGCGTGAGCTTCTCATTGCAATGGCTTCTCTTGTTGCAGAGCACGGACTCTGGTGCACAGGCTTCAGTAGTTGTGGCGTGAGGGCTCAGTAGTTGTGGCACACAGGCTTAGTTGCTCCGCGGCATGTGGAACCTTCCTGGACCAGGGCTTGAACCTGTGTCCCCTGCATTGGCAGGAGGATTCTTAACCACTGCACCACCAGGGAAGTCCTGGTTAATGTTTCCTGAATGAAGAAAAAGTAATTATTACTATTAAGGCAAGGGATCTGGGAGCGATCTAGTGAGTTCTTGCAACTAAAGAGGCCCACAAAAGGTGGAGAAGGAATTAGAAACCAACAGAAAACCTCCATCCATCTAGTCAATCAACATTTACTGAGCTCTTATTTTGAACAAAGCCCTGTGCTAGGAGGTGGAGGTATCCAGGTAAATGAGACACAGTGCCTGTCTTCAAAGATGTGACAATTTAACTTGCTTATTATCTTTACTCTGGTATGCTGAAACCTGGAATGCCATTTGCAATTCTGCTCTCTACCTTATGAAAGTGACAGACGGTATGGTGTAGCTGTCTAGCCACTGGTGTAATTGTACTCATACAACTTTTCTGGGAAGCCTTTGACGAAAAGCAGCAAGAGCCATAAGTGTGTTCCTACTCCCCTTATCCGCCTCTGGGAAATTATCTTGAGGAACTATCTGAGTCAGAGACAAGAATTTACGTACAGGGATGTTCGTTGCTGTTCTAATGAAACAGAGGATACAACCTAAGCATCTAACAAGAGGGAAATGGTAAAATTGATGGTTCATCCCTATGATGGACTACTGGGTAGTAATTAGAAATAGTATTTTTAAAAAAAACCCTTAATGACATGGAAAAGACCAGAAAAAAAGCAGGATACAAATCTCTACAGAATGTGCTCAAAGATATCCATAATTTAGGTTTTTTTTTTTTAAGTCAAGTGTCATTCCCCTCACATCCCCCCCCATAAGTTAGTTTTTTTTAATTAAAAAAATACTATGGGGACTTCCCTGGTGGTGCAGTGGTTAAGAATCCGCCTGCCAATTCAGGGGACATGAGTTTGATCCCTGGTCCGGGAAGATCCCACATGCCACGGAGCAACTAAGCCTGTGCGCCACAACTACTGAGCCTGCGCTCTAGATCCCGTGAGCCACAACTATTGAAGCCTGCGCACCTAGAGCCCGTGCTCCGCAACAAGAGAAGCCACCGCAATGAGAAGCCTGAACACTGCAACCAAGAGTAGCCCCTGCTTGCCGCAACTAGAGAAAGCCCACGTGCAACCAGAGAAAGCCCGCGTGCAGTAACAGAAACCCAATGCAGCCAAAAATAAATAAAATAAAATAAAAATACTATGTTTTTTTCAAATTTTTGACAGTGGGCATGTTACAGTATTTCTACAATCAGAACTTTTGGCTTTATCTTTCTTTTTTTTAAATTAGAGACATATGGCAGAGGAGAAGGCTAGAAAGACAAGCAAAATGACCAAGATTTTGGGAATTCTGTCACATGAAGATTGACTAAAACTAACTGAAATTCCATATCTTATGTGTCAAGGGCTTAGTGAAATATCAATAACATTACAGGCATACCTTGAAGATATTGCTGGTTCAGTTCCAGACCATGCAATAAAGCAAATATTGCAATAAAGCAGGTCACAGGAATTTTTGGTTTCCTATGGCATATGTTTATACTATACTGTAATCTATTAAGTGTGCGATAGCATTATGTCTAAAAAAAAGTATATATCTTAATTTTAAAATACTTCATTACTAGAAAATGCTAACCATCTTCTGAGCCTTCAGCAAGTTGTGGTAGTAACTTCAAAGATCACTGCTCATAGGATAATGAAAAAGTTTGAAATATTTCAAGAATTTCCAAAATGTGACACAGAGACAAGAAGTGAGCAAATACTGTTGGAAAAATTGCAGTTGGATAAAAGTTGCTCAGTGCAGGGTTGCCACAGACCTTCAATTTGTAAAAAACAAAGCAAAGCACAATAAATTGAGGTATGCCTGTAGTTACAATGTATCGAGTGAGTACTATGTGCCAGGTGCCAAATGAGTTTATTATCTCTATTTTACAGGGGTAAATAAATTATGTAAATGAGATTCCAACCTAGGTTTGTTTGGTTTCAAATCCTGATCTTTTTTGACTATGCTAAATATAAGCAAATTCAAAAAAGGGTAATAAGCAATTCACAGACAAATCCTGCACATGATTTTCAGCACGTCCAGGGCATCTGCATGGTACTAGGTTTGGTCTGGGCTGCTGAGAACTTTCACAAGTCATACTCCCTTTTCCTTGCTGGAGGGCATCTGGCTGTATATCCTTCCCTGGAGAATCTGTTTGACACCACAATATATCCTCCTCCTTTACTGCCCAAAATGATGATGCCTTATGATTTGCATTGTGTGTACACATACACACACGTACACACACACACACACTCTCTCTCTCACTCTTTTCTGGCCCTCCTGTATATCTAAAGAGGAAGCATTTGCTTTTTTGCACAAATAAAGGAATGCAGGATAAACATCTGTTCTTTCAATGTACTACATGCCCCAGTCCATAAGACGTCCAGAGCTTCTGGATGTCAATGCACCACCCCCCGCCCTGTTTCCCTGCAGTGCTTAATCCAGGCATCTCAGGTTGCACTCTCCGTTGCGTTTAACTGCATCCCACCTTTACCTCTAGACCTTCCCCCTCACCCGCTCCCAGATGGATGGGCAAAGCCAAAGCCCGGGCGCCGTGACCCTGGGCAAATCCTCGCTTCCTCCTCCTCAGCGGAGCTGGGCGGCCATGCGCCCGCATCCCTTTTCCCCCGGCTGTCTCCCAGCGCGCCTCACCGTCCCCACCCCTAAGCTATTGGCGTAGCGGCCACCTCCAGTCGCGCGGCCCTCTCATTCCAGACACTCGTTTACACCGCGCGGAATGGGAGGGCGCGATTCCCGAACGCGGCCTGCGCTGCGAGCGCGCGGCCGTCCGGCAGGCCGGCGCGGCTTTACGCCGCTGACGCAGCGCGCCCAAGATGGCGACGCAGTCGTCGTCCGGGGTGGCGGCGGCAGGGGGGGCGGCGGCCGTGGCGGCAGCGGCTACGGCAGCCGTGACGGCGGCGACGGCGCGGGGCCTGGGCCGGGGGGAATGAGGCGGCCGCGGCGGGCCAGCGGCGGAGCCCTGTAGCGGTGAAGCGGCACCTCTTCCCTGCTTCCCTTGGCCGAGCCGGGGGCGCGCGTGCGCGCGCGGCCGTCCGGAGCGGACTCCCTACCCTCGACTCCCGCGACCCGCACCTCACCCCAACTCGGGCCCGGAGGATGATGAAGCTCAAGTCGAACCAGACCCGCACCTATGACGGCGACGGCTACAAGAAGCGGGCCGCGTGCCTATGTTTCCGTAGCGAGAGTGAGGAGGAGGTGAGGCGCCGGGCCGGGCGGGCCTGGGGTCCCCGGGGTCGGTGGCCGCCTCGGGCCGAGGCGCGGGGGGCGCGGCGGCTGGAGAGGGTTTGCCCGGGCCCCGGGTTGGGCCGCTCCGCTCGGCCCCAATGAAGTTCCGACGGAATTTCCTGAGGCGAGGAAGAGGAGGAAGGAAAGAGGACGGTGGGCGGAGGGGAAGTGTGTCTGAGCGTGGCCATACGGCATGGGCCGGGCGGGCGGCTGGGGCACTTCGGAGCGGGCCGCCTGTCACTGGGGAGAGTGGCGGCGGGTAGAAGGCAGTGGGTGGGAAGAGCGTATGGCTTTCGGTCCAGGCCTGCAGCTTTGGATCCAGAAAGGGCAGCTCCGCACTTGTCAGCCCAGCACATGTGTGTAGAGGCCTCCGTGCACGAGGCGCGGGCCGGCCCTTTGTGGCAGAGAAAGAGTCCACTTCATTGGCAGGTTGGGGGTTTGCCGAGGGATTATGTGCGTCTGTGAGCCGGAGTGGGGGAGTCTTAGGAAGATTGAGGGCGTTGTGCAAAAGCCAAAGCCAGTTGTTTATTTTACACTGCTCTGGGTAGCCCTTAGGGTGTAGCCTGAGAAGAAAGGACATTTGATTAGATAATCTTTGTGTGTTGAAAATTTTTCATTTTAATTGGGAAGGCCAAAAGCGGTATTTAAGATCTTTGCCCTGACATTCCTCCACTGCCCTATAGGAAGGCCTTTAGGATTAAATTTGCTTGCAAAATAGAAATGCTTAGAATCAGTTTCTTTTTGCATAGGGTACTTAAAAAAATCTCAGCTCCTCAAAGCCGTTTCTGTGGTGATAAAGGGAATTCAGAGAAGGCAAATGTTTTGTAAATCCTCACAGAATAGCTGCTTTGGAAATTCATAAGATGCCTGTGGGAACGCGTTTCTCTCGTGTGTATGGTGGTAAAATGGCAGTTAAACTGGAAACAATAAAGGACAGTGAAATTCAATATGCTGTATTCCGGCATTCAGCAGTGGGATATCGTGGCAGGACTGCAAGTACAGTACATCGTGTTGAAATGGGGAGAAAAGAACTTGACCCGTTAGTTATGAAAAGAAGTTGTGATGAAAGACACAGATGGGTTGCCAGAAGTTGCTGTCCAAAGATATTTAGGAGGAAGTGCGAATTTATTGCCTGAAAAAAAAAAAAGTTAAAAGCGCTGTAATTGTGCTGTTGAGAGATTTTGTGTGTTCCCTTTCAGCAAAACAGTAGGAAACTGCATTTGGAAATGTATACTTGTGTCCTAGAATATATTGTAAAAGTCTTCAAAACAGATGCATTGTAATAGCCTGGTAAGCAGGGCCTTGCTGTAAATTATGTACTTGTTTTGGAATATATGCTTGAGTAAAGTAAAATTATTGGCGATGTTTACTGCTCCAGAGGCTTTGTTCTCTTCATTGTCATATCATATTATGGGAAATCAGATGAGATGACAGGCTGTTAACTGGAGGGAAAACTAATTAGCATAATAACATGTCTTACTATAACACTATGGTTAAATCTGTGAGCACCCCAATTATAAGTAAAAGGGTGTATAATTTACTTGTATGAATGATGCAAGACTTTGTTTAAAAAAATCATACTAGAAATTGAGAACATGTGAGTATTTTGGATAAGTTGGAAACCCTTTATAGATCATAAGCAAAGTAATGAAGACTTGATTTTCCATTTTCTGTTAAAGTTTTATTATGTACTGGTACAAGCAGCATCAGTGTTAAAACATTTGACTGATCATGGAGTTTACTGAATTTCTTTTTGAACATTGGTTAATGAGCAGAAGATTGATGCAGATCTTTCATTCAGATTCAGTAGATGTTACAGCTAAAGCCTAGGAAGAATAAGAAAATAATGAAATGGACCTATTTTAGATTTGTTCAGTTAAGCAAATATGTGTTAAGAGCCTATTGTATAGGCTGTTTTGTGTGTTCCTATACAGAATGCTGTATAGGTGCAGCATTCTGTAATGTGGGATTTAAAGATTTACATCCCTCCCTGCCCCCAAAAGTTGAGTAGTTATCGATTGGAACTCTTAATTGGGAGGGATTTTGGACCACAAAATAATCTCTAGGGTGCCATTCAATTCTCAGATTATATAATTGTGTTGGAAGGGAAGTAATTTGTTAGTTCCCGGAGAACTTTTGTGTTCTCAGTAGTAGTGCTAGAAACTGGAAGTATTAACTGCCACACTTGTGGGAATGTGAAATTCAAACTCAATAGGACATTCAACCCAATTTTATTTTTTAATGAGCACTAATGGCTTTAATCAAGATAGAATAGGTTACAGAATACTATTAGCATTAATACAACAATAATGTAAGTATGAATAGGACCCTGATTTATAAATTTAGTTAACCAATGTCAGGAAACCTACTTACAATGTAAAGAAAAAGAGATGGAAAGTATTAGCAGATAACAGACCATGAGTCAAACCTTCTAACATTCCATTTTTCCAGCCCCAGAAAATTTTATTTATAGGCCAGCAGTGATAGCAGCTGAAATACTGATCCAGGTTAGGGTGTGTGAACATATCCAGCAAGTTTACTGAGCAAGTTTTTTGAGCACTCACCAAGTGTCAGGTTCTGTGATACAGTTAAAAGGAGACAGACAGTGAGGGAGCTTAGAGGCTAGTGGGACAGACTAAACAACATGATGAAAATGAGTTCCCTTTCCTTTAAACCTCTGGCTGCTTTTACTGTTGATAAGCAAGCATCAACAGCAGGAAAATCCCCCTCCTTAGACGTTTTACTAATTATGGTGACACATTTTGATAAATTAATATCTTTAGGTTGGGGCAATTCTGATAACTAACATTTCTTACAGTGCTTTGAACCTGATGTACTGTGGACAATCTCTTGCCCAACCTCTGTTTTAACCACTTGGTGCCCGGAACACTTGCTTTTACTCTGTGAGCTGCTGGGCCTGACAGGCCCCGGAGCATGTGGCCTCCCAGCCAATCATGTGCTTACAAAGAGTCAGTTATATTTATCCCTATATCTGTTTATGTTCGTTGTACTTGTTATTGTAGTTATGCAGTGTAATTAAATATGACGTCAGCTGGTGAAATTTGAGTTCAAAAAGAATGGTTTTGTGAGAAGTATTTCAAATGCTTTGGAATGGTTTTGTGAAAAGTATTTCAAATGCTTTGGAATAATTTCAAGTCACTAAAAAAAACTGCTGCTCAATTAATATGGATTAGTATACTGAAAAAGATGGAGAGGGAGGGAGTGTTAAAAGTCTAGAAGGACTCTGCACATAGATAACTTCATGAATGTTTTCAGGTTTTTCTTTTTTTTTAAAATATTTATTTATTTATTTGGTTGCGTCGGGTCTTAGTTGCGGCAGGTGGGCTCCTTAGTTGTGGCATGTGAATTCTTAGTCATGGCATGCATGTGGGATCTAGTTCCTGGACCAGGAATCGAACCCGGGCCCCCTGCATTGGGAGTGCGGAGTCTTAACCACTGTGCCACGAGGGAAGTACCAGGTTTTTTTTTCTTTGTAGAAACTAAGTTGGGTGATATGACATTCATCTTTGTCATGTTATTCACCTTGGGCCTTCCTAAAGCACTTCCGGTGAAATTTTCCCTCTTCCCCCATTCCTTTCCTTCTTTGGAGCCTCCGTGCTTACAGAAAGTGAGAGATACTAGGGGTGGGATTGCTTGTACTCTGTGTGCCCTCCCTGGACTGGGAGTAGGGGAGTGTAACACACGCATTTTAGACAGTTGGAGTATATAGCAATGTGCAGTACTCTTAGAAGGGCTGGTGATACTGACTATACATTGGATGGCATCACAGTGCCTGGGAAAGTTGAAGTTGCTCCTAAGGGGTCTGTGTTTACTGAGGGAGAAAAGTGAGTACTGATAGGATCATCTCAGATTTCCCTGTGCATTAAAACTGTTTTTAAAAGGAAAGGACAAAACTGTCCTTAAAGGTCTTAGTTTTGCTTGTTGAGCTTTTCCATCAGGAGCCCTGCATCTCATGGGGCTCCTGGTTCTCATTTTCTCAGATCCTTGAGCTCACTAGGTTGGATGAGAAGATGATTGATGCTGAAGATCCTCAGTGAGTGGAGTCTCTGGTGGCCTGAGTGTCAGTAAAAATGCCCCAGGAGTAAAAAAAAAAAAAAAATGCCCCAGAGGAGCAGGTGGAAGGGCGTCCCTGCCGACTATACCTTCCCCCGGGCTCAAGAGTGGGGAGTAAGGCTCAGGTGGCAATCCCAGGGGCGAAAACCATGATGAAGGGCTTCTAGTGGATCCCAGGCTGGTTGGGGAGTCATTTTTCAGCATATCTTGGTCGTGTACAGTATTACATTGCTCTAGGATCACCATGTGTGCATGGATCCAGTCATCTGACTGGACATTTCTGATCCTCATTTCTTTAACCTTTTCTGAGGCATTGTGTGCGTGCGTGCGCACGCGCACACACACACACACACACACCCCTTTCCCTTGTGTCTGCCTAATAAATACGGGTTAGTCAGATGTTTTTCCCATTACCTCCTTTTCTACCTACTTCCCAAGATGTGAATTCTGGTCTGAAATTGTACTGCAATCTTCATTCTTCTTTTCCCCTCCTTGCTCTAATCTTTTGCTTTTGGGTGATTCTCATTTCTCAATAAACAGAGTGTTATGTATATACTGGGTGTGAAGCAGTCTATATTCTTTTTCATAAAATAGTACAAAAAGGAAGGGCTCTTGTTCAAGAATGCATTTGTTTATTCATTCCTTCAGCACACTTTTTTCTTATTTGGCTGCACGCCTTCCGGGGTCTTAGTTCCCCAACCAGGGATGGAACCCGTGCCGCCTGCAGTGGAAGCGTGGTGTCCTAACCACTGAACTGCCAGGGAAGTCCCTCCACTGTACTATTTTAGCCTAACCCATTATTGCCTCTTGCCTGGATTATTGCTTTATCTTCCTAACTTGTCTCCCTCCTTCTGCCCTTACCCCTCTAGTCTTCACTACTACAGCTGGTGGAGTGATTCTTCTGACACAGAAGTCAGGTCATGTCACTCCTCTGCTCTAGTGGTGTTCTGTCTCAGTAAATCCAAAGTCTTAACCATGATCTTCAGCACTCTGGATGGTCTGGTCCCCTGCCATAGCTCTGACCTCATCTCTCACCACTCTCCCTCTTACTCATCCATCTCTTCCAGCCCACTGGCTTCTGTGCTGTTTCTCCCCCATATTATCTGCATGGCTCGCTCCTTCACTTGAGGTCTTTGTTTAATTTTCACCTTATCAGACAGGTCTTTAATGATCACCGTGTATAAGATAACACCAGTCCATTGTGCATCTCTTATGCTTTTTTTCTTGGCAGCACATGTCACCATCAAGACATACTATGTATTCATCTATATATTGCCTGTTTCCTCTCAGGTGAATGCAAGCTAGTCCCTGAGGATAGGAATTTTTATCTCTTTTGTGTGTTTTATTCACTTCTGTGTCCTCAGTGCTTAGAACAGTAGTAGATGCTCAATATTATTTGTTGACTGTGTGAATGAATGAATGAACACATAGTCCCTACTTTCAGGAAGCTTGCAGTCTAGTGGAGGAACTGAAAATAACCAAAATATACTGAATGCTAGTGTCTCCCAATAATGTGTTGGTATATAGGTTTCAGAGAAGTCTCCCAGTTCTTTTCTTATTTCCAGTCTTAGTGACAGGGTGTCTGATAATCTTGAGTATCAGCCCATCGAAAGTATGTGTGTATTTGGTTGTAAATACTTTCAGAATCTTATTGGATTGTCCCATCATAGGACATTTAGGATTTCTTTCAGATGCTGAACTTGAGAGTCTGTGCCATCTCACAGGATTTGTGTTGGCTAATTGATATAATGTACTGATCCCCAACCCTAGTGGTGCAGTACCTGAGGGAAAAGGATTTTCATTTTGCTCATAGCCTGGAACCTTTTATTAATAAGTAAATAAATGCACCAACAGACTACAGTCAAGTAGTAGATACTGTTTTAATGACTTGTTGGTAGTGGTTCAGAGTCAACAGTGTATGTCAAATCTGGATTCTAAAGTTTAGTAAATATTAAAGTAATTAAATTGAAGATGAAGGTTGCTAGGGATGCTCATAAAATTTTCCTGTCATTATTGCTTTGTTGTTTACGTAGGTCAGAGTAAAAGAAACACAATGTAAAGTTTATGGGTGCTGAGTCTAAAGCATTTGATTGATGGTGGTTAACGGGAAACAGAACAAAGAAACCATCATAGGCAAAAAAGATAAGATGTTATGTGGTTAAAAGAAGAATAAAGAATTGAATTTGGAAATAAAGTTCAAACTTAAAATTTAGTAATAAAACATATGCACCTGAGTTTCTGAGTAAAATCCTCTCAACACCCAAGAAAACTTCTTGAATCCAGTTTGAGAATTTCTGCCTTAAAGTAACATGGGTGCTCGAGTGTTCACAATGTTTTTCCCAGCCTTCTTGAAGCCTTTGCTTCCTCACCCTTTGAATAAGGAAAAGTGTTTATTCTTATATTCATGCATTCGTTTACTCATTTGTTCTACAGACTTTTATTGAGTGCCTACTTCCAGGTTGGACACTGTTCTGGGGACACAGTGATGAACAAGGCGGAATGGAAGTCATTGCTTTTGTGAAGCATCTGATATAAATGCCAGGAGACAGTAAATGAGCAAAAATATCAGTGAACTTGATGATTTTAGGCAGTGGTGGGTGCTGAGCAGAAAGTAAGTGTAGGATGTGACTGAGATTGGGGTGGGGGGGAATTGGCAGATTTTGATTGGTTGGTCCCTGAAAGGCAAGGTAGAGGGAAGAGCAATTACAGAGGCCCCAAGTGGAGAATGAGCTTGGGAAGGAGGAAAAACTGGAAGCCAGCCAGTATAGCTGGAGATGTTAGAGAGGTGGGAGGGAACCAGATCCTGTGGGGCCTTGTCACCTTTCCAGTTTTCCTGGCTCTCCTTTACCCCGTCCTGCAAAGCCAGCCAGCAAACAAACCAGTAACATCCCGTGAAACCACCTTCTTTCCTTTGAATATGAGGTGTAAAATGAATAGGATGGTAAAAGAGTTTATGAGAAAAAGCTGTATTTAAGTAATGTCCAGGTGGAGATAAAATAAAGTACTGTAATCTTTTCAAGAGATAAGTCTGAAAGGACCCGAAGTAGAGACCCTAAAGTTTCTTTACACTCTTTTTAGGGTAGTTTACTCAGAAAGACTATCTTGAATAGGTAATATATATGCACACACTACAAAATTCAAAAGATACAAAGGATATGGAGTGAAAGGTAAATCTTCCCACCCGTCTTCTCTAGCCACCCCGTTTCTCACCCTCAATTCTTTCAGAGGTTGTGTGTGTGTGTGTGTGTGTGTGTGTGTAGCAGGCTGTTGCACACAAGTCAGGTAGTTAGCTTATAAAAGTTAGTACTGCAGTGCATTGCTAATAAAAGGTTGGAGGACGTTTTTTGTTTAATAGAACAAAGGCTTGCCAGTTTTTCCTAGAAATGTATTTGAACCCAGGCCACTCGAGTATGTATGACTTTTCAACACTTACCTAGTTTTATTGAGGGTTTGGTTACCTTAAGTGCCAGGGATTCTTTTAGAGTGGCGAACTGCTGGGAATGGAGTGGTTGTGTGTGTGCGCGCGTGTGTAGGTTCAGTTCTTGCGAGGCTGGGGATGTGTTGGCAGTGGGCTGTGTGTGTTACGGGGAAGCTACTTGCCTTCAAGCTACTGAAAAGCAGCTCAGCAGTCGTCCGAGTCAGACTGGGTTTGCTGATTTCTGAACTCTCATTGTTTAGACTACTCAGAGTTGATTAAGGCATAGTACCTTCCTTCTCAAGGTAATGTATGAGCCTAAATATGATATGATGCTGTTCACTTTAGCCATGTGCCTTTGTACCTAGCTGTGGAATGGGGAGCAGGTAGAATTCTGAGTGGAATTGTGGCTTTTCAGCTCCTCTTGAGACAGGCTGTGAGATAATAGAAAATATATATTGATCTCTGTCCCCGGTTCCTGGCATAGAGCTCCTAAAACCCTTGTAATTTCCTAAGTGACAAGAACTCTAGGAGTGTCCCTTATTCTAGTATTGGTCTTTGACCTCTGTTCCTGACACAGGGCTCCTGAAACTCTTGTAATTTCCTGGGTGATAGGAGTGTCGTTTGTTCTGACGAGGCAACTCTGGGTGGGCACCTGGATGGCTCCTGGATGAGGACTGGTCACTGGAAAGACCAAGCTATGATTAGAAGCTTGGAATTTTCAGCCCTGCCCCCCATTCTCTTGAGAAGGGAGATAAGCTGAAAATGGAGTTAGTGATTGATCATGCCTGTGTAATGAAGCCTCTGTGGGGTTCGGTGAACTTCCAGTGGGCAAACACATCCACACTGGGAGGGTGGTGTACCCAAACTCCATGGGAACAGAAGCTCCTGCACTTCAGGATCCTTCCTGACCTCACAGTATGTATCTCTTCATCTGGCTGTTCATCTATATCCTTTAATAAACTGGTAAAGGTAAGCAAGTGTTTCCCTGAGTTCTGTGAACCGCTCTGGCAAATTAATGGAACCCAAGGAGGGGGGTGGTTGGAACTGCCGATCTATAGGTGGTTGGTCAGAAGCACCTGGGCTTGTGACTGGCATCTGAAGGGGAAGAGGGACAGTCCTGTAGGACTGAGCCCTTAATCTGTGGGATCTTCAGGTAGACACTTTCTCCGGGTAGATAGTGACAAAATTGAGTTAAATTGTAGGACACCCAGCTGGTGTTGCAGAGACTTGCTTGGTGTGGAAAACCCCACACACATTTGGTAATCAGAAGTCTTAGAAGTCAAGCATTCTTTTTTTTTTTTTTTTTTGTCTGTGTTGGGTCTTTGTTGCTGCGCGCGGGCTTTCTTTAGTTGCTGCGCGCGGGGGCTACTCTTCACTGTGGTGCACGGGCTTCTCATTGCGGTGGCTTCTCTTGTTGCGGAGCACGGGCTCTAGGCGAGCGGGCTCAGTAGTTCTGGCTCGTGGGCTCTAGAGCACAGGCTCAGTAGTTGTGGCGCATGGGCTTGGTTGCTCCGCAGCATGTGGGTTCTTCCCGGGCTAGGGCTCAAACCCGTGTGCCCTGCATTGGCAGGCGGATTCTTAACCTCTGTGCCACCAAGGAAGTCCCAGAAGTCAAGCATTCTGTGTGAGTAGTAAAGGAGACTCCCAGGGAAGAAACACACAGCAGGGAAGAACTAGGTTTTTCCCTACTCAAGAAGGAAGAAAACTGGATTTTTTTCCTTCTCACAGACCATGCCTTAAACTTCTTTTCTCTCTCTTCCTAACACTCCCCACAAAGTGCCAACCCAGAGCTGGGTATGGGAGGACTTGACAGAAAAAGGTCATCACAGTGTAACCTCCCGATTTAATTTGAAATAAAAACAAATTACTGAATGATACACCCATATTCAAATGTAAGCACCGAAAGTATTGCAAAGCAAACATAAGTGGGTTTTTTCCTCTTTTTTTTGACATCTCATCATTTATTTATTTTATTTTATTTTTTAATTTATATTTTTGTTTATTATTATTATTTTTTGGCTGTGTTGGGTCTTCGTTGTTGCACGCGGGCTTTCTCTAGTTGCAGAGAGCGGGGGCTACTCTTTGTTGCGGAGCACGGGCTGTAGGTGTGCAGGCTTCAGTAGTTGTGGCTCACTGGCTCTAGAGCGCAGGCTCAGTAGTTGTGGCGCATGGGCTTAGTTGCTCCGCGGCATGTGGGATCTTCCCAGACCAGGGCTCAAACCCGTGTCCCCTGCATTGGCAGGCGGATTCTTAACCACTGCGCCACCAGGGAAGCCCTTACATCTTAGTTATTTATTTATTTTTTATTTTACTTTATTTTATTTATTTATTTATTTATTTATGGCTGTGTTGGGTCTTCGTTTCTGTGCGAGGGCTCTCCCCAGTTGCGGCAAGTGGGAGCCACTCCTCACCGCGGTGCGCGGGCCTCTCACTATCGCGGCCTCTCTTGTTGCGGAGCACAGGCTCCAGACGCGCAGGCTCAGCAATCGTGGCTCACGGGCCCAGTTGCTCCGCGGCACGTGGGATCTTCCCAGACCAGGGCTCGAACCCGTGTCCCCCGCATCGGCAGGCAGATTCTCAACCACTGCGCCGCCAGGGAAGCCCTCTTATTTTTTAAATTGTGTTGTTCTGCTGCTGCTGTCTTAGTGTAACCAGATTCCCAGAAACAGTCCACTTTTGGTTACGTATCTGAGGCAGGGTAAGAGCGTGGTTTTTGTGTGCTTTGTCCAAATATACTTTAAAAAATTGCTAAGCAGTGTAGGATGCTTTTTAACTCCTTTTAGAATGGAAAATTAGTAACTCAATTGTCATAAAACATTATCTTATGGGGAGGGTGGGAGGGAGGGAGATGCAGGAGGGAGGAGATGTGGGGACATATGTATATGTATAACTGATTCACTTTGTTATAAAGCAGAAACTGACACACCATTGTAAAGCAATTATACTCTAATAAAGATGTTAAAAAAAAAAAGCATTATCGTATGTTGTGGTAAGTATTTTGTGAGCACTTCCAAAAGGAGATAAAGACAGTGAATTTCTACTCCATATTAAAAAATTATTACAAAAAGAATAAAAATTTAAAGCAAGTAGAAACAGAATGTTATAAAGAGAAGAAGAGTAATATAAACAAAAAAAAAATGATCCCTTAGGTAGTCTTTCTTTGTATACAGTTAGTTGATCTCTTTGTTCATGAAAGAGTAAAGTCCTTTTAAAGAACTGCCTGGAAAATCTTTTCTTTGAGTCTGTTATTTAACACTTTTCTCATTTGCTTTATGAGAGCAGCTTAGCAGTGATGAACAGAAATGGATATGAACTTAGACATACAGTGCTTCTACTTCTATAAGAAGGAGGAAGGATGATGATTTTTCTTTGAATATTTAAGAATCCTAGTAAAATATGCTATAAGAAAAGTTATATGCTTTTATAAAAGACTTTTTATAGTGAGTAACATGAGCTAATATATTTTAAGTAGTGGGAACTTTTGATTATTTAATTTTTCATTTTCTTCTTTGCAGAAATGACTCGTTTACTAGACTTATATTCAGTCATCATTTACTGAGTGTGCTGAGCCCTGACTCAGGGTTTTTACACCTATCACTGCAATGCTTATTTCTTCCCAGTAGGTTTTGTAGTTTGGGTAGACTGCCTTTAATAATTATAAGACAAGGGACTTCCCTGGTGGTCCAGTGGCTAAGACTCCACGCTCCCAATGCAGGGGGCCCGGGTTTGATCCCTGGTCAGGGAATTAGATCCCGAATGCCGCAACGAAGATCCCAGGTGCTGTAATTAAGAGCCGGTACAGCCAAAAATAAATAAATAAATAAATAAATAAATAAATAAATAAATAATTAAATAAATAAAATAATAAGACGAAACCTTTAGATTTCATTGGTAAAATGAGTTAGGAAGTCTCTGTATGTAATAACTATATTTCTGTGGTATTTTCATGGGTTTGACACTGTTTAATAAGGAGCTAGCTTGGTATCATCCTTCAGCCGGGCACTCTGAGTGACTTTTTCTTTCAAAAAAGAATTTTTTTTTTAGTACAAAAGTAATTGTATCTATAAAGAATACTTCAAATTGAGGGGTCTAAGGTGTGTAGAATACAGAATCCGAGCTCTTGAGGCACTTTAAACTTTTGCAAGATGCAGTTTAGAGTATAAAATGTAAAATAGAAAAGTGATGGAGAGGAATTTGAAGGAGTCTGTGAAGATGAGGTGGAATATTAGGGACAATTTTATGGGGTTTGTGGCACCACACCTAAATGTCTTGGTTGGATTTGAGTAGCTGACAATATTCCAGGTGGGAGACATTGGGCCAGGTAGGCCATGGAAAGTCAGAGGCCTGGATATATAGCCCTTGAAAGCCTGTTTGTCCTAAAGTGTTGTGAGGACCACAGATTGTTGGCTCATGGCTGTGTTTGGGCTGCAAGATGATTAAAGAATTTTTAAAAATTAGTAGCCAACATACTAATATTGAAGATTTTCAAGTAAGAAATCTGGTCTTTAGGTTTTTCTTGGAAAACCAGAAGATCCGGCAGCACTGGGCTAGCATTCCTATGTGAAGACTATGGCCAGAGCTGAGTGGTGGCTGCTCTTTGGACTCTCCGCCCCCTTCAGTTGGCCAACAGCCCTTATCCCATTCCCTGTGGTCTCTGTGATACCAGGGCCCAGGGTCAGCTGCCATTTATTGTGGTGGCTGAGATGTTCTTGCCTTCTGAAAGTAGAGTTAAGAGGAAGGTCAAATATTTCTCCTACCCTTGTAAATTTCTCTCAAAAGTGGGAAGATGAAAGATAAAAAAGGCTACATGTTTCAAGAAAAATGGGAGAGTGCTGATTTCTTTGTGGAGATGAAAATATTCTTACCTCTTTGCTTTGGAAACATGATGTGTCTCTGTCAGAATAATCTGATGGACTTCACACACTCATACCCTGCCCAGGCCCCATACGGTGGCATTTGAGTTTTGGTGTCTGTGGTGGTGAAGAGCTTGGGCCCTGGAGTCAGTCAGGGAGGGAGCCCTGGCTCTTACATTCACTAGTCTGTGATCTTGAACAAATTACTTTACATCTCTACACGTCATTTTCTCCCGTGTAATAATAGTACCTTCCTATTTCATTGTAGTGTGGGAAGATGAAGTGAAATTATTTATTATATAGAACACTTAGTCCAGGGGCTGGCACAAGTTAATATTCAGTGTCAGCTATGTAAATATAAAACCAAGAAAAAGGCAATTTCTACTTCTAACTTGGGGTTGTAGTAAATTGTGGTAAGAAGATGGTTTGGGGAATTTCTGAACCTCAGTTGTTTGTATTTGTTTGTTAATTTAGCTAGTGCTTCTTGAGCTGTAGGCACTGTTCTGTGTTCAGTGAACAAGGCCCTGACCTTCACGTTGTTTACAGTCTGGCAGTGGAGATAGATAAGCCAGCAATTGCAGTATAGTGCGATATTTGGAGTAGATCTTACAGTAGTTCAGTGATCCTCTGGTTTCATCTTTTGTGGCAATTTTAGTGTTAGAAAAGGTACCAGACAGGGCAGACAGAGTACTTGGTGATGGTGAGCCCTGTTCATAGGAGCATGGCACTGTAAGTGGTCCACCATCTTTCCTTCTTCCCTTCAATCATCGTTTATGGAGCAGCTACCATTGATTAGGCAGAAAAAAGGGAAAGAGAAGCCTTTCTCTGGGTAAAGAAAGCTCCTATCCTCTGCCTGCCTCCCTGCTCTGCCCCCAGTCTGTGCTGGGAGAAAGAGAAGTTAAGAGGGACCAACCCAACCAATGTCTGGCGGGGGGGGGGAAGATACTTTTCCTCCTCATCCCCACGGACTTGAAAACAAAAAGCTCAACAGAGAACCCTACCAATTTTGAACTTTGGAGCCGCCGCTGGAACCAGGAAAATACTTCAAAATTTAACTTATTTTTTATTTCATGATATTAATACGATGTACCATTAAAAATTAGTACTAGGGCTTCCCTGGTGGCGCAGTGGTTGGGAGTCTGCCTGCCAGTGCAGGGGACACGGGTTTGAGCCCTGGTCTGGGAAGATCCCACATGCCGCGGAGCAACTAGGCCCGTGAGCCACAACTACTGAGCCTGCGCGTCTGGAGCCTGTGCTCTGCAACGAGAGAGGCCGCGACACTGAGAGGCCCGCGCACCGCGATGAAGAGTGGCCCCCGCATGCCGCAGCTGGAGGAAGCCCTCGCACAGAAACGAAGACCCAATGCAGCCAAAAATAAAATAATTAATTAATTAAAAGAAAAAAAAAAAACTTAAAAAAAAAAAAAAAATTAGTACTTTAGGGCTGCCCTGGTGGCGCAGTGGTTGGGAGTCTGCCTGCCAATGCAGGGGACACGGGTTCGAGCCCTGGTCTGGGAGGATCCCGCATGCCGCGGAGCAACTGGGCCCGTGAGCCACAACTACTGAGCCTGCGCGTCTGGAGCCTGTGCTCCGCAACAAGAGAGGCCGCGGCAGTGAGAGGCCCGCACACCACGATGAAGAGTGGCCCCCGCTTGCCTCAACTGGAGAGGGCCCTCGCACAGAAACGAAGACCCAACATAGCCATAAATAAATAAATAAATAAAAATTTTAAAAAAAATTAGTACTTTATTGCATGTCTAAGAAATAATTTTAAATGCATGAAAGAAAACCAGTGTGACAACTTATATTTATTTAAAATAATCCCTGTGGATTGCTTTGCTTTTATAATTAAACTTTGTTTTGTTTTTTTTTTTAAGTAGAAATATAGTGCTGTGGGAGAAAGAAGAAGGGAGATGAATTCTTCTTGGGTTTGAGAAGGTGTGTGGCTTGGAAGGACTTGGCAGAGGACTTGATCAGGAGACTTGGGGGAGAGTATGCTGTGGTCAGACTGAGCAGAAGAGGCCAAGGGCAGTTGAGGCAATGGCATACACTGGAGAGCCTCTGGAGAAGAGTTTGGGGCTATGGTGCAGGGCTTTGGAGTGTACTGAATGATTGATTTTTCTGGCAGAAAATCAGAGAGCATAGAATAATGTTTCTGGAGTCGTTCTGTGAATAACTTTGGAAGTGGGTGTGTCTCTGGAGAGAGGGGTAAGTGTTTATTATTTCTAGGGTCTCTGGCCCACTCTTCCTTCCTCAGAGCATTCTCTGCTTTTTGGAGAAAGCCCCTCTTGGAGAGGAAGAAGAGCCCACTTACCACCCCAGAAACCAAATGGGCTGGTGTGCTAGCTCCCTTCTCTGATGGGCCTGTGTGGGTACAGGATTCAGGCTCCACTAGTTGGTTACTCAGTGCTTGGAGGCTGGGTTCTGAGGAGGCTGCTGGAGGGCGAGTGGAGGGCAATGGCTATATGGTGACCAGATGTCTGTTGTAGACCCAGGCCGTGCCTCTTGCTGCCAGCCCTGGAGTGCCCGTGGTGTGGGCCCATCTTCCAAGCCTAGCCCTATAGTCCCTGCCACTCCAATTTTCTGAGCCTTTGATGTTTCTTCCACTACATTCTTTTTGGCTACAGACAGCCAGACTTGGTTTCTGTTCTAGCAACCCAAGAACCCTGTCTAATATACCCCCTGGGTCGTTTCGTAAGGTAACCGCCTTACTAATCCAGTGTACCAGACAGATATCTGTGTCTTGAGTCAGAATTTTCATTTATTTATTTTTCTGGGAGAGCTTATTCGTTTTATTTATGGAGCAGACTTTAACATTGCCCCTCTCTTTTTTGTGGTAAAAAGTTTTTCATGCTAAAGTTTGTAAAATTTATTTTAAGTGGCCAAAAAATAATCCAGTCAAATTAGAGCAAATGTAACTAACACTGACCTGAACTGATATTTTTATGAAGCGCTTACCAGCATCATACCCTCCTACCCTTTTTTTTTTTTTTTTGATGATTTGTATGTTTGTGTGTTTTATTATATATTAGTCTCTTAAATCAAACAGAAAACAAAAAGTGGAGCTACAAACCAAAGTTAAAATAGTACTAGCTTTTCTCATCGCCCGTCTGTCTACTTTTACGAGAGGTCTTTATTTCTTCATGAGGCTTTGAGTTACTGTCCAGGGTCCTTGACTCCAACCTGAAGAACTCCCTGTGGCAGGCAGGTCTGGTGGTTAAGAACTCTCTCAACTCTTGATTAACTGGGAATGTCTTGATTTCTCCCTCATTTTCGAAGGAAAGTTTTGCTAGATATAGGATTCTTGGTTGACGGTTTCTTTCCTTCAACACTTCAAGTACATTGAGCCATGCCATCTGGCCTCTGAGGCTGCTGATGAGAAATCTGCTCATGACCTTCCTGGGAAATCTTCTCTCAGTTTCATAGACTTTCATAATGTACCTTATCGTGTCTTATGCAACAGAACATTTTGTATAGTATCATGAAGTCAGTTAAGTTGTAACATTATTTTGAGACCAGAATTTAAGGAAAAGGAATTGAATATTTCAAGTGTAGACATTATGAGGTCTTTAAAATTATTACACATTTTCAAACTAGAAATAAAAAGGCCACTGAAGTATCCTACAGATTTTAATTTATAACAAAGTGAATACCAATATCTAGTAACACACGTAAAGAAAAATTTCTTTGGGATGCTTTTTCCTAAGTGTAAAGGGGCCTTGAACTCAAAAAGTGAGAAAACCACTGTGGCTTATCCCCAGCTGTGATGGGTCCATTTCTTGCTCTGACCTCAGAGTGCACCACTGTGATGTACTTCACAAAGCCCTATAAAAGAGACAGCTGGGCCCAGGTTTTTGGTCCTTAGAGCCCAGGAAGCTGCTTTTGGTGACCTGACGGCCTTGGACCTACAGTTAGCTTGTTTTTTCCTTGTTTCTGCCATTTTGTTGATTTTTTTTTCTCTTTTCTCTACTCTTTTTTATTTTTCTCATTTTTCTTTCTACAGTTAGCATAGTCAGTATTGTTGGTATAGTTAGCATAGTTGGTATAGTTAATACTTGATTAGCATAGTTAGTGTAGTTAGTACTAGTTAGCGCTGTTGGTACAGTTAGCGTAGTTAGCGTTGTTAGTAGAGATAGCATACTTAGCACTGTTAGTACAGTTAGCATTGTTAGTTAGCATAGTTAGCATTGCTAGGTAGTGCTGTCAGTCAGTGTAGTTAGCAGATCACCATGATGCAGGGCCTCACAGCCAACTCTGCTGACAAGGAGGTTCATATTGATGACTTCGAGATCCTCCGCACCATTGGTGAAGGCACCTTCGGTAAAGTGAAGTTGGCCCGGCACATTCTGACTGGGACACAGGTGGCTGTCAAGGTCATTAAGAAAAGGCGTCAGAACTTCTCAAGTGTCCAGGCACTTTTCCGGGAAGTGTGCAGTGTGAAGGCTCTGAATCACCCCAATATTGTAAAACTGCTGGGGGTGATTGACACGGAGGAGACAGTTTTTCTGGTGATGGAGTACCTCAGTGGGGGGGACATGTACCGCTATTTGAAGATCCATGGCCGTATGACAGAGGCGGAGGCCCGAGGCCCATTCCAGCAGCTGGTCTCCGCCCTGCAGCACTGCCACCAGAGGGGCATCGTGCACCGGGACCTGAAGCCACTGAACCTCCTCTTTCATTCCAACATGAATGTCAGACTTACAGACTTTGGCCTCAGCAACAAGTGTGATGACACTGGCCAACTGGACACGATTTGCGGCACACCCCCTTATGCTGCCCCGGAACTCCTCCTGGGGCAGAGCTACAGCGGCCCTGCAGTGGACGTGTGGAGCCTGGGAGTAGTGCTCTACACCATGGTAACTGGGTCCCGGCCCTTTGTGGGAAAAGACTTCCAGGAGCTGCGGAAGCAAATCCTACAAGGGCAATACCTCATCCCACCTTATCTGTCTTTGGAGATAAGGGATCTATTACAAAAAATGATTGCCCTCAACCCCAGTGACAGAGGCACCTTACCTGACCTCATGAGGCATCCATGGGTGAACATGGGCCAGAAGGAGCCACTCCAGCCACCCTGTGAAGAGGACCTGGAGGTGACAATGGTGAGGACTCCGGGCTTGACTTGCGACCAGATCCAGGACACTGGAACAGGCAGTGTGAGCTCCAAGAAACCCAAGGTGGGGGTCTCCATCATAACTGTGAAGCCCTTCTGTTCCGGGGACCTCAGTGGCAGTGAACTTGAGCCTTCTCCAAGCCCTGTGGTGTCCTCCCTGAAAACCAGGTGGCTCTACCAGGGAGAAAATGTGCAGCTGCAGGAAGACCAGCAGGCAGGGCAGAAGACCAGTGATCTGCCTGTCCCCCACCCAGCCTGGAGTCGAGGACTGCCACCCCCAGCCCAGCCCCCCAGTGTGGCACTGGGACATCCACCACCAGCAGCAGCAGGATTGGAGCCCCAGAGGGAACCAGCTGCCCCCTGGGTGTGTCCAACACTGGAAGGTCCTCCCACACTGGGCAGCCTGAGAGTGTGTCCTCATCCACTTTCTCTGGCCACAGCCAGAAAAAGCAAGGGGTGGCTGGGAGAATCTGGAACTTTATTTTAAAACATCTTTGTTGCAAGCTGCCCAGCAAGAGGCGTCATAATAAAGTGAGCCCATGTGAACCCCATGGAAGACCGAGGCAGGAAGGTCAGGCTGCCACGCTCCCTGGGGCCCGGTCCAGTGGAAGATGAGTGTGTTCTCTGCACGGCCTTCAGAAGCATCGTATCCAAGACCCTGGCCAGCTCAGAGGATGGTCCGGAGCAGCCCGGGCGACCGAAAGCGAGGCCACCGTGGCTGCAAGTCTGCCCCTCAACCCCCACCTGGGTGAAACTTCAGAGACTGGACTGTCACTCCTGGGGCACGTCTCCCCTCCCCTACTCTTCTGTCTTCTGTGTTGGTGGGGGAGGGGGATAGTTCTTGTTTCAAGAACTCCTTGGTTCTTCCAATTCTAGTTAATAAACTTGATGCTCCAGAAAGATGTATCACACTCTGCTTTGCATCGTCCCTGCACAGAATTGGGGCTGTGCATTTTCCAGTTAAACAAGTGTGTAGCCATGTAGTGCTTGGAGTTAATCAGAACAACTGGTTCCCTGGTTCAGTAAGCCCTTGAACACACAGGTGACTGGAGCAGGGTCTTCTTCCCAGAGTCCTCTCTCTGGGGGCACATGCTTTCAGAGGCATCATCTGCACAATTCCATTGGCTCTCGTGCGCTTACAGGTCACTTGCCGACTGCGGAATCCTCACCGCTAGACACAGAGCACTCTGACCACGTGCCCGTGAACCACCTCGAGGGGCAGTCCCAGATGTTACAGGGCTGGAACCCAGCCAGCGGCTTCTGGAGGTGCTCACAGAAGGCTTCACTCACTTCCTGCCCGTTGGCCATTACACACTGGGGTCTCTGAACTCGGGCTCCCAAGTGGCCGCAAGTGGCAGAACAAAGTGTCCAGCTGCCAAGCTCCCAGAAAGTCTCCAGCAATTGGAGGATAGATGTTGCCATCGCCTTTCCAAGAGCATTGGTGGCTGTACAGACGTAGGTTCCTTCACTTTCAAGGGAAACATTCTGCAACAACAGGGCTCCATTGAAAAGCAAGGAAATATTGTCGCTCAGAGATCCTCCTTTCTTCAACCAAGTTACATTAGGTTGAGGGACACCTTTTACAGGACATTGGATGGTCGCGTTTGCTCGCTGGGGTGCTTCCACGATGCCTCCAATCACGACGGAGAGATGGCTGTGCTCCGGTCTGGTGATATTTCTTCCAGTAGACAAGATAACAGGTGCCTCTGCATACAGCACAGAAGAACTTTCCACATCCAAACTGAGATGATTAGTGACAGAACATCCATATATTCCTTGTTCTTTCTTTGTAGGTTTCTGTATCTGTATTTCCCCCATTCCACCCACAATGACTCTTTATAGGTTGGGACAGTATCCAACTTCCCTTTTTTAACTTGTCTCTCCAGAGGCCGAGCTGTTGCCACACGCTGCACTTCACAAGAATTAAGATGCCGTTTGTAGGTAGTACCAAGATCAATCTCCCCCTGCTTTGGTTTATATTCTTCTGGTGCATGGCGAGGCTGTTTGACTATTTCATAAGGACGAGAATCCGACCCGCAGGTACAAATCTGACACAGACACCAGGTCCTCATGCTCCTGGCTTGCGGGGTCGGCCCCACAGCTCCTCCGCACCCGCAGCTTTTGCAACTCCACCGCGCTGGCCTCTGCAACCGCCGGGGCGCAGCTAACGGAGGCCCCTCCTACCCTTGATGCTTATGGTTTCTCTTTTTAGAGTTGACCTATAGAATATTTGAGAATGTGTGAATTTTTAATATTTTAAACCTTATGGGTGTCAAGGTCCAGATAAAAAATGAATTTTAAAAATTCAAGCTTATGTAAACTGTAGGATGCTTCTTTTTTATTTTTTAATAAATTTATTTATTTATGGCTGCGTTCCGTCTTTGTTGCTGCGCACGGGCTTTCTCTAGCTGCAGTGAGCTGGGGCTACTCTTTGTTGCGGTGTGCGGGCTTCTCATTGCTGTGGCTTCTCTTGTTGTGGAACACGGGCTCTAGGGCGCGTGGGCTTCAGTAGTTATGGCACGTGGGCTCAGTAGTTGTGGGTCGTGGGCTCTAGAGTGCAGGCTCAGTAGTTGTGGAGCACGGGCTCAGTTGCTCCTCAGCATGTGGGATCTTCCCAGACCAGGGTTCGAACCCGTGTCCCCTGCATTGGCAGATGGATTCTTAACCACTGCGCCACCAGGGAAGCCCTGTAGGATGCTTCTTAAAATGCACATCGTAACCAAGTTCTATCTTGGTTAACAAGAATTTATTGAGTCCTTACTTTATACAAAGCACTATTCTAGGTGCAGTAATGATTTTTAAAACTGTGGACATGTTCCCTAGTCTCCAGGAAGATGCTTTTCTAAACTGATGAATTAAATTTCCTTTAGCCATTTCAGTACAGTTGAACACGTGGCTACTGTGGGTCTTGTGTGGGGTCAGATAGAAAAATTGAAAAGGCAAGACTTAACAGTACTTGGAGCAAATAGAAAAAAATGTAGGGAATTCCCTGGTGGCCCAGTGGTTAGGACTTGGTGCTTTCACTGCTGGGACCCAGGTTCAATCCCTGGTTGGGGAACTAAGATCCCACAAGCTGCGAGGTGCCTCCAAAAAAAAAAAGAGCTGTGTTTTGGAGGTACATCAGGTTGGAGGCAAAATACTGAAAGAGTCAATCTTGGGCTTTGAGAAATGGATGGAATTTAGATAGATAGGAAGGAAGGGAAAGGGTATGTTAGGAGAAGGGGGCTCACTATGATTGGGGTTGGGAATGAGCTTGTTGCGCGCTCGAGACTGAGACTGAGCGCCTGAGACTGGGGTGGGGCTAGTGGTGTGGCAGGGTGAAGGGGGAGGTTTATGGTGTAGAACCTTGATTTCAGAGGATGAGGAATTTGGTTTGATCCCACAGTGGGGAACCATAATTGTCCTTCAAAGGGTTGTTGTGGAAAGGCTTGAGATTGGAATGTAGGATAAACGCTGGGCTTTTCACCAGAAGGAACCGTTGGGAGAATGCTACTCTGTGCTAGAATTGAGAGCCATGGCAGCAGGGGAATGAAGTGAAGGACTGAAGTAAGAGGAGTTGCAATCAAAGGAATGGACAGATTTAGTGAAGGATGGTATGTTAAAGATGAAGGGGGTTTTGGGTTTTTTTTTTGTGTTTTGTTTTTATTATTATTTTTTAAATTATTTATTTATTTATTTATTTATTTTTGGCTGTGTTGGGTCTTCGTTTCTGTGCGAGGGCTTTCTCTAGTTGAGGCGAGCGGGGGCCACTCTTCATCGCAGTGCACGGGCCTCTCACTGTCGCGGCCTCTCTTGTAGCGGAGCACAAGCTCCAGATGCGCAGGCTCAGTAGTTGTGGCTCACAGGCCCAATTGCTCCGTGGCATGTGGGATCTTCCCAGACCAGGGCTAGAACCCATGTCCCCTGCATTGGCAGGCAGATTCTCAACCACTGCGCCACCAGGGAAGCCCTTGTTTTTGTTTTTAATATTTATTTATTATTGGCTGTGTTGGGTCCTAGCTGCGGCACGCGGGATCCTTCACTGTGGTGTGTGGGCTCCAGAGCGTGCGGGCTCTCTGGTTGTGGCGCACGGTCTTAGTAGTTGAGGCAGGTGGGCTTAGTTGCCCCGTGGCATGTGGGATCCTAGTTCCCCGACCAGGGATCGAACCTGTGTCCCCTGCATTGGAAGGCAGATTCTCAACCACTGGACCACCAGGGAAGTCCCTGAAGGGGGTTTTGGTTAAAGATGACTTTAAAATTTTGATCCTGGGTGACAGGAAAAATGGAAATTTAGAAGAGAGGTTGGTTTTGGAGAGAAGATGAGACTTTGGTTTTTGTCATGTCAGATTGGAAGTAATGCAGTGAACTGATGTTGTGGGATTAGAGGAGTGAGAAGTCAAGACTATGGGTAGAGAGTTGAGTGTCAGGGACTTAGATGGGGAGAATGGAGAGTCAGCATAAGAGAAAATGCACAAAGAGAAAAGCTGAGGGCAGGGCCTGAGCTTGGGGCCCCATAGCAGCCAGAGAGGGAGGAGAACATTTCAGAAGGGAATGGTGGTCGATACTGTCAGACCTAGAGCAGTCAAATAGTGTGAACGTGAGATGGAGCAATGGAATGAACGATGGCTATTGAAAGCTATTCCAGTAAAATGGTAAGATGGACTCATAGATTTGGGTTGATTAGGACAGGTTTTAGGAAAGAAATGCACCTTCTACTGAGACTGGAGGGTGGATAAAAGAAAAAAACCTAGGGACCTCCCTGGTGGTCCAGTGGCTAAGACTCTGGACTCCCAATGCAGGGGGCCTGGGTTTGATCCCTGGTCAGGGAACTAGATCCTGCATGCTGCAGTTAAGAGTTCGCATGCTGCAACTAAAGATCCCGCATGCTGCAACTAAAGATCCTCCACTCAGCAATGAAGATCCCATGTGCCTCAACTAAAAAGACCCAGGGCGGCCAAATAAATAAAGAAAAAGAAAAAGAAAAGAAAAGGAAAAAAACCTAGAACCTGAATTATACTGATGTGAATTTGAGAAAACTCCTTCCAGGTGACCCCATCCTTCTGCGAAAGAGAAGTGAAGTATATTTACTAGAAGTGGTCTGGTGATAGGAATTTGAGAGGCAAGAAGAAGTCTGGCAGAGTTGCTGTGGTTTGGTTGGGATTGAAATGATAGTTTCTAAGGTTGGGGGTTGAATGGTATGTATCCTCACAAACAGTTGTGGGCCTACTGTGTATAGAGCACCATGGTGGATAAACTATGAGCAGGAGAGACACTTGTAGAACTCTGGTAACTTATAATCTATTGGGCTCAAAAGAAGATAGAATTTATGGTGTTTAAGTTTTGTATATTTCCTTATCCCTTTTCACATAGGAGCTGGAGAGGGGAAGGGGAACAGTGGAGATGTTCCAAGGTCTGGGACTGATTTGGGAGTATCGTGTAAGATCAGAAGAGTGGGAAGCTGAGAGTCAGTTTTTCCATCTGTGAAATGGGAATAAATCGTGCCTATTTCCTATAGTTGCTATGAAACCTGAGTGAAGAAAGATAGATAAAGTGCCTCCCGGTCCATCTTGAGCACTCAGGAATTGTTAGCCATTGTTACTAAGGCCGGAATCACTGAAGGAATCACAATGGTCAACAGATAGTTATAAGTATTGTAAGAAAACCCTTTCCAGAAGGCTTTAGGCTACAGAGGAGTGACTAGTGCTGAATTGGGAAGTTGGAAACAGTGGGAAAGAAGTAAATCTGGGTATTGAAGGGTGAGTAGAAGTTTGCTGTCATTACATTAATGCAAATTGTGCAGGCATAAAAAAAGTCAGATCCTGATCATAACAGCCTAACACAGCTGCACAAAGATAGACTTCAGTGTGGACTGTGATCCAAAAATATAGGAACTGGGAAAGAAAGGACTTAATGCATAAATGGAGCTGTGTGGGTTTACTTTGAAAGGGCTTTATATGGAAGGAGGTAGGACCTAAGCTTATAGAATCTTTAAATTTGTAAACATAGAAGTAACCTAAGACATGGTCTATCTAGCCACTTCAGGGAGTTAAGGGACCTGAAACCAGAAGGGTGTTCATACCCGTCTACTGTGATATTTCTGGTAAAATAATGTACAGAGGTAGAAAGAATACAGATTTCTTTTGACAGATCCACAAAAGGAGTTAAATGAGTGGAATGGAGAAATTTGAATAAAAATATGTTTCTAAAACTGACTCCCCACACCAGCATTCAAAACAAAACACAACAAAGCAGGTGGAATGAGAGGCTGTGATACGATTATAGGAGCATAATCTGTACCAACTTCAGCAGCATCTGTTGCTCATTGTCACCCTTAGCTGCAGCTGATCATGCATCCCGGAGGTAGCACATGTGTGTTGTGGGAAGAAGTTGAATTTATCAGAAACATGGATTTTTTTGGGCAAATTTTGAATACCAAAGCCAAATATTTTTGAAGGCAGTTTTATTAGTTTTCTTCCATTATAAAGATATTTCACACTCACTGTAGCAAATGTGGAAAAAACACCCCCTCTTTTGAGCCCACTAGATTATAGATTACCAGAGTTCTAATGTATCTCTCATAGTTTATCTGCCATGGTACCTACATGGTGCTCTTCACATAGTAGGCCCACAATTGTTGTGCCGATAAATACCATTCAACCTCCGAATAATTTCTTCTAAAACATAAGGAGTAAATTCTTTTCTTTAATCATTATGGTTTTTAGTTTTTATAACATTGTGATTTATTTAAATACAATTTTATAATCTGTTTTTTCCTGTATAATAAACATTTTTTATAATCTGAACTCTGCATACACATTTTAATGTTTATGTACCCATTGAGTGGGTGAAAAATTTACTTAAATGTTCCACTCTTGTTGTAAATGACATTGTTAAATCACAAAAGAAGATAATATTTGGCAACCGTAGTAATTATTGGCTTATCTTTCTGCAGTCTCATGAAGTACACATTTTTTGGAATATGGCAACCAAACATCTTAAAGAATTACCACCCTCCGTTTACCACCCTCTTCCCCTAGTGCTCATTAATAAGAAGCAAATGTGAGATTAGTGAAAAGAATGGTGGTATTTTACAGGTTTTACGAATTTCTTTAATGTCTGAATTAATTGAAGATAGCTGGGTTTTCATTACTGCATTCAGAATCTTTCAATATAAGTATCTGAAGAAAATTGAGTCTCACTCAGAGTATGTAGTGAGTTATTTTGCAGAATGTTCCTTAACTTGTGTCTAATGGTGGTTTCTCATGATTAGATTGAGGTCATGCATTTTTGGCAATAATATCACAGAAGTGATGTGCCCTTGTCATTGCATCATATCAAAGGGTACATGATGGGGACTTCCCTGGTGGCGCAGTGGTTAAGAATCCGCCTGCCAATGCAGGGGACATGGGTTCGATCCCTGGTCTGGGAAGATCCCACATGCTGTGGAGCAACTAAGCCAGTGCGCCACAACTACTGAGCCCACAGGCCACAACTACTGAAGCCCGTGTGCCTAGAGCCCGTGCTCTTCAACAAGAGAGGCCACTGCAAGGAAAAGCCCGTGCACCGCAACGAAGAGTAGACCCCGCTTGCCACAACTAGAGAACGTCTGTGTGCAGCAATGAAGACCAAACACAGCCAAAAATAAATAAATCAATAAAAATAAATCAGTAAAAAAAACCACCATAAAAAAAAGGGTACATGATGTCAGTGTGTCTCATTACTGGTGATATTAACCTTGATTGCTTGGTTAAGGTGAGGTCTTTCTGGTTTCTGCACTGTAACATGTTTTTTCTTGCGATGAGAACTTTTAAGATTTACTCTCTTAGAAACTTTCAAATATATAATACAATATTGTTAACTATAGTCACCATTCTGTACATTACATCCCTAGAACTTATTGATATTTCTCTTAAAACTGAAAGTTTGGGGAGTTCCCTGGTGGTCTAGTGGTTAGCCACCTAGTTCCCTGGTAGCTTTCACTGCTGTGGTCTGGGTTCAATCCCTGGTCGGTGAACTGAGATCCCGCAAGCCATGCGGCGTGGCCAAAAAACCCCCAAAATCTGAAAGATTGTACCTTTTGACCATGGGCACACCACCCCACCCCCACCTTTGTCAGCCACCAATCTGTTATCTGTTTTTACGAGTTCAGTTTTTTTAGATTTCACCTATAAGCGAGATCATACAGTATTTGTCTCTCTCTATCTGACTTATTTCACAAAGCATAATTCCCTGAGGTTCCATTAGTGTTAGAAAGAGCAGGGTTTCATTTTAATGGCTGAATAATATTCCATTGTGTGTGTGTGTGTGTGTGTGTGTGTGTGTGGGTGTGTGTGTGGGTGTGGGTGTATCACAGTTTTTTTTCTTGTTCATCCATTCATGGACTCTTAGTTTGTTTCTATGTCTTGGCCATTGTAAATAATGCTGCATTGAACATGGGTGTGCAGGTATCTCTCAAGATAGTGATTTTGTTGCTTGGGATATATACCCAGAAATGGGATTGTTGGGTCATATGGTAGTTCTATTTTTAATTTTTTGAGGAACCTCCATACTGTTTTCCATAGTGGCTAAACCAATTTACATTCCCACCAGCAGTGCACAAAGTTCCGTTTTCTCCACATCCAGTACTTGTTATCTCTTGTCTTTTTAATGACAGCCATTCTGACAGGTCTGAACTGATATCTCATTGTGGTTTTGACTTGCATTTCCCTGATAATTAGTGATTAGTGATGTTTTCTTGATGATTAGCACCTTTTCACATACCTGTTGGCCATTTGGATGTCATCTTGAAAAAAATGTTTATTTAGTTCCTCTTCCTGTTTTTAAAATCAGATCTTTTATTGCTGTTGAGTTGTATGACTTCTTTATATATTTTGAGTATTACCCCCTATCAGATATATGATTTTTAAAAAATATTTATTTATTTGGCTACACTGGGTCTTTTTTTTTTTTTTTTTAATGGGATTTATTTATTTATTTATTTATTTATGGCTGTGTTGGGTTTTCGTTTCTGTGCGAGGGCTTTCTCTAGTTGCGGCAAGTGGGGGCCACTCTTCATCGCTGTGTGCGGGCCTCTCACTATCGCGGCCTCTCTTGTTGCGGAGCACAGGCTCCAGACGCGCAGGCTCAGTAGTTGTGGCTCACGGGCCCAGTTGCTCTGTGGCATGTGGGATCTTCCCAGACCAGGGCTCGAACCCGTGTCCCCTGCATTGGCAGGCAGATTCTCAACCACTGCGCCACCAGGGAAGCCCTGCACTGGGTCTTAGTTGTTGCACGCAGGACCTAGTTCCCTGACCAGGGATTGAACCTGGGTCCCCTGCATTGGGAGCGTGGAGTCTTAACCACTGGACCACCAGGGAAGTCCCCAGGTATATGATTTACAAGTATTTTCTCCCATTGAATAGATCACCTGTTCATTTTGTTGATGATTTCTTTTGCTGTGCAGAAGCTTTTTAGTTTGATATAGTCCCATTTGTTTATTTTTGCATTTGTTGCCTTTGCTTTTGGTATCGAATCTAAAAAATCATCACTAAGATCGATGCCAAGGAGCTACCCCCTATGTTTTCTTCTAGGAGTTTTATGGTTCCAGATCTTATGTTCAAATCTTTAATCCATTTTGAGTTGATTTTTGTGTATGGGGTAAGATGGTAGCCCAGTTTTATTCTTTTGCATGTGGCTGTCCAGTTTTCTCAACACCGTTTATTGAAGAGACTATCCTTTCCCCATTGTATATTCTTGGCTCCTTTGTCATTAATTGGCCATAAATGCTGGGGTTTATTTCTGTACTTTGTATTCTTTCCTGTTGATCTGTGTCTGTTTTGATGCTAGCACCATATTCTTTTGATTACTATAGCTTTGTAATATAGTTTGAAATTGGAAGCATGATGCCTCCAGCTTTGTTCTTCTTTCTCAATATTGCTTTGGCTATTTGGAGTCTTTTGTGGTTTCATACACATTTTAGGATTGTTGTTTTCTATTGCTGCGAAAAGTGCCATTGGAATTTTAATAGGCATTGCATTGAATCTGTAGATTGCTTTGGGTAATATGGACATTTTAACAGTATTCTTCTAATCCCTGAGCATGGAATAACTGTCCATGTATTTGGGTCTTCTTCAGTTTCTTTCTTTTTTTTTTTTTTTTTGGCTGTGTTGGTTCTTCATTGCTACACTCAGGCTTTCTCTAGTTGTGGTGAGTGGGAGCTAGTCTTTGTTGCGGTGCACAGGCTTCTCATTGCAGTGGCTTCTCTTGTAGCGGAGCACGGGTTCTAGGCGTGTGGGCTTCAGTAGTTTTGGCACACAGACTCAGTAGTTGTGGCTCACGGGCTCTAGAGCGCAGGCTCAGTAGTTGTGCATGGGCTTAGTTGCTCCGTGGCATGTGAGATCTTCCCGGACTAGGGCTCAAACCCATATTCCCTGCATCGGCAGGTGGATTCTTAACCACTGTGCCACCAGAGAAGCCCTTCTTCAGTTTCTTACAGTTTTCATCTCCTTAGTTAAATTATTCCTAGGTATTCTTTTTGATGCAATCATAAATGGGATTTTTTTTCTTAATTTCTCTTTCTGATAGTTCATTGTTAGTGTATAGAAATGCAACTGATTTTTATTTATTGATTTTGTACCCTACAACTTTACTAAATTTGTTTAACTTTGGTGGATGGACTGTTCTGTAAGGTCACGTCATCTGCAAATAGTGACAGTTTTTCTTCTTCCTTTCCGACTTGGATGCTTTTTATTTCTTTTTCTTGCCTAATTGCTCTGGCTAGGATTTCCAGTACTATGTTGAAAATAAGTGGTGAGAGTAGGCACCCTTGTCTTGTTTCTGATCTTAAAAGAAAAGCTTTCAGTTTTTTGGCCTTCAGTATGATGTTATCTGTGAGTTTGTCATATATGGCCTTTATTATGTTGAGGTATGTTCCCTCTGTACCCACTTCGTTGAGCATTTTTATCATAAATGATGTTGAATTTTGTCAGAAGCTTTTTCTGCATCTATTGAGATGATTATATAAATTTTTACCTTCATTTTGTTAATGTGGTGTATCACATTCATTGATATGCAGACGTTGAGCTCTCCTTGCATCCTTGGAATAAATCCCGCTTAATCACTGTGTATAAAATATTATTTTTAAAAAAACTTTGAGGGACTTCCCTGGTGGTCCAGTGGTTGAGACTCTGCCTTCCAGTGTAGGGGGTGCAGGTTCGATCCCTGGTTAGGGAGCTAAGATCCCACATGCCTCGGGGCCAAAAAAACAAAAAACATAAAACAGTAGCAATATTGTAACCAATTCAATAAAGACTTTTAAAATGGTCCACATCAAAAAATCTAAAATAAATAGATAGCAGTAATTGCTCTTTAAAAAAAAAAAAAACAAACTTTGAATGGGTTTTCCCTGGTTGCACAGTGGTTAAGAATCCACCTGCCAACGCAGGGGACACGGGTTCCAGCCCTGGTCTGGGAAGATCCCACATGCTGTGGAGCAACTAAGCCCTTGTGCCACAACTACTGAGCCTGAGCTCTAGGGCCCGCGAGCCACGACTACTGAAGCCTGTGCGCCTAGAGCCCATGCTCGCAACAAGAGAAGCCACAGCAATGAGAAGCCCTCGCACCACAATGAAGAGTAACCCCCACTCGCCGCAGCTAGAGAAACCCTGCGTGCAGCAACAAAGACCCAACACAGCCATAAACAAACAAACAAACAAACAACCAAAACAAAAAAAGCTTTGAAATGATTAGTCTCAGAATGGTACCTCAATAATAATATTAGAAAATGTCATTGCATAAGACACAATAAGGTAAATAATTAACATCATCAAGCCATCATATTTTTGTTTCTTATTTCAGTTTCATCCAGTTTTCTTGGCATAGACTCCTCTTTCATGAATCAGACAACTCCCTGCTATGGTCAGTTTCATCTTTTTCATCATCTTTAGACATGGATGGTACAGCTGTGGTTTGAGAAATCGTGTCTTCTCACCTTCCTTTTTTAAGGAAACAATTCATTTTTAAATCTAAAAAAGTTATTATAGACACGTTTTCTTTTATTTGGGAATAAAATGTTGTTACAGGCATAAAATGTTAAAATAGCAGTTTTAGATAAAATTTTAAAATTTAGAAAAGTTTAAAAAATTTAAAAACATTATTGCAAAATAAAACAACAAAATGTACTGCTTGTGTTTTTGTGTAGGCATAAGCAAAGCTTCAGAATTTGAAGTTAACAATATGTATGTTAGACAATATTCAATTTATAGGAATAGCATGTGTAAGTGATGGTAGCTGGTAAGAGTGCAGAACTGAGATGAAACTGAGTTAATCTCTGAAAAACATATTTGTACCCTAAACCTGTTATCTTAGAAAATTCCAGATAACACAAGACTATACAAGCACACATTCCATTAGTTGTCGGAGTGATGGCATCATTGCCTATCATGTAGCCTCTGGAAAACTCCACTGTATACACCTGAGAGAATAAGAGTGGAAAAGGCAGATAACATCTTAGTATTAATATGAAAATAGTACTGGCCCCTCAGAGGCCTGTGGCCCTTCAGGAGTCTTTGAGAACTGCTGCACTAAGTGACTGTAACTGCAGCCGGATGTGAAACTCTGATGGGAGGAAGGGCATTGTTATTAGTCAAGTGCTTTTTTGCCCGGTACTGTGTTAGGAGCTTTACAAGATATAATCTCATTTAATCAAAGTCTTTGTAAGGACTTTGGCAGTGAGATATGAGGATGTGGATCTGGAGTGAGATGGGGAGTCATTGGAGGGTTTTGAGCAGAAGAAGGATATGATCTGAGTTTAAAAGGGGTTTCCCTTCTTTCTGTGTTGAGAATAGCCTATGTCGGCAAAGGGGCAATGATGGGAGCAGGGAGACCAGTTAGGGAGCTGCTACTTTATTCAAAGTAAGAGCTAAGGATTGCTTAGATCAGGATGCTGGCAGAGGAGGTGGTATGAGGTCACAATTGGATTATATTTGAAGGTGAGATTTTGTTAATTGGTTGAGTGTGAAATGTGCGTTGGGTCAAGGATGGCCCTAAGGTTTTTGACCAGAGTAACTGGAAGGGTGGAGCTGCCATTTCCTGAGATGGAGAAGACCACTGAAGGAGCAGGTTTGGGATGGGGAGAAGGTCAGCTATACATAGAAATTGGTGTTCAGGGGAGAAGTATGGGTTAGAGATATAAATTTGGAAGTTGTCAGCCTATCAGTGGTATTTTAAGTCACAAGCCTGGACAAGATCACAAAGAGAGTGTAGGTATAGAAGAGAAGACAGCTTGAGGACCAAGTCCCTCAGCACTGCATGATTTAGAGGCAAGGAGTTAAAGAAAGAGTAGCACGCAAGGGAGCAACAAAACCAGAAGAGTATGTGTCCTGGAAGCCAAGGAAAGATTGATTCAACACAGTGAATGTCACTATGACAAGGCTACTGATGCGTCAAGTGGGATGAAGATTGAGAGTTGACCATTGGAGGTCATTAATTGGTGACCTTGATAAGGGAATGAAATTCTGTTTGTGGTGGGTTCAGGAGAGAGTGGGTAAAGGAGAATATACGTCGGTTATTATAGACAGTTTTATTGAATCATTTTGCTATAAAGAGGAGCAGTAGATAGACGGGGGATGTAGAGTTGAGAGGGTTTTGTTTTATTTTTTCTTAAGGGAGAAATTAAAGCATGTTTTATGATGATGGAAATGATTTGATCTGGGAGAGAGGTAAAATGTTATGATGCAGAAGAGAGGGGGGAGAATTGTTGGAGCAATGTCCTTAAGTAGGGCAGAGAGAAGATCTAATGCACAGATGGAGGGGTTAGTTTTCACCTGGAGCACAGATAGTGCCTCTGTAGTACCAGAAGGAGAGGTAGGGTATGTGGGCATGGATGCAGGTAGGTAGGTGAATGTAGAGATGGAAACATGTGGGTGTTCTATATTCTCAGCAAAACAAAAAACAAGAGATTGAGGGTGGGGCAATTAAGGGTAATACGCAACGTCAAATACAGCCGTGAAAATGGCAAAGAAGCTGCAAAAGGACAGTCTGAGGCAATATAGCAACAAATTAGCCTACTTGTGAGTTTCACATCTGGTTATCTCAAGTGAATTCTAGGATTAACCATTACAGAGCTTCCCATTTTGGTTCAAGATTCTCACTAAATGAGGTATACTTAAATTTCTTTTTTTTTTTTAATTTATTTAATTTATTTTATTTTTGGCTGCGTTGGGTCTTCGTTGTGGTGCGCAGGCTTCTCATTGCAGTGGCTTCTCTTGTTGCGGAGCACAGGCTCTAGACGCACAGGCTTCAGTAGTTGTGGCTCGTGGGCTCAGTAGTTGTGGCTCTCGGGCTCTAGAGTGCAGGCTCAGTAGTTGTGGTGCACGGGGCTTAGTTGCTCCGCAGCGTGTGGGATCTTCCCGGACCAGGGCTTGAACCCATGTCCCCTGCATTGGCAGGTGGATTCTTAACCACTGTGCCACCTGGGAAGCCCTTAAATTTCTTTAAGTTTATTTAAATTTATAACATCTTATCCTCCATGTCAAAGAATATTTTTAAGTGTACTGCCTGATTAGGGTATGATGTTTTATATGTGCTCCAATGATTAGCTTTCACAGTCAGGTTTTACCCTAGAATTATCCTTGTTTTAATGGTCATATTATAACTTACAGTTTTTTTTATAGGTAATGTATAAAAGTGTTAGAAAAATTTATTAACAGGAAATCAAAAGGGTAAAAACAGTTGATTACATCAGGTCTGTTTTATATGCTAGTAACACTAATGAAAACAGCAACCATCAGTTATATAAAATGTGTTTATTAACTTTAAAAAAAATATTTAAATATTTATTTATTTATTTGGCTGCTCTGGGTCTTAGTTGCGGCATGCGGGATCTTCGTTGCTGCGTGTGAGATCTTCGTTGGCGGCACGCGGGATCTTTAGTTGCAGGATGCGGGATCTAGTTCCCTGACCAGGGATCGAACCCGGGCTCCCAGTGCATGGACTCTTAATCACTGGACCACCAGGGAAGTCCCTAAATGTGTTTATTAACTTTGATATAAAACGCAGATCTGTAAAACCAGTGGCCAAATGATTTCTTTTTTTTTTTTTTGGCCATGCCCCGCAGCTTGCAGGATCTCAGTTCCTGACCAGGGATTGAAGCCGGGACATGGCAGTGAAAGCGCCGAATACTAACCACTAGACCACCGGGAACTCCCCCCAAATGATTCCTAATGAAGGAAGAAATGCAAATAGATTCATAACTCACATTTTTGTCAAGTCATCCATTCCTAGAACTGTTTAAGGACTTCGCCTAATCAATGATTTTTTTATGCATTTGAAAGTATGTTGCTTAATATTTACTCTTTTGAATGAAATCCAAATTTATCTTCATTATTAAAGTGTATAATCAAAGTCAAAGCCTTTAAACAGTTAACTTTAGGAGAAGCAGCAAAATAAAACAAACAAAAACCAGTGCTGCCTCTTCCATGCTTTTGCAGTTCTTTCTTTGCTTTTGATCCTTAGCATGTCATACATATATCATCACGGTTTTTTTGTGTTTACAAATGATGTTGTAGACTGGTGTTATTTCATATGTAAGTTTGAAAAGGCAATACATAGGTGATTACCCCTTTTCTCTTATTTGGAGAGAATTTTACTGTCTGCCTGAGACCAGGATTTATGGATCTCGTCTTGGTTGGTGTCACCTCTTAAAGGTAGCACAGTGACCATGCTAGGAAAGAGCTGCCTATCCCTGCTGAAGTGATCAGGCTGATCAGCTTACTGTTGCAGTTGTTTCCCTGCCTGCCCCAGCTGTTACATTGTTGTAGGTTGAGTTCTAGTGTCCTTAACCTGTTTCTTTTGCATTCTGGATTGATGATCTAGGAGCTTCTTGATAATGATAATTGTCTTGGTTGTGCTCAGGAAGATCACAGCCCTTTCTGCAGAACTGGCACTGTATTTTGGACTGAATAATTCTGAAGCTGGCTGGGCTTAAAGCTCAGACTTTACAGAAAGAGAAAAACAAATATTGTATATTAACACATATATGTGGAATCAGAAAAAATTGGTATAGATGATCTTATTTACAAAGCAGAAATAGAGACACAGATGTAGAGAACAAACATATGGATACAAAGTGGGTAAGGGGAGGGTGGGATGAATTGGGAGATTGGGATTGACATATATACACTATTGATACTAGGTATAAAATAGATAATTAATGAGAACTACTGTATAGCACAGGGAAGTCTACTCAGTGCTCTGTAGTGACCTAAATGAGAGGGAAATCCAAAAAAGAGGGGATATAGGGACTTCCCTGGTGGTGCAGTGGTTAAGAATCCACCTGCCAATGCAGGGGTCATGGGTTCGAGCCCTGGTCCAGGAAGATCCCACATGCTGCGGAGCAACTAAGCCCATGCGCCACAACTACTGACCCTGCGCGCTAGAGCCCGTGAGCCACAACTACTGAAGCCCGCATGCCTAGAGCCCGTGCTCTGCAACAAGAGAAGCCACCACAATGAGAAGCCCACTCACCACAACAAAGAGTAGCCCCTGCTCACCGCAACTAGAGAAAACCTGCATGCAGCAACAAAGACCCAACGCAGCCAAAAATAAATAAAATAAATTAATTTAAAAAAACAAGAGGGGATATATGTATACGTATAGCTGATTCACTTTGCTGTACAGTATAAACTAACACAATATTGTAAAGCAACTATACTGCAATAAAAATTAAAAAAAAAAAAAGCTCAGACTTTACCAGAAGAATCATGTGTACAGGCAAAGCTTTTCCCTGGTTCCCTGGGAGTTCAGAACGGGAAGCTGTCATCTCATTCCACCCATAGGCATTATGCTGACAGATGAAAAAGTAGAAGACTGATTAAAAAAAAAAAAAAAGTCTATACACATTTTAAGATATTGGCAGGCAAATTGTATTGATAGAATGAATTTGACACCAAGTTCTCTACCAAAGAAAAGTTAGCTCTGTGGAGTGATAGACATGAACAACCTTCTCAAGGGCTCTGATACTTGAGGCTGGTGTAGACACACTGAATGGCTTACTTAAACATTTGGTCAGTGCCACCATGCATACAATTAATTGGCAGTACAGGATACCTAAGTCTTCTAGTAACTACCAGAGGAAGAGCCACAGAAGAGGGATTACTTAATAAATGGTCTGGTATATGTAAGCAGGTTGCTCAACATCCAGTAAACACCAGAATGGGACTAATTATAGCAGGGGGAGTTAGTTAAATACAAGGGCAAACATCTGACACCAGTGACAATCAGCAAATAAACACTGTAATAGGCTATTAAGTCTTTCCTTAAAGATGGGCTCCATCTGTCTAAAATTGAAATGCAGCCTTTCCTGCAGGTAGAGAATGATCTAGTTTTCAGAAGGTATCCCCTCTAGCCCTGGTTTTATAATTAGCAAATGATAAGGCAGTCTTAAGAACTCTCCTTTCTAGATAAAAAGATAATTTCTGTTAAACCTTTTTTATTTACTGAACTTGGCAAAAAAGTTTTTAAAAATGCATGAAGGTCTTTCAGTACCCTTATTCAGCTTTTGAGTAGATAGTCTTATTCTTATAATTTTAGTAATTATTTATTTAGCGGTGCCGTGCAGCATGCAGGATCTTAGTTCCCCGACCAGGGATTGAACCCATGCCCCCTGTAGTGGAAGTGTGGAGTCTTAACCACTGGACCGCCAGGGATGTCCTAGTAATTACTTAACTTATGAAGAATGGTTGCCCCAAGGAAATTCCTTAAGAGGAATTCTAAAATTTGCTTACTTTCCTGCTCTGGTGTTAGAGGCCAATTTTGTGTTCAAAAATATGATTTAAAAGTATAATGGGACCTCTTTTTTCTTTTTTAAAGAGCCTTCTTAATTCAGACTTATCTACCAGTAATAATGTGAGTTAGCAGTTTGAACAACATATTGTGGAGCTTTCTTTTTTTTTTTTTTTTTTAATTTTATTTATTTATTTATGGCTGTGTTGGATCTTCGTTTCTGTGCGAGGGCTTTCTCTAGTTGCTGCGAGCAGGGGCCACTCTTCATCGCCGTGTGCGGGCCTGTGACTATCGCGGCCTCTCTTGTTGCGGAGCACAGGCTCCAGATGCGCAGGCTCAGTAGTTGTGGCTCACGGGCCTAGTTGCTCCGCGGCATGTGGGATCTTCCCAGACCAGGGCTCGAACCCGTGTCCCCTGCACTGGCAGGCAGATTCTCAACCACTGTGCCACCAGGGAAGCCCTTGTGGAGCTTTCTTGATTCACAGATACATATTTACATAGCATTAGAGTGTTCCCTGTCAGCGGGTGGGGGGCGGGGTCCTCCCCGTTTAGCCTTACCTGACAAGAGTAATTTGTAGTTAACACGGATTATTTTCATATGAACAAGTACTTGAGGGTGTTCACATTTTTTTTTTTTTTTGACTCTGCTGTTGATTTACTTAACAGGTCATAGATAGAATAAAAGTTAAATTTTTACTTGGCTCCTCAATTATAAATTTGGATTAATGATGTCTGAATTAATTCATGAAGCCTGTGCCAGATGCTTCATGTGCTTTTTTGTCTAGAAGATATTTTGATAAATTTAGTCTCCTTGCTGGCCATTTATTTCTTAGGGTCTTAATGGCCCTGTAGTTCTAAGAAATATTGAATTAATGTTCAGGATGTCACTCTCTAGTTACATGAATTGTTACACTGAATGTTAACATGATAAAATAAAACCATTTAAATCAGATTTAGTTTCTAGCTTCTGTTTTATGCCTGTCTCCTAGAAGTTTTGATAAAATGAAAAGATAAGCCCTTTTAATGTCAATTTACCCCATGATACAAAGTAAATGGCCCTGTGATGATGCCTGGAATATATTGCAGAAGGAGTGTCAGTGGTAATCACAAGGGAAGCAGAATGGAGCGAAGTCCTGGGGCCTCTGCTGAAGCATCCATAATGGATATCTGCTTGCCAGCCATCTGGAGCAGGAACTGAAAGGAAGTTCCTGGGGTCTGTCAGGGAATTTATCCCCAAGTGTCTTCTAGTCCTTTGATGTTGATTTGGGTGAGGGAGGAGGAGAAGCAACTATGAAGAAGAGTGAGACAAGACCAGGGTGTGGATTTGTGTGGTTATTTTTGGTTGGTAATCATGATACTTCCATCACAGGAATGTTGAGTACTCCAATATCTCAAAGGAAAGACTCTCCAAAGGGAATAAATAAGAACGATTTCTCTGTAGCAACTTGAGGGAAACTGAGACCAAAATAACAAATAATTTTTTATAAACTTAGAATGTGTTTTGTTATAAAAATTTGAAAGTGATTCCCTTGGTAGTCTTAGACAGTAATCATTCAACAACCACTTTTAAAGTGCTGGCTCTCTGCCAGGTCCTGTGCTAAATGCTTAGTGTTCACTGATAAGCAAAAATACGGACTCCGCTCTTATGAACTTTACAGTTAACCGCATTCAGAAATATTTGCTCACAAACTGAGGTGACATTGTCTAGGAAAAAGGAACATCAGTTAATGAGCACCATTTGACAGAAGACCTTGATATGCACATAGTGGGCAGGGGTGTCTCAGGGAGGCTGCCCTGATCTCTGAGTAGGAGTTAATGAAGGTGTTCCAGATAGAGGGAACAGCATGTGCAAACACTCTGTAGTAAGAAGGAGCGTAGAGCAGTTGAAGAATGAAATTAGGCCAGTGCTGCAGAGGTGCAGAGTACAAGCATGAAGTGAGGTAGGTGGGGCCAGACCATGGAATCCTTGTCAGCCATGGTCTTTCTTTGTTTTTTTGGTTGTTCATTATTTTTAAACTTTTTATTGTGGAAAATTTCAGACATACACAGAAGAGAGACACTCAGCGTACTTATCGTCTGGCTTTCATCAGTACTTGGTCAGTCTTGTTTCATCTCTATTTTCACCCATCTGATTATAGTTGTGATTTTAAAAGTAATGGAAGGCATTTGAAGGGTTTTAATAAGAGCAGGGGTAGGTGGGAAACTTGACTTGATTTTTGTTTTGAAAGATAATTTGGACTGCAGAGAGTGAGTAGACTGGAGTGGGGAGAGTACATATATTGGGAGACGAGTTAGGCAGTCACTATAGTAGTTCTGTCCAGGTAAATGCCTTGAATCAGGTTAGTGGCAGAGGAGCTGAGAGAAGTGGACAGATTTCAGAGATGTAGAGAGGAAGAAGATCCCAGACTTGGTAACAGGTCGGATATGAGAGGTGAAGGAGAGGGAGAAGTTGGCTCTGGTGACTTCTAGGTTTCTGACTTGAATCTAGGATGACTGAAGGATCCTGAACTTGAAGGACGGTTGGTGATATCACAGTGTGAAGACCAAGCACAGGAGGAAGGAAGGCAGCCAGTTTCACTATCTTACCAACTCCTTAAACTTCAAATTCTGTGCCTTTCTCCAGGTTACATGACAGCATGGTTTCTCACACTGAGGCCAAAGAACTAAGCTGAATTGGAACTGGGCTCTCTGAACCCTCTTCAGAGCAAAGGATATGGGCATGTTTGGGTTCAAAGAACATCCCAAAGATGTCTTGTAGAATGGGGCCAGGAAGGCAGCAAAGCAAAGTCTGTCCTAATGGACAGGTGCAAGTAGTCAGAAACATTTTCTTTGGACTTTGAGTAACACTTGCCATGTTCTTTGAGGAATCACCAATTCTTTAAAATAAACCAGAAAAAAATGTAACACTTTCTAAATATTGTTTCAGGGTCTTATTCAACCATTTCCTTTCTTTTTTAATCTTTCAGGTAATAGACTTATAATAAACGGCCTGTAGGAAATCTTGGCTTTGTCTCCAAGATTATGAGTATTACGTGTCTTAGCAGAGGCGCTTGTGTTAGTCGTTTTAGGGAGAAGTCAGGATTAGTCTCCTGTCTCTGGAGTCTCTACCAGCTAGCTGCTTGTGCTGCTTACGGTTCCTGAGAAGACCCTCTTGGCCCCTGCCCAGCTCATGGCCAGCTGTAATCGTCTGTAGAAATTTTTTAAAAATCTCTTCACCATCCTGGGGTGGCATGTGATAAACAAATGATTTTAAGTAAAAGATGAATCACTTTAGATCAATTTATTGGTTTTTCTCAGACAGGTCTTCCCTGGCTCTCTTTAACATAGCTCTCCAAGTCACACACTGTCACATCATGCTATTTCATCATCTTCCTAGCACCTATCACTGTCTAATATTACCATATTTCTCCTTTACATGACTCCCTCCCTTAACACTGAGTCCACGAGAGCAGCAGTCTCCTCTGTCTTGCTTACCAGTGTAGCCCAGTGCCTAGACAAGACGCATACACATTCCCAAGAGATAGTTTTTGAATGAATCAGTGAATGTCAATATATATTTCTACCTTTCTCATTCACATAGTTTAAAATAATCACATAAGAGAAGTGATTTGTCAACAGGTAAATTGTTTGGTACTTAATGCATATTAAAACGCACAGTGAGATGTAGCTTTGCATTATGGTTTACAAAATAGACAAAAGTTGCTAACATGATGTTTGGAATTTTTACCATTAAATTAAACTACTAGTTTATTTCATTATTTTAGAATAATTTTATTTCTAACTGATGAGAAACGAGAGATTTCGGGATGCTTTTTGCAAGTACAGTATCTTTCAGTATATAACATTGAAGGTGTGAGTAACCTTTAATTCCCACTAGTAAAAAGTCAAGATGGAGATATTACTCATCATTATATTTTTTCTTTTGCTATTAGCTTTTGAAGTATGGGGACATATTCATGTCACATATAGATTTTGATCCGTTGAATGCAACTTACAGATCTGGTAGAAATAATTTTGAAAGAAATTTGCATAAATATATTTATGTTCCTTGTAAACTTACATTTTTATACTAGTGTTCCTTCTCTATCCTGTATTCAACTATAATAGATTCAATGATCTGTTATAGGTTGTGACATGATAATCATTTGTGTTGATAGGATCTCAAAGGATGGGTAGGATTTGCATATTGATTTTTTTGTTGTTTAGATTTAGACGCTGTCATCAATTTCAAAATTGTTGTTAGTAAAAATACATATTTAAAAATATAAGTTTTTTGAAAAGCTTCTACAGAAGGGAAACAACAGGTTAAACTCTTGTTGGAAATATTGAAAATGATGCAGGAGTCTTTTCAGTGCTAGAGAACAAAAGGCTTGAGCTTCTATGTGAGAGCAAAACCTTAGTTCATTTAAATTTAGTTATACTTGCAGTGACTGACAATAAGGACAACTTAAGAGCTATTACAATTTCCTATGCCATTCTTGTTTTCTGACTTTTTACAATCATCTAAACATGTTTCTTGATGTCCAACAGAGGTAGATAAAAACAGTCTTTGTAATATAGTAATTTGACAGCAGTAGAAAATACCAGCAGAGAAATTTGTGACCTGAAACAAAGTGTGGTCAAGTTTAGTCTTACTTGAGAACTTAACTCAATCTGGTTAGTTAGCAAATGGATTCCTTGTGTAGCTTCCCAAGGATGAAGCTAGGAACAGATACTGGGAGACAACCAGGAGTCTCTGCCACATTTCTCTTCTTCCTGCTTTTCCTAGGCTGCCACACCATCACCCTCACCCACAAATCAAGCATGGAGTGTAGAGGAAGTTTCTTTTGACTGGAGGCAGGGGTGCAGGGTGAGTAAAGGTGAATGGTGGGAGTGACAGTTGTAACTGTCAAGATGGGTTACAAGGTTCCATCCAGCGCAGCGGCAGACTCAGTGCTGGGCTTTGACTACATGATTTTTTCCTTTGTGAGGATGACTGTGGAGTAGGAATCATTTTTCTGGCATTTCAAGAGACTGATAGCTAGACTAATTTTGACCTGGACATGTGAAAGTTATAAATGTGCAATTACTAAAAATATGTGCTGATCAGAACTCTCACCTAGTCATGTTTAATACATCTATTTTGGGCCCACTTCCCACTGCCAAGACTCCCTAATCTCCCACAACTGCTGAGTTTGCTACCTACCCTTAAATGACAAGCCTGCTTCCCTCCCTCCTTTTAATGGGCTAGGATAAAAATTCAGTTATTTATCAATGCTGCGGGTGAATGAGGAGTAAAGTCTGCCCTTTGTGTTTTTATTTCCCTTTGCTTATTTGTCACTTTTGCTAATATATTTTGCATAGCTACCTTCCTCTAGTGGAAGTGACTAAATGCCAGTACTTGTTAACTTGCAAAGGGACCCAAGTAACCCCTTGTCCTTCTTGAGGTGAGTGTGTGGATCTGGAGGACTCCCAGGCTCTGCTGGCTTGGAACCGAATGAACCTTGGCATGCCTGCTAGTGTATAATACAGCCTCACAGATCATCAACCAGTTATAAACATCTGTTGGGTTTTGGTTACCCAGAAAAGTGGAGAGGAAGATGATATTCTTGCTAGCTTTGAGTGTTGTGATTGTTACTGTATATGCTGAGCATGTTTTGCAAATTTAAACCACTTGCTGTAGAACTGAACCTGCAACAAGTGTTATTTGCCCTTTATTCAGCTGCAGGCTCCCAGGACTCTCACGAGTGTTAGCTAGTGGATAGTGCTACAGCCGTCAAATGGAGTCGGGTGTGGAGGAAAGAACATGTTTTTTTGTTTTTTTTTTAATTTTTAATTTTTTTCCATTGGAGTAAAATTGCTTTACAATGTTGTGTTAGTTTCTGCTGTACAATGAAGTGAATCAGCTATATGTATGCCTATATCCCCTCCCTCTTGGACCTCCCCCCACCCCCCCACCCCCGCCGCCATCTAGGTCATCACATAGCACTGAGCTGAGCTCCCTGTGCTATACAGCAGGTTCCCACTAGCTATCTGTTTTACACATGGCAGTGTATTTATGTCAAACCTAATCTCCCAATTCGGCCCACCCTCCCCTTCCCCCGCTGTGTCCACATGTCCGTTCTCTACGTCTGCGTCTCTATTCCTGCCCTACAAATAGGTTCATCTGTACCATTTTTCTAGATTCCACATATATGAGTTAATATACGATATTTGTTTTTCTCTTTCTGGCTTACTTCACTCTGTATGACAGACTCTAGGTCCATCCACATCTCTACAAATGACCCAATTTCGTTCCTTCTTATGGCTGAGTAATTTTCCATTGTATATATGTACCACATCTTCTTTATCCATTCATCTATCGTTGGACATTTAAGTTGTTTCCATGTCCTGACTATTGTAAATAGTGCTGCAATGAACACTGGGGTACATGTATCCTTTTGAATTATGGTTTTCTCAGGGTATATGCCCAGTAGTGGCATATACTATGGTCATATGGTAGTTCTATTTTTAGTTTATTAAGGAACCTCCATACTGTTCTCCGTAGTGGCTGTATCAATTTACATTCCCACCAACAGTGCAGGAGGGTTCCCTTTTCTCCACACCCTCTCCAGCATTTATTGTTTGTAGATTTTTTGATGATGGCCATTCTGACCTGTGTGAGGTGATACCTCATTGTAGTTTTGATTTGCATTTCTCTAATAATTAGTGATGTTGAGCATCTTTTCAAGTGCCTCTTGGCCATCTGTATATCTTCTTTGGTGAAATGTCTATTTAGTTCTTCCGCCCATTTTTTAATTGAGTTGTTTGTTTTTTTGATGTTGAGCTCCATGAGCTGTTTGTATATTTTGGAGATTAATCCTTTGTCAGTTGTTTCATTTGCAAATATTTTCTCCCATTCTGAGGGTTGTCTTTTCGTCCTGTTTATGGTTTTCTTTGCTGTGCAAAAGCTTTTTAAGTTTCATTAGGTCCCATTTGTTTATTTTTGTTTTTATTTTCATTACTCTAGGAGATGGGTCAAAAAAGGTCTTGCTGTAGTTTGTGTCAAAGAGTGTTTTTCCTATGTTTTCCTCTAAGAGTTTTATAGTATCTGGTCTTACATTTAGGTCTTTAATCCATCTGGAGTTTATTTTTGTGTATGGTGTTAGGTAGTGTTCTGATTTCATTCTTTTACATGTAGCTGTCCAGTTTTCCCAGCACCACTTATTGAAGAGGCTTCCTTTTCTCCATTGTATGTTCTTGCCTCCTTTGTCAAGGATAAGGTGACCGTATGTTCGTGGGTTTACCTCTGGGCTTTCTGTCCTGTTACATTGACTTGTATTTCTGTTTTTGTGCCAGTACCATACTGTCTTGATTACTGTAGAGTCATGTCTGTACTTCAGGTCTGAGTTACCCTCTTGAAACCACAGTTTCTTCAAGTGTAAAATAGAAATATGTCCACTAACATCATCTCATTCCTAGGGTCATTGTGAGAATTAAGTTAGATTATATTTACATGCATAGCACTTGGGACATTCTAAATTGCTATAAAAATATTAGTTAAACTGTTACTAATAATCCTAAGAGTTCAGATTGAGCCTTTACTGGTCCTTTAAAGGAATCCAGCAATAGCTTTTTAAAATATATTCAATACCTTTAAAAAATATTTTAATACTTTTTTTTTTTTTATGGCCACACTGCACAGCATGAGGGATCTTGGTTCCCCGACCAGGGATCACACTCGTGCCCCCTGCAGTGGAAGCACAGAGTCTTAACCACTGGACCGCCGGGGAAGTCCCTAATACTTTTTTTTTTAATAGACTTTATTTTTTAGAGCAGTTTTAGGTTCACAGCAAAACTGAGTGGAAAGTACAGAGTACTCATATATGTCCTCTGCCCCCACGCACTTATAACCTTCCCCACTATCAACATCACCCACCAGAGTGATGCGTGTGTTACGATCAGTGATTCCATATTGATATATCATTATCACCCAAAGTTCATAGTTTACGTTAGGATTCACTTTTGGTGTTGTATGTACATTCTGTGGATTTTGACAAGTGTGTAATGACATGTATCCGTCATTAGAGTATCATACAGAATAGTTTCACTGCCCTAAAAATCCTCCATGCTCTGCCTATTCATCTGTCCCTTCCCACAGTCCCTGGCAGCCACTGATTTTTTTTTAACGTCTCCATAGTTTTGCCTTTTCCAAAATGTCATAGTTGGAATCATGCAGTATGTAGCTTTTTCAGATTGGCTTCTTTCCTTTAGTAGTATGCATTTAAGGTTCCTCCATGTCTTTTCATGGCTTAATAGCTCATTTCTTTTTAGCACTGAATAATATTCCATTTTCTGGATATACCACAGCTTATTTATCGATTAACCTGCTGAAGGACACCTGGTTGCTTCCAACTTTTGGTAATCATGAATAAAGCTGCTATAAATGTTTGTGTACAGGTTTTTGTGTGGACACAAGTTTTCAACCCCTTTGGGTAAACACAAAGGAGCACGATTGCTGAATCCTTTGGTAAGAGTATGTTTAGTTTTGTAAGAAACCACCGAACTGTCTTCCAAAGTGGCTGTACAATTTGCATTCCCACCAGCAGTGAATGAGAATTCCTGTTGCTCTGCATTCTTACCAGCCTTTGGTGTTTTGTGTTCTGGATTTTGGCCATTCTAATAGGTGTGTAATGGTATCTCCTTTTTTTTTTTTTAATTTGCAATTCCCTAATGCCAAATGAGGTTGAGCGTCTTTTCATATGCTTATTTGCCATCTGTATATCTTCTTTGGTGAGGTGACTGTTCAGGTCTTTTACCTATTTTTTAATTAGGTTGGTCATTTTCTTATTGTGAGTTTTAGGAGTTCTTTGTATATTTTGGATAAGTTCTTTATTGGATATGTCTTTTGCAAATGTTATCTCCCAGTCTGTGCCTTGTCTTCTCATTCTCTTGATATCTGGTACATTTTTACTTTCTGGGAGAAAGAGTCTAGTTAGTTGAGGTTTTTCTTGTGGTGAGGGGGGGTGGAATAAGAGTTTACTATTTCCCATTCTTACTGGTCAGGCATTCTGCCTTCCTTCAGAAGTTAAGTAATTATTAGGACATTCTTAAAACTAATTTTACCACCTCACACCCACTTTAAAAAAATGGAAAATAACAAGTCTTAGGATGTGGAGAAATTGGATACCTGTATGTTGTTGATGGGAATGTAAAATGGTTCAGTCGCTATGGAAACAGTTTGGTGGTCTTGAAAGTTAAACAGAATTATGTTTGATCCTGCAATTCCACTCCTGGATATATATGGAAAACAACTGAAAACAGGTACTCAAATATTTGTACACAATGTTCAACACTATTCATGATAGCTAAAGGTAGAAACAACCAAATGTCCATCAATAAATGAATAGCTAAAACAACTGTAATATATGCATAAAATGGACTGTTATTAGTCATAAAAAGGAATGAAGTACTGATACATGCTACATTGTGGATGAACCTCAGAAACATGCTGAGTAAATGAAGCCAGACCTTTTGATCACATGTTGTATGATTCCATTTATATGAACTATGCAAAATAGGCAAATCTATAGGTGCAGAAAACAGATTGATGGTTACCAGAGGCTGGAGGTCTGGGGTCTGGAATGAGGAGTAACTGTTTAATGGTTATGAGGTTTTATTTTGGGGTGACAAGAGTGTTTTGCAGCTAGAGGTGGTGGTTTCACAGCATTGTAAATATACTAAATTCCACCTAATTGTTCACTTTAAATGGTTAATTTTGTTATGTGTACTTCACCTCAATTTTTTTAAAAAGCTATTTTTTTAAAAGCAGTTTTTTTTAAGACTGTAGTAACTTTTAAAAAGTATTCTCTTAAAAATTTTCCTTTTAGAGTGGTCTGTTTTAAATAGCAACTTACAATTCATTATAATTTCATGGGTAAAAAGGCTTTGTTTTCTGCATACTTCATTGGGTGGGTGTTGTGAGGCCATTTCATTCTCCAAATGCTTTGAACTATAATTGAGAGACGAATTTAGCATCAAATTGTTAAAGTTTTAGAGGCACTGCAAAAATATGGCCAAATTGATTGTTCAGGAATGATGCTTTTCCAGAGTAGGGTAGAGTAATGATTGACTTGGCCTTTTGATGGTTGAAAAAAAGAATGTCAAGGTTAATTTATAATTTTGATTTTCTTTACTTTAAGAAAAAGATTTGAGAGAGCTTGCATTAAAAATATATGAAACAGGGACTTCCCTGGCAGTCCAGCGGTTAAGACTCCACGCTTTCACAGCAGAGGGCATGGGTTTGATCCCTGGTTGGGGAACTAAGATCCCTCATGCCATGTGGTGTGGCCAAAAAATAAAAAAATAATAAATAAAAAAATATATGAAGCAGATCAGCTAAAAATTAAGAAAGATCTGTGGAAGAGATGTTCCAAGAATGGGCAGTTGTCCGCTAAATCTAGCTCTCCCATGGGTTAGCTAAAAAGAAAGAGGAAAAGATGATAGGAGTAATGGCTTTTTAATGTCTGATAAAAGAACACATATAAGTTAATATAGAAATAGACTTTTCCTGACATTACATTTTAAGATGCATTTATAGAGCAAATTATCATATGTAGGGAATTTGAACATATAATGACAATGCCTTTAAATGTGGTTTGTACCACAATGAGGTATCACCTCACACCAGTCAGAATGGCCATCATCAAAAAATCTACAAACAATAAATGCTGGAGAGGGTGTGGAGGAAAGGGAACCCTCCTGCACTGTTGGTGGGAATGTAAATTGATACAGCCGCTATGGAGAACAGTATGGAGGTTCCTTAAAATCTAAAACTAAAATTACCATATGACCCAGCAATCCCACTACTGGGCATATACCCTGAGAAAACCGTAATTCAAAAAGAATCATGTACCACAATGTTCATTGCAGCACTATTTACAATAGCCAGGACATGGAAGCAACCCAAATGTCTATCAACAGATGAATGGATAAAGAAGATGTGGTACCTATATACAATGGAATATTACTCGGCCATAAAATGGAATGAAATTGAGTTATTTGTAGTGAGGTGGTTGGACCCAGAGTCTGTCATACAGAGTGAAGTAAGTCAGGAAGAGAAAAACAAATACCATATGCTAACGCATATATGTGGAATTATAAAAAGCGGTACTGATGAACCTAGTAGCAAGGCAGGAATAAAGACACAGATGTAGAGAATGGACTTGAGGGCACGGGGGTGGGGGGCGGGGTGGAGAGGAAGCTGGGATGAAGTGAGAGCGAGCACTGACATATATACACACCAAATGTAAAATGGATGGCTAGTTGGAAGCTGCTGCATAGCACAGGGAGATCAGTTCGGTGTTTTGTGACAACCTAGAGGGATGGGATAGGGAGGGTGGGAGGGAGGGGATATGGGGATATATGTATACATATAGCTGATTCACTTTGTTATACAGCAGAAACTAACACAACATTGTAAAGCATTTATACTCCAATAAAGATGTGAAAAAAAAATGTGGTTTGTAGAAGATCCAGAATTGTTCTTCATTTGGTCATTTATAATGTTTATGAGCTCTTAAGTTAAATTTACTTTTGAATAGGCAGTACATTTACATGGTTCAAAATTTAAAAGGCACAAGTGGGATACAGTGAAAATTCTCCCTTCCATGCTTATTCCCCTAGTTACCCAGTTTCTTTCCCCATAAGACAACCTGTGTTATCAGTTTCTTGTGACTCTTACAGTAGTTGTTAATTATATAAGATTTATTTATACTCATTTTCTATGGATTTGGAGTAAATAAAACATCTTGGGTCTATAATAAACCCCCTCTTTCTACATTTACTTCTGTTTATTCTGAGTCTTAGAGCATTGGATTGTCTTCAAGTAAAGAACTCTTAGCCAAGAATTCTCAATCTTAATGCAGTTGCTACCTAGTTTTCTTCTGTGATTTCTAGTGATACTCCCCCATCTTCCTTTTTATGTTGTTGTTTTTATTTTATTTACTTATTTTTTTTATAGATCTTTATTGGAGTATAATTGCTTCACAATACTGTGTTAGTTTCTGTTGTACAACAAAGTGAATCGGCCATGTGCATACATATATCCCCATATCCCCTCCCTTTTGAGCCTCCCCCATCTTCCTAAATAGAGTAAATAAAAGTGTAATTTGTAGTAAAATGAAAGTTTGACAGTTAAATTTAGTTCAGTTAGGAACATAAAAATTTGTGAAATATAGTACTTGAAATTACATAAAACTGTTTTCCTTTTAAAAATTATCTTTCTATCTTAACTCTTGTATAGTTAAATGTTTGTTTTGTTCCTGGTGCACCATGTATATCTGGCCCATTTTTTTTTCTTATTTTTTGTAAGAACGATAAGCTGGAGTTCACACACATGTGGTCAGAATTGCAAAAGAACAGTTGTTTATGACCTGCCTGCCCCTGCTTATTGCTCTTCTGGCCCCACCATAAGGCCTGCCTTTCCTGTACATCTGGTCGTGTCTATCTATATCTGGTCAATATAGTTTAGCTGGGCAAACTATAGCCATGAAATAAACCATCATGGTTTAGACTACATTGGTGTAAAGTAAAAATTTCTTTTTTGCTTTTAAAAAGAATTTCTCTTAGTCCGGTGATTGTGCTTATGTATGGAATTAAGATTATTTTAATAGTAACCTGTAAAAATTTGTTATGACTTCTTTTAAATAATAAGCAATAGGATAGAGTTATATCAGTAACAAAAAACAGTAAACTTAAGAAATGGGCAAGATCTGTGCAAAGGAAACTTTAAAAATGTTATTGAGAGGACTTGAACAAATGGAAAAAATACCATATTCTTAAGTAGGAAGGTTCAACATCATAAGATGTAAATTCTTGCTAAGTTAATTTCTACATTAACTTGATCTTTGTAGAAATTACAAGTAGTTTTCTTTAAACCACTCCAGCAATTTCTAAAGTTCAAATGGATAAGCAAACATAGAGGAATAGCCAGTAAAATTCTGAAAAAGAAGAGTGAAGGTTGGGAGTGGTGATGTCTAATTCATTTAAACCGTATAGCAAAGTTATTTATTTTTTTTAAAGGGATTTTTGATTTTGATTATTTATTTATTTTTTTGGCTGTGTTGGGTTTTCATTGCTGTGCACAGGCTTTCTCTAGTTGCGGTGATCAGGGGCTACTCTTCGTTGTGGTGCCCAGGCTTCTCATTGCCGTGGCTTCTCTTGTTGCAGAGCATGGGCTCTAGGTGCGCGGGCTTCAGTAGTTGTGACGTGTGGGCTCAGTAGTTGCAGCATGCGGACTCTCCAGTGCACGGGCTTCAGTAGTTGTGGCACACAGGCTCAGTAGTTGTGGCTTGCGGGCTCTAGAGTGCAGGCTCAGTAGTTGTGGCACATGGGCTTAGTTGCTCCGTGGCATGTGAGATCTTCCTGGACCAGGGGTTGAACCCATGTCCCCTGCATTGGCAGGCGGATTCTTTTCTTTTTTAACATCTTTATTGGAGTATAATTGCTTTACAATGGTGTGTTAGTTTCTGCTTTATAACAAAGTGAATCAGCTATACATATACATATATCCCCATGTCTCCTCCCTCTTGCATCTCCCTCTCACCCTCCCTGTCCCACCCTCTAGATGGTCATGAAGCACCAAGCTGATCTCCCTGTGCTGTGCGGCTGGCAGGTGGATTCTTAACCATTGTGCCACCAGGGAAGTCCTGCAAAGTTATGATGTTAAAATAAAATGCTAGTGAATTGGATCATGAATAGACAGATGAATCAGTGGAACAGAATGCATGTAGGAACAAGTGGCACATCATCTAGAAAAAAATAAAGTTGGATTCTTCACTATTGTTCATATCAGGATAATTTCCATTGTAGATAGGAAGTATACACATTTAAAAAACAAAACCATAAATTGCTAGAAGAAAGCATGAGGTAATTTCATTACAGTCTTGGACTGGGGTAGGACCTTCTAATTATGCTATCTAATTCAAGTCATAAAAGGAAAGATTTGAAAGACCTATGTAAGTGGAAAGCTACACCTTGTTCATGGAATAGAAGACATTACAGTTCTCCCCATATTAATCTATTAGTTTTTGTATTACTAATCAGAATCCCAGCATTAAAAAAAAAAAATACTCATTCCGAAATATATATGGAAGTACAAAGGGCTAAGAGTAACCAAGACATTTTTTTTAAAGCCTTTTCATTATGGAAAATTTCAAATCTGTACAAAAGTAGACCATATAGTATAATGAGCCCCCATGTACTCCTCACTCAGCTTCAACTGTTATCACCTCATGGTTAATTTTGTTTCATATATTATCACTAGCCACTCCTCCCCCTCCTGTATTATCTTGGATTAAATCTTAGGTATTATATAATTTTATTCATAAATTTTCAGCAAGTACATTTTTTTAAAAGGGAACACTCTTTAAAAAAAAACCCCAGGGGTGGCTGGAGAAGATGGCTGAAGAGTAAGACGCGGAGATCACCTTCCTCCCCACAGATACATCAGAAATACATCTACATGTGAAACTGCTCCTATAGAACGCCTACTGAACGCTGGCAGAAGACCTCAGACCTCCCAAAAGGCAAGAAACTGCCCCCGTACCTGGGTAGGGCAAAAGAAAAAAGAAATAACAGAGACAAAAGAATAGGGACGGGACCTGCACCAGTGGGAGGGAGCTGTGAAGGAGGAAAGGTTTCCACACACTAGGAAGGCCCTTCGCGGGCGGAGACTGCGGGTGGCAGAGGAGGGGAAGCTTTGGAGCCACGGAGGAGAGCACAGCCACAGGGGTGCGGAGGGCAAAGTGGAGAGATTCCCACACGGAGGATCGGTGCCAACCAGCACTCACCAGCCCGAGAGGCTTGTCTGCTCACCCGCCGGGGCGGGCGGGGGCTGGGAGCTGAGGCTCCGGCTTCGGAGGAGGTCGGATCCCAGGGAGAGGACTGGGGTTGGCGGCGTGAACACAGCCTGAAGGGGTTAGTGCACCACGACTAGCCGGGAGGGAGTCCGGGAAAAGGTCTGGACCTGCCAAAGAGGCAAGAGACTTTTTCTTGCCTCTCTGTTTCCTGGTGCACAAGGAGAGGGGATTCAGAGCGCCGCTTTTAGGAGCTCCACAGACGGGCATGAGCCACGGCTATCAGCACGGACCCCAGAGACGGGCATGAGACGCTAAGGCTGCTGCTGCTGCCACCAAGAAGCCAGTGTGCAAGCACAGGTCACTATCCACACTGCCCCTCCTGGGAGCCTGTGCTGCCCGCCACTGCCAGGGTCCTGTGATCCAGGGACAACTTCCCCGGGAGAATGCAGGGCGCGCATCAGGCTGGTGCAACGTCATGCTGGCCTCTGCCGCCTCAGGCTCGCCCCGCATCCGTACCCCTCCCTCCCCCCGGCCTGAGTGAGCCAGAGCCCCCGAAGCAGCTGCTCCTTTAACCCCGTCCTGTCTGAGCGAAGAACAGACGCCCTCAGGCGACCTACACGCAGAGGCGGGGCCAAATCCAAAGCTGAACCCCTGGAGCTGTGCAAACAAAGAAGAGAAAGGAAAATCTCTCCCAGCAGCCTCAGGAGCAGTGGATTAAAGCTCCACAATCAACTTGATGTACCTGCATTTGTGGAATACCTGAATAGACAACGAATCATCCCAAATTGAGGAGGTGGACTTTGGGAGCAAGATACATTATTTTCTCCCCTTTTCTTCTTTTTGTGAGTGTGTATGTGTATGCTTCTGTGTGAGATTTTGTCTGTATAGCTTTGCTTTCACCATTTGTCCTAGGATTGTGTCCGTCCATTTTTTTGTTTGTTTTTTTTTTTACTTTAAAAAATTTTTTTTCCTAATAACTTTATTTTATCTTATTTTATTTTAGTTTAGTTTATCCTCTTTCTTTCTTTCTTTCTATTTTTTCTCCCTTTTATTCTGAGCCGTGTGGATGAAAGACTCTTGGTGCTCCAGCCAGGCATCAGGGCTGTGCCTCTGAGGTGGGAGAGCCAACTTCAGGACACTGGTCCACCAGAGACCTCCCAGCTCCACGTAATATCAAACGGTGAAAATCTCCCAGAGGTCTCCATCTCAACACCAAGACCCAGCTTCACTCAACGACCAGCAGGCTACAGTGCTGGACATCCTATGCCAAACAACTAGCAAGACAGGAACACAGCCCCATCCATTAGCAGAGAGGCTGCCTAAAATCATAATAAGGCCACCGACACCCCAAAACACACCACCAGACGTGGACCTGCCCACCAGAAAGACAAGATCCAGCCTCATCCACCAGAACACAGGCACTAGTTCCCTCCACCAGGAAGCCTACACAACCCACTGAACCAACCTTAGCCACTGGGGACAGACACCAAAAACAACAGGAACTACAAATCTACAGCCTGTGAAAAGGAGACCCCAAACACAGAAAGATAAGCAAAATGAGACGACAGAAAAACACACAGCAGATGAAGGAGCAAGGTAAAAACACACCAGACCTAACAAATGAAGAGGAAATAGGCAGTCTACCTGAGAAATAATTCAGAATAATGATAGTAAAGATGATCCAAAATCTTGGAAATAGAATAGACAAAATGCAAGAAACATTTAACAAGGACCTAGAAGAACTAAAGAGGAACCAAGCAACGATGAACAACACAATAAATGAAATTAAAAATAGAAGGGATCAATAGCAGAATAACTGAGGCAGAAGAACGGATAAGTGACCTGGAAGATAAAATAGTGGAAATAACTACTGCAGAGCAAAATAAAGAAAAAAGAATGAAAAGAACTGAGGACAGTCTCAGGGACCTCTGGGACAACATTAAATGCACCAACATTCGAATTATAGGGGTCCCAGAAGAAAAAGAGAAAAAGAAAGGGACTGAGAAAGTATTTGAAGAGATTATAGTTGAAAACTTGCCTAATATGGGAAAGGAAATAGTTAATCAAGTCCTGGAAGCACAGAGAGTCCCATACAGGATAAATCCAAGGAGAAACACGCCAAGACACATATTAATCAAACTATCAAAAATTAACTATAAAGAAAACGTATTAAAAGCAGCAAGGGAAAAACAACAAATAACACACAAGGGAATCCCCATAAGGTTAACAGCTGATCTTTCAGCAGAAACTCTGCAAGCCAGAAGGGAGTGGCAGGACATGTTTAAAGTGATGAAGGAGAAAAACCTACAACCCAGATTACTCTACCCAGCAAGGATCTCATTCAGATTTGACAGAGAAATTAAAAACTTTACAGACAAGCAAAAGCTGAGAGAGTTCAGCACCACCAAGCCAGCTTTACAACAAATGCTAAAGGAACTTCTCTAGGCAAGAAACACAAGAGAAGGAAAACACCTACAATAACAAACCCAAAACAATTAAGAAAATGGGAATAGGAACATACATGTCGATAATTACCTTAAATGTAAATGGGTTAAATGCTCCCACCAAAAGACACAGACTGGCTGAATGGATACAAAAACAAGACCCGTACATATGCTGTTTACAGGAGACCCACTTCAGACCTAGGGACACATACAGACTGAAAGTGAGGGGATGGAAAAAGATATTCCATGCAAATGGAAATCAAAAGAAAGCTGGAGTAGCAATTCTCATATCAGACAAAATAGACTTTAAAATAAAGACTATTACATAATGATCAAGGGATCGATCCAAGAAGAAGATATAGCAACTGTAAATATTTATGCACCCAACATAGGAGCACCTCAATACATAAGGCAAATACTAACAGCCATAAAAGGGGAAATCGACAATAACACAATCATAGTAGGGGACTTTAACACCCCACTTTCACCAATGGACAGATCATCCAAAATGAAAATAAATAAGGAAACACAAGCTTTAAATGATACATTAAACAAGATGGACTTAATTGATATTTATAGGACATTCCACCCAACAACAACAGAATACACATTTTTCTCAAGTGCTCATGGAACATTCTCCAGGATAGATCATATCTTGGGTCACAAATCAAGCCTTGGTAAATTTAAGAAAGTTGAAATCGTATCAAGTATCTTTTCTGACCACAACGCTATGAGACTAGATATCAATTACAGTAAAAGATCTGTAAAAAATACAAACACATGGAGGCTAAACAATACACTACTTAATAACGAAATGATCACTGAAGAAATCAAAGGGGAAATCAAAAAATACCTAGAAACAAATGACAATGGAGACACGACGACCCAAAACCTATGGGATGCAGCAAAAGCAGTTCTAAGAGGGAAATTTATAGCAATACAATCCTACCTTAAGAAACAGGAAACATCTCAAATAAACAACCTAACCTTGCACCTAAAGCAATTAGAGAAAGAAGAACAAAAGAACCCCAAAGTTAGCAGAAGGAAAGAAATCATAAAGATCAGATCAGAAATAAATGAAAAAGAAATGAAGGAAATGATAACAAAGATCAATAAAACTAAAAGCTGGTTCTTTGAGAAGATAAACAAAATTGATAAACCATTAGCCAGACTCATCAAGAAAAAAAGGGAGAAGACTCAAATCAATAGAATTAGAAGTGAAAAAGGAGAAGTAACAACTGACACTGCAGAAATACAAATGATCATGAGAGATTACTGTAAGCAACTCTATGCCAATAAAATGGACAACCTGGAAGAAATGGACAGATTCTTAGAAATGCACAACCTGCCGAGACTGAACCAGGAAGAAATAGAAAATATGAACAGACCAGTCACAAGCACTGAAATTGAAACTGTGATTAAAAATCTTCCAGCAAACAAAAGCGCAGGACCAGATGGCTTCACAGGTGAATTCTATCAAACGTTTAGAGAAGAGCTAACACCTATCCTTCTCAAACTCTTCCAAAATATTGCAGAAGGAGGAACACTCCCCAACTCATTCTACAAGGCCACCATCAATCATGGTGATGACAAAGATGTCACAAAGAAAGAAAGCTACAGGCCAATATCACTGATGAACATAGATGCAAAAATCCTCAACAAAATACTAGCAAACAGAATCCAACAGCACATTAAAAGGATCATACACCATGATCAAGTGGGGTTTATGCCAGGAATGCAAGGATTCTTCAATATACGCAAATCAATCAACGTGATACACCATATTAACAAATTGAAGGAGAAAAACCACATGATCATCTCAATAGATGCAGAGAAAGCTTTCGACAAAATTCACCCATTTATGATAAAAGCCCTGCAGAAAGTAGGCATAGAGGGAACTTTCCTCAACATAATAAAGGCCATATATGACAAACCCACAGCCAACATTGTCCTCAATGGTGAAAAACTGAAACCATTTCCACTAAGATCAGGAACAAGACAAGGTTGCCCACTCTCACCACTGTTATTCAACATAGTTTTGGAAGTTTTAGCCACAGCAATCAGAGAAGAGAAAGCAATAAAAGGAATCCAAACTGGAGAAGAAGAAGTAAAGCTGTCACTGTTTGCAGATGACATGGTACTATACATAGAGAATCCTAAAGATGCTACCAGAAAACTACTAGAGCTAATCAATGAATTTGGTAAAGTAGCAGGATACAAAATTAATGCACAGAAATCTTTTGCATTCCTATACACTAATGATGAAAAATCGGAAAGTGAAATTAAGAAAACACTCCCATTTACCATTGCAACAAAAAGAATAAAATATCTAGGAATAAACCTACCTAAGGAGACAAAAGACCTGTATGCAGAGAATTATGACACTGATGAAAGAAATCAAAGATGATACAAATAGATGGAGAGATATACCATGTTCTTGGATTGGAAGAATCAACATTGTGAAAATGACTATACTACCCAAAGCAATCTACAGATTCAATGCAATCCCTATCAAACTACCACTGGCATTTTTCACAGAACTAGAACAAAAAATTTCACAATTTGTATGGAAACACAAAAGACCCCGAATAGCCAAAGCAATCTTGAGAACGAAAAATGGAGCTGGAGGAATCAGGCTCCCTGACTTCAGACTACTACAAAGCCACAGTAATCAAGACAGTATGGTACTGGCACAAAAACAGAAATATAGATCAACGGAACAGGATAGAAAGCCCAGAGATAAACCCACGCACATATGGTCACCTCATCTTTGATAAAGGAGGCAAGCATATACAGTGGAGAAAAGACAGCCTCTTCAATAAGTGGTGCTGGGAAAACTGGACAGGTACCTGTAAAAGTATGAAATTAGAACACTCCCTAACACCATACACAAAAATAAACTCAAAATGGATTAAAGACCTAAATGTAAGGCCAGACACTATCAAACTCTTAGAGGAAAACATAGGCAGAACACTCTATGACATAAATCACAGCAAGATCCTTTTTGACCCAGCTCCTAGAGAAATGGAAATAAAAACAAAAATAAACAAATGGGACCTAATGAAACTTAAAAGCTTTTGCACAGCAAAGGAAACCATAAACAAGACCAAAAGACAACCCTCAGAATGGGAGAAAATATTTGCAAATGAAGCAATTGACAAAGGATTAATTTTCAAAATTTACAAGCAGCTCATGCAGCTCAACAACAAAAAAACAAACAACCCAATCCAAAAATGGGCAGAAGACCTAAATAGACATTTCTCCAAAGAAGATATACAGATTGCCAACAGACACATGAAAGAATGCTCAACGTCATTAATCATTAGAGAAATGCAAATCAAAACAACACTGAGATATCATCTCTCACCGGTCAGAATGGCCATCATCAAAAAATCTAGAAACATTAAATGCTGGAGAGGGTGTGGAGAAAAAGGAACACTCTTGCCCTGTTGGTGGGAATGTAAATTGATACAGCCACTATGGAGAACAGTATGGAGGTTCCTTAAAAAACTAAAACTAGAACTACCATATGACCCAGCAATCCCACTACTGGGCATATACCCTGAGAAAACCATAATTCAAAAAGAGTCATGTACCAAAATGTTCATTGCAGCTCTATTTGCAATAGCCAGGACATGGAAGCAACCTAAGTGTCCATCATCGGATGAATGGATAAAGAAGTCGTGGCACATATATACAATGGAATATTACTCAGCCATAAAAAGAAATGAAATGGAGGTATTTGTAATGAGGTGGATGGAGTTAGAGTCTGTCATACAGAGTGAAGTAAGTCAGAAAGAGAAAAACAAATACAGTATGCTAACACATATATACGGAATCTAAGGGAAAAAAAAAAAAAAAAGGCCATGAAGAACCTAGTGGCAAGACGGGAATAAAGACACAGACCTACTAGAGAATGGACTTGAGGATATGGGGAGGGGGTGGGGTGAGATGTGACAGGGTGAGAGAGTGTCATGGACATATATACACTACCAAATGTAAAATAGATAGCTAGTGGGAAGCAGCCGCATAGCACAGGGAGATCAGCTCGGTGCTTTGTGACCACCTAGAGGGGTGGGATGGGGAGGGTGGGAGGGAGGGAGATGCAAGAGGGAAGAGATATGGGAACATATTGTATATGTATAACTGATTAACTTTGTTATAAAGCAGAAGCTAACACACCATTGTAAGGCAATTATACTTCAATAAAGATGTTTAAAAAAAAAAATAATGCTCAACATCATTAATCATTAGAGAAATGCAAATCAAAACAACACTGAGATATCATCTCTCACCGGTCAGAATGGCCATCATCAAAAAATCTAGAAACATTAAATGCTGGAGAGGGTGTGGAGAAAAAGGAACACTCTTGCCCTGTTGGTGGGAATGTAAATTGATACAGCCACTATGGAGAACAGTATGGAGGTTCCTTAAAAAACTAAAACTAGAACTACCATATGACCCAGCAATCCCACTACTGGGCATATACCCTGAGAAAACCATAATTCAAAAAGAGTCATGTACCAAAATGTTCATTGCAGCTCTATTTGCAATAGCCAGGACATGGAAGCAACCTAAGTGTCCATCATCGGATGAATGGATAAAGAAGTCGTGGCACATATATACAATGGAATATTACTCAGCCATAAAAAGAAACAAAATGGAGTTATTTATGGTGAGGTGGATGGAGTTAGAGTCTGTCATACAGAGTGAAGTAAGTCAGAAAGAGAAAAACAAATACCGTATGCTAACACATATATATGGAATCTAAGAAAAAAAAAAAAAAAGGTCATGAAGAACCTAGTGGCAAAACGGGAATAAAGACACAGACCTACTAGAGAATGGACTTGAGGATATGGGGAGGGGGAATGGTAAGCTGTGACAAAGTGAGAGAGTGACATGGACATATGTACACTACCAAACGTAAAATAGATAGCTAGTGGGAAGCAACAGCATAGCACAGGGAGATTAGCTCGGTGCTTTGTGACCACCTAGAGGGGTGGGATAGGGAGGGTGGGAGGGAGGGAGATGCAAGAGGGAAGAGATATGGGAACATATGTATATGTATAACTGATGCACTTTGTTACAAAGTAGAAACTAACACACCATTGTAAAGCAATTATATTCCAATAAAGATGTTAAAAAAAACCCCACAGTATCATAATTATACCTTAAAAAGTTCATGTAGAAAAGAAAAATGACTGATAATTTCCCCTCACTTTACCATTATTCCTCAAATTAATGAGTTAATGTATATCAAGTATGTTTCAATCCATGAGTTCACATTGATGATTTAAAACAAAACAAAACTGGCAACCACTGAAGGATACCAGTGAACCAACTCATTAATTTGGAGAATAATGGTAAATTGAGGAGAAATACCATTTATTTGATGTTTCATACTTAGTGTTTTAATCTATTGCAGTTATTCTTATTGACCTATCTGTAGGAGCCTCTTCAAGTTGACTCCTGAGTCCTTTTGATATAACTCTAGAGATTTTTGATAGCTTGTTCAATATCTGGTATAACAAGGTGTTTCAGACTTATCTTGTACATTTCCTGACTCAGTCATAGAATCAGCCATATCAGGAATGAAAGTACAGCATTCCATAGAAAGAATCAATACAGATTCTATGAATATTAAAAGGGTAATAGGGAATATTATCAACCATTTTAAGGTAATCAAATTGATACTTTAAATGAAATGGGCAAATTTTTTGAAAGACACAAACTACTACAGTTGGAAGCAGTTGGTCCTGGAACCAGTCCCCCTCAGGTACCAAAGGATGACTGTATATCAGACCATCACGTTGTACACTTTAAATGTATACAGTTTTATTTGTCAGTAAATAAATAAATAAATGTGAAACGTTACCTCATTAAAGCTGGAGAGGGGGAACACTCATCAGATTGGCAAAAAAGAAAGGATTATACAATTGATTACATAAAAAAAGCTTTTTTTTTTTTTTTTTCTTTTCAATTTTTGGCTGCATTGGGTCTTCGTTGCTGCGCATGGGCTTTCTCTAGTTGCGGCGAGCGGGAGCTACTCTTCGTTGTGGTGCACGGGCTTCTCATTGCAGTGGCTTCTCTTGTTGCAAAGCATGGGCTGTAGGCACACGGGCTTCAGTAGTTGTGGCATGCGGGCTCAGTAGTTGTGGCTCACGGGCTCTAGAGCTCGGGCTGAGTAGCTGTGGCACACGGGCTTAGTTGCTCCGCGGCATATGAGATCTTCCCGGACCAGGGATCGAACCCGTGTTTCCTGCATTGGCAGGAGGATTCTTAACCGCTGTGCCACGAGGGAAGTCCCCAGAAAGCTTTTATGTGGCAAAATCACTATAAAGTCAAATCAGTGATCACTAGGCTAATTTATTTAATATATAAAGAGCTTCTCCCAATCAGTAATAAAAAGACCAATAGCCCAACAGAAAAGTGGGCAAAGAATATGAAAAGGAAACATGAATGACTTAAACATATGAAAGATGCTGTACCTCTCTTGTAATAAGAGAAATTGAAACTAAAAGGAGACGCTCTACTTCACTTATCAGATTGCTTAATATAAAAAATTGGTGTATAAAATAGATAACTAATAAGAACCTGCTGTATAGCACAGGAAACTCTATTCAATACTCTGTAATGGCCTATACAGGAAAAGAATCTAAAAAAAACAAAGAGTGGATATATGTATATGTATAGCTGATTCAGTTTGCTGTACACCTGAAACTAACACAACATTGTAAATCAACTATACTCCAATAAAAATTTTTTAAAAAATTGGATAATAGCATGTTTTGGCAGGGATATGTGGGAATAGTCAGTCTCATATGCTACTGGCAGGCGTATAAACTGGTAGAACTTCTGTGGAAGGCAAAGTGCCAATATTTATTAAAATTACAAATGTGTCTATCT